>NC_056746.1:258792571-259400071 GCF_019279795.1 Protopterus annectens | reverse complement strand
ATCGCATCTACATCTGGTACATGGGATAGACTTCATCAGAGCCAGTGTTGACACAACACATTGCTTAACTCTTCTCCCCCGGACAGGATCTCCTCCCTCAGACTCCATGTCAAACAGATTCTAGACTCTCCTTCACCTCCACCTTGTCTTTTTCTAAGAGCATTGGGCTGCATGGCTGCCACCAAAACTCTTGTTCCTACAGCTCATTTCCACGTGAGAGTTCTTCAGTGGAAAATAGCAGTTCAGTGGTCCCTCCTTTATTATCTTCTAAATCATCCAATCTTGAGTATGCAAGGAATCTTTTCTCTGGTGGCTTCAGTTGCAGGTTCTAGAACTTGTCACTCCTTTATTCTTCCTCCCCCAAAGGCCACAGTGACCACGGATGCCTCCCAGCTCAGGTGGGGGGAGGAATTTTCTGGTGAGACAGTCCTAGGCACGTGGTCCCCTTTAGAGACCAATTTACATATAAATGCTCTGGAGATGAGAGCAGTGCTCCTAGCATTGCAAACCCTTCATACCTCTCTTCCCTCAGGAACCATTGCATTTCAAATAGACAACATGTCCATTGTTTGGTACATCAACAAGCAGGGAGGAAGCAACTCTTGCCCCTTTTGTCGAGAAGTTATGAAGTTGTGGCAGTGGTCGATCTCCTCCACCCGCTTTCTAGTAGCAATGCACATTTCGGAGATGTCGAACATTCTTTTAGGCAGGCTCAGCAGGACCATTCTGATACCTCAGTAGTGAGCTCTGAACTCTTCATTGGCAGACATGATCTTCCACAAATGGGGTCACTCTTGCTGTGATCTCTTTGTGTGTTCTTCCAACCCCAAATGCAGCAAGTTTTTTGCCCTGATCTCTAATCAGAGATAGTCACCGAGAGATGTTCTAGTCTATGCTTGACACCCAGGTCTTCTTTATGCTTACCTCACCCCCTCCTCTCATTCCAAATTTCTTCAGAAAGCTCAGAAGCTGAAGAGCAAATTTATCCTCATTGCTTCCTTTTGGCCTTAACAAGTGTGGTTTCCCTTCCTTTGGTCTTGCCTAGTACATCCATGGACTCTGGATCCCATTCTAGACCTTCTCTCCCATCCCTCGGGACGTCCTCACCCAGATCTTTCCAACCTAAAGTGGACCACTTGGTTGCCCCAATTCCATTGATGGCCAGAAATCCTGGGCTTTCCCCAGTTAGAGAAATTTTAGTAGCAGTACATAAACCTTCCACCAGGAAAGTATATAACAACAAGTGGAAGAGATTTTCTATTTGGACCCACCAAAATCAACTGGATCCTTTTACAACTCCAGTTCCTGCTGTGTTAGATTTTTTAACGTCCATTTTTCATAACGGAGCTTGCTTTTCCACTCTCAAGGTGCAACTGGCAGCTATCCGGAACTTTCATGTTGGGGAAAATTCATTATATTTGCCTCTTCCACTTCTTCCAAGTTGTGCAAAACTTTCCTTAAGGGCACCTTTCTTCGTCGTCGTCCTATTAAGGATCCCACTCCTCCATGGGACCTTACCATAGTCTTACAAGTACTGGTTGAACCTCCTTTTGAACCAGAAGCAAAGGTAGATTTGAAGTTTTTGTAAAGGAAGACTGCTTTCTTAGTAGCCATCACTTCAACTAAATGAGTTTCTGAACTTTAGGCATTATCTGTTGGGCCATCCTATTTGGTCTTTTAGAAAGATAGAGTTGCATTACGCACCAGTCCTTCTTTCCTGCCCCAGGTTGCTTCTGAGGCTAATATTAACCAGGCTGTCAGTCTTTCAGTTTTCTTCCCTAATTTCCAAAACAAAGGAGAATACAACCTCCATATGATGGATGTACATAGACAAGTACGTTTTTATTTGAACAGAACTAAACACTTCAGAAAGTCTGACCATCTTTTTGTTTCATACTCCAAGACTAAATTTGGGAAAACAGTTTTGAATGTTTCTCTGGCAAATTGGATTACAAACTGTATTTCCCTGCTCTATTCTAGTAGAGGGATCCTTTGTCATTACCCATCAAAGCTCATTCCAGTAGGTCAGCATCCATATCCGCTGCTTTCTAGTCTAGGGCTCCTGTTGATGATATTTGCTCTGCAGCTGCTTGGTCAAACTCACATACTTTTATATCTCACTACAAATTGGACATTATTTCTGGAAACAGAGCTTCCTTTGGCTCTTCTGTGCTCTGGAATGTCCTTCCTTAAGGGCCTCCCAAGATTTATGTAGCTGGCGACTCTGTCCCACAGGTTGAAGACCAAATGAAAAACAACAACTTCAGAAAAATAAGATTCTAAGTCTGAAAGACATAACTATTAGTATACTTTAGCAAATCCTTGTTTTTTATGTATATATTTTCTTTTAATATTTTTTGTAATCCTGTTGTTGATTGATTACTTACTGTTGTAAATGATAATCTATATAACACATAGAACTTTTCTCCCCAGGCCTCCTCTGAAAAAGGGCTATTTAGCTCAGTTGGACAAACCCGGTCAACAAATATAAAATAAATAACTAAAGAAAGATGTTATGTACTTACCATAACATTCCATCTGAGTTGTTGCTTTTCATTTTTCAACCTTCCGTTCCTCCATCCCCCTTCCAAATTATTCCTCTCTGGAGACCTGTCAGATGTTACTCTTTCGGTCACTCCTGTATCTGTATTCAGAGACATATGCTTTCACAGGAGATTTTACATATATATATATATATATATATATATGTATATATATATATATATATATATATATATATATATATATATATATATATATATGTATATATATATATATATATATGTATGTATATATATATATATATATATATATATATATATATATATATATATATATATATATACATACAAAAACATACCAGCCTTGTGAGCAGGAAACTCGATCTGAGGGATGAAGGGAAAGTGGGGGGTTATGGGTAGGAGAGAAACTCAGATTTTTCAGAACCTAGAGCTGCAGTATATGGCCGAGTCGGATCTGATATCAGATCCGAACCCACAGATTGAAGACAATTGAAAAAACTGCTCAGATGAAACGTTATGGTAACTACATAACTTCTTCTTTTTTTTTTCACGTATGCATATAAGGCTATAATCCTATATACAGGCTTTTCTCATCTCAAATCAACTATAGTTATTCTCACTAGTTCTATTGTTGTTATATATAATATTTTTATATTCTCTTTACATAATATGTGTACCCGAACATGAAAACTCTTCTCAAACCTGGCTCACCCACAACTCCCAACCCTTTTCCCAGTCAATCACCCTCGGATACCACCATCCATTTAAATCACTACTTCATTGATACCGTTTCTAAACTAGTACCTAATACCACCAACAACCCCAACCCTACCTCTAATTCTTCTTCCAGTTCTACTACTTCCACTACCAAGCCCACACCTTTTTTCACATCCCCAATCTGACTCCACTAACCTCTCAGACCCATTCATGCTCAAACCTATCTCTGTTAGTTATATTAAAACTCTCCTCAGTAAACTCAAACCTTGTTCTCCTGCTCCTGATAACCTACCTCCCCAATTCTTAAAACTTGCTGCTAATTCTATTGCCCTTCCTGTCACCATTCTAATCAACTGCTCCATCCAGAATCCACTGTCCCCTCTATTTGGAAGCAATACTACACTATCCCACTACATAAAGGAGGTAACTCCACAGAACCATCTAACTTCCATTCCATTACTATTCTTTCTTCCCTCACCGTAATTCTCAAAAAGTGTATCCATTCTCAACTACTTTCTCACCTTACTCAAAACAATCTTTTAACCACCACCCAGCATGGGTTCAGACCCAAACACAGTACTAACACTGCACTCTTATACTTCTCACACGAAGTAGCTGAGGCCAGAGACAATAACAAACTCATGTTGCCTTTTCTTAGATCTCTCAAAGGCTTTCAATGCTGTCTCTCATAACCTTCTACTTCATAAACTTTCTCAGCTGAACATTTCCATCCCCACTCTTAATTGGTTCTCAAGTTCCCTGTCCAATCCCCTACAAGCAGTTAAATGGCAAAATTTCTTTTCTCCCTTTCTGGCAGTTCAGACCGGTGTTCCTCAAGGCTCAATTCTCGGTCCCCTCCTTTTTAGTCACTTCACCAATGACTTTCATACTGCCTGTAACCTCTCCTCTATCATACAGTATGCAGATGATTCAACTCTAATCTCCATTTCTGACTTCTATCATCAACCTCCACCATTCCACCCAGACTTTATTTCATTCTGTTGAGAAGTGGCTCATCAACAATCAACTCATCCTGAACCCCTCTAAAACTAAGCTCTTATTATTCCTGACTAAAACTCTAGCCCACCACAAATCCAGCTTTCTCTTATCCTCTCTAAATGGAACCATCATAATACCAGACTCACACACTAAACTCCTGGGTGTCATTATAGATGACCAGCTCAAACTAGACCTCCACATACTTCATTCCATAAAGAAAACACACCAAAAACTGGGCCCTGCTGTACAGAAATAGCAAATTCCTGACCCCCAACTCAAAACTGCTGCTAGCCCAATCCAATCTCCTCCCTGCCCTTCTCTATGCCTCCCCTCAATTTTCTAATCTACAAAATATCCTGCTGGCAAAGCTTGACCAAACCTACAACAAAATTGCTAGATTTGTCACCAGCAGCTCCTAAAAATCCCATCTCTGCACAGCACTCACAAAACTACATTGGCTTGAACTCCCACACCTTTCGGCCAAAAGTCAATCCAAGCTTTTACAATTCTTAATTCAAACTCTAACTGTCCATCTCTGTCCAACCTGATCTCTTGGTACACCCCCTCCCCATTCCCTGCACAGCTCCGATAAACACTTACTACAAGTCTATAGACTCGACAAGAACATAGGTAAAATACTCTATACACTCCATTTCCCTTATCTGGAACAATCTTCCACTCCAAATCAGAAGCCATACCTCCCTTTCTAACTTCAAACATGACCTGATACTGTATCCCCATAACAACCCTATATGTACCTGCAACTACCCTACTTAACCCCTCCCTCTCCCTATACCCACTTTACCACTGTCTGATCTATAAGACCTTTCCTATTTCTATTACTTACTATATCTATCTGCTCTCCCTTCTACACCCTCCCTCTAGATCACTACATCCCTCCTCTACTACTTTCTTCTTCTGCACCATCTCTTCCTTTGATCTGAGATCCCTTGTGCATACACGCTTCTCTATTTTTTTTTTTTTTTTTTTTACTCCTGCATTAGTTTCATCCTCAGATCTGAGGCCCCCTACACATACACAAGTTCTCCTTCTAGCCGCTAATCTAATAATACCATATTATTTTCAAATGATTACCTATAACCTTATTCCCTTACTGCATACCTCTTGGATTTATTATCGTTGATTTTCCTTTTACAACCTTATTATTATACTTTTGTATATAGCTATGTTTAATTCCATGGAGTACATTATTTTTTTCTTGTCCATTGTATTCATGACATTGTTTTGCTCTATATTATTGTAAACTTGTCTCTACTTGTATTTCTTTTTGGGGCTTTTCCCCTCGGGTCTCCACTGAAAAAGGGTAAATTCTTACCCAGCTGGACCAATCCGGTTAACAAATGCAAAATAAAATAAGTAAAAAATATGTTTCTTTACCTATGTTCCAACTACCAATACCATTCCAAAGCCTTTCTGTGTGTACCCTTTCCTCTTCTGTTAGCAATCTAATGTCTTCTAATACTATTATTTGAGCATCTACAGCCGTACACCAATGTATAATATTAATTTTCCTCTTAATATTTTTCATACTGTTCACATTTAAAATTAAAATTTTCAGCATTATAGAACAGTTGTATAAATGATATTTTTATTCCTTACCTTTCTTATTTTCTTTTGTGATTATATTTTTAAACTTTTTTTCCTATTGATTTTTTTCTTGCCTTTTACTATATGCTACTCTGACTTTTCTTCATTTGTTTCATCTGTTTCTTTGTTCTTTTTCTTTATCTTTAATTTTAAAAGTAACTTCTACATTTTTTTAGTTGTGGTGTATCTTCCTGTACAACATCCTCTTTTATCTATTTTTCTTGTATAACTTCAATTACAGTTTCTTTTTTATTTTCATTTTCTTGTGTCTCTGTCTCACACTCTAACCATGAATGTCCTGCATTGCCACATTTTTTACACTTTATTTCACATTTCTTTGCATTATGACCTGTCTGACCACCTAAATAACATATATTTGTCACATTCATTAATTAAACAATCATTCTTTCCACAAAAATAGCAAGGTTTAAGTTGTCGTCTGTATTTCACAAAAACTCTATTACCATGAACATTAATAATACTAGGTATATTTATCACAATGTCATTTTCCGTTTTTAAAACTAATACACATTTTCATCCCCCAGTCCATAGTCTTCTTTCATCATATATTTTAGTAGTGTCCATCACTTCTTTACATATTGTCAACAAATGTTCTTTCAGTTCTTCTGCTTCCACTGAAGTTCTAAACTGAATCAAAATCCATTTTTGTTTGTCTAAAAAAGGTTGTATACCATATTCTGACCATGGAAAGTCTGCTTTCTTTTTTTCATAACCCCCAAAAAATGTTCCATAGCCTGACCAATATCAAATATCACATCATAAAATGTTTCTTTAATTAAAATGAAAGCTCTTATCTCTTGAGTTTTAACACCCAGCAGTACTATAACAATGTCCCATACCTCATATCTGTCCAAACCTCCTTCCTTTTTACTGGTCACCTGAACAACAAATTTCTTTTTGTTTCCTTTTTTTCCATCTCCTCTTTAGCCACTTCTCCCACTGTTACAGTATAAGTCTTTTTCTCTGTAACCTTCTCTGGCGCATTTTCCTTTTTTGTTTTCTCCATAATCTCACTCCAGGATACTGCTGCTCCACTTTCTGGCTCACTCTGGTTTATCATCTCCTCCAGATAATCATCCTGCAACCTTCCTGACTGGAGGGTTGAAATAATGCATTTCTCCACAGTTTTTGTCGATTCAAACACATTTTTCTGAAAAATTTGCTCTGAATCCATATCCATTTCTCCTTCTGCATTTAACTCACTTTCCTTCTTGATCTCCTCTTTATTTGAAAGCAATGTTTTCTGTGCTCCCAAATCATTTATGAACAATTCTGGTAGTGATTCGACCATTTCTTTTTCATTTTTGATACTTTTCATCACCATTTCACTTTGGCTTACAGCCTCCATTTTTTTCCCTGTTTCTCCAGGCCACCTCCCTGCCTGGAGTGGAAACAGGAAGATTGACTCGTCACACTCAAATACATCCCCCTACGCTGAAGATTAGGGGGGAAGTTCTCTGATGTCCTATCTAGATTTCACTTATTAGTATAAATAACATCTCTGGTCTCCCCAGTGTAATGTGACTAAATTGGTCAACAGAGGATAAATAAAATAAAAAAAATGTACTTGTTTCAGTAGGCAGCTGCCTAACCCAAACTGCCTACTACCTTCTAAGACCTTCTGAATCTTATAAGTCTTATGCCAGTCAGTGTTGTCATAGTTTCTTATGTCAGACTGCACTTATACATTTCACATTATTTTTGAATTCATTTGTAATTAGACATGAGATCCATTATGTCTTTCCCTCAGACCCAAGTTTGGCAAGGTAATTAAACTACTAGTTGAACTGAAATTGGGGAAATGTTTCTGTCATCTCAAACTGTAATGTTTCTGGCAACAAATGCCTGTGAGTCTGCCTTGGGAGTGCATTTCAGTGATGTGTCTGTGAGGACAAGTTTGCACATTAGCCTGAAAAAAGATTGCTTCATTCAAAAGGAATTTCCCCACAGGAGATCTGCAACGGAAAACAGATTTCTCAGCAGTAATGCTGTATCTGTAATAAGCAAGATGGCACAATGATCATGCAAGTTATGTGAATTGTTACTGTCTATGAATTGGCAGCTGTAGGTAATCCTGGCAAGTACATGTATTCGCTGGTGGGCATTTTGAGCCATGTCTAAGTCATGAGTTGCATTTATATCCTCATATCTTTCTGGGGTTAACCTGAATGAGGGGACATTCACTGGGGGATATTTTTGTATTCAATAACATAATTATTTTCTAGATTTTGAGCTACTTCCCACAATGCTCTGTCCTAAAACCTAGGCATATTTTTACCTTAATCATTCTTCCTATTCTCTTGCTTCAGCAAGTTTTGCAAAAAGTCAGTTAAAATAAAACTTTGGCTCATTCTGATGGATGCTTTTGTCACAGATGGCTATTTTCTTTTTTTTTTTTTACCCCCTCTGAAAGTAGAGATTGTCTTATTACAATAAGGGAAGATATTTCATCCAGCATTGGAGCTGCCCCATTTAACATCCTAGATATGGAGTTTCATTATCAGTAGTTTTACTTCTAGGTCCATTAGGTCATTCATGAAGCAAAAAATATTTTTACTAGAAAATCTTGTCAGAAGGAAAATAGTTCTCTGATTGGTATGACAGGTGTGATTAAGTTCATGGGTGGATACTAGGCTAACTGCCCTGAAGAGCCATTGTAAGCCTAGCCAATGATCTGAGTTCATAATCAAACTCAGTACCTTGTGTCTATAAGGTGATGATCTTAACCATTATGCCACTCCCCTTCTGCTAAACCCACCCACCTCTTTAACAGCTGTTCCCACAGATCCTAGATAACCTTTAGGAATTGGTTTCTAAGGGTATGTCTGTCCTGCTAATCTTTTGAGACTCATTTTTACTGCTTGTTGACATGCCTTCAGTGCAGTCCTCCTCTTCTTCTCCTGTGCAAACTGATAACTTGTTTTTAAAGAGATTATACATTTTATTTCTCCAAAGAGGAATCCTTTACTCTCTGTGACTTCATTTTTTGGAAGTCTTTATAGAACACCTTTGCAGTTTCTTTAAAATTCCTGATATAGAACACAAGTAATTTTATTTGCTAATGTTAAGTTGTCAATCTCGCCTTCATTCTTGCTGGATGGGTTCGGAGCCGATCCTCGGCTCTGACTCGGCACTTGCTAAGCTCGAGAGCTAATTTTACCAGCTCGAGGCAACCCTATATCCCATGATGCAAGGCGGAGATTACCCAGATCTCGTTTGCCACTTCGCTAACAAGGTGCCTTCTTTTACCAGCTCTTGGTAAGTGAACTTTTCAGAGACTTTAGTCTACCCCCCTTTAATTTTATATATATATATATTATATTGTTGTTAGTTATCGACTCACCTTAGCCCTATTCCCATCAGTGTTCCCTTCTTTTGACTAAATATTCCCTTGTCCCTAGTCAGGCCTTAGGCCTTCCCCTCCCTAATTTTTTCCTGTCAGGGATTGTTTGTGTGTGACGGTGTGTTTTCCCTGGTAATGTAATTTAATTTGATTATTTTAAATTATTTTGTTGGACTGAGTGTTTTTGTGTGTGATTGTGTTACTGTTCATCGACACAGTTATGTCGAGGGACACTAAGGTCTCAGGCTTCAAGAAGTGTGACTCGTGCTGTCAGAAGATGTCTCTGACAGACAGTCACACTTCTTGTGTTTATTGCCTGGGAACTTCGCACCTGCAGGACTCTTGTGCTATCTGTCATGCTTTCAGCCCAAGAGTCCTGCAGGAACGAAAAAATAAACTTATATTAAGGGGCTTATTAAAGCCCGAGAGCTCCCCGACTAAGTCGGTGCCGGGGAAGCCCTCGAAGCCTGTTAAGCCTTCGGCTCAAGCTTCCAAGCCGTCGGCTTCAGGTCTTCATCACCAGGCTCGAGATCGGCTCCGGCCGGAGCCGATCTTTCCATGTCAGTCTCAGTATCGGCTCAATCCGGCGCCGATACTACCAGATCCAGACACTCAGTGTCGGTTCCGGCTGGAGCCGATGTAACTTCGGCTCCGATGGCTCCATTGATCTCAAAAAAGAGATCTCGATCCCCTTCGGTGGAATCCATACATTCGGCTCCGAGATCACCTTTGCTCTCGGAGCAGAGCCATCGGAGCTGATCTTCTCGGTCATCCAGGCTATCTGATCACGACCTTGAGAGAGTGGTGAGTAGACTATTAAAGTCTCAGGCATTGGCCCAAATACTCCATAGCCCATCTCAACAGATGGTAGCTATATCACATCCACCGAGCATTCCTCCTCCGACTCTCTTACAGAGTTCGGAGCCGGAACTCCTCGGAACCGGTACCGTTGTGACTTCGGAACCGATACCACCCTTCGGCCCGCTGCCCTCGGCTCCGATTTCCTCCTTGAGACCTTCATTGGAGGGATCCGGGCGTCTAGTCTCTCTCATCGGCTCCAAGAGGGCGAGTGGCATCGGACCCTTGTCTGACCCCGTTCTCCCTCTCGGAGCTTCGGCGTTGGTGAGCTCGGCCCCGACATCTGCCTCGGAGCCTTCCCTCTCAGTGAGGCCTGGGGTTCCCATCTCTTCGAGAGGGAGCTTTCTGGTCTCTCTGACGGGGGAGCCTTCGAGGTGATGAGGAGTGTACTAGCCCCTGGGCTTAGTCAACGGACAGTTCCATCAGCTCCTCCCACTTCAGTGCCTGCTGACGTCTCCTCCCACTCTCTTGCTTCCGGACCCAGAGATCCAACGCCTCAGGTTTCCCCATTGGGAATATCTTCCTCTTCCGAGGCTTCTCCTGATCCATCAGGAGAACCCCCGCGTAAGAGGACATGTAAGAGGAAACATTTAGACTCCCCTGAGTCTACTACATCAGATACTGACTTGGATGAGTCGGAGGGATCCCCAAGGTCCTCCTCTGAGGATGTCTCATTTTCAGACATCCTTGAAATCCTGAAACAGAGGGGGGACTGGCCTTCCCTTAATCCCTCTGAGGACGAGTCAGTATACCTGGAGGCGTTCGGATCTCGACCCTCCACCTCCTGGGTGTCTCCGCCTTTTGACCCTCTCATGGAGGTAGTGGCTCGGAAGGCGTGGATGGCTCCAGATTCGGTGGAACCTATCCGTAGGAGACCTTCAAAATTTATCACTGCCCCACAAGACAGACAATATTTGACAAAGGGTGTCCCAGTTGATGCCATGGTGGTGGCTGCTGCCACCAAGAAGGAATTAGCTGATCCTTCAGTACCTGTCCATCCTCCTAATAAAGATTCTAGGACTATGGACAGGTACGGTAAGCGGATTTTTTCTTCAGCGACTTTTGCTATGAGATTGCTGAACTACTTATGCCACTTCACCCGACTTCAAAGAGACATTCTTAAAGAGTTGGGAGAAGTTTTACAGGATCCGTCAGCTGCTGGGTCTCAGGATAAGATTAGCTCACAGCTAGGAATCCTTAACTCCATTGCTAACTCCTCCATGCGGCTCATTTCTTATGCAGCCGATGGAGCAAGTAGGGCCGCAGGCACAGGAGTGGCTTTAAGGCGTCAGTCCTGGATGCGGCTTTGTAATTTTGCAGACCCCTTCAAGGCGTCTTTCACAAACTCCCCCTTTGATGGCTCGACCTTGTTCGGTCCTCAAGTGAAAGACACTTTGACTAGATGCGAACAAGATGGCAAGACTCTTTCTGCCGTAGGAGCCTGTTTCTTCACCCCTTCTAGACCTTACCCCAAAGGACAGAAGGGAGGGAAAATGTGGTTCCGCAAATCTCAAGGAGTCACGCCTGACGCACGAGGTCAGTTTATCCCCAGAGGCGGAGGGGGTAACAACAACAGACACCGCCCTAGGGGCAGAGGGGGGTCCGCAGAATCAGGGTAGCAGAGATCCTCTTTCTGACAAACCCTTCCAGCATCCCTGAGATGTTGCCTGATTGTCCGCCTTCGGAGGCAGTCGGGGGAAAACTATCGCTGTACCCAATAGCCTGGCTTTCCCTTTCTCAAGACAAATGGGTACAGTCAATCATATCCGAGGGTTACAAAATTCCCTTTATTCAAACCCCAATTCAGCAAAAGGGAACCCTTCCAGACGTTCCACCCGGTCTAAGGGAATTAGCAGTACTAGAAATATCAAAACTGCTAGTAAAAAGAGCCATCCACCCAGTCCCAGTGGACCAAATAGGATCCGGAATCTACTCAAGGTTCTTTTTAGTTCCAAAAAAGACAGGAGACTGGAGACCAATATTAGATCTCAGCAAACTCAACAAGTTTGTAAAGAAATCAAGATTCCGGATGGTCACGCTTCAGTCCATTCTGCCCTTTCTGGGCAAGGACAATTGGATGTGCTCGATAGATCTTCAGGATGCGTACTACCACATAAAAATTCACAGACGCTCCAGAAGATTTCTCCGCTTCCGGCTGGGGACCAGTCACTTCCAATTCAGAGCCCTGCCCTTTGGACTCACTGCAGCCCCCAGTGTGTTCACCAAATGCATGGCAGTGGTTACGGCTCACCTGAGACGTCAAGGATTCCAGGTGTTTCCATATCTAGACGACTGGCTCCTCACTGCCACCACCAGGCATCAACTTCTCCAAGCCAGAAATTACACCATTCACATTTGCAGAGGGCTAGGAATTTCTATAAATTTCGAAAAATCTGCCTTGTCACCTTGTCAATATATTACTTTTATAGGCGCAAGATTGGACACCGTACAACTTTCAGCAAGGTTGACAGACCAAAGGATCTTGGACATTCAAAGACACGTCCAAGTGATTCTATTCAGCAAAAAAATTCAGGCCAGATTTGCACTGAAAGTACTGGGTCTTATGGCGGCTGCCATAACACTTCTTCCCCTCGCCCGCTTTTACATGCGGCTTCTACAACGGATGCTATTCACCCAATGGTCCTTTCAACAACTTCCCATGTGTCACGAGATCGTAGTAACTCCAACTTGCAAAAGACATCTGACTTGGTGGATATCGTCCCCTCAAATCCATCAAGGCAGACCATTTGTTCCTCTTGCCCCGGTTGCCACGGTTACATCGGACGCCTCCCTGATCGGGTGGGGGGGGGCATTATCAGGGCAGAATGGTCCATGGCACTTGGCAACCTTTCGAGTACCATCTGTACATAAATGTTCTGGAGATGAGAGCAGTGCTTTTAATGTTGCAAGCCCTCAACGACTCTCTTCCCCTGGGAACTACTGTGGTCCAAATGGACAATATGTCCATAGTGTGGTATATAAACAAACAGGGCAGAACCAAGTCCTATCCACTGTGTCGAGAGGCTCTCAGACTTTGGCAATGGGCAATCTCCTCTCACCGGTTTCTGATAGCAACGCACATCCCCGGGAAATCCAACATCATAGCGGACAGATTGAGCAGAGCTATTCTCATGCCTCACGAGTGGTCTCTCAAACAGTCAGTGACGGAAGAGATTTTTCAGAAGTGGGGTCTTCCTTGCTGCGACCTTTTCGCTACACCTCAAAACAGCAAATGCCCAGACTTCTTCTCTCTTCCCCCTTCCATGCCATCCCCCCAGAGACGCTCTAACCCAAGATTGGCCCCGGGGACTTCTTTATGCCTTTCCACCTTTTCCGCTGATACCTCAGCTAATTCAGAAAGCAACCGCTTTGAGAGCCAAGTTGATTGTCATTGCCCCTTATTGGCCTCGACAGATATGGTTTCCGTTCCTACATCATTACCTCTTGGTACAGCCATGGCATCTGGACCCGGTTCCAGATCTTCTGACCCACCAGTCGGGTCAACTGCAGCAATCCATACCCTCTCTCAACCTCACTGCTTGGTTGCTCCACTTCCATCCTTAGCCAGGCTTCCTATGATTCCTAATCCTGTACGGGATATCTTAGTAGCTTCCCTAAAATCTTCTACCAGAAAGATTTACACTAGTAAATGGCGACGTTTCTCTTTCTGGGCAAAAGCTAGGAACATAGACCCCTATACTGCTCCAATTCATTCGGTATTGGACTTCCTAGCTGACATTTTTCATTCAGGATTCTCTTCTTCTACAGTGAAAGTTCAACTGGCAGCCATTTCAAATTTTCGTATAGGCTTTTTGGACCACAACATTATGTCACATAAACTTTGCAAGGCATTCCTTCGAGGTATCTTTTTATTGAAACCTCAGATTAGAGACCCCCCCACCACAGTGGGATCTAAATTTAATTTTAACATCCTTGATTCTTCCCCCGTTCGAACCTGCAGCTGCCTGTTCTTTGAAATTGCTTTCTTGGAAGACACTTTTTCTAGTTGCCATTACATCTGCCAGAAGAGTATCTGAGCTTCATGCTCTCTGTGTTCGCCCTCCCTATCTAATATTCCACAAAGACAGGGTGTCCCTAAGAACTAATCCGTCTTTCTTGCCAAAGGTGGCATCACAAACTAACCTAAATCAATCCATTGATCTTCCAGTATTTTTTCCGAACTATTCTGATAGAGCTGAACAAAAGTTACATTATCTCGATGTTCACCGTCAGCTCAGATATTATCTGGATAAGACAAAAATTTTTAGGAAATCTGATCAACTATTTCTATCCTATGCAGAGAACAGGAAAGGCCTTCCAGTTTCTAAGGTAACTTTATGTAGGTGGCTGTCTTCTGTGATCACTTACATTTATCAGCTCAGAGGCAAAGAGTAGGTTTCTAACCCAAAAGCCCATTCTACCAGAGCTCTAGCTACATCTACAGCTTTTCAAGCTAGACTTCCTTTAGACACTATTTGTGCAGCAGCCACATGGGCCTCTCCTCATACCTTTGTTTCATATTACAAATTAGATTTGGTCTCCAGAGATAGAGCAAATTTTGGTTCCACCGTTCTCAAGAGTCTGTTCCATTGAGCCACCCAGGATAGAGGTGCTAGGACGGTCCCATCCAGCAAGAATGAAGGCGAGATTGACAACTTAACATTTAGAAGTTATGTACCTACCATAACGTTCCATGTTAGTTGTCTTCTCTTGCCTTCTTTCTTGCGTCCCGCCCTCCATCCCCCTAGCCTGGTCAGACCGGGAAGATTATACATCTTCTATTAAGACGTTATTACCTTTTTCTAGCTTTTAAACTCCTAGTGTCACTAGATTATGTTGATCCTTTCTAGAGGGTTATGATGTTATTTCGTATCCTTATTTTCTTCCTCCTCTTAAGTTGGAAGAAAATACTGCTATTTCTTTAGCTACCAAACGAGATCTGAGTAATCTCCGCCTTGCATCATGGGATATAGGGTTGCCTCAAGCTGGTAAAATTAGCTCTCAAGCTTAGCAAGTGCCGAGTCGGAGCCGAGGATCGGCTCCGAACCCATCCAGCAAGAAAGAAGGCGAGAGAAGACAACTAACATGGAACGTTATGGTAGGTACATAACTTCTAATTATTGCATCTAGCAGGATTTCAGAGCTACAGTTCTTATGTGTTGTGAAAACTGAACCGTTTTCCATAAAGAGTGGCTTTGTCTGTTCATTACTGTTCATGCTTAAGGCCATATCTAAATATGTTAACCCCCCCCCAAAAAAAAAAAAAAATCTCTGTCTTTCCGGATGCATCATGAGGAAGGAGGTGGCATATTCTGCTAGAGATGACAGTAAATTGTTTGCTTATATTTCCAGGACCAATGAGATCTGAAAATGTGTTCAAAGTTTTTATTTTGTACCAGATAGATTGGGTTATCTTTTTGTTACAAACAGACTACCTCTGTTTGGGTGACTTCATGGATTGGGTTCTGATATGACTTGAGAGCCAAACATTTTCTAGGAATAGTCGAAGCATATTTCACTGAGCAGAAGTAACTTCTGTTGCCTCACTCAGGGGAGTGAATTTTGTATCAGTTTTGCTGCTGCTTGCCTCAGTGCACACATTTTATAAGCACTAAAAAGTATATAGCTCTTCAAGAACAGAGGTGGTTTTTGATGTCTTCAGTATTTTTGCTGGGGCTTCCATGAAATTTTGACGTATAACTTTGTATTTTCAACATCCATTAACTTTGAAGAAACTGCACTGAAATAAACAGTATTATTTGAGCTACTCACTGTACATTAGATATGGTGATTAGCTCAAACAAACTATACTGTTTATTTCAGTGCTGTTTTTTCAAAGTAAATGGATGGATAAAATACAAAGTTATACGTCAAAATTTCATGGAGGCCCCAGTAGTAATTTTCTTCTCATTAACCCTTACCATCTTTACCCCATTATGTATCTTTGTTTTCTTTACAAGATATAGGTTCAATGTTAGGAGCTAGGCTATCGGCCCAAGGGCCTACGTAAGCCTAGCCAACAAGGTTCCCTGGCTTACGCCACCCAAGAAAGTTATTTTCCTCTGCCACTATCGAGCAGAGACACAGAAGTGATCCCCGGCGTGTATTTCCTATTTCCCATCCACACATCAAGATTTTTTCTTGAAGAATGCTAATGAAGAACTTTGCTTGACATAGATGGGTAGCCTGTTCCAGAGTATGGGAAGTCCCTGGGACAGGAATCTATCCCTCCAGCATGTCCTGTTTATTGTGGTGACAAGGTTTAGGTCCCTAGAGTGTGTAGCTCGGAGGGATCGGGATTTCTTTAGGTGTAGCATGTCCAACAGCTCTGGGTTTGACATAGCTTTATATGTTAGGCAGAGATCACCTCGGAGTAGGCGATATGCTACGGAGCAAAGCTGGAGTTTTTTGAGGCGGTCAGTGTAGGGCATTTGTTTGAGGCCAGTAATCCTATTTGTGAGGTACTTCTGTGGCCTTTCCAGCTGCTGCAGATGTCTTGTGAGGTACCTTCCAAAAGGGGCGTTGTACTGTATAATGGGTCTAATGAGTGTCGAGTAGAGGGGAACAGTGACCTCTTTTTTCCTGGATGAGAACCCTTTTATGATGAGGTGTGCCACGTAGAAGGACTTCCTGACTACTGTGGCGATGTGACTATCGAAGGAGAGACCACTGTCCACCTGGGTCCCAAGGTCTCTTATCACGCATTCGGTGTTAAGTAGATTGCTGCCTATGTGGTAGTTCATGGGTACAGAGTTTTTACCAAAGGGGATGACATTGCACTTTTTGGCATTGAGCTTGAGGCCATGGCTCTGACATCAGGCATCTGTCTCAGTGAGACCCTTCTGTAGGATGTCCACGTCATTTGGGAACTTGACTGTGGCTCCTAATTTGCAGTCATCTGCGAACTTCGTTAGCCAGTGGCCTTCTGTGTTAGCCTGTATTTCAGAGAAGTGGATACCAAACAGGAGAGGTCCCAGGACGGAACCCTGTGGTACTCCACTTGTCACTGCTTTGAGGTCAGATTTGGAGTCTGCAACTTTTACAGTGTGGGTTCTGTCAGTGAGCCATTTGGCAACCCATCTTGTGACGTAGGGATTTATACCTAGTTTAGTGAGTTTAGCTATAATTTCAGAATGGGGGATGGTGTCGAAAGTCTTGGCGAGGTCAAGATAGGCTGTTTGAACCACCTTACCCTCATCTACGGCTTTGGTGACTGCCTCAAAGAAGTCGATCAGGTTCAGGAGACATGATCTGCCTTTCACAAACCCGAACTAGGTGGGATCCAGAGTTTGGAGGTTACCATTGTCTTTGTTTATGAGTTCCATGATGATACGTTCCATGGCCTTGCAGACCAGGCTCGTCAGACTAATAGGTCAATAGTTCCTGGGATCAGTGGTGGCTCCCCCTTTGTGGAGTGGGATAACTGTTGCTGTGTGCCATTCATTGGGCACAAAGCCTGATGGGAGGCTATTATTGAACATGGTGCTTAAGTGAGGAGCCAGTTCGTTCTGAAGTTTGTGTAAAACGCAGCCTGGAATGTTGTCCGGTCCCTTGGATGCTGTGTTTTTGGCTTTAGAGAGTGCAGCTTTTACCTGCATAGTTTTGATTACAGGGACTCTGCATTCTTCCTGTATAGATATAGGCCCTTTAGGGGGTGAGGGGAGGGCTAAAGTTAGCACTGAACCTATCTGCCAGGATGTTGGCAATATTAGTTGGTTCTGTAATTTTCGTGCCTTTGTGCTGTAGCTCAGAGCAGATCTGGGTGTTGCCATCGAGATTCTTGACATAGCTATAGAATGCTTTGTGGTTGTCCTTGGAATTAGTGGTGATTTTGTTTTCGTAGCTAGCTTTGGAGGATCTTATAAGAGATCTCAGCTTCTTACTGAGGCTGACCAGGGAGCTCCTCTACTCGTGGAATTTTATTCTCTTTTGCAACAGTTTCTTCCTTCTGTTGTACAGTTTGTTTATGGCAGGGGACCACCAGATTGGCTTCCTTTTTTTGGAGGATAGCGTCTTGGTTCTGTTTAGGATAGCACAACCCATGCACTCGTGTAAGTGCTTATAGAGTGCATCTGTGTAGGATTCAGCAGTTGTAACTGTATTGTCCATCTGCATGGGTGTCATGAAGTTCACCACTTCTGTCTTAAGAAGCATGAAGTTGGCTTAGGAGAAATTTTTTACTGTGGTTTCCTTAATAGGGGGTGGGGGCGGGATGGATGGATCGGTCCAACAAGGAGTTGACTTCGAGTGTGGAACACTGGTCACTTATGTTGGTAATGACTAGGTCTAGATATTGTTGCCCCTGGTGGGGGTGTGGATAAGTTGATCTAGGGCATTGGAGTTTATGAATTCCAGAAAGTGTTGAGCTAAGGAGTTGGTACATGAGTAGTTTTCCCAGTTAATGGTGGGGTAGTTGAAGTCGCCCATTATTAGGGTGTTTGTTTGAACCCTAATATTTTCCAGTGCATCAAGAAAAGAGGAGTGGGAATTCTGGGGCATGGTGGGGGATCTGTAGCAAGCTACAATTTGGATTGCAGTTTTGCCCAGAGTTAGTTGCACTTGGATAACCTTGGATGCATTATGCTGGGCAGCAAGCCTGGATGTGTGGATATCCTTAATGAATTTGGACACACCTCTGCCTTTGGTGTTTCGGTCCAGGTTACATGGCTGAAAAGTGTGGTATGAGTTATAGCCTGGTAGTGCAGGGGTGCTCTCTGGAGCCTTGAATCAGGTCACTGCACAGATATCGATATTCTCCATTTTAAGGAGTGCCTTGAGTGAGTGCATTTTGAGATTTAGACGTCTAGCAGTGAGTAGCATTGCTCTCAGTTTTTGCTTGCCTGTTCCTGTTATGGTGGTGAATTTGTTATTTGAACCCTGCCTAAAAAAGGCACTATAGGGGCAGCAAGAGCCTTAGCCAGTATCCGGAATCCCAGGGGCGACAGGTGCAGGCCATCTGTGGCAAAGTATCGTGGTCTGTCGACTATATCATCCCAAGCAGACAGATACCGGATCCCCTTAGAATGACACCAGAAGCTTAGCCAATTGTTGAAGTCAGTCATTTTGTCCTTGTACTGCGGTATCATTCTTGGCGATGGCAGAATGCTACTCAGGGCTAGGGTCATACCTGCCTGGGCTACAAGATTGGAGAGCTCTTCCATGTCTCTTTTCATGTAGTCC
Organism: Protopterus annectens; assembly: GCF_019279795.1. Lineage (NCBI taxonomy): Eukaryota > Metazoa > Chordata > Ceratodontiformes > Protopteridae > Protopterus > Protopterus annectens. Next base: position 259,380,823 of record NC_056746.1, on the reverse strand, counting down.
AGGGAGGTACGTCTCAGGTCATTCACACCAGCATGGACAATGACAGAGTCATATTTGCACTTGTTGTGGAGTGACCTGAGTGTGTGGGTTATGTGGTGGATCCTGGCAACCGACAGGCAGCTGACAGCAACCTTCTCCTTGTTTAGCCTGGTGAGTGGGACATCAGTGTGCCTGACTATAGAGTTACCTATGACTAGTGTGTTGGGTACGTTGTTTTGCCTTATTGGCTGTGGTTGAGTGGCACACTGAGTCTGTGGGCTATGTGTCATTTGGGTTGTGTTGGGGGATGGAGGTTGCTTACGTTTCTGCTTTGAAGGTCTCTGTTGCTTAGGTATATTATTATTGAGAGCCTCTGCGAATGTTTTTCTGTTACTATGTGTGGATTTTGGTGGTGTAGATTTAGTGAGACTATGTGATGAGTGCGGTGTGGTGCAAATGTTTACCTTCTCCTCATGACTGTCAAGTTCAGTCTTGGGTGGAGAGAGCTTTACCTCCAGTTTGGCTAGATAAGTGCATCTCTCACAGGTTGTAGTGTTGGTTGGTAGGAGGAGAGGGTTGTCTGTGTACATGAGGCAATTTCTACATTGCCTCAAGATGCTCAGATTCATCAGATAGACAGGAGAGAACACTGGGAGCTGACCCTTGAACATGCCTATTTATTTATGATTGGCTGTAATTTTGTTATCCTTGATGCTCTGTTAAGGAATGAGTTTGAATGAATGGGCATACTTAGTCCTATTAATACTATGGTTCATCATGAGGCTTGTGTGGTGGATTAGCTATTTGTCCAAATGGGAGGGATACCAATACATGATGGCTTAGTTGCATGACTGAGAACTGCATATTGAGACGACAAGACGGGTTGAGTATTTGAACAAGCTGGGGGGGGGGGTTGTAATACATGCTTCTAGTCTTCCATGAGGAAAGTGATACAGGTAACATATTTCTGGTGGTGTTTCACAATCCAAGATGGTCAGATAACTTGTATACAATATGTTATGTCATAATCCTTTTCTGCAACATTAGTTCTGCTGGCTCCGTTGGATGAGCATACTTATTATCTTCTAAGAATCTAGCACACTGGAGGTCAACCCCGTTTATTAAATTATCACTTAAAGACATAGGGAAATATACATTAATAGAAAAGAAAGAAACCATATTAACATTTTTCCATTTACATATTTATTTATATTGACTAATCCAGCATTACATAAATTGCTCAATTCCTGACTTTCCTTAAACCTCACTCCTGCTCCTGAACATTATTCTGCATGTATTCCTACAGTTTCCATTTAGTTCTATGTAATTTGTTCCTTTCCTTTTCTAAAGATCTTTTGTCCCGTCCTTTTTATCTTTTTTGCAATGTCCATTACTTCAAACACAGTTGGTTTAGATTTTGATTTCCATTTTCTAGTAATTGTTTTTTGGCAGCTAGTAGAAACTTAACAAAATCTTACTATGTGTAGGCAATTCAGATCATGTGTCCCAGCTCAAAAGAATCATTTCCTTAGTCACAGCCATTTGCTCCCACTAGATTTCTGGCAGAGCACTCTGTGGGATTTTTTTAAATTTGCCAACTTACTACACTCGCAGAACATATGATCTGAAGTAGTTAACTTCATTTGTGCAGCAACCTGTGGGATTCGGATCCGACCTCGGATCCGAGCCGGCAGTTTTCAACAGCTTTAGATCTGAGCTCCAAGCTCCTCCCCCTACCCATAATCCCCTGCCAACCCTGACTGACCTCAGATCTAGTTTGCCGCGGTTATCCAACAGCAGCTTGATCTACAGCTCCAGGCGTTAGAGACTTTTGTGAGAAACAATTTACCTTTTTCCTCTCCTTTCTTCTGTTTTTTGGTTTTGAGTGCTTACAGGTCCCTTTTTTGTAAGAACCCTCTCTAGTTTAACACCATATTTTTGTCATTTACCCCCCCCCTTCCTTCGTGGTTCCGTTAGGGTTGTGTGTGTGTTTGGGGCCTAACGTGTGTGTTTTCTCTCTGGCTGAGGCCCCAAAATTGATCTTCTCTAAGTGCACCGAGTGTGGCCATAAGCTGTCCCTGGGGGATGGCCACACTCGGTGTGTGTTATGCCTTGGGGTTGAACACCTGTCTTCTGGTTGTTCCATCTGTGCGGTGTTCAACCCCAGGGCACTCAAGGACCGGAGGTCTAAGCTGATTCTGGCGGGTCTTCTGCCCCCGGATTTGGCTTCTACCTCCGGTCCTCCTGTGGCTCCCGCTGCGGCGGCTGCCACTCCTGCTTCCCTCCCCCCGGCTGGGACTCAACCTCCTGCCTTAGGCCCGGAGGAGAGGGAGGCCAGGAAAGAGAAAAGGAGGGAGAAGCACCACAAGCAGCGGGCCGAAGCCTCCGCTTCGGCCCCCCTGGCTAAGCGGTCTTCTCCCTGCAGGACTTCTGGGTCTCCTCCGTCTTGGATCCGTTCCCCGTGCTTTTCACTGGGTCCTGAGGAGGAAGAGATCTGATCTCCTTCGAGGTCATCGAGGCGACACTCCCGTCCCGCCTCGGTTGCTTCATCGAGATCAACCCGAAGTCTCACGGATGCAAATTTGAACTGGATGATGAGAAGATTCCTCCAGGCCCAACTGCAGATGGGAGTGCTCCTGCCTCCCCCCCCCCCTCTGGGGGGGAACTCGACCCCTTTTTTTGCCTCGATAGCTCCTTCTCTGTCCCGCTTCTCGGGCTCGGAGTCTTCGGAGCTGGGCAGCCTTGGAGCCAGGGGTGTGTCGGCGCTGATAGTCTCGTGTACTTCGCCGACACTTCCCTCGAGTCTTTCAGGTCCATTTTCTTCTGATCCGAGCTCTCAGAGCCGAGGGCTGAGCTTTGGATCTGGGGGTATCGGTATGCCTTCGGCTCCGTCCAGGTCGGGGCATACTGGTCCATCGGATCCGATCGCTTTGGCGCCGGCCCCGATCTGTCCGTCGGATCTGAGTGAGGGTCTGCTTTCGGATCCCAGAGAGAGCAGCTCTCCCTCGGCATTCGACGTGGTGGAGAGGGCCCTGTCGAGAGATTCCAGGCCCTTGCCACGGCTCCACCCTGCACTCCTTCTCTGTTGGGCCCGACTTCCATCACCCGGCCCTAGGGACAGCCTGCTCTGACATCCCAGGTCGTTCCTTTGGAACAAGATGTGGCTGGTGAGACCTCCTCGGACAGCCCCCCCCCCCCGAGGAGGTTCCTCACAAGCGAAAGGGCAAAAGGAGGCACCTGGACTCCCCCGAGTCCTTGACTGAGGACATGGATTTGGAGGAGGGGGAAGGCTCCCCAAGATCACCACCCGAAGATGTCTCATTTAGTGACATCATGGAGATGCTCAGGATAAAGGGGGGGGTGGTCTACCCCAAAGCCTACCTCGGAAGAATCCGTGTTCCTGGAGGCGTTTGAAGCAGGCCCATCTACCTCTTGGGTGTCCCCTCCGGCCGACCCCCTGGTAGATTTGATTACTACCAGGGCGTGGAAGGAGCCGGACACTGTGGAGCCAGTCCCCAAACGCCCGGATAAGATTCTTAGTCTACCCTCTGACAAGTCCCACTGGAGTAAGGGTCCCCCTGTAGATGCCATGTTGGAGGCGGCGGCCACCAAGAGGGAACTAGCTCAGGAGAGTCCCTTGGTTCATCCCCCGAGCAAGGAGTCTCGGTCGATGGACCGTTTAGGGAAGCGGGTCTTTAGTTTGGCTACCTTCTCTGTGAGGTCGCTGAACTACATGGCACATGTGCTTCGACTGCAGTGGGACCTTATCAAAGAGTACGCTGCGTCGCCCCCCCCCCCCCGAGTCCATGTCGGCGGAGGACAAACGTTTGCACTCCACCCAGATGGCCACTCTCCGATCCATATCAAACACCTCTATGCGGCTACTATCCCATGCCACGGAGGGAGCCGCTAGAGCCAGTGGAGCGGGTTTTGTCATGAGGCGTCAGGCCTGGCTCTGGCACTGTGATTTCGCGGAACCCTTCAAGGCGTTTTTCGCTAATGCCCCTTTCGATGGTTCTGCCCTTTTTGGCAAAACTGTTCACGATATCTTGGTCCAGAGCGAGAAGGACGGGAAGACGTTGTCTGCCGTTGGAGTCCACTTCTCTGCTCCCTAGAGGTCCTTCTCCAAGAACCAAAAGGGACAGAAGAAGATGTGATTCCGGAAGTTGCAACAGTCCCGTCCCGCTCTGGACTCCCAGCCCTTCCGCGGCAGAGGAGGGCAGGGTGGACGCCACCCTAGAGGCAGAGGGGGCCCGCGGAACTTTGGATCCAGAGAACCCTTCTCGGACCAACCCACGTAACACCCCTGAGGGGTTGCCCGACTGCTACACTCTGGAGGCAGTCGGGGGGGGCATTTCTTGAAGCACCTAGCGGCTTGGGAGTCCATCATGACAGACCGCTGGGTGCTTCGCATTATATCCAGAGGATATCAGATTCCCTTTTCTCTTTACCCACGCAGCCCCAGATACCTCCCTGATGTCCCACCCGATCAGAGGGAGGCCGCAGCAACAGAAATCCAACAGTTGCTGGAAAAAAGAGCCATCCAACACATCCTCCCAGACCAATGCGGGTTGGGGTTTTACTCCAGGTTCTTCTTGGTGCCAAAAAAGATGGGGGGCTTAAGACCTATCCTCGACCTCTCCCCCCTGAACCTGTCAGTAACCAAAGAGAAATTCCGCATGGTCACCCTTCAATCCATTCTCCCCCTTTTGCGGGAGAACGACTGGATGTGCTCTATAGACCTTAAGGATGCGTACTACCACATTCTGATGGACAGGCGATCCAGAATGTTCCTCCGCTTCCGGCTAGGAGCCAGTCATTTCCAATTCAGGGTCCTTCCCTTTGGTCTCACCACAGCCCCCAGGGTGTTCACCAAAGTGTTAGCAGTGGTTGCGGCCCACCTGAGGCTCCAGGGAATCCAGGTCTACCCATACCTGGACGACTGGCTCCTGACCACCCCATCTACTCTGCGCAGCAGAGTAATCCTCATTGCCCCATTCTGGCCTCGTCAACCCTGGTTCCCTTACTTTTGGTCTCATCTGGTGAATCCTCCTTGGATTCTGGATCCCCGTCCGGATCTAATATCCCACCCCCTAGATCTCCCAGTCCCGAATCTGGACATTCTCAAACTCACAGCTTGGCTGCTCCAGTTCCACTTGTAGCTAGGACTCCCGGTATCTCTTCCCCAGTTAAAACTATTCTAGTAGCAGCGCACAAGCCTTCTACTAGAAAGGTCTATAGTAGCAAATGGAAACGTTTCTTCATTTGGGCAGAACATCGAAATTTGGATCCTTTCACAGCTCTTTTGCCAGCAGTATTAGACTTCTTGTCAGGGCTGTTTCATCAGGGGGCTAGCTCCTCCACAGTCAAGGTTCAGCTAGCAGCTATCTCTCATTATCACGTGGGAAATGAACTGGGCCCTTTGATCACCACGAAATTGTGTAAGACTTTTTTGAAGGGCACCTTTCTACTCAGACCTCCAGTGAAGAATGTAGTCCCTCCTTGGGATGTAACGCTGGTGCTTCAGGCCTTAACGGCTCCCCTGTTTGAGCCTGCAGTTTCAGTAGATCTTAAATTCTTGTCATGGAAAACGGCCTTTCTCGTCGCTATCACCTCGGCTTGAAGGGTCTCTGAACTACAGGCCCTCTGTGTAAAACCACCATATTTGACTTTTCACAAGGATAGAGTCTACCTCAGGACCAATCCCTCCTTTCTTCTCAAGATTGCCTCTGAATCGAATATTAACCAGTCCATCAACCTACCAGTCTTCTTCCCTAATTACCAAAACAAAGGGGAATACAAGTTACACTCACTGGATGTGCATAGACAACTTCACTTCTACATCCACAGGACATCTGGTCATAGGCAATCTGACCAGTTGTTTGTCTCCTTTGCCAAATTTAACTTGGGTAAATCTGTGTCTAAAGTCACGCTGTGTAGATGGATCATATAAAAGTTCTGGCAGGCCCGCTCCTCTGGGAGTCCATGCCCACTCTACTCGGTCTATGTCTACCTCTGCGGCTTTTAGAGCTAGAGTCTCTTTGGATGATATTTGTTCGGCAGCCACTTGGGCCTCATCTCATACCTTTATCAATCACTATAAATTGGACATTATCTCCAGAGGGAGAGCATCCTTTGGCTCTACAGTGCTCCGAAACCTCCTTCCATGAAGGCCACCCAAGGTTCAGGTAGCTGGGGACTCTGTCCCATAGGTTGCTGCACAAATGAAGTTCAGATTAAGAAGGTATGTACTCACCATAATGTTCCATCTGAGTAGGTAAACTTAATTTGTCAGCAACCGTCCCTCCCTCCTGCCCCCTCTCTTATGAATGTTCTCATACTCAGGTCCATGGGTGTTTTCCACTTTATCTTGAAAATATTAGTCTTCGAGCAGTATCTGCTTTTGGGCAAACTTGATCAGAGGTCAGTCAGGGTTGGCAGGGGATTATGGGTAGGGGGAGGAGCTTGGAGCTCAGATCTAAATCTGTTGAAAACTGCCGGCTCGGATCCGAATCCCATAGGTTGCTGACAAATTAAGTTTACCTACTCAGATGGAACGTTATGGTGAGTACATAACTTATTCCCAGTTACCTCTTTCTTCCACATCACACCTCTAACATTTGCCAGCTACCTGAGGAAAACTTCTTTGAAGTCTGCTTGAGGGTATAAAAATATCTATGCAAACACATCTAAGCAAAAATCCTAAACCTTCTAGGCTTTGTTGCATACTTGGGAGCCATACGTATGTCTTCCCATTGCTCCTTTGTAAATTGCTTTTCCAGTCTCTTCCCTATCTTTTCTAACATTCTCCAATTGATTCTTAATAGTTATCATAAAATATTTTATATGCTGTGCTAATTATCCCTTTTCTAACAGCAGCATCTGTTCTAGATTCATCTAAAACTCTACCAGAGCAGGTCTTGCATTTATGATCCCTTATCCCTTTCTCTTTGCCTTTACTGTGATATTCAGTACCTAGTAGGGAAGACAGCTTCTAGCCTGCAGCCCAAACATCGTCTTAGCGTTATCTCTTTTTTTTTTACCTTTGCTTCTCATTATTTGCTCCCAGTATCTTCTTTCCTTTGCCAGTTTTATCCAGCAAATTTCAGCCACCTCTTGCTTATTTTTTGTAAGCCTACCCACAGTCATCTCTATTGGCAAAATCTCCTTTCTTCATTCTCATGTTAGCTTAGTTCTTAGAATACTTTCTGCTACTTTGAGTATAGTATTCTGTATGGTTGCTGTTATTGTCCTGAAGGATCTGCATCCAAAATTCCATCTCCTTATTTCTTGAACTTCCTCTCTGCTTCATCATCATCCCTTTCCACTTTAAATTATAACCTTTTGTTTGTGTTATATATATGAGCCTTAACTGTGTAGCTCTAAAATATCTCTTCTTCTGCTCCCTGGAACAAGACAAGAAGGAACAGGCAGTGAATATGTTATCAGTGGACTGTAAAGGAATGATGTTATGTTGTCCTATCTTGCTTTCATTCTTACTGGTTGGGTTCGGAACCGATCCTCAGTTCCGACTTAGGCGCATACTAAAGCTCGAGGTATTCCACTGGCTCGAGGCTGTATCCCTATCCCCTCATGCTGTAGTGAAGCTACCCAGATCTCTTTTGCTGCTAAACAGATCAGAGGCTTCCATTTTGGCTCTGGCTAAATGTTCTACATTTTATTACCTTATTGTAAGGAAATAATTCTATTTTTACTTTAGTTAGTTTTAACTTTCTTCTAGTTATTAGCTTGTTCATTGCTTAAGGCCATTGTTTTTCTCGTCTGGCCTTGTTTTTTTTCCCCGTTTAATTGTTGTATCTGTTATAAAAAAAAAAAAATAATAATAAGTTTGAAAGGTCTCAGCCCGTTTAAGTTAGAGGGCTGCAGTGGGCCCTTTTTAGTTAAAGGCATCTTGGTGGTGGTTTGAATTGTTTTAGTTTCTCCTTCCCAATGTTGAAGAAACAGCGTCAGTCCATTTAAGTTAGAGGATTTTTGCTGCCTGTTTTACTTGGAGGGCATCTTATTGTTCTTCTACTAATAGTTTTTCTCTCTCTTACTGGATTTCTATTTAAAAAAAAAAAGTTTTTTTTTCTGTAGTTAAAGTGTGTGTGTGTGTGTGTGTGTGTGTGTGTGTGTGTGTGTGTGTGTGTGTGTGTGTGTGTGTGTGCGTGTGTGTGCGTGTGTGTGTGCGTGCGTGTGTGTGTGTGTGTGCGTGCGCTCGTGTGTGTGTGTTTGTGCTCTTAGTTTTAAGCATGTATAAGAAGCATAAAGAAACCAGGCCTTCGGGTTTTAAAAATGTACTAGATGCAACCAGATAATGTCTATTTCTGACTCTCATACCATTTGTGTTTACTGTTTGGGAGCAGTACATCTTCAAGAGTCTTGCTCAGTCTGTCTCTTTTAACTCTAAAGTGCTGTTAGAGCATAAAAATAAATTGTGAGAGGTTACTTGCAGTTCCCCTTCTAAGAAGCTGTAGAAGAAGGTCAGGGTACTTCAGAATCAGTGAAATCTCCTTCATCCAAATCGGACAAGTCCACAAAAAGATCTCCTCCCTCTTCGGAAGTGGCAAAAACTGCTTCATCGGCTCCACCTTATTCGGTGCCACTGGAGTTTGAACTAAGGAGCTGGTTCCCAGAATTGAAGCCGGTTACTCCTGTATTGAGATCATCTATTTTACAATCAGTAAGATCTCCTATCCTTTCTTCTAAGTCCTCCAGGAGCTTTTCAGATGATGAGTTGGATAGGCTGGTGCATAGACTTCTGAAGATTCCAGGGCTGGCTACACTCCTCTCTGCTCCAACACCCAGGGATTTGGAGCCAACCATAACCGCTCCAGTCTTCAGACCCGGAATGCTTGGAACCAACTGATGTGGATCCATCGGTGCCGAGAACCATCTTGGTCTCTTTGGAACCGACATCTTCTCCAACATCCACGGTTCCGTCCAAGGAATTTAGGAGCCGAAGCTCTCCGGTAGGGTCTGGGGAGGGTGTTCAGAGAAGACAATTATCAGATCTGACCCAGCATCTTGGAGGTTTGGCATGGATGAGCTTGGCTTCTACATCAGCTTTCGAGTCGACCCCCTTGGTTCCAGGGATTTCTTCTGGCTCCTCGGAGCCAGAAGTATCTTTGGATCAGGGAGTGGGGGCTTTCAAGCTGATGAGTAAGGTACTGTCTCCTCAGACAGCCCCACTCAAGGGTTCCAACATTCCCCCCCCAAGGTATCGGTGTCTGTCCCTGTACCACACCATCCACAGACCAGCGGAGACCCTAGGCCTCAGGGTACCCCATCGGGTGAACCCCTCTTTTCTGAAACCTCTCCAGAATACCCTTCTGAAGAGGTGCCTCTAAAGAGACTTTCCAGGAGGAAGCCATTGGACTCCCATGATAAGTCAATCACCTCCGACATAGACCTCAGTGAGTTGGGGGGTCCCCACTATCGACCTTGGAGGATGTCTCCTTCACAGACATCCTAGAAATCCTTAAATAGAGAGGTAGCTGGAAGCCCATCAACCCTTATGATGAGGAGTCTGTAAAGGCCTTTGGGTCTCACCCTTCAGCCACTTGGGTGTCTCCGCCTTTCAACGAACTTATGGAATTAGTTAGTCGAAAGGGGTGAGAGTCTCCAGATGCAGCGGAGCCTGTCCCTAGGAGGCCAAATAAGTTTATCACAGCCCCCCTCAGATAAAGAATTCTTGACCAAGAGTATACCTGTAGATGCTATTGTTATGGCAGCTGCCACCAAAAAGTAACTTTCTGACACATCCTCTGCTGTCCATCCACTGAACAAGGAGTCCGTTATAATGGACAGATATGGGAAGCGCACATTTACTTCAGCGACTTTCGCACTCAGATCGCTGAACTATCTGATGCATTTTGCAAGGCTGCAAAGAGATGTACTAAAAGAGCTAGGAGATGCTCTACAAGGTTCAGTAGCTGCAGCGGTGTCAGACAAGCTTTCCTCTCAGCTGTCCACCTTAAATTCTGTGGTCAACTCCTCCATGAGGCTCATTTCTTATGCAGCAGATGGAGAGAGCAGAGCAGTGGGTTCAGGAATATCCCTAAGGAGACATTCCTGGATGTGCTTATGCGACTTTGCGGAACCGTTCAAATCTTCCTTTATCAATGCCCCATTTAACGGCTCGTCCTTTTTCAGGCCAAAGGTCAAGGAGATGCTAACCAGGTGTGAACAAGAAGGAAAGACTCTCTCTGCCACTGGCGTCCACTTTTCCGTACTGTCTACACATTATCCAAAAGGCCAGAAGGGGGGAGATGTGGTTTGTAAATCCCAGACAGTTTAACAGGACACATGTGGTGACTCTTCCCCCTGGGGCAGAGGGGGGAGTACAAATGGAAGACACCATCATCGCAGCAGAGGGGGTCCGCAAAACCAGGGTGACAGAGATTCCTTCCATGTTCGACCCTTTCAGCGCTCCTGAATGGAGGCCCATTTGTCCATCTGTGGAGGCAGTCATGGAGTCACTTATCCTTGTACCTAAAAGCCTGGCTGGAAATAACAAAATACATATGGGTGCAAGGGATCATATCCAGAGGATACTCCATACCATTTTCTATTCCCGTCTCAAACATAAAGAAGACCCCAGATGTTCCATCCAGTCAGGGTGATCTAGACAAAAGAGTCATCCAGAGAGTCCCCGCAGACCAAATAGGATCCAGAACTTACTCAAGGTTCTTTTTACTGCCAAAAAGAACAGGGGACTGGAGACCAATTTTTGATCTCAGCAGATTAAATGAATCAGTAAAAAAGACCAAGTTCTGGATGGTAACACTGCATTCCATTCTTCCCTTCTTGGGAAAAGACAGTTGGATGTGCTTCATAGACCTGCAGGATGCATACTACCACATAAAGATGGACAGGCTATCCAAGAGTCATCTGTGCTTCCAGCTGGGAGCCAGTCATTACCAGTTTTGAGTGCTGCCCTTTGGTCTCACTACAGCCCCCAGAGTGTTCACCAAGTACATGGCAGTAGTCACGGCTCATCTGAGGCATCTGGGATTCCGAGTGTTTCCCCGTCAAGATGACTAGATCATAACTCCCACCACCAAGCACCTACTACTGGAATCAGGAGACACCACTCTCTCTCTCTCTGCTCTCACCTGGAAATCACAGTAAATTATGAAAAATCTGCCTCATTGCCATCGCAACATATCGTGTTTATAGGAGCAGATCTAGACACAATAAACATGAAGGCAAAACTTCCTACAGAAAGAGTCCTAGTTCTGAGACACCAAGTCTCCAACCTCCTCTCCAAAATAAAAGTACAGGCAAAAACAGTCTTGAAAGTCTTGGAAACCATGGCAGCACCAATAACTTTAAGTTCCACTTGCACGCATGCACATGAGAATTCTACAGTGGTTGCTTTTTACCCAGGAGTTGTTACAGGATCTACCAATGTCTCACCAAATTCTGATAACAGATTCCTGCAAAAAGAACCTTCGCTGGTGGCTTCACTCTAGTCACATGACAACAGGTCAGCCATTTCTTCCCCTTCAACCGGTAGCCACAGTGACCACGGATGCCTCCCAGATAGGGTGGGGGGGGCATTATCTGGGCAGGACAGTTCAAAGCACGTGGCAGGATCACGAGGCCCATTTACACATCTATATCCTAGAGATGAGAGCAGTGCTTTTAACATTGCAGGCACTCCAGGACTCTCTTCCATTGGGAACAACTGCAATACAGACGGACAACATGTCGGTTGTCTAGTATATAAACAAACAAGAGGGAACCAGGTCTTACCCCCCTTTGTCGAGATGCCCTCAGATTATGGCAGTGGGCGATCTCCTCTCACCGCTTTCTCATAACAACTCATAACCCTGGGAGGTCCAACCTGATTGCAGATAAACTCAGCAGACCGATTTTCATGCCTCACGAGTGGTCCCTAAAACAAGAAGCAGCGGAGAAGATCTTCCACAAATGGGGCCAGCCTTGCTGTGATCTTTTTGCCACTCCCATGAATGCTAAATGCAGCAGCTTTTTTGCCCTGATCCCCACTCCGAGGGAGACTCCAAGGGATGCAGTTGTACATGATTGGCCCTTGGGGCTCCTTTATGCTTTTCCTCCCTTTTCACTGATACCCAAAGTTCTCCAGAAAGCCAGCTCATTGGGAAGCGAGTTGATTCTCATTGCTCCATATTGGACTCATCAGATTTGGTTCTCCTTCCTATGGCCTGGCCTCACCTTCAGGAGTTGCCGTGGGTTGACCCAGTTCCAGACCTTCTGACTCACATCCTCCACCCTTGTCTTCAAACCCTCAAAATGACAATTTGGCTGCTCCAATTCCGAATATAGCCAGGCTTCCTAACCTCCCTCATTCCATCAAGCATATATTGATCTCTTCTCATAAAGCATGAACAAGAAAATTATACATCAGCAAATGGAAAAGGTTTTCTTCATGGACATTGACATGACACATTGATCCTTTCTATGCTCCAATAACTTCTATCCTTGAATTTCTGGCAAATCTGTTTAATAAAGGAGCAGCTGCAGCTACCATTCATGTACAGTTAGCAGCAATTATCTAATTTCCATAGAGATTTTTGCCCCTAACTTGATGTCACACAAACTATGCAAAGCCGCCCTGAAGGGTACTCATTTGTTAAGGCCACCCATAAAAACAAGCCTACTACCACGGGACCTAAACCTGGTTCTCTTCTGCTTAATCCTTCTTCCCTTTGAACCTGCGTCATCATGTGATCTAAAATTTTGAACATGGAAAACAAGTAAGTTGGTGGCAATCACTTCTACCAGAAGAGTTTCAGAACTGCAAGCTTAATCGATTAAGCCACCATATATGATTTTTCATAGAGATATGGTTTCTCTTCGAACAAACCCATCCTTCCTGCCAAAAGTATGTCCAGATGGTAATCCAAATCAGTCCGTAGAGTTACCAGTTTTCTTCCCCAACCATTGCAACACAGCAATATGAGCTTCATCAATTGGGCATACATAGGCAATTACATTTTTACTTGCATAGAACAAAGGATTACAGAAAATCTGATCAGTTGTTTGTGTCATTCTCAGAAGCAAAGAAAGGTGCCCCTATATCTAAGGTCACTCTTTCAAAATGGCTCTCAGATTGTGTCACTTTTATGTCTAAATTTAATAACTTGATTCTCCCCTTTTAAAGCCAAAGCTCATTCTACAAGAGCCATAGTAACTTCTTCTGCCTTTATAGCTAGACTTCCACTTGATAGTATCTGTGGTGCTGTGGCTTGGGCAATACTTCATACCTTTATAACTCATTACAAAGTAGATTTGGCCTCAAGGGACAGGGCCTCCTTTGGGTCCACTGTCCTGAAAAATATAATCCCATGAGCCACCCAAGAAATATGGTGCTAGGGACGCTATCCCAACTAGTAAGAATGAGGGCGAGATAGGACAACATAACATAAAGAAGTTGTGTACTCACCATAACGTTCCATGTTTATTCATCTCGCCTTCATTCTTACATCCCACCCTCCTATCCCCCTACCAGTGGCTGCTGGAGAACAAAGATGTTCTTTCCTCGCAAGTGTGTCTCTGACCTTCTTCATTGTCTTCTTGAGATGTATTTGATAGTACCTTAGGTACTTACGGTTATCAGCAAATAAGATCTGGGGAGCTTCACTACAGCACGAGGGGAAAGGGATACAGCCACGAACTAGTGGAAGACCTCGAGCTTTAGTATGCGGCCGAGTTGGAACCAGGGATCGGTTCCGAACCCAACCAGTAAGAATGAAGGCGAGGTGGACAACAAACATGGAACTTTATGGTGAGTACCTAACTTCTTTTTTTTATACTTTTGCCCAGTTCCTAGGAATATTTTACTCACTTGCAAAATTCAGAGGAGAACTAGGGACCCAGAAAGTGCTGTGTCTTTAGGCCCTTTATCTACTGACTCCTTCCAGGCGATCTTCATTTAGAAGAAAGCTAGTTCTGCCTTGGGGGAAGGAAGATAATTATCACCCCGCATCCTTGCTGCTTCACTAACCCATGTGGTTTCTAGAGTTTTGTTATGGAACTCTTGGGGATACTGTAAATTACCATGAAGTTTCTACTAGGGGCACTTGTGCACCTGTGTCTCAGTGGTCCTCTCTTTGGGTAGAGAATGCCCCCTTCCTCTTAGCCTCTTGATTTTGGAACAACTATTGACTAATGTTAGATATCTGTTTGGAACAACTATTGACTAATGTTAGAGATCTGTTTGATCTGGCCAAAATGGGTGTTTCAGCCATTTTTGCTGCATAAAAGTGCAGTTTTAGATAGAACTCTTCCTCAACATAGTCTGTATAGTTTTAGTAACAAGATTATCTCTATCTTCCTCACATTTTCTTATCTGGGTGTGGCAGTTGCCAGACAGATTTAGTTTTAGTGATTTGCCATCTTCCTTGTCCTTTGACATCAATTTGTTAACCATACATTGTTCATGTTCTCAAAGGGCATTTCCTTAGATGGTAGCTGCATTTTGTGTATGGTGCAAAAATGTGTCTATTGCAGATATTTCCTCTTTGAAAACTTTGGTTTCATTGCATTTGTTCACTAAGTTTTATCATTTGCATCTCCACTCCTGAAGTAGAATATTTGCATGCACATCTTTGTTGCTAGACTTTGCCTTTTCAGTTCTTATCACTAAGTGTGATGATTTATCATTTTATCTGAATTATCTGTTACGTTCTGTGATTATTTTTTTTAGTTGCAGTTTCTGCAAAGGGAAATGTTTAAATGTATGTGTATTTTGGTTTCCAAAATATCCTTCATTCTAGTATATATTTTTTGATAATTATCAGAATTCCTGTTCATTAGTAATGTATTATTTATTTATTTATTTAATGAGTCCTTGACGAAAAGTGATTTTTAATTATGTATCTGTTCAATAAATTTCAAATGTACTGGTGGACTTGAACAATGTGATACTTTTAATATACATAGCTAGTAATTAGTATTTAATAGATTTAGAGTAATTGCTGACAGGAAAGCTCAAGTACTTGGTAGCTTTGGGTGTATATGGGAAAGCAGAATGCAGCTGTAAGTTGATGTAACAAAATTGTCATTTAGAGTGGAATGTCAGTTGGTTTTCTTTTTCTTTAAGCACATCTCCTGTCTTTTAGGCTGTACGAAAAGCGTTTGATCCCTGGAATGGGTTTTATTGGCAGACAGTTGAGACTAGTGAATGTTTTGGGTTTGGTCTTGGTGACACTGAAGATATCCTGATTAATCAGACTGAGGTAAGATTGGGCATGTACTTCACTATTACATCATATAACATTAGACACTGGGTGCTACAGTTAAGTACCTGCACACAGGTATTCTTTCTATTTAGAAAATAGCTTTGTTAAATTTCATTGTTTACTTAAACAGAATGTAGTATTCTGATACATTTCCAGTTTTACCTTTGGCACGGGAATCAAACAATGCCCATTGTTAGATCATTGTGCAATATGCTAAGCTTTATAGGACATCCTAACAAGAGGTGGACCAGATAGCCATTTTTCCAAGGCTTTAGCTCTCCCTCCACATGTCCTACCCACTGATATGCATGAGGACTGCAGTGAAAACCAGTGGTTCAGTTGCCAAGTCCTTCAGAACTTCCCTGTCACTGGCTTTGGAAGATCGTTGGAAAGCTAGCTCTTTTTCTAATTTTGACAGACAAGTTGCCCATTAGGATTACCTTCTACACATTTTTGTTAAAAAGTGTTTCTATTTGGCTGCATCTGTTCATTTATTTATTGCATTTGTTTACTAAGATAGTCCGACTGGGCAGAAAGCTACTCTTTTTCAGCAAAGGGCAGGGGAGAAAAGTTCCATAAAAATTCCAGCATTATGTAAAGAACATAGTAAGTAGAGGTATAGAGGTAATTATCAAGTATGCAAAATTTAAACAGAGTATCCTTAATTAATAGCTGCATCATCTAATGAAGTATGAAACTTTCTATTGGGAGAAAAGATATGAACAAAGCATTACATAAAGTCCACAGTAAACAGAAGTATATAGTAATCAACAAATATACAACACTTAAATAGACTATCATTAATTAATAGTAGCAGCATCTAAAGTGATATGAAATATATTTAGAAATTAACTTGCTAGAAGGTTAGAATGGAGGAAAACGGAGAATTAGAATTAAGAGGTGAGAAAGAATGTTTTAGGCTGGATAGAAGGAAGAAGAGGGGAGATGCAGAGGACAAGGAGTAATTTTGAGCCAATAACTAAGGATGTAGTTACCATTGTCGCCTCACAGCAAGAGGTTCTCCCGTTCGATTCTCGGCTGGAGCACCTTCTGTGTGGAGTCTGCATGTCCTCCCAGCGGTCAAATGATGTGTAACGACATGCATGTAGGTGCGTGCGTGAATGGGTGTGCCTTCTTTGAATGTTGGGCGTCAGGCTGGCAACTCGGCACCGTAAAAATCAACTGCTAATCATTAGCAGACCGGAGTTCTGCTGGAGTTCTGCTGTGGCGACCCCTAACCGGGATAAGCCAAAAGACATACATAGTGTTTGGAAAGGAAATGAAGAAGTAAAGGGCACTACATTTATCATCCAGAAGTTGTGCATGTACAGTGCCAGGTGTCTTTCAGGTGTTCTCTTTGTTGTGCCTTAGAAAAGTTGTGTTTGCTTTATTTTCTGAAGAGAGGAAGGAAGTTACAAATTTTGGCCAGGAAAGAATATGAGTCAATGGTTGTTTTTTTTTTTTTTTTTAGCTTTTGTAACAGTTAATAACATTTTGTGTGTGGATGTCAGCTGTGCATGTGGGTTATAAAGTTGAAGAATATTTTTCAAACTAAGGCATTTGTCTGGATAATAGAGGAATTTGTAGGAAGTGACAAATTGGGAAAGTATAAGGTATTGGCTTGGCTCTAACCATTGATGTTTGTTGTAAGGCTAGACAAGGATGTGTCTTATAATGATGATCAGAAGCATAGCTGGCATAGCCAGTACCCTGTACTGGTATCAAGAACCAGTACCCTACCCCACAGCTATTCAAGTGAAGAGCAATTCAACTGAAGAGCAAAAAAAAAAAGGGAGGGGGGCACTTCATTGTAATTAGCCAATCACTACATTGTAGCGATCGGCTTAGATACATGCCCCCCCCCAAGCTCTTCTGTTGAAGAGCAACCCAAAAAAAACACTTTACTGTAATAAACTGATGACTACATTGTAGCCATCGGCTTATTACAGTTTGATCCATCGTCCATGCCCCTCCCTTGAGCCCTTCCATTGAAGAGCAGGAAAAGAAAAAGGCCGTTCCTTCTAATGGCACACTGTCCCTCTCTCCTTCCCTAGCCATTCAGGTCACATTTCTGTGCCCTGCCCCCAACCCTCCTCCTGCATTTTTTATGGAAAAAATTATTTCTGCTTTTAAACTGTAGCCAACAGTTGCTACAGTTTATACTCTGCCTGCACAGAGCACTATGGTGCTCATGTTTTACTTAAAAAAATAAATAAATTATTTTAAACTGTAGCAAACTGTGCTCATGTTGTAGTTAAAAATAAATCAATAAATTCGTTTAAACTGTAGCAAACTGCTTACTACAAATGTAGCAGTCAGTTGCTACAGTTTATATCCTGCCTTCATGGAGCACTATACCGCTCAGGTTTTTGTTAAAAGGAAAAAAGAGAGATTTTTTTTACACTGTTAAACTGTAGCAAGCTGCTTGTTACAGTTTAGACCACACACACAGTGCTATACACTTTTAAAAGCCAGTATTGCATTAAAGAGGCATCCAGATCAATAGATTGGGCCCTCCCAAAACTTTGCACCCAGCACAGTTGCCCTTCTCATCCAGTCCTTGCTGATGATGTTGACAGGAGATTTTCACACCTTATTATAGCACAATTCCAATAGTCAGAGGTGAGTGGATTGTAGGTTACAAGATGGGAGCAGCGTAAAGCAGTATAAGGATGAGAAGGGATTGAGCAGTACTTTTTCTGGCATTATCTGTGTGCTCCTAGCTTTTGGTGTGTGTTTTTTACTACTTGATTTATATGATGATTAAAATTTGATGATGTCCTTCTCATTCTGCTTCATTGATGGGTTCCGATCTGACCAGTAGGTACAGAGGTGATTCCAGTGCTCTGAGCGTTATCTTAACAGATAAGTGATTACTTCAACTTATTTCTTCTTAAAACCCTTCAACTTTAATGTATATAACTTATATATAACTTCCTCCCTCTTTATTAGTGTACGAGGTTGTTAGGTCTCCTCTTTTCCTCCACCTGTCCTCTCACTTTGGGCCTTAGAACGCCTTTTACTTTACTGTAAAACAGTTTTTTTTTTTTTTGTAGTTGTTTTGTTTCTTACAGATGGATAAACTGACAGGATGTAAATGGTGCACTGAGTGTGAGAGGAAGATTCCACATTCTGACCCACTTGACAAATGTGTTTGTTGTTTAGGAGCGGCCCACTTGGATTCCCTTTGCAAAATGTGCGAAGGGTTCAATCCTCAGGCCATTCAGGAAAGGAAAAATAAGCTAATTTTGAAGGGCCTTTTGCCCAGTCTTTTATCTTTTCCAGGGGCTCAACCTCCCCCTCTAGGGACTTGCAGGGTTCTGAGGCTAAGAAGCGCTCCCAAAAGGACTCTAGGGCATCTTTGGAGCCTCCTGGTAAACTACCAAAAGAGTCGAATCTGTGAATGTTAGTGCCGAGATCCATGTCTGCTGCTTTGGATCCAGTAGACTTGACGGATCTGAATGGGCCTTCTTCTGGACGGGAGTCCTCCAAGTCAGAGCTGACTCCACCATCTCGCCATCTTACCTCTACTGCTTTTTTGGATCTTAAGGGATCGTATCCAGGCACTCAAACTGCTCCTTAGCACCAGAAATCCCCGGATCCAGAGTCTAGGATTCAGCCGCCTGGGAGATTTATCATATCTGTCTCCCCCACTGTGCAGATGAAGATTCATCAGACTCCTAGGCATTCATGACCCTCTTCAGTGGCTTCTTCCAGATCTCCTAGAAGCCTATACGATGACATGGACAAAATGGTTAGGTCCATTATCAAGGATTCAGATGGGGTAATTCCAGCACCATCCCCTCATGGATCCGAGAGTGTCCCTGCCACTTCCTTTTCCAATCTGAGTAGTGGTTTCAGAACCCCAGGACAGCAGTCTTCCAAAGGATTTGGGGATGGATCAGAGGACCTTTGTTTCCTCGACTCCGACCGTTACCATGATTACCTCTACTCTGAGATCCTTGGATCAGAGTGAGTCCTGGATCTGTGATATCGTGGCTGGATCCAAGGGGTGGGGTTCAGTTCTGATTTAATCAGCTCTTTCCCTTCCCCTTGGAGCTTCGGCCCTCAACAGTGCGGGTCCAGTTCTGTCTGGAGTCAGGGTTCTGGGATGCGTCTATCTTCTTCATTGGGGTGTCAGCCCCAAGGGAGTGGGAAAGGGTGTCCCTGGGACCTTTGGCTTTCCGTGTTTTGGAAAAGGCCTTCTGTGCAGGAAGAGTACCAGATCCTTTGACTTCTGCTCCTCCCTGTGTTCCTGCATTGTATCTGGGTCTTGAACCTTCCATTTCTGTCCAGGATCAGCCCGCCTTTAGGGACCTCCAGACCCTTCTACCTTCCAGCTGAGATGGCCCCTTCCTCTTCTGACTCCTCTCCTGAATATCCCACAGAGGAGATTCCATGAAAGAGGACATGCAAAAGGAGTCATTTGGACTCCTCAGTGGAGTGCTTACCCAGGATACAGATTACGATGAGGGAGAAGGGTCTCCAAATCAACACCAGACGATGTCTCCTTTGCAGACATCTTGGAAATTCTAAAGTAAAGATGCGGCTGGTAGTCCAAAAACCCTTCTTCGGAGTAGTCCATATTCCTGGAGGCCTTCAGGGTGGGCCATTCTACATCTTGGGTATTCCCTCCAGTGGATGCAGTTATAGATCTTGGTGCCTGCCGGACCTGCTGGACACTATAAAGCCAGTACCAAAATGCCCAGACAAAATCCTTTCTCCCCCCAAAGATTGAAACTTTTGGAGTAAGGGCATCCCAGTTGATGCTGTGGCGGTGGCAGCAGCTATAAAGAAAGAGCTGACGCAACACAACTTTACTGTCCACCCATTGAACAGGAGTCAAGAGCGCTGGACAGGTTCAAGAAGCCCACCTTTGCTTCAGCAACTTTTTCACTTAGAGCGCTTAAATTCTTGGCACATTTTATTTGCCTACGGTGAGAACTGGTTAAGGAACTTTCTGAGTCCTTGGTGGAGTGCATGCTTAAGGAGGATCTTGATAAGGTTTCTCCAGAGCTAACCACTCTTACTTCCCTGGCAAATTCTTCCATGAGGCTCATTTCCCATTCAGCGGAAGGATCCTCTAGGGCAGCTGGCACTGGCATTACGATACGTAGACATGCATGGAAGAGGCTTTGTGATTTTGCGGTCCCCTTTAAGGTGTCTTTTCTCAATGCCCCTTTTGATGGTTCTTCCTTGTTTGGACCATGAATTAAAGACTCCCTTACCTGCAGTGAGCAAGAAGGTAAGGCCTTGTCTGCCATGGGGATCAAGTTTTCCACCCCTCAACATAACCTGCTCAAGGAATCAAAGAGGGGCTAAAAGTCTTAGTTCCAAAAGTTCCAAGGATGTTTTCCTAATCAAAGTGGAGACTACCCCTCCAGAGGCAGAGGAAGAGGCTTTAATGGGAGATGCTGCCCTATAGGTAGAGGGGGCCTGCAAAATCAGGGCTTTAGTGAACTCTTTTCCGATAAGCTCTTTCAGCACTGCCCAACTGTTCAGCTTTGAAGACAGTCAGGGATGTTTTTCTTTGCACCCAGATGCCTGGATCCAAATAACAAATGCTTGGGTATAAAATATAATATCCAAAGGCTATTACATTCTCTTTTCTCTAGCTCCTCCAAAAATTCAAAGTAAGCTCCCCGACATTCCACCCAGCCAGAGGAAGTTGGCAGTTCTAGAAATCAAAAAATTACTGCAAAAGCGAGTCATCCAAGAGGTCTCAGCTGAACAGAGAGGATCCAGAACTTACTCCCATTTCTTTTTGGTGCCAGAGAAAATAGGGGACCTCAGGCCTATCTTGCACCTAAGCAAACTCAATTTATAAGTAAAGAAAGAGGAGTTCCAGATTGTTACGGTTCAGTCTGTCCTTTCATTGCTAAGGAAAGACAATTGGATGTGCTCTGCGGACTTGAAGGACATGTACTATCACATAAAAATAGATAGATGTTCCAGAAGTCACCTGTGCTTCCTCATTGGAGTCCGTCACTTCCAATTCAGATCTCTGCCCTTTGATCTTACCACAGCACCCCGGGTGTTTACCAAATGCATGGCAGTGGTCGCAGCTCATCTCTGACTGCAAGGGTTTCAGGTATTCCCATATCTAGATGATTGACTCCTAACTGCCCCCACCCATTGTCAACTATCTCAGGCCAGGGATTATCTCTACTGGATATCCCATTTTTTGGGCATCACCATAAATCCAGAAAAGTCACAGTCATTGCTGGTTCAGACTTTGGAATTTATCAGACCCCAGCTGAACAACATTACAGAGATAGATTCCTTGCCCCAACATGGCATCAGCACCTTGACTCTTCAGGTCCAGGGTATAATATCTCATCCATCTCCTCCTGCCAGATTGATTCTATGGGCCCTGGAATCTATGGCAGATGATATAATCTTGGTACCTCTACAAAGGACACTGGCTGTTCAGTGGTCTGTTGCACACTAGTCCCTATCTTTTCCTATCAGGTTGACCAATATTTGCAGACCTCATCTAGAATGATGGATTCACTCTGACCTCTCTTTCGGCAGACCTTTCATCCTTCCCCTTCCAATAGCCATAGTGACCACAGATGTTTCCCTGCTAGAGTGGGGGTGGGGGCACTTCAAGGGGAAGAAGGTCCAAGGCACGTGGACACACCTAGAGACCAGATTGCATATCACTGTCCTAGAGATGAGAGCAGTCCTTTTCTTGCAAGCCTTTTAGGATGCTGTCATCTGGGGACCATTGGGATTCATACAGACAACATGTCGATAGTCTGTTATATCAACAAGCAAGGAGGAACCTGTTCATACTCACTTTGCATGGAAGCCATGAGGGTTTGGGAATGTGCGATCTCTTCACACTGGTTTCTAATTGCAACACATGTACCAGGGAAATCCAGCGTATTAGCAGATAGGCTCATCAGGTCCATTTTGATGCCTCATAAGTGGTCCCTCAAGCAAGTCAGTAGCGAACAAGATATTCTGTTGTTGGGGTCACCCCTGCTGTGACCTCTTTGCTTCTCCTCACAACAACAAAGTGCAGCATCTATTTTGCTCTGATTCCCCCCTTCCGTAATTGGCCCTGGGTCTCCTTTATGCTTACCCCTTGCTACCACTGATCCCGAAATTTCTTCAGAAAGTCAAACAGTTGAACCACTGTGATCCTCATTGCCATCTTTTGGCCTCATCAGATTTGGTTCCCCTTCCTCTGTTCTCACCTGAGATGTCCTCCATGGATACTGGAACCCGGACAGGATCTCCTAATGCACCCCACACTAGGACCCCACCTGGACTTCCCCACGCTTAAGTTAACCCCTTGGTTTCTCCAGTTCCCATGACTGCGAGAGGGTCCAGGTGTTCCTCGCCAGTCAAGGCTATCATTTTAGCTTCCCAGAAAGCATCCACCAATGGAGTATATAAAAGCAAGTGGAGAAGATTCTCTGTTTGGGTTGCTAATCACCACATTGATGCCTTCTCAGGGCCTGTTTCTTCAATCCTTTCATTTCTTGATTCTTTATTTAAAGAAGGTTTTAGTTTGGCAGCTATTAAACTCCACTTAGCTGCCCTATCTAATTTTCATTTGGGATTATCTTCCAAATCTATTGCTTCAACCAGGTTATGTAAGACCTTTATGAAAGGTGTTTTTCCTTCTCAGACCTCCGATGAAAGACCAGACACCTCCATGGGATCTGACTGTCATCTTGCAAGGTTTGACTCAAAAACCCTTTGAACTGGCTAGTGATTGTGACGATCTGACTGTCATCTTGCAAGGTTTGACTCAAAAACCCTTTGAACTGGCTAGTGATTGTGACTTGAAATATTTATCCTGAAAGTCTGCTTTTCTTATAGCTGTTACTTTTGATTACTGGCTCAGAGTCACAGCATCCTCAAAAACTTCATTATCCACATCTATATCAGAAAGCTAAAAATAGCAAATGTCTTCTATCGAACTTAAAAACGCAAAACCTTAAAATGTTGAAGGAACAGATCAGCGAATTATTCCCCAAGGAAAAAAAATTGTTGATAAAAAGCAATCTACAGGCAAAATAAAGTGGGGGGCTGTGCACCCCCCCAACTTAAATATACCAAATCTGAGATTCCACCACAGTGGAGAAAACAGCAAAGTCTGGAGAACAGCCCATCGATTTTTTTCCCTGGGAAAAAAAAATCGATGTTCCGTGCCTTTGACATTTTCAGGTTTCGCGTTTTAAAGTTCGATATAAGTGTGTTCACTAATTTAAGAGTTTGCTCTTCTGATAGGAACCCCATCATCCTATCGACAACATACTTTGTCAAGCTTCGAGATGATCAGGGAAGACAAAGCCAGTGAGGAAGGTCGTAAATATATTTTCTCTTGTAAGACTAGAGAATGCAGTCTGGGGCTCACCGGTTCCAGGGAAAACGGGGGCTGAAATGAGGATGGTCAGGACTGGGAGGCTGTCAGTTCCAATGTCCCAGCTGACAGATCTGAAGGCCTTTTTAGAATCAATGGAGATTTGTCTATCCTTTACTTTGGATTTACTCCTTTCTTTCTCCTTACCCTTTTCATTATTAGAAGCCTTGTCTGAAGATCAAGCCGTATCTTGCTTCTTAGCAGGGGAAGAGGAAGAAGAGGCTCCAGATGACGTAGTCCCTGTCTGTGGAGGGAGAAGTGCTTTCACCAACAATTTGTTTCAATGAGTTGCAAAGGTCTGGTGCTAAAGAATGTAGAAGAACTACATTGTGTATGCAAGTGGGCAGCCCGAGGCAATACACACCCAAGTGTGAGGATCCTGAGGGGGCAGTTTGTAGCCACACTTAGAACACTTTTTAAAGGCTTGCAATTCAGCCATGAAAACACCAGGATGACAGAAAACACTAGCCAAAATATAACTATGTATTACCAAAACAATAGTAATATAAACTTTATTTAACCATGATAATTGAAGAATGTTACTGCTAGTACTATTCAAAAATGGGAAAAAAGATTAATCTTTAAATACCTCTGATCAACACACTGCTAAGCTAAGATACAAGAATAACACCAACGCTAAAGGGAGACAAGTCTCCCTGCAGAGGAGCTGTAAGAGATTAAGCTATTTAACTATAATTCTACAGAAATCCAACAGTTTTGAAAAACACTAAAGGATACGAGCCCGCAAAAACACATCTGGATGCTTCAGTCATCAAACAAGATCTGAGGTATTGAACTGCAGTACAGGGACTTGTGGGTAGGAGAGGAGTCAGAGCCTTGAAACCATGAAGGTTTCTAATTTGATGCCGAAGTCAGATCCAATTGGATATGACATCCCATATGTTGAATTACATGAAAACAGACAACACTGGATCATCTCTTAACCAATATCAAAATGTTTGGAACTTAGTCTTAACACTTTTCCCAAGATTTATCCAAAGCTTTTCATATGGTAACCTACCAGAAACTGCTTCAAAAACTAGCTTGCTGAGGAATATATGACACTTCCCTATCTTGGTTCTCGAGCAACCTCTCAATAGGCAACAAGCAAAAAAAAAAAAAAAAATGGTAAAATGACATTTCCTCTTTCCTTCCCAATACAGTGGGTGTACCTTAAGGAGCCATTTTAGGTCCCCTGTTGTCCATTGTATTCATTAATAATCCTCACCTAGCTTCCAAACAAGCCACTATCATACACACAACTGCTCCTTAACCCTAAAAACACAAAACTGATCCTCTTTACCCCAAAACATTCAAATGACTACAAAAACATCAACATAGAACTAACAAGTCAAACTAAGCTTTTGGGAGTCATTAGTGACAAAAGGTTAACATTATTAGTTATGTAAACGGTGAAAAGATAAAGAAACGTTCCCAACGAAATAAATACCTCTCGGCTCACGGTTAATATAATAACAGTTATTCCAAGTAAAACGGCTAAGAAGTAACCAAAGCGTAGCAATAACTCCAAAATAAACTGTTCACTAAACAAACAAAACGTTCAAATTTGTAAAATAAAACCTGTTTTTTAATTTGTATACAGAAAGGTAAGCGCGTTCACATAAGCTTCATCAGACCATTAAAATTTGAAATTCATCATTCTGCCTTTATATATACATCACATGTTAAATCTTGTTAATCAATTTAACATTTAAAGTAACATTCAAATCAAAACGCATTAAAATGAAAAGCCATTCAGTTAAAAACAATAAAACGAAATACAATAATACTATGATTACATTACTTCTATATAGCTTTTAAAGGAATTTATATAAACAGCTCTTGTTTACTAACCTACTACTGCTGTTTTAGCATACTCTAAACTCTTTGCTTTAATATCATACTGACCATACATAGAATGCTTAAAAACATTCAACGTATACAAACCATAAATTATATTTGATGTATATATATGTATACAAACACATGTAACTCTATGGCCACATGTTATTTCCCTTTCTTTGTAAATCTAAGCAGGACTTGCTAAAATCCATTAGTTATGTTATCTTATCGATAAAATAAGGCTAGCCTTCAAATTGTTTCCTACAAATATGGTGAATGCAATTGTCACATTTGTCCAATGTTCTTTAACCATTCTATGGAGACAAATGGCTCGGTACGATCAACCAGTGCATCCCCTGTAGCTTAAAACACAATACACACTAGTTCTACATTGTCCATAAGTGCCTCTCATACGATAAGTCCATAAATTATGGTTCTACATCTAAAAGCCAAGGCTATTGATGCCATTTCCAATATATACATATATATATATATATATATATATATATATATATATATATATATATATTAGTAACATTACTATGCTATCTCAGCTTGCAATATTCAGTACTATAAGTCTGTACTTAGCCAACTCAAAGCATATAGCCATCAAACTCATCCACTACGTTGCTATAAATATTACGCTGATGCTGCTGGTCACAGTCAATCAGCCGGCATATCCCCTAGAATTTATAGAGTATTAATACACAAGTGGTCCCAGCCATGCACAAGCGCGGTACATATTTTGAGTAAGTAGTATATTTCTCTCACTGATTTTAATGGTGCGTCTGATCCAAAAACTGATGTCACAATACTGTAAAGCGTCAAGTTTAAATACGCTACAGATATGGCTGTTAGACACCTCTTGCGAGCCAACAATACATAGCTCCAGTGCTGGGGCACTATCAGATCACAAAGTATAAACAACAAAGCATGCATTACTCATTACCGTAAGTGTGTATATAGTCGATGTAATCATCACATTCATCCATTACGTTACTATAATTATTTCGCGAATGCTGATGGTCTCAGCTAACTGACCAATGTGTCCCCTATGTGTTATATTGCTATATAGTGTCAAATGTAAATACTCTACGAATATAACTACTAATTACCATATATAAATTGACAATATATAACATCAGTGCCAAAGCACCATCAGGTTAAAAATTACAAGCTCCTATGTCACTGCGTCAACCTATAACACGCAACAACAACTAGACCCCTAACTACATGTGCCTTTCTTCAGCTGCTTAATCAGAAAAAGCCACCTAGATCTACTACATTATTTCATGATATGACAACAGGTATGTTGTGGTTTAATACAAAATAGAGTTTGTTTTACGTAATCACGATCCAACTATGCCACATTAACACATAATCTAACAATGCCAATCAATATCATGTACATAGATGGTCTGTACATGAATACCAAACGGGGCATCTTCTTTTATCATTTTTATCCTATATCAGGCCTATTTCAGTTAGAATTTAATACCATATGAATAATTTGATATCATTATTAAACTGATGGAAGTACGAATTATTTGAAATTATTTACATTTATACTTATTCACATGATGATATTACCAACTGATTCTAATAATATTTTATACAATCACATTACTTAAAAAGATGTAAAATTCATGGGGTTTTTGATATAATATAATTACTTTATAGTTAGATGTGTGGCTCTAAGCATAGGCTTAACGGAGGCTCTTTCATTTAGGCCCTTGCCTTTATCTGCCCGTAGTCTTATAATCCAATTAACTTCCTTCTTTTCATTGTTGTTACGAATATTCCCCTCTCGTATTATAGGAACTGTATAGTCTATAACCGTACATTTAAAAAAGTGTTCTGGTCCTTGTGCCATAACATGTTTTGCAAGGGCATTAACAGTATAACCTATCCTTATGGCATAGAGGTGTTTTCTTATTCTGGTCCGAAGCATCCTGTCGGTTTATTCATATGGTATTAAATTCTAACTTAAATAGGCCTGATATAGGATAAAAATGATAAAAGGGGCTGTTGGCCCACAAGAGGTGTCTAGCAGCCATATCTGTAGCGTATACGCTTTATAGTATTGTGACATCAGTTTTTGGATCAGACGCACCATTAAAATCAGCGAGATAGGGGGATATGCCGGCTGATTGACTGTGACCAGCAGTGGGGAGCTTAGAGCAGCCTATCTATACCTGGAGGAGTGTTTGTTGCAAAAAAAGAAAAAAAAACAAAAAAAATTATCCTTGTTTCCTGTCTTTCCTGACCTAGAGTAGTCCAAATACAGGCTTTGCTGTATTCTGGACTTTTGGAAAGTTCCTGTGTTGTCCATTTCCTTTCTTGGATAAAGGGAGGCTTCTTTGTTCACCAGTGGCAGTGGGGAGCTTAGAGCAGCCTATCTATCCCTGGAGGAGTGTTCCCAGCACAAGAATCTGGTAGTCTATTGGCTGTTTTGGACCACCTTCTAGCTCTTATAAGTCCCCCTGTATAAAACCCACTTTGGCACGGTTTTTGCGCTTGTTACTACTCAGCCAAGCTCCTCGTGGTCCTGCAGAGTGGTGCTAGCAGCAGAGAGGCTAAAAGAGCGACTGCTAACCTGATAAAAGTGTTTTTTTTCCTGTTACTACCTGGGCGACTGTCCAATCTAGCTAAACTGCAAGTATTTCTGCTTCTTGAACTGTTTTAAACTATTTAAAGTTGTTTTTGCACCTGCACTTTTAAAGTTTGTCCTGTTTGTTGCATTTACCTGTTGAGGCTACACACTCAAGTGCGCTAGCCTGTGTTACATATTTATTGCATTTTCTTGCTGTTTGTTGCAAAAAAAGAAAAAAAAAAACAAAAACATTATCCTTGTTTCCCGTCTTTCCTGACCTAGAGTAGTCCAAATACAGGCTTTGCTGTATTCTGGACTTTTGGAAAGTTCCTGTGTTGCCCATTTCCTTTCTTGGATAAAGGGAGGCTTCTTTGTTCACCAGTTGCAGTGGGGAGCTTAGAGCAGCCTATCTATCCCTGGAGGAGTGATCCCTGCACAAGAATCTGGTAGTCTATTGGCTGTTTTGGGCCAATTTCTAGCTCTTTCAAGTCCCCCTGTATAAAACCCGCTTTAGCACGGCTTTTGCGCAGCATCGGGCAGCGCAGCTTAATTGGGTTTAAACCATTCTCGGCTCCACAAAGTCTGCTCTTCCCTTTTTCCCTTAGAACTGATCTAGTTCTCATAATAAACACCCTATTCCTACTCTAAAGCCTGGCACTTGCTCACTAAAGCAATTATATAAGTCAGCACTAAAAAATTAAAAGCACTACACCCTCACAAACTCCCCTTGAGTACCTTGTTCCCCATTGGCCCTTTTTTTCAGTTATAAAGGAATTCCCAATACTATTCTAGCATGTCCAAAGGTCAATTGTCAATCTCCTCTAGGGTCCATCTGGTGAATCTGGGAATCTTGAGGCAATGTTACAACTGCCTCATGTACACAGACAACCCTCTCCTCCTCCCAACAAATTCCAACACATGTGAGAGATGCAACCATATAGCCAAACTGGAGGCTAAGCTCTTTCAACTCAGTACTGGTGTAACCAGTCAGGAGGAGAAGGAAACCACACTCACTACAATTCTAGTCTCACATAGACCTACCACGACAGCAAACCAAATACATAAACACACAAAAACATACTTGGAGGCTCTAAATAAAAATCTGCCTAAGCAGAGGAGACCTCCAAAGCAGACACCCAAACAACCGCTACCCCAAAACAAAACACGTGCAACACATAGCTCACAAAGCCAGTGTGCCGAACAGTCACAGCCCTTAAGGCTAAACAACACACCTGATACACTTGTAATAGGTGACTCTATCGTCAGGCACACTGATGTCCCACTCACCAGGTTGAACAAGGAGAAGGTCACGGTGAGCTGCCTGTCGGGCGCTAGGATCCGCCACATAACACAAGCACTCAGGGCACTCCAAGGCAAGTACAAATATGACTCAGTCATTGTCCATGCTGGTGTGAATGACCTGAGATGTACCTCCCTGGACTACATGAGACATAGAGGAGCTCTCTGAGCATGTAGCCCAGGCCGGTATGACCCTGACCTTGAGTAGCATCTTACCCTCACCAAGAATGATGCCACAATATGAAGACAAGATGATCAATTTCAACAATTGGCTTAAGTATTGGTGTCACTCAAAGGGGATCCAATGCCTGTCAGCCTGGGATGGCATGCTTGACAAGCCACGATGCTTCGCTAGGGACAGCTTGCACCTGTCATCCCTGGGCTTTCGGATATTGGCAAAGGATCTTGCCACCCCCATAGTGCCTTTTTTAGGTAAGGCTCAAAAGACAAACCCACCTCCATAGGTATCACAAGGGATAAGAAACTAAGAGTAATGCTACTCAATGCCAGAAGTCTAAACCTCAAGATGCACGCACTTGAAACTCTCCTTAGCATGGAGAACATCGATATCTGTGCAGTAACAGAAACCTGGTTCAAGGCTCCCGAGAGCACCCCAGCACTACCAGGTTATACCTCATACCATGCTTTTCGACCCCAAAACTTGGACCGAACCACAAAAGGAGGGGGAATATCAATATTCGTCAAAGATACCCACACCTCCAGGTTGGTGGCACAGCACGAAGCATCACAGGCTATCCATGTGCAACTAACAGTGGGTAAAACTGCCTTCCAGTTTATAGCCTGCTACAGACCACCCTCCCAAACCCAGGAACGCCACTCAGGCTTCCTGAGAACACTGGAAAATATGAAGGTCTCTCCAAACACCATTATATTGGACGACTTCAACTACCCAAACATTGACTGGGAGCATTACTCTAGCTCCAACACCCTAGCCCAAAGGTTCCTAGAATTTATAAACTCAGATGCTGTGGAACAACTTGTTACCACTCTCACAAGAGAGGAAAACATACTGGATCTGATCATCACCAACATGGGGACTCTATGCTCCAAACCAGAAGTGTATCCCTCATTGGTAAGATCAGACCATAAACTAATCTCACTGGATATTCACATCCTGACCCCACCCCCTGCCCAGAAAACCACAGTGAAAAACTTCTCTAAAGCAAATTTTGCACTCCTCAAAACCGAGGTGGAATCCTTCAAAGCCCCCGGGCCTGTGGAAAATACAGCCCAGACCGCAGAATCCTTTATAAACGCATTCTATGAACACCTTCAGGAATGCATGGATCATGCAATCCCAAATAAAACCAAGACCCAATCCTCCAAAGGCAGGCGTCCTGTCTGGTGGACCCCAGCCATAAACAAACTATACAATAGAAGGAGGAAGCTACTACATGATAGAGCAAAATCCCAAAAAGGGAAGGCATCTCTGATCAGTATTAGCAAAAAACTACGTGCACTCATAAAATCGTCTAAGGCCAGCTTCGAGAGAATAATTGCACAGGACACTAAGGATAATCACAAGGCTTTCTTTAGTTATGTTAGGAACCTGGGTGGGAATTCCCAGATATGCTCAGAATTAGTCCAAAAATGACAAAAAATACACCGAACCCACAGACATTGCCAACATCCTAGCTGACAGGTTCAGCGCAAACTTCTCCCCCCCCCCCCACCAAAAGGGCAAATATCTATCCCAGCAGAGTGCTGCTCCCCTGACATCTCAGATGCTCAGGTAAGAGCCGCCCTCTGCAAAGCAAAAAACTTAGCATTAATGGGACCAGATGGTGTCCCGGGCTGCGTCCTACATGAACTCCAAGAAGAGCTAAACCCAAACATAAAACTACTGTTCAATCTCAGCCTTACTACAGGATATGTACCCAAAGAGTGGCGTACAGCAACAGTGGTCCCTCTCCACAAAGGTGGTGCCTCAATGGATCCTGAAAACTATCGCTCGCCACATAAGCCTGACTAGCTTGGTCTGCAAAGCTATGGAAAGGATCATCATGGACCTCATAAATAAAGATATTGGGGACCTACAGACACTGGATCCTACCCAGTTCGGCTTTGTTAAGGGCAGATCCTGCCTCTTAAACCTGGTCGATTTCTTTGAAACAGTCACCAAGGCCACTGACTAGGGGAAGGTGGTCCACACAGCCTACCTGGACCTCGCAAAAGCCTTCGATACAATACCCCACTCGGGCATTATAGATAAGCTCACCAGCTTAAATATAAACCCCTATGTCACTAGATGGTTTGCAAACTGGCTCAAGGACAGAACCCACATGGTTAGAATTGCTGGAGCCATGTCAGACTCCAAACCAGTTACAAGTGGCGTCCCACAAGGCTCAGTCCTGGGACCTCTCTTGTTCGGTATATATTTCTGGGAGGTAC
Organism: Protopterus annectens; assembly: GCF_019279795.1. Lineage (NCBI taxonomy): Eukaryota > Metazoa > Chordata > Ceratodontiformes > Protopteridae > Protopterus > Protopterus annectens. The sequence continues at coordinate 259,349,088 of NC_056746.1, read as the reverse complement.
AGGCCAACACAGAAGGACTGTGGCTGACCAAGTTCGCAGATGACTGCAAACTGGGCGCCATAATCGACTCTCCAGCCGACACAAGCATCCTCCAAAATGGCCTCATAAAAACGGACAACTGGTGCCAGAGCCATGGCCTCAAGCTAAACGCCAAAAAGTGTATAGTCATCCCCTTTGGCAAAAACAAAGTGCCCACAAATTACCACATAGGTGGTAATCCATTAAGTACGGAAGAAGTAATTAGGGACCTGGGGACCCAAGTTGATAGCAATCTCTCATTTGACAAACACGTGGCCAAAGTGGTTAGAAAAATATTTTATATAGCCCACCTAATCATGAAGGGATTCACATCTAGATCAGGGGAGGTCATCGTGCCTCTTTACCCATCCCTCATCAGGCCCATAATTGAGTATAATACCCCTTTTGGGATGTACCTTACCAGACACCTGCAGCAACTGGAAAGACCCCAAAAGTACCTCACCAAGAGGATCAAAGGGCTCAAACAGATGCCATATGCCGCCCGGTTAAAGAAACTCCAGCTCTACTCAGTGGCATACCGCCTGCTCAGAGGTGATCTGTGCTTGACGTATAAAGCCATGTCCAACCCGGAATTAATGGACATGCTGCACCTCAGAAAATCCAAATCCCATCGAGCTACGCGCTCGAGAGACTTGAACCTAAGCACTGAAATAAATAGGACATGCTGGAGGGACAGACTCATAACCCAGAGGCTCCCTTCACTCTGGAATAAAATCCCAATCCAGGTTAGGCAGAGTCCCTCATTGACTCTCTTCAAGAGGAATCTTGATGAGTGGATGGGAGATCGTAGGTTTACCCTGGGTATCACTTCTGTGTCACTGTTAGACAGAGGCACAGTATACTAACCTCGAAAAAGGGCATAGCAAAATTCATTTAAAATGGGTGGCGAAAGCCAAACACACTCTGGCTAGGCTTATAAATGCCCTAGGCCAGATAGCCTAGTATGAACCTATGAAGAAATATACTACTGACTCAGTATATGTACTGTGGTTGTGCATGGCTGGGACCACTTGCTTATTAATACTCTATAAATTCTAGGGGATATGCCGGCTGATTGACTGTGACCAGCAGCATCAGCGTAATATTTATAGCAACATAGTGGATGAGTTTGATGGCTATATGCTTTGAGTTGGCTAAGTACAGACTTGTAGTATTGAATATTGCAAGTTGAGATAGCATAGTAATGTTACTTTATATATTGGAAATGGCATCAATAGCCTTGGCTTTTAGATGTAGAACCATAATTTATGGACTTATCGTATGAGAGGCACTTATGGGCAATGTAGAACTAGTGTGTATTGTGTTTTAAGCTACAGGGGATGCACTGGTTGATCGTACCGAGCCATTTGTCTCCATAGAATGGTTAAAGAGCATTGGACAAATGTGACAATTGCATTCACCATATTTGTTGGAAACAATTTGAAGGCTAGCCGCATTTTACAGCCTTATTTTATCGATAAGATAACATAACTAATGGATTTTAGCAAGTCCTGCTTAGATTTACAAAGAAAGGGAAATAACATGTGGCCATAGAGTTACATGTGTTTGTATACATATATATACATCAAATATAATTTATGGTTTGTATACGTTGAATGTTTTTAAGCATTCTATGTATGGTCAGTATGATATAAAAACAAAGAGTTTAGAGTATGCTAAAACAGCAGTAGTAGGTTAGTAAACAAGAGCTGTTTATATAAATTCCTTTAAAAGCTATATAGAAGTAATGTAATCATAGTATTATTGTATTTCTTTTTATTGTTTTTAACTGAATGGCTTTTCATTTTAATGCGTTTTGATTTGAATGTTACTTTAAATGTTAAATTGATTAACAAGATTTAACATGTGATGTTATGTGATCCTATCTCGCCTACATTCTGACTGATGGGCTCGGAGCCGATCCCTCGGCTCCGACTCGGCACGCTTATGCCAAAGAGCGAAGTCTCTTATTGGCTGAGCTTACTATATCCCAGGATGCACCACTACCAGTCCCCCAGATCTCGTTTGCCGCTGGCTGGGCTGAGTAGTTTTTATTAACTAACTTTTCTGTCAGTTTTTTGCTGTTTTTTGGTCACAAAAGCTGTTTTAACGGCTATCGCTCTTTTGTGTACGTTTGGATTGTGAAAACTGTTGTGTGTGATTGGGTTGAGTTTGTTTTCGGCCCCCCTCCATCCAGGGCCTTCCCGGACTGTCAACCTTTTAAAACTTTACAGGGTCTCAGAGTTCCCTGTCATTTACAGGAAGTGTTTGCATTAAGCTATAACTGTAAGCTTAGGTTTATCATCAGTAAATCTATAGTTGTTTACTTTCCTGTCAAAGTTACTAGAATTGTTTAACATCATGTCTCAAACCCCTAGGCCTTCGGGCTTTAAAAAATGTTCGAAATGTGGTTTCAAAATGTCTATCACAGACGATCATTCGCTCTGTGTATATTGTCTAGGGGCAAAGCACTTGCAGGAGTCATGCAGCGTATGTCACGCTTTTTCCTCAAGGGTCCTCCAGGAGAGGAAAAATAAATTGATACTTAAGGGGAAACAAACTCAACCCAATCACACACAACAGTTCTCCCCCTTTCGAACCGGCTGCTACATGCGAGTTAAAATATCTGTCTTGGAAAACGGCATTCTTAGTGGCTATTACTTCTGCAAGAAGAGTTTCAGAGCTTCAAGCCCTGTCTATTAAGCCACCGTACTTGATTTTCCACAAGGATAGAGTATCACTTAGGCCTAATCCATCCTTTGTCCCAAAGGTCTGTTCTAGTTTCTGTCTTCAACAATCTCTAGAGCTACCAGTTTTCTTTCCAAAATTCTCCAATGAAGCAGAATATACTCTCCATAAATTGGATGTTCACAGGCAATTACGCTTCTATTTAGACAGGACTCAGCAACTTCGTAAGTCAGACCAGTTGTTTGTGTCCTTCTCAGATAATAAATTGGGCCAAACCATCACAAAAGCTACTATCTCAAAATGGATCAGAGATTGCATAACTCAGGCCTATTCTTCTTCGAATAAGCAACTTACAACATCTATTAAAGCTCATTCTACCAGAGCTATGGCTACTTCTATAGCTTTTCATTCCAAGCTCGCTATATCGGAAATTTGTGGTGCGGCTACTTGGTCCAACCCGCACACTTTCATTTCCCACTACAAATTGGATGTGGCATCTAAAGGACGAGCATCATTTGGTTCCACGGTACTCAGGAGTGTTTTCCAGTGAGCCACCCAGGATTCAGGTGCTAGGGACGCTGTCCCATCAGTCAGAATGTAGGCGAGATAGGATCACATAACATCTTTTAGTTATGTACTCACCATAACTTCAGATGTTTGGGATCCATCTCGCCTACATTCCTAATACCCACCCTCCTTCCCCCTGCCTTGCAGATCAGAAGAGATTGAACGGTTTTGAGTTCAACTGTTTTATCTTGTTTCATCTGACGATGTTATATAAGCAGGGTATGCGTGTGTGCATGTATGCGGACAAACTAGATCTGGGGGACTGGTAGTGGTGCATCCTGGGATATAGTAAGCTCAGCCAATAAGAGACTTCGCTCTTTGGCATAAGCGTGCCGAGTCGGAGCCGAGGGATCGGCTCCGAGCCCATCAGTCAGAATGTAGGCGAGATGGATCCCAAACATCTGAAGTTATGGTGAGTACATAACTAAAAGATTTATATATAAAGGCAGAATGATGAATTTCAAATTTTAACGGTCTGATGAAGCTTATGTAAAAGCGCTTACCTTTCTGTATACAAATTAAAAACCAGGTTTTATTTTACAAATACGAACGTTTTGTTTGTTTAGTGAACAATTTATGCTGGAGTTATTGCTACGCTTTGGTTACTTCTTAGCCGTTTTACTTGGAATAACTGTTATTATATTAACCGTGAGCCGAGAGGTATTTATTTCTTTGGGAACATTTCTTTATCTTCTCACCATTTACATAACTAATAATGTTAACCTTTTGTCACTAATGACGCCCAAAAGCTTAGTTTGACTTGTTAGTTCTATGTTGATGTTTTTGTAGTCATTTGAATGTTCTGGGGTAAAGAGGATCAGTTTTGTGTTTTTAGGGTTAAGGAGCAGTTGTGTGTATGATAGCTTTTTTGGAAGCTAGGTGAGGATTATTAATGAATACATTGGACAACAGGGGACTTAAAATGGATCCTTAAGGTACACCCACTGTATTGGGAAGGAAAGAGGAAATGTAATTTTACCATTTTTTTTTCCTTGTTGCCTATTGAGAGGTTGCTCGAGAACCAAGATAGGGAAGTGTCATATATTCCTCAGCAAGCTAGTTTTTGAAGCAGTTTCTGGTAGGTTACCATGTGAAAACTCAGAAAACTGCGAAGAGCTGCACTCAGAAAACAACTACAAACTCCAAAAGAGCGCAGTAGGCAAAAGAGGGGCACTCCGACCAGTTAGCAAAAATCACTCGATTTATTAAAAATCCACGAACAGCATCACAAACAGCATACAAACAGCATTAACGCAATTCATTTACGATACGCGTTTTCGTCCACATACAACTTGGACTTCATCAGATAACAAATAATACCACTAATTACATCTTAAATAGTTCGGAATTAAGACATTAACCAATAAACATAATAAAAAACATTTAAACACACTAATCAGGCTCTCCTAAAAGGTTCATGAATATTAAGTAGCAAGTATATGTAATGTCACCACTAAATATAAATATTAAATAAAATAGTGAGGAATTCACTTATTACATCTTAAATAAATTTCATAATATTTAAAATTAATAATATTATTAAAATTATATGTATCATACATTAAAATCTAAACTTTTTAAAAATATATATATGTTATATGTATATAAAAATTTATGTTAAACATGTAAGAATCAATGTATTCAAGTAGATTGGTGCCATCTACTGGCATATTGATCATAACACAGTCTTTGCACTTTGGCAGCCCTTAATTTTAATAAAGGTAAAAGAGAAATATGGTCATTTAAACCAGGTGTTTTCGCTGCTTCCAGAGTTATCTGCTACCACAGTTCCTTATATTCTAACAATTCCTCCCAAGGGCCACCTCTTATATCTCTCTTGACTTGTTCTAATATAAAAAAGTGGAATTTATACCCTTCACATTCCCTAGAGTGTTTGTATAAAGCATTTGTTTCTTTAGCTTTTGAAATTTCATAAACATGTTCATAGATACGTCTCCTCAATACCCTCTCTGTTTTACCCACATAAAATGACTTACATTTTTGACATGATGCAAGGTAAATTAATCCTTTTGTATCACAACTAAAGTTCCCCTTACTTCTAATCCATCTGTTTCTACTTTCTAAATGAATTTCCACTTTATTCATAATATGTTCACATTGATGACAACTTCCACATTTAAAAGTTTATCATATGAAAAGCTTTGGATAAATCTTGGGAAAAGTGTTGACTAAGTTCCAAACATTTTGATATTGGTTAAGAGATGATCCAGTGTTGTCTGTTTTCATGTAATTCAACATATGGGATGCCAAATCCAATTGGATCTGACTTCAGCATCAAATTAGAAACCTTCATGGTTTCAAAGCTCTGACTCTTCTCCTACCCACAAGTCCCTGTACTGCAGTTCAATACCTCAGATCTCGTTTGATGACTGAAGCTTCCAGATGTGTTTTTGAGGGCTCGTATCCTTTAGAGTTTTTCAAAACTGTTGGATTTCTGTAGAATTATAGTTAAATAGCTTAATCTCTTACAGCTCCTCTGCAGGGAGACTTGTCTCCTTTTAGCATTGGTGTTATTCTTGTATCTTAGCTTAGCAGTGTGTTGATCAGAGTTATTCAAAGATTAATCTTTTTTCCCGTTTTTGAATAGTACTAGTTGTAACATTCTTCAATTATCATGGTTAAATAAAGTTTATATTACTGTTGTTTTGGTAATACATAGTTACATAGTTATATTTTGGCTAGTGTTTTCTGTCATCCTGGTGTTTTCATGGCTGAATTGCAAGCCTTTAAGAAGTGTTCTAAGTGTGGCTACAAACTGCCCCCTCAGGATCCTCACACTTGGGTGTGTATTGCCTCGGGCTGCCTACTTGCATACACAATGCAGTTCTTCTACATTCTTTAGCACCAGACCTTTGCAACTCATTGAGACAAATTGTTGGTGAAAGCACTTTTCCCTCCACAGACAGGGACTACGTCATCTGGAGCCTCTTCTTCCTCTTCCCCTGCTAAGAAGCAAGATACGGCTTGATCTTCAGACAAGGCTTCTAATAATGAAAAGGGTAAGGAGAAAGAAAGGAGTAAATCCAAAGTAAAGGATAGACAAATCTCCATTGATTCTAAAAAGGCCTTCAGATCTGTCAGCCGGGACATTGGAACTGACAGCCTCCCAGTCCTGACCATCCTCATTTCATCCCCTGTTTTCCCTGGAACAGGTGAGCCCCAGACTGCATTCTCCAGTCTTACAAGAGAAAATATATTTACAACCTTCCTCATTGGCTTTTGTCTTCCCCGATCATCTTGAAGCTTGACAGAGTATGTTGTCGACAGGATGATGGGGTTCCTATCAGAAGAGCGAACTCTTAAATTATCGAACACTCATATCGAACTTTAAAACACGAAACCTGAACATGTCAAAAGCACGGAACATCGATTATTTTTTCCCAGGAAAAAAAAATCGATGGGCCGTTCTCCAGACTTTGCTGTTTTCTCCACTGTGGTGGGATCTCAGATTTGGTATATTTAAGTTGGGGGGGAGGGGCGCACAGCCCCCCCCCCCCTTTATTTTACCTGTAGATTGTTTTTTTTTTTTTTTTTTTTTTTTTTAATCAACGAATTTTTTTCCTTGGGGAAAAAATTTGCTGATCTGTTCCTTCAACATTTTAAGGTTTCGCATTTTTAAGTTCGATAGAAGACATTTGCTATTTTTAGCATTCGATCTTCTGATATAGATGCGGATTATGAAGTTTTTGAGGATGCTGTGATGGCCCCTACTCTGAGCCAGTAATCAAGGAGCCTCAATCCTCACCACTGACACTGGTGAGGGATGGCCACCAGCAGCAAAAGTGGATACACACAGTATTTTCAGATGCAGATCTTTGCACCAAACATAATTTCCCTTAAGAGCACATTCCAGAATTGGGACTGGACTCACACACTCTCTCTCTGTCTCTAGGCCACAAATAAGACTCCACACTGACCACTTTGGAGTTCTGTATCCCTATTCCCAGTAGTACTGTGATAGTCAAATGACATAAAATTCTTTACAAAACTCCAGCTATCTATGCTGGCATATGTTAAACATGCACTGCCCTACTCTCACTGGCACAGATAGCACTAACTTATATCATCACAGATGCACATCCAACTTTGGGTTTTGTCTGTACCGTCCCCAGGGAACGTACTGACCATTGGTCATTCTGTCCCCCCACTCATTTGACCTGTTGCAGTCCATCGTCTAACTCCAGCAGTTCCGGTTCTGGCCCATTCCAAAGTGCCTCTTTCAGCACCGGCAGTCCCTCCGACTTAAGTGCCAATAGTCTGCCTATTCCTGTTTAGACCTATGCCCATGGATTGTGAAGGGTCTCTGAACCACAGCGTCAGTGCCACTCTCTGGTATGTATGCTTTCAGCAGAAGAGATTATTGAATCATCTGCATACCGTATGATAGTGGCTTGTTTGGAAGCTAGGTGAGGATTATTAATGAATACATTGAACAACAGGGGACCTAAAATGGATCCTTGAGGGACACCCACTGTATTGGGAAGAAAAGAGGAAATGTAATTTTCCATTTTTTTTTTGCTTCTTGCCTGTTGAGAGGTAGCTTGAGAACCAAGACAGGCAAGTTTCACATATTCCTCGGCAAGCTATATTTTGGAGCAGTTTCTGGTAGGTTACCATATCAAAAGCTTTGGATAAATCTTGGAAAAGTGCTAAGACTTAAGTTTCAAACATTTTGATATTGGTTAAGAGATGATCCAATGTTGTCTATTTTCATGTAATTCAACATATGGGATGTCAAATCCAGTTGGATCTGACCTCGGCATCAAATTAGAAGCCTTCACGGTTTCAGGGCTCTGACTCCTCTCCCACCCACAAGTCCCTGTAATGCAGTTCAGTGCCTCAGATCTCATTTGATGCCTGAAGCTTCCAGATTTATTTTTAAGGGCTCGTATTCTTTAGAGTTTTTCAAAACTGTTGGATTTCTGTAGAATTATAGTTAAATAGTTTAATCTCTTACAGCTCCTCTGCTGGGAGACTTGTCTCCCTTTAGCTTTGGTATTGTTCTTGAATCTTAGCTTAGCAGTGTGTTGATCAGAGTTATTTGTAGATTAATCTTTTTTTCCCCATTTTTGAATAGTACTAGCTGTAACATTCTTCAATTATCATGGTTAAATAAAGTTTATATTACTGCTGTTATGGTAATAACATAGTTACACAGTTATATTTTGGCTAGTGTTTTCTGCCCTCCTGATGTTTTCATGGATGAATTGAAAACCTTTAAGAAGTGTTCCAAGTATGGCTACAAACTGCCCCCTCAGGATCCTCACACTTGGTGTGTATTGCCTGGGACTGCCCACTTGCATACACAATGCAGTTCTTCTACATTCTTTACCACCAGACCTTTGCAAGCCCATTGAGACAAATTGGTGGAGAAAGCACTTCTCTCTCCACAGACCAGGGTCTACGTCTTCTGGAGCCTCCTCTTCTTCTTCCCCTGAGAAGCAAGATACGGCTTGATCTTCAGACAAGACTTCTAATAATGAAAAGGATAAGGAGAAAGAAAGGAGTAAATCCAAAGTAAAGGATAGACAAATCTCCATCGATTCTAAAAAGGCCTTCAGATCTGTCAGCCGGGACATTGGAACTGACAGCCTCCCAGTCCTGACTATCCTCATTTCAGCAAGTCCAAAACCTCCTCCTGCATTAACGGCTGGTGCACGACTTAAAAAAACAAACCAAAGTTAAAAAAGAAAAGCCAGCACTAAACTCCTGGAATCAGGCAATCTTCATTTAATGTCCAAATTCAAGACAGCAACATAACATAACCGTACACCAGCATGGTTGTACCGGTTTCGGTAAATCCTTCATCAGCAACCAAACATGATGTACAAATATATAGGAAGCATTTGAGGCATCCAATTCATATAGTTGTTGTTATATTTTTGTTGTTATATTTGGGTTTATATACTCATTTATATAATTGGGACAATTGGGTTCATTTGTAACACATTTCATGTATTTTTTAACTAGTGCACTATTTTATTGATGCACTAGAGGGCGCTCCATGCTTCCTATATGAAGTTTATATAAGTTGCAAGACAGGAAGTTAGTTTTTGTCTTTATTTTGTACATCAAGTTTGGTTGCTGATGAAGGATTTACCGAAACCAGTACAACCATGTTGGTGTACGGTTATGTTATGTTGCTGTCTTGAATTTGGACATTAAATGAAGATTGACTGATTCCAGGAGTTTAGTGCTGGCTTTTCTTTTTTAACTTTATCCTCATTTCAGCCCCAGTTTTCCTGGGAACCCCTGACCCCCAGACTGCATTCTTCAGTCTTACAAGAGAAAATATAATGTTAAGTTGTCATTCTCGCCTTCATTCTTGCTGGATGGGATCGGCTCTGACTCGGCCTATACTATAGCTCGAGAGCTATTTTTACCGTCTCGAGGCAGCCCTATATCCCAGAATACCATGAGCTAACTCCCCAGATCTCATTTGCCGCTTCGCTGCGAGGTTGCCTTTTTTTACCGGCTCAGGTCAGTAAAAGAGATTTTTTTCAATAGAGCTATTTTTCAGATAGTTTTCCAGATAGTTTTCCTACCGTAGGTCCCTATCGATAGTTTTATTTATTACAGCCCTTTTGTAGCCCTTCTTCCCTTCCTTTTAGTTAATTTTTATAATTGGGCCTACGGGCTTTAGCTTAGTTTCCCCCACCCCTTAGAGTGTCTGTGTGTGGGTGTTTTAGTCAGTCCCCTTAACTCCTTTCTGGGTATAAGTTGAGTGAGTGTGTGGGCTGACTGTGTTTTTCTGTATTTAGGACTATGTCCAAAGACGCTAAGGTCTCGGGATTCAAGAAGTGTGACTCGTGCTGTCAGAAAATGTCTCTGACAGATGGTCACACTTCTTGCGTCTACTGCTTGGGGCCTTTACACCTGCAGGACTCTTGTTCCGTCTGTCACGGATTTAGTTCAAGAGTCCTGCAGGAGCATCGTAATAAGCTCATCTTGATGGGCTTATTGAAGCCCGATGACTCCCCGTCCAAGTCTGGCTCGGGGAAGTCTTCTAAAACCGCCAAATCCTAGGCTCCAGCTTCTGAGTCGAGGACTGGTGTAACTGAGATGGCTCCGACATCGGTTCTAAGCAGATCCGAAGCGAGCAAGGTCGTATCTGCTCCAAAACCTGCATCAGAGGCGACTCCAGCGCGCAAGCGCTCTAGATCCCCCTCGCTAGTATCTGTCCGATCGGCTCCGAGATCACCACTCCTATCGGAGCGGAGTCATAGGACTCATTCATCCAAGTCATCCAGGCTTTCCGACCACGATATTGAGAGGGTGGTCAGTAGACTCATAAAATCTCAGGCATTAGCCCAAATGCTCCAAAGCCCGTCTCACCAGACTGTGGCTCCCTCGGTACCGCCATCGATTCCTCCCCTGACTCACCTTTCGAGTTCGAAGCCGGAGTTTGTCGGAACCGTAACCTTGCCCATGTCGGAGCCGATACTTCCACCTTCGGCTCCGGTGTCGTTGGCTCCGACTTCTTCATTGGTTCTGTCCGTGGAGAGGTCCGGGAGCCGGGACTCCATTGTTGGCTCCGAGGGGGCGAGTGGCATCGGACCCTTGTCCGACCCCGCTCTCCCTCTCGGAGCTTTGGCTCTGGTTAGTTCGGCCCCGACATCATTCTCGGACCCTTCTCTGTCGGTGGCGGGAGCGGTTCGGGTCTCTTCGGAGCTGGGACTGCCTTTGGTGCCTGATAGGGGAGCCTTCGAAGTGATGAGGAGCGTGCTGGACCCAGTGTCCAATCCAAGGTTAAGTTCTGCAGCTCCTCCCTCTACAGTGCCTGTTACGGTCTCTGGCCATCCTCCTGCATCTGACAGCAGAGATCCAAAGCGTAGGATACCCACTTTGGGTGTCTCCTCCTCTTCCGAGGCCTCCCCTGAAGATTCAGGGGAACCCCCTAGGAAAAGAAAGTACAAGAAGAAGCACATAGACTCCCCTGACTCTGTCACGTCAGACACCGACTTGGATGAGTCGGAGGGTTCCCCAAGATCCCCCTCTTTTTTTCAGACATCCTAGAGATCCTGAAACAGAGGGGAAATTGGTCCACTCTCATACCCTCCGAGGACGAGTTGGTTTACCTTGACGCTTTTGGATCTCGCACTTCCACCTCCTGGGTGTCTCCCCCTTTCGACCCACTAATGGAATTAGTGGCCAGAAAGGCGTGGGCAGCTCCTGACTCAATGGAACCTACCCCTAGGAGGCCCTCTAAATTTATTTCTGCTCCAGAGGACAAATCCTTTCTGACCAAAGGTGTTTCAGTTGATGCTATGGTGGTAGCAGCAGCCACTAAGAAGGAATTAGCTGATCCTTCTGTACCTGTTCATCCTCCTAACAGAGAGTCCAGGACCATGGACAGGTACGGTAAGCGGACATTTGCTTCAGCGACCTTTGCTATGCGATCGCTGAACTATTTATGTCATTTCACCCGCCTTCAGAGAGACTTGCTCAAAGAACTGGGTGAAACTGTACAGGATCCTTTTGCTGCAGGGTATCAGGACAAGATGAACTCCCAGCTGGCTACCCTGAATTCCATTGTCAACTCCTCCATGCGGCTTATCTCCTACGCAGCTGAAGGAGCGAGTAGGGCTGCAGGCACAGGTGTTGCGTTGAGACGTCACGCTTGGATGCAACTCTGTAACTTTGCCGATCCCTTCAAGGCGTCCTTCACCAACACCCCCTTTAATGGTTCAGAATTGTTTGGACCTCAGGTGAAGAATACCCTCACCGGATGCGAGCAAGATGGTAAGTTCTCTCTGCCATGGGAGTCCACTTTTCCACACCTTCTAGACCTTATCCTAAGGGCCAGAAGGGTGGAAAGATGTGGTTCCGCAAACCACAGGGAGTCGCGCCTGCCGCACGTGGTGAATTTCCCCCCAGAGGCAGAGGGGGGAACAATAACAGATGCCGCCCCAGGGGCAGAGGGGGTCCACAGAACCAGGGTTCCAGGGAATCCTTCCCTGACCAACCCTTTCAGCATCCCTGAGAAGCTGCCCGACTGTCCGCCTTCGGAGGCAGTCGGGGGAAGATTATCTCTGTACCCGGAAGCCTGGCAATCCCTCTCCCAAGACAAATGGGTACAGTCGATCATATCCGAGGGTTACAAAATTCCCTTCATTTCCCCTCCGGTACAACCGCCAAGACCCCTACCAGACGTACCACCCAGACAAAGGGGTCAGGCACAGCTAGAAATAAAAAAACCTGTTAGAAAAAAGAGTCATCCAGGCAGTCCCAGCAGATCAGCTAGGATCCGGAATCTACTCCAGATTCTTTTTGGTACCAAAAAAGACAGGAGACTGGAGACCCATTTTGGACCTCAGCAGATTGAAGAACTCTGTACAAAAGACAAAATTTCAGATGGTAACACTGCATTCCATTCTACCCTTTTTGGGCAGAGACAACTGGATGTGCTTGTCAGACCTCCAGGACACGTACTATCATATAAAGATGCACAGGCGCTCCAGGAGGTTTCTCCGCTTCCGGCTGGGAGCCAGTCATTATCAATTCAGAACCTTGCCCTTTGGTCTCACCACAGCCCCCCGGGTGTTCACTAAATGCTTGGCAGTGGTCATGGCTCACCTGAGACAAAAAGGATTCCAGGTGTTTCCATATTTAGACGACTGGCTCATTTCCGCTACCACCAAGCAGCATCTTATAATGGCCAGGGATTACACTATTCAACTTTGCAACAATCTAGGTATTTCTATAAATTTTGCAAAATCCTCCTTGTCGCCTTGTCAATGTATAAACTTTATAGGCGCCGTTTTAAACACAACAGAAATGTCACCTCAGAGAGTGACAGACATACGGCAGAATGTTCAGTTCCTGTTTCAGTCCAACAGAGTTCAAGTCAAGTTAGTACTGAAAGCATTAGACCTCATGGCAGCGGCGATCCTTCTGCTCCCATTAGCCCGCTTCCACATGAGGATCCTTCAGTGGATGCTGTTTTCTCAGTGGTCCTTTCAACAGCTCCCAATGACTCACAACATCTTGATAACCCCATCATGCAAGAATCACCTCTCCTGGTGGATGGTTTCCCCTCAGCTCTTTCAGGGCAGACCCTTTGTCCCCCCCCCCCAGTTGCCACGGTGACAATGGATGCCTCCCTGATCGGGTGGAGGGGGGCACTATCAGGGCAGGACGGTCCAGGGCACATGGCAACAATTAGAATGCCACCTGCACATAAATGTCCTGGAGATGAGAGCTGTGCTTTTAACGTTGCAAGCCCTTCAGAACTCTCTTCCCACTGGGACTATAGCAATTCAAATGGACAATATGTCTATGGTGTGGTATATAAACAAGCAGGGCGGAACAAAGTCCTACCCCCTATGTCGAGAAGCACTCAGACTTTGGCAATGGGCGATTTCCTCTCAACGGTTTCTGATAGCAACACACATCCCCGGGAAGTCCAACGTCATAGCGGACAGATTGAGCAGAACAATCCTCATGCCTCACGAGTGGTCTCTAAATCAAGCGGTAGCAGACAGAATATTTCAGAAGTGGGGCCAGCCTTGCTGCGATCTTTTCGCAACCCCTCAAAACAGCAAGTGCCTAGACTTCTTCACACTCTTCCCTCTACCAAGCCATCCCCCCAGAGACGCTCTTGTTCACGATTGGCCCCAGGGTCTTCTATATGCCTTTCCCCCCTTACCGTTGATCCCGCAATTAATTCAGAAAGCAACCGCATTGAGATCCAAAATGATCCTTATTGCTCCGTATTGGCCTCAACAAGTATGGTTTCTGTTCCTGCACAATTATCTACTGGAACAGCCTTGGCATCTGGAACCCCTTCTGGATCTGTTGACCCATCTCACGGGCAAGCTGCATCAGTCTCGTCATTCCCTCAACCTCACAGCTTGGTTGCTCCACTTCCAGCCATAGCCAGGCTTCCCCTTATTTCTCTTCCTGTCCGTGATGTCATTCTTGCTTCCCATAAGTCCAATACTAGGAAGACTTATGCGAGTAAATGGAAGCGTTTTTCGCTCTGGGCACAAGCTAGGTCCTTAGACCCTTTCCATGCACCAATTCATGAGGTTCTAGACTTTCTAGCGGAGCTTTTTCATTCAGGGTCATCGTCGGCCACTATCAGAGTACAATTAGCGGCCATTGCTAATTTTCATGTGGGGCTCTCAGAAGCAAATATTATGTCCCACAAACTCTGTAAAGCCTTCCTCAAGGGCATCTTCTTGCTTAGACCTCCCGTTAAGGATCCGCCTCCACAATGGGATTTAAATTTGGTTCTAACGTCATTGATTCTGCCTCCCTTTGAACCTGCAGCCTCTTGCTCCCTCAAGCTTCTTTCTTGGAAAACTCTGTTTTTAGTAGCCATAACATCTGCCAGAAGGGTATCGGAACTCCAAGCCTTGTCTGTCCGTTCCCCTTATTTGGTCTTTCATAAAGACAGGGTAACTCTCAGAACAAACCCTTCCTTCCTACCGAAAGTTTCCTCTGAAGCAAATCTAAACCACTCTATTGACTTGCCTGTCTTCTTCCCAGACTACTCAAACAGGGCTGAACAGAAATTACATTCATTGGATGTTCATCGCCAACTACGGTATTATCTAGACAGGACAAAACAATTCAGAAAGTCAGATCAGCTCTTTCTCTCTTATGCTGAAGGGAAGAAAGGGCTTCCAATATCAAAGGTTACTCTTTCCAGATGGTTGACATCCATTATTACCTTTGTCTATGAGTTGCGACACAGGCAACTCCCGTCTAGGCCTAAGGCTCATTCAACTAGGGCACTATCAACATCAACAGCCTTTCAAGCAAGGTTACCATTAGATAACATATGTGCAGCAGCTACATGGGCTTCTCAACATACCTTTATTGCCCATTACAAACTTGATATAGCCTCCAGAAATAGAGCTGACTTTGGTTCCACCGTACTCAGGAGTCTGTTCCATTGAGCCACCCAGGGCCAAGGTGCTAGGGACGTTGTCCCATCCAGCAAGAAAGAAGGCGAGAATGACAACTTAACATTAAGAAGTTATGTTCTTACCATAACGTTCCATGTTAGTTGTCTTCTTCTCGCCTTCTTTCTTGCATCCATCCCTCCTGCCCCCTAACCTGGACAGACTTGAAGGTCTCTGAGTCCTTCTATTTCATGTGATACAATACTTTACGGTTTCCCCGTATCTTTAGTGTTACCTGCAGGAAGTCTGTACTTGGAAATGAGGATAATAATAATAAATTTATACTATGTGTTAGCTGCCAACGAGATCTGGGGAGTTAGCGCATGGTATTGTGGGATATAGGGCTGCCTCGAGCCAGTAAAAATAGCTCTCGAGCTATAGTATAGGCCGAGTCGGAGCCGAGGATCGGCTCCGAACCCATCCAGCAAGAAAGAAGGCGAGAAGAAGACAACTAACATGGAACATTATGGTAAGAACATAACTTCTTATTCATGACCTTCCTCATTGGCCTTGTATTCCCCAATCATCTCGGAGCTTGACAAGAGTATGTTGTCGACAGGATGATGGGGTTCCTGTCAGAAGAGTGAACGCTTAAATTAGCGAAAGCTGTTATATCGAAGTTTAAAATGCGAAACCTGAAAATGTCAAAGGCACGGAACAACGATTTTTTTTCCCAGGGAAAAGAAAATGATGGGCCTTTCTCCGGACTTTGATGTTTTCTCCAGTGTGATGGGATCTCAGTGTTTGTATATTTAAGTTGTGGGGGGGTTCCCAGGGAAAAAAATTGATGGGCCTTTCCCCGGACTTTGATGTTTTCTCCAGTGTGATGGGATCTCAGTGTTTGTATATTTAAGTTGGGGGGGGGGCACAGCCCCCCATTGTATTTTGCCTGTTTTTTTTTTTTTTTTTTTGGGATCAGCAAATTTTTTTTCCTGGGAAAAACTTTGCTGATCTGTTCCTTCGACATTTTAAGGTTTTGTGTTTTTAAGTTCGATAGAAGAGCAAAAATGGATACACGCAGTATTTTCAGATGCAGATCTCTGCACCAAACATAATTTCCCTTAAGAGCACATTCTAGACTTGGGGCTGTACTCACACACACACTCTCTCTGTCTCTCTCTGTTTCTAGGCCACAAATAAGATTCCACACCTACTACTTTGGAGCTCTGTATCCCTGTACCCCAGTAGCTGACACACACACTTGGATATTTGATTTGTGCGCGCGTGCACGCACGCACACACACACACACACACACACACACACACGAGAAATGCTGGTACAGATTTATCAGCTGTGCCCCCTCTGCCCAGACTTTAAGGTAAATACACTGCCTATTCCTGTTTACACCTGTGTCCATGGATTGGGAAGGGACTCTGAGCTACAGCGTCAATGCCACTCTCTGGGGGGAGAGTCAACACTGAGATTTTCAGCACTGTCTATTCCCTTAGAAGACTTAGCACTAGACAGCTTAGATTTGAGGTCGTCTTCAGGGTGGGGTTGCCAGGAGTTGGGGTTTCTTTTGCTTTTTCTGACCCAGATGGATCCTTGGCTCCAGTGACAGCATTGGCCTTTGAAGTAGTTCAAAGGGCTTGACCAAACAGAAGGCAGTTTCTCGGAGCTTGGTTCCACCAAAACCCCCAACTGAATCCTGTGACTCTAGTTTCCACTCATCCTGCCAGACAAAGACAGTCAGCACCACAGGCTTCTGGAACCACATGCTGTATCAGCTCCCAGTCCGATTCTGATCCTTCTGTATTCCCAACAGAATTGGTTCACAAGAGACAGATGTGCAAGTGTAAACACATAGCCTCCTCCCAGGAGTCAGTCATGGAAGATACAGATTTGGATGAGGGCGAGGGTTCATTCAGTTCTCCCTCAGAGGAGATCACATTTGGTGAAATTCTAGAACTTATGAAAGAAAAAAGTGGGTTGGTCCATTGAAGATCACCCTCCTGATGAATATGTATTTGCAGAAGCCTTTGGTTCTGGCTTAACTTCATCTTGAGTGGTACCATCCTTTGATCCTTTGGTCAGTCTTATGGAGCAATGGGCATGGAAGGAGGGTATGGCAGGACCCCTGACATGGTGGAGCCCATCCCAGAAAAAGCTGGACAGAATCTTACAAGCTCCCAAAGATGGAAAGCATAGGAGTAAAGGTCTACCAGTGGATGCCATGGTTGTAGCAGCAGCCACAAAGAATAAACTTTCTGAAGAGTTCCTCTGTCTATCCCCATAACAAGAAGTCTGGGGCATTGGACGGATTTTGAAAATGGACATACTTGTCAGCATCCAGTGCACTCAGGTCACTGAACTATCTTGACCACATTATCAGTTTCAGAAGAACTTGGCCAAGGAGATTTCCAAGTCTCCTTCTGGAGTTTTGTCATGGGCTTGCCAAAAGACCGAGGACTCCCATATCTCAGCTCTACAATCTACTTTGAACATAGCCATATGTCTCATATCTAACACAGCTGGTAGATTAGTCAGAGTGTCAGTCACAGGTATTACAGTTAGATGTCATGCCTGAATGCATCTTTATGATTATGCAGAAGGCTTTATGATGTTCTTCATCAATGTTGTTTACGATGGTTCCACACTTTTTGGACCTAAAGTTAAAGATACCTTGACCAGGAGTGAACAGGATGGCAAGACTCTGTCTGCAGTAGCCATCTGTTTTTCTGTCCCTGAAAAGTCCTACTGCAGGGACCAGTGAGCAGCAAAAAAGATGTGGAAGTCACAGAGCTCTTATTGGCATCACCCTGGCAATGGATCTCCATATGCCAGAGGTGGAGGTAATGCTATCAGATGTCGCTGAAGAGGCAGAATCAGAATGCACAGTCAGTGCTTCTGAGGTCCCTTTTCTGAGAGGTCCTATCAGCATCCCTGAAGGTGTGTTCAACTGCTGCACTCAGGAGGAAGTCGAAGGATGCTTATCCCTGTACCCCCAAGCCTGGCTGGAATTAACAAAAGGAAAAAGGGTGCAAAATATAATTACCAGAGGCAATACCATTCTCTTTTCTTGTCCTCCAGTGAAAAAGAAGGTGATCCCTGATGTTCCACCCAGTCAGTGGGAACCAGCAGCACTAGAGAGTTCAAAGCTGCTAGAAAAAGAATCATCTCACCTGTCTGTGAAGACCAACAAGGATTCAGTCTACTCAAGGTAGAGCTAAAAAAATGGAGAGACCTAAGACCAGTTTTGGATGTCAGTTATCCCATCCGGGATATGAAACAGACAAATTTTCAGATGGTCACAGTTCAGTCAATTTTGCTTCTTCTGAAGATGAACAATTGGATGTTCTCGATAAATATCTAAGATGCTTGCTATCATGTAAAGATAGAGAACCAGTCCAGGAGATTTTTTCCATTTTCAGATGAGAACCAATCACTTTCATTTCAGAGCTCTGCCATTTGGTCTCACCACAGCCCCCAAGGTGTTTATCAAGACATTTGTGCATGCTCGGGATCCAAGTTTTCCCCTGTCTGGATGATTGGCTCCTAACTGCTACACCCAGACACTTTCTGGTTTGTCACCTGGACCTTCTATTCCAACTTTTGCTGAATATAAGCATATCAGTGAATTTTCACAAGTGTCAGTAACTTCCAGCACAACGGATGGAGTTTATTGGATGCCACCTCAATACCACTCTCCAAATTGTCAGTGTCCCACAACACAGTGTTTGTTCTATACATCAGACAACCTTACAGGTGTGACATCATCCCCACCCTCCAGCATAATTGATTCTAGGACTTTTAGGTCTTATGGCATCTTCCATATTAATGGTTCCCATGGCTTATTACCACATGTGAAGTCTTCATTGGACTTCGGTTCAGTGTTCCCAGAATTTCCATCCTGTACATGGCAGGATTTGTCGTACAAGAATATGCAAATTGCACATTGCATGGTAGATATCCCCACCATCAGTAACACAAGGGTGAGCTTTTCTTTTAGGGACACCAACAGCAATACTGATCACAGATGCCTCCTTTTTAGGGTGGAGGGGGGCATTTTGAAGGGAGAATAATCCAAGGTACATGGTCAAATTTAGACGCCAGTCTTCACATTAGTGTCTTGGAGATGAGAGCAGTCCTCCTTGCATTGCAAGCTTTTCAGGATGCCTTTGCAAGGATGAGGTCTCCATACAGTCAGACACTATGGCTGTAGTATGGTACATCAACAAGCAAGGAAGAACTGTTTTTATCCCCTGTATCATGAGGACATGAGAGTTTGGCAACGTGCGATGTCTTCACAATGCTTTCAGATAGCAATGCACATTCCAGGGTGTTTCATTGTTCTAGTGGACAAATTGAGCCAGAACTATTCTAACTCCTCATGAGTGGTCCCTCATTCAATCAGTGGCAGTGCTTTCCCATTACCCCTCATGAACAAATTCATTCAAAAAGCCAGACAGTGCAAGGCCAGGGTAATCCTCATTGCCCCCCTTTTGGCTCCAACAAACATATTTCCTCTTTCTGAGGCCGCTACTGTTACATTCACCATGGGTACTGGATCAGTATCCAGATATTCCTTCTCACCCATTTAGACTATTTCCACCGGATCAGACTATCAAACTAACCTCTTGTTTCCTCCAATTTTGACTATAGCCAGAGATGCAAGGCTCCCCAATTATGTTGTCTATATAATAACAGCCTCCCAGAACTCTACTGTAAAAAGATCTACAATAGTAAATGGAAAAGGTTTTCTTTCTGGGCTATAGCTAAGGGTTTGGACCCTTTCTCTGCTCCCATTCCAGCGGTCTTGGAATTTCTAGCTGAACTCTTCCAACAAGGATGTAGCCATTTTACTATCAAAGTTCAATTGGCATTGATTTCCAACTTTCTTACTGGACAAAATGATGCTCTTTGGCTTCCTTAAAAATTTTAAAAGCCTTTCTTAAAGGAACATTTTTACTGTGTCCTCCCATTAGGGACCCTAGTACCTCCATGGGGTATTAGGATTATGCTCCAGGCCTTAACTCAACCACCCTATGAACCTGCAGCTACTGTAGATGTCAAATTTTTGAGTTGGAAAGCAATTTTCGTAGTTGCTACCACCATTTTTAGACAAATTTCAGAATTACAAGCACTCTTATGTAAAGCTGCATATTTGGTTTCCCCATAAGGATTGGGTCTTTCTCTGAACCAGTCCATCCTTCATTCCAAAGTGACACCCATAGCTAACATAAATCAGTCCATAGAGTTAATTGTGTTTTTCCCTAAGTTTTTGAACAAAGGGGGGATACATTCTACACATGCTAGATGTGCATCACCAACTTAGATTGTACTGCACTGGACTAAAAGTTAGAAAATCTGATTAACTTTTTATTGTCTACCCTAATTCTAGGCTTGGGAAAGCTGTTACCATAGGTACTCTGTCCAGATGGTTATCAAATTGCATCTCCTTTGTCTATGCATCACCGTGTTTACAGTTACAGTCCAAACCTAAGGCTCACTGAACCAGAGCAGTGGTACTTCAGCAGCCTCTTCTAAGAGACTAACTCTTGACATCTGTGCAGCAGCAATCTGTTCCACTGTGCATACCTTTGTTTCTCATTATAAGCTGGATATACATTCCAGATCTTACTCTTCCTTTGGCTCCACCATCTTCAGGAGTGTTTATTGATACCACCCTGAAAGATGGCTTGGGAATCTGTCCCATATGTTGCATCAGACAAGGAGTCAAAAGTTAGTTATGTACTGAACAATAGATCATTGTTGTCTAATTTTCAAGTTCATCCTCCCATCTTCCTCTCCCCCTTCCAAATTTGTATAGATAGCTTCGAGACAATCTGGAGACATCCACTCTATACGCTGTCTGCGACCAATGTTGTTTTCTACCTGTAGCATTACATTATATTAATCATCTTACCCGAACCATTTTTATTTTCTGCATTTACAGATTACCTTTACCATTAACAAGTGTACACTTTTTTATGAAGCAAACTCGATTTGAGGTATTGAAGTGCTTTACAGGGAATTGGGAATTGTGGGTAAGGGAGGAGTCAGATCGCTGAAACTGTAAAGTTTCTAATCTGCTGCCGAGGTTGGATCCGACATCCCATGTGGTAAACCAGATGAAAATCAGACAACATGGATCTGTCGTTATGGTAAGTACAGAACTTTTGTTTATAAAACTAAAGACAGCTGTACTATGAAATGGACAGAAACCATTCTGTGTAGGGGAAAGAAGGCATTTGTCAGTGAGAAAACTGAGGAGTTGAGACTGGCTACACTTCTAAAGAATTATTGATACTGCAGACAGTGTGGCTCTAGGCCTGAAGTTTTGAGAGTTAATTTGAGTTTCAAACTTATGGAGAGGAAGAATGTCACACCTCTTCCATAGGGTTGGGACATAGCTTTCGGTGATGGAGCAGTTGATTAGGATAGCAGTAGGAAAAGCTAGGGCATTAATAACAATTTTGAAGTATTCAGATGGTATGTTATCTGGGGCAAGGGTGGTAGGTTTTAAGGTTAGTAATAGTTTTTTGATTGTAGAAATTGAGACTGGTTTGAGTGCAACTGTTTTGGGAACAAATAAGAGGAACCCATGTCTGGCTGTGCTGATGATGTAATAAAAGAGGTTACTGTTTGGATGAAGTGGGTATCAAATTCACTGGCTATGCTGTCAGTATGGTTAGATGAAGTAAGTCTAGGTTGTGTTGTTATACTGGGTTTTAACAGCTGGTTGATTGTCGTCCAAACAACTTTGAGACTGTTAACAATTTGCTGCTTGTAAATTAATACAGTAGTTTTATAATAAGTTTTGATTTGATTTTGGTGGAGTTTGAGATGTTTCATTGATGGGCAGCTATGGTTTTAACTTGCTGCTATTTTATCCAGGCTAGGTCTTTCCCTTTCATGAGCAGTTTAGTAATTTTTGAAAGCCAGGTTGCTGAAGTCAGTTTATTTTGTTTCTTATTGGGGCTAGTTCATTTAATATGTTAAGTAAAATTAAATTGAACAGAGCTACAGCTTCATCAAATGGAAGGGTTTGAAAAGCCCTTCAGTTGACTGATTGTAATGCTGTGATGAACTGGACATTACTGATGGAGTAGGAGGGTTACAAGCAGGGTTGTACAGATGCTGTTTTTGATTAGGTTTATGATGCCTTATTGCAAAGATGGGTATGTGATCACTTAATTATTGGGTAAGGCACGTATTGAGAGGAGATGGGTGTTAGAAATGGTCCAATTTAAGGTAGAGGGTCTACCTGATTTTTTGTTGCAACTTGTGGGAGATGAAATAAGTTTAGTGAAACCATACAGATTAATAACATTAGGATTGTTACTGTCAATAGATTACCATCCTTTATTTGTATCTCCGAAAATTATTGTCTCAAGTGAGATGTTCCTTTATACCCAAGAAAGAAGTTCTTCAACAGTAAGTATGTTATTTCTTGGGGAGAAGTAAACTCTTGTAATGCAGAGGCTTTTGTGAGCATTAATTTGCAAGAGTGCTATAATTATTTCAACACTGAAGAGTGGAGGTAGGCTTATATGAGAATTAGAGAAGTTTAAAGTATTCTTGCAGATAATGGCCACCCTAGTTTTAAGGTATTCTACCCCTGCAGTAAAATATCATCATGTTTTTTTTCATATTTAAGCCATGTTTCTGTGACTACTAGTATATTTGGGGAGTGATCGGCTATCCAGGCATGCACATCAGTGAGTTTGTTTCTTATACTTCTGAAGTTAGCCATATATAGGCAGAGACCTGTGGCTTTAAGGGATGACTTTTATGGGATGTGGCAGGCTTGTTATTTTTTATTGAGTATTTGCAGGACCTAGGTTAGGATGGATGTCACCACATTCAAGTGAAAAGATCCAGGTAATTTGTATAAAATATTTGAATTTCAGCAGTGGTCTAGAGGATGGCTTGTTGATTTAAGTTGTTATTGTGGGTGTAATACTTTACAGTAGCATAGGAGAAAAGACTAGGAGCTATAACTAGTTAGAGATGTGTAGTGTTTGGGAGATGATTGAGGTGGGTATGGAGAGCTGTATGTAGAGGCTAGTGTTGCTAAGATGTAAAGAAAGAAGCAGTTGTGAGGGATACTAATACAGTTGTGTAGAATAGAAGCATTGTAGACGTGGAGTGATTAAGAATGAAATAGAAGGAGATTAGAGGAGGAGGAGTGAATATGAGGCGTAAAAAAAAATATATATATATATATATATATATATATATATATATGTATGTGAACACTTCACATAATCGAATTACTGAAATCTTGAATTGCATATGGTCAAAACAATATGATCGAGATTTCAGTAAATTGAATATGTAAAGTGTTAAAAAATAAGAAGTTACTTATATTAAAACGTTATGTGCACACAGAGGCAAGGATTCCTGTATGGTCTGTGTGCACGTAATGTTTTTATCTTTTCTGCGGTGTGGACAGGAAGTGGGAAATCTCCGTTTTTGCGCTTCTGCATACAGCGCAAAATGGGAGATTTCCCTTTTCCCCACTGTAGCGCGATCTCGGAGTTGGTATATTTAAGTAGGGGGGGGGGGGGGGGGCAAAGCCCCCCCTGCAAAAGCGATGTTTGAGTTTTTTTGTTTTTTTACGGTTTCATTTCAGAAGTTCGAGTTTCCAAAACTCGATCCTTTGTTCTCGGTTATATGAAATTCGAGATTTTGGGGATTCGAGCTTCTGAAGTGAATCCATATATATATATATATATATATATATATATATAATATATATATATATATATATATATATATATATATATATACATATATATATATATATATAGGGTCTATATTACAAGACTGAAGATGCATTCTTTCAAAAGCGTCTTGGGTGAACTTAAAAGGCTGAAAACGCAAAATATCAAAGTGGGTGTTTTTCCCTGAGAAAGAATTTGCTTGGCTGCTTCAGTATTTTGCTGTTTTCGGCACTGTAGTGTGGTCTCAGAGTTGATATATTTTAAGTAGGGGGGTGGGGGGTGCAGCCCTTCACTTAATGTAATGTTATTTATAGATATATATATATATATATATATATATATATATATATATATATATATATATGTATATATATGCTAAAATTAGGGAGTGGTTAGAGGGGGAGGTTGTGAAAGTAAGAGGAAAAAAAATTGTTAAAATAATATGTCTGTGGTTTGGTACTTCAACAAACAAGGAGGAACCAGATCTTACCCTTGTGTCGAGAAGGTCTCAGAGTTTGGCAATGGGTGATCTCTTCCAACTGATTTCTGATAATAATGCACATCCCGGGGAAACCCAACGTGATAGTGGACAAGTTGAGCAGGTCCATTCTACTACCTCACAAGTGGTCCTCAACATGGAAGTGGCAGGAATTATTTTTCACCAGTGGGCCCAGCATGCTGGAACTTGTTTGGATCTCTCCTAAACAATAAGTGCAGTAGGTTTTTTGTTGTAATCCCCCCACCCGGGAAATCACCAAGAGACTGTCTCCTACAAGACTGTCCCCCCCCCCCCCAAGTCTCCTCTGTGCTTATCTCCAACTCCCTTAATCCCCACATTTGTACAGAAAGCATCCCATTTGAAGAGCAATATCATCCTCATTGGCCCTTACGGGCCTTGACAGATTTGGTTTCTCTTTCTTTTGCCCCATCTAGTCTAACCTCCCCGGATTTTGGATCCAATTCCAGACCTTCTGTCTCACCTAACAGGAGTAATTCACTTGGATATCTCAAACCTAAAACTGACTTCATAGTTTCTCCACTTCCACTGATACCCAGACAGCATGCGTTGTCTTCCCCTGTTCATCATATAGTTTTGTCTTCCCACAAAGCTTCCTTAAGGAAACTTTACAGAAGTAAATGGAAGAGATTTGTTTTTTGGGCACAGCAGAAACATTTGACACTTTTTCAGCACCAGTGCATAATATCCTTGAATTTTTAGCAACAATTTTCAATGGAGTCAGCTCCTTAACTATTACGGTACAACTAGCTGCCATTTTGAATTTTCACATTGGGATTGAAAACTCCTCCTTGGCTTCATCTAAACTTTGTAAAGCCTTTTTGAGAGGTACCCTTCTTTTGAGATCCCCTTATCAGGATTCAGCTCTGCCATGGGACTTACATTTGGTATTACAGGCCTTAATCCATTCCCCTTTCAATCCAATAGCTAAATGCAAGCTACAATTTTTGACCAGGAAAACTATTATTTTTGGAAGCCATCTCCTCTGTTAGAAGACTGTCAGAACTTCAAGCACTGTCCTCTAAACTTCCTTACTTAGTATTTCATAAAAACAGAGTAGCTTTATGAACCAATCCTTCATTTCTTCCTAAGGTAGTGTCAGAGTCAATCATCAACCAATCTATTCATTTGCCAGTTTTCTTTCCAAATTTTACAAGCAAAGATGAATATATGTTACACTTGCAGGACGTTCATAGACAATTTCATTTTATATTTATTTATTTAACATTTATTTACTGGGAAAGTCCAACTGGGACAGAGCCCATGTTCAGGGAGAAATTCTCCAGATGCATGTCTTCAGAATGTGGGAGGAAACCGGAGCACCAGGAGGAAACCCACATAAACACAAGGAGGACATGCAGACTGCACATAAGGTATCCTAGCCCAGAATCGAACCAGTGTACCTTGTTGTGAGGTGACAACACTAACCACTGTACCACTGTCCCACCCTTAGTATAGAACAAAAAAATTTAGAAAAACAGCTGAATTGTTTTTCTCCTTTGCAGATTCCAAATTAGGCAAGCTGGTCACAGAGGTAACCTTAGCCAGATGGCCGACCAGTTGTTTATCCTTTGTCTATAACAAATTGGGACTTTTGTTACAAAACCTTTGAGAGCGCATTCAACTAGGTCCATGGCAATGTTATCAGTATTTTTATCCAAGGCTTCCATGGACAATGTATGTCCAGCTGCTACTTGAGCTAATCCTCATACCTTTTTTACTCATTACAAATTGGATCTGGTCTCGACTGAAAGAGCAGCTTTTGGCTCAACTGTGCTCAGGAATATCCTTCCATAGAGTCCTCACAGGATTTCAAGCAGTTGGGGACTCTATCCCAATTGTTGAGGAGTGAATGAAAATTGACAACATCAGATAAAAAAGTTATGTACTCACCATAATGTTCCATCTATTCTGTCTGTGTTGTCCATTTTCATTCTTCCTCAAGTTTCTTCCCAACAACTCCTTGCCATTGAACTAATGACTTTTGGAAGAGTGAGATCTTGTAAGGGAATAACTGTTCCTTATGTTGAGCTCCAGATATAGATTTCTGTTACCAAGATGCTAGTATTTCTTTTGGGGTCTATAATCAATTATTTCAAACATTCATTTACTAGAATCCCTAAAGGCCGACACCAAAATATCGAACCACAAGTTAGCCGAACGTTAAAAACCGCAAAACTCATAATATTGCATTTCCATAGTTGGCCACATCATGTTTGCTAAAGTAAAACGTCAGTAGGAGATTCCCTTATCCCCTGTATAGGAAACTAATATACATGTGCAATAGATACTGACCTTAGCATAGAAGTAGGGTTAAGTTAAGTGCATATATAGTAATACATTTGTGGAGCCCAATAGAAACCTGTTTAAGTTGTATGCGTTTGCAGGTCTTGCTATAAATTAAGACAATAACACGTAAGTTGTGTACGTGTCATTGTCAGAAATGGCTAGTGCTCCTGCTGTACCACCTTTCAGTCTAGGTACATGCTATAGGACTGTAACATCGCAGAAGAATAGGGAAATGCTGCATTTAGATGGGTATCTCTATACATTAGAGAAAACTAGCAAAGATATGAAATATGGTGCTGCAGGTATAAGCAGGCATGTAAGTGCAAGGGTCAGTCAATCACCCTGAAGCAGGTAGATGGGGAAGTGTTGTTAAAGTCAGTATGTCATGCCCGTCCACCAGATGCTGCTGCAGTAGAGTGTTATAGTGCCTGCCACCAACTCCAAGAAACAGCCCGGTTAAATAGGTCTACACCAGCATTAGTAGTGGATGACATAATTGCCAGCACTTCGGTAGAGAGTACCTTAAGCTTGCCTTCTAGGCATTCCATGCTGCAACAAGTAAATTGTGTGCGACGTAGGAAGGTGCTTACCTATAAAGTGATATCAACCCCTTTAAATGAAGTGAATGCTACTGAGTGTGTATTGAAGGAAGGTTGCTTTATACAGAAGTGTAAGGTACACCTTAATGCCAGTATTCATGTGTTGGTGTTTAGTACGAAGGAGAATTTGCAGGATTTATGCACATGTAAGTTATGGTTAATGGATGGAGTCTTTCTAAGAAAGGGTCAGCTGTGTCGGCAACTGTATAGTGTGCATGGGTTGATTTCAAATGTGTGCCATTGATATATTACTTAATGTCAAAAAAATCGTACAAGTCATGCGACTATTTATGGGAGTGTGTGTATGAGCTGATGTCATCTCTTGATATAGTGGCTAGAGCAGAATTTATTTTATGTGACTTTGAAATGGCAGCTTTGAAAAGCATAATTCCCATCAGGTAACATCTAAACGGTGTCTGTTTCATTTCTCTCAGCCTGTTTGGCGAAAGGTGCAGTCTCTGGGACTGGCTACTTTGTATGGCAAGTGTGTACATTTTCAGTTGTGTGTGAAAAAGCTAATACCTCTTTCTTTCTTTCCTTTAGAAGGATGAGGTTGTTCCTGCATTTAAATCTTTGTATGAGACATTTCCTGTTGAGGGGAAACAGTTGCTGTTTTATTTTGCAGAGGTGTATGTTCTGGGACTTTTGCGTAAACAAAGTAGTAGGTCTGCACATGTGTCAAGATTTCCTCTGGTGTTTCCTATTGCATTTTGGAATGTTTCCTCTCTAAATGATCTGTCCCTTACACGTACACAAAACTATGTTGAAGGATAGCATCGCCGTGTTAGATGTCTTTTAGGTAAGTGTATTTCAGACATCACAGCTGTTCTCAATGTTCTAGTGCGTGAGCAGAACAGGGTTAATGAAATCAGATTACAACTACAGTCTAGTTGTCCACCTTCACCTAAAAAGCATAGATGTGTTGAAAAGCAGGCTCGTATGCAAGCAGTGCTCAGGAAGAGGAATGAGTACTCTGTGGGTGAATTCCTTCAAGCGATAGCTCTACTGTTGAAAGTGTAACGTATAGTTGACAGTTTGAATATACTACATAAATTAAACTTTTTTTGTATTTGGGTGTGTTGTTTGTTCACATTCACATACATTTGTGTGTTATGCACATTTAATTAGCACAGGGGTTACATGGGTGAAGTGTACACATGGATGAAGTGTAGATTATTTATTTTGTTTGGGTAGGCAGTTCGCAGCAGAAGGTGGAGTTGGCCAACTATGGAAATTCGATATTTTGAATTTCGTGCTTTTTCACATTCGGTATAGTTGCAGTTCGATATTTTGGTGTCGGCCTTCAGGGATTCGAGTATCTGAATGTTCGAAATAATGATATCGACCTTTTCTTTTGATGCTGTAAGCCAGCAAACAAGATATGAAGTATGTTAGGGAATAGAGAATTATGGGTAAGGGAGGAGCTCAAGAATTTGCTACTGACCATGAGCTGAAAATAACAGCCAAGCTGGATCCGAGGGTCATATCTGAACCCAATTGTTGAGGAAGAATGAAAATGAAAAACACAGATGGAACGTTATGGTGAGTACATCATTTTTTTTTAAATCAGTGTCTTTTTATTTTAAATAATTTGTAGAACACAGTGGTTTTGTATCTCTGCAGCCTGAGGAAGTTGTAAAGCTGTGTTGTCACCTCAGTTTACTGTGTAGAGGAGGGGCATAGATGCTCATAGGGGATGTGGAAGAGCTTAAAAGTCTAGAAATTCTGGAGATAAACATGTAGGTCTCTGTGACTGTACTTATACAGACATTTATATTTGATGTTTTACAATTATTTATTGTAGAGCACTTATTCCAGGAAAAGTTTTCCCACAGAAGTTTTTCTTCTCACATATGATGTACACAAGCACTGCCTCTGTTGAAGTACCTGGTCAGTCAGGATATGGAAGGGGTGTGGAATAAAATTCTTCCACTTTCTTTCAGTTGTGCATGACAGGTTTCACTTATAGCAGGGAGAGATCTACTGCGGGCAAGCTGATAACAAGAATCATGATTGTGCACTGAAAAACAGAGGTAGCAGAGAGTTTATCTTACAATGGAATTGGACTTAATCTGATGTCCTTTCCATTCTTCCTCACTAATAAGATTTGGATCCAATCCTTGGATCTGACTCAGCAGCATATACTAGATTTTCATCCAGCTTTCAAGCTCCCTCCTCTACCCATATTGCTCTCCTCCATCCCCTTTGCCTAAAAACTCATTTGCTGCCATTGTGGTTAGATGTAGATTCCACACTCGAGCATAGTAAACAGTTTTTTTTCCTTGGGTGATAGCTGACAATTAATAGTTGTGATGGTTGACAGAGGGCTGGCTGGACTTCCCTTCCTCAGAGGAATTATTATACCTAGACTCTTTCCATTCCCATCCCTTTACCTCTTGGATTTCTCCATCTACTGACAGTCTCATTGAGTTGATAGCTCAGCGGGCCTGGAAGTTACCTGACTGTATTGAGTAAGTCCCTAGGAAACCAGACCGTATCCTTTCAGCACCTCAAGATCACCAACACTGAGCTAAGGGAATTCCTGTAGATGCCATGATGCTAGCAGCAGCCACCAAAAAGGAACTCTGTTATAAAAGTCCTACTGTCCATCCTCTAGGAATATGGATAGATTTGGAAAGCACATTTACACCTCATCAATCTTCACTCTCAGGTCTTTGATTTACATGGCACATTTTATGAGACTACAGAGAGATCTCAATTAAAGAGCTTTCGGATACTCTGTCATGAGCAGTAGCTGAAGGAGTTTGAGACAAAGTGGCTTCTCAGCTCGCCACTCTCGAATCTGTTTCCAGCTCGTCCATGAGGCTAATTGCACATTCTGCCGAAGGAACGCCAAGTGCAGCGGGTTCAGGTGCAGCCATCAGGAGACATGCCTGGATGCACTTATGTGAGTTCGCTGACCCATTTAAGTCTTCTTTCGTCAACGCTCCATTTGACAGAACATCCCTATTTGGTCCCAAAGTTAGAGACTCCAGCCAGGTATAAGAAATATGGGAATGCTCTTTCTGCCATGGGTTTACGCTTTTCCTCTCCTCAACGGCCTTATTCCAGGAACCACTGGTGTAGGAGGCTATGGTTCAAGAAGTCCCAAGGGCCTTACAAGACTCACATGGCAATGACTTCTCCTGGAGCAGAGGGGGAAGTAATAATGGAAGATGCTTTGGAAGAGGCAGAGGTGGCCAGCAGAATCGGGATTCCAGGGATTCTTTCCCTGAGGACTCCTGTCAGCATTCCTGAAAGGAGGCCCAATTTCCATCCTCTGGAGGCAATCGGGGGCGATTATCCGTATACCAAACTGCCTGGCTAAGGACAACAATGGACATTTGGGTGCAGAGGATTATAACTAGAGGATACAAAATCCCTTTCTCAGCACAAGCAAAAAGTGTGATCAAGGTCCCAGGGCAGCAGTCTTAGAAATTCAAAAACTGCTCGACAAAAGAGTCATCCAAGCAGTTCCCCCAGACCAGATAGGATCCAGAATTTACTCAAGATTCTTTTAGTGCCAAAGAATTGGGGGACTGGAGACCAATCAAGGATCTCAGTATGCTGGGCAAATCAGTTCAACAAACCAAATTTTGGATAGTCACGGTTCAGTCAATTCTTCCGTTCTTGGAAAAAACAATTGGATGTGCTCATTAGATCTTCAAGGCGTGTTTTACCATATAAAGATGGAGAAATAGTCCAGAGGATTTCTGCACTTCTGTCTGGAAGCCACTCACTATCAGATCAGGGCAGTGCCTTTTGGTGTCACCACAGCCCCCAGGGTGTTCACAGATGTATGGCAGTGATAGTGGCTCATCTCAGAATGCTAGGATTCCGGGTCGTTCTGTATCTAGATGACTAGCTCCTTACCGCTTCCTCCAGGCATCTACTCATATTATCTTGAGACTATACTCTTCTCCTTTGCTTCAACTTAGGTATCACTCTAAATTATTGAAAATTCCATCTAGAATTATCTCAGCAGTTGGAATTCATTGGAGCAAAGCTTGACACGATCACAGGCAATGCATATCTTCCCTTAGAAAGACTTCATATGATAAGATCTCAAGTCTTTCAGATCATTCACA
Source organism: Protopterus annectens (assembly GCF_019279795.1). NCBI lineage: Eukaryota > Metazoa > Chordata > Ceratodontiformes > Protopteridae > Protopterus > Protopterus annectens. Next base: position 259,317,719 of record NC_056746.1, on the reverse strand, counting down.
GCGACAAAGTGCCAGCAAGACTCCTCCTACAAACTCTAGGGTCAATGGCAGTCTCTGTCACTCTAGTTCCCCTAGCGAGATATCACATGCAAATTCTTCATTGACTTCTCGCATCTCAGTGGTCTATACTAAATCAACCAGTGTCCCATTTAGTCAGGATCACCAACCATTGGAAGGAAGATCTGATTTGGAGGCTTCACTCCAACAAAATCTTGTTGGACCGTCCTTTTGTTCCCCAGCAACCCCAAGCCATATTGATCACGGACGCATCCTGAATGGGGTGGGGGGCATTATTTGGGAAAGACAGTCCAAGGCACTTGGTCCCATTTGGAGTACAATTTGCATATCAGTTTTCTAGAGATGAGGACACGGTGCTGTTAGCGTTGCAAACATTTCTGGAAACCCTCTTGGGAATGATTGCAGTTCAAACAGACAACTTGTCAGTAGTCTGGTACATCAACAAGCAGGGGGGAACCAGATCTATCCTCTTTGTTGAGAAGCTGTCAGAGTTTGGCAATGTGCGATTTTGTCTGACCGCTTTCTCATAGTAGTGCACATTCTGGGAAGCTCCAACATGATTGTGGACAAACTGAGCAAATGTATTCTAATGTCTCATGAGTGGTCTTTCAATCCATTGATAGCAGAAAAGATATTTTGCCACTGGGGCCAGCCTTGCTGCGACCTGTTTGCATCACCCCTGAACAACAAGTGCAGCAGCTACTTCTCCCTGATCCCATCCTCATGGGGGGGGGGGGGTCACCGAGAAATGCTGTTTTACACGATTGGCCCTCCGGTCTACTGTATGCATTCCCCCAGTTTCCCTAATATCCCAATTTTTAAAGAAAGCCATCAGGTTGTAGAACAGAATAATTCTCATTGCCCCATTCTGGCCTTGACAGATATAGTTTCCCTTTCTTTGGCCTCATCTAGTTCAGAAACCTTGGACTCAGGACTCAGTTCTAGACCTACTCTCCCATCCGGACAGACTGGTTCATCCAAATCTCCAGAACCTCAAGCTCACTGCACGGCTTCTCCAGTTCCCATGATTGCCAGGCATTCCTCTCTCACTTCCCCAGTCCAAAGAATCATTCTGGATTGCCACAAACCTTCGACTAGAAAACCGTACTTTAACAAGTGGCAGAAGTTTTCTAAGTGGGCATCAAAGACTAACCTTGATCCATATTTAGCTCCAGTCAATAAAGTACTGGAGTTCTTGACATTGCTTTTTGAAGCAGGAGCCTTAGCATCAACCATTCAAGTGCATTTAGCTGCAGTCTGTAATTTTCATTCTGGTCTAAACGGCACATCCTTAATGTCCCACAAGCTTTGCAAAGCCTTTCTGAAAGGATCCTTGATGCTCAGGCCTCCTTATAACGATCCCTCTGAACCTTGGGACTTGCATCTGGTATTCCAATCTCTTGTGTATTCCCCCTTTGAACCTTCCACAAATTGCAATCTAATGTCCTGGAAAACTTTATTCCTGGTAACTATTACCTCTGCAAGGAGGATATCTGAGATACAAGGCTTATCCTGCAAACATCCTTATCTAATTTTTCATAAGAAAGGGTCTCATTGAGGACATATCCTTCCTTTTTAACCAAAGATAGTATCCAAAACCAACCTTAACCAAGCTCTTCAACTCCCAGTCTTCTTTCTCAACTTTTCTAACAAAGGTGAATACTGTCTACATTTATTAGATGTACATAGACAACTACATTTCTACCTGCACAAGACAAAAGAATTCAGAAAATCAGGTCAAGTTGTTTGTTTCCTTTTCCTCAATGGCTGTGGGGAAACTAGTTTCTAAAGTCACTCTGACTAGGTGATGAAAGGACTGTGTATCACCTTTATAACAAGAAGACTCTGCCAGTACAAAGACCTGTTAAAGCATATTCTACTAGAGCAGTAGCTGCATCTACAGTCTTTCACTCTAGAGTTTCTGTAGATATTTGTGCAGCGGCTACTTGGGCATCTCCACATAACTTTAGTACTCATTACAAATTGGATCTGTTCTCTAGGGAAAGAGCATCCTTCAGCTCGATGGTCCTCAGGAATATTCTTCCGTGAGACCTCCCAAGATTCAGGTAGCTGGTGACTCTGTCCCACAGTCAAGGATTATGTGAAGAGTGTCAACATTAGATAAAGAAGTTATGTTTTGCCATAATGTTCCATCTCTGTTGTCGATCTTCACATATCCTTGACATACCCATCCCCCTTACCCCTCACCTTAGGCTTCTTTGGGGGATCGGATCCTTTCCTAACAGTGGGCTTCATTAAGAGATGCACATAAGGTGTCTGTGCTATTATTTCATGTCTGTCAATACTGTATGCAAACTCAATTTGAGGTAATGTGGTGAGGAACATTGAGTAGAGTTTAACTTGATAGTTTTTGGAAGTTGCAAGCTGGAATAATGTCAGAGTCAGTTCTGAGGTTCAGAACCAATCCCACAGTCAAGGATAAGTGAAGATCGACAACACAGATGGAACATTATGGTAAGACATAACTTCTTTATTCCGGTCATGTTCATAAATAACATCTATGAACTCAAATTACAAACAAATTAGCTATGTTAACGCTTCTACTATATCACACTTCTGTGCAGGAATAAAAGAAAGACCTTTCTCTAAAGCATTCATTTCATATATGCTTAGATTATAAGAAGAGATGTTAAATACCAAGTTCAAGTGTTACCATTCTGCATCACACTCATCATCTGCATTTTCTGCTGTATAACCTCATTACAAGCTGGATTTACATTCTACCATCCTCCAGAATATCTTTCCATGAGACAACCTAGGGTCTGTAGTAGCTAGGGACTCTGTCCCATCAGTTGTGGACTTTGGATATGGAAGTTATGTACTTACTGGAATGCAAGATTCATGTTGTCTTCTATCCTCCCCAAATTTTCCCTTCTTCTGTCACCCTGCCAAATTGCCTCTCTGTTGGGCTCTAGTCTGTCTTGTTATCCTGTCCTGTCCTGTCTTGGAGTGTTATGTCAATAGTAGTACCACATTTTTAAAATTTACTTCCATAAATTCTGTAGATGAAATCAACTTCCTTGATGTAGCGATATTGAGGGATGACACCAACAGACTGTACACAAAACAATACAAGAAACCATGCCATGTGAATACTTTATTGTCACATGACAGCATGCACGCTCAGCACATTTTTAAGAATGTTGTAAGAAAGCAAGCTTTTAGAGCTACTAGGCTCAATGGAAGGGAAGCAGATTTTATAGATTGCACTGACAATGTTATTAAAATTTAACAGAGAGGTTATGATGAGCGGATGGTAAAGAATAATGTACAGGAAGTGGCCAAACTTAGAGATTCAGTAGCAAAACCTTATTTCTCAGACAGAAGTGCTTCTGGTAACATTAAAAATACTAAAACTACAAGGAAACTTAAGATGCCCCTATACTACTCATTTGATGTACATAAATATATGGCCATAGTAAAGAAAAATTGGGGTATTTTAACCTCAGACAAAGACATTAGTAATGTTATTGACCATGAACCTAGGTTTTTGTTTAAAAATGAGTTGTCCCTTAAAAGGAAGCTATGTTTTCCAAGGAATGAATTTAAAGCTTTAGAGTATGAAGGTTTAACCATGTGTGGACAGTGTAATTATTGTAGTTACTTGGACACCAATGCTAAATTTATGCACCCAGATGAAAAAAGGGGATACACTTTTAAAATTTCTGCTACATCTAACACTAAACATGTGGTATATCTTTCACATTGTTTGAAATGTTTTACATTTTGTGTTGGGAAAACTGATAGGGAACTTAAAAAATCAAATCAGAAAACATATATATCATATTAATAGAAGGGATAAAGTTAGGGCACTTTCTAAGCATGTCAGTAACAACGATGATGGACATATTTTTAAGTTTATTGTGATAGGAAGGGTTAATGAAAATATCAGAGGTGGTGAAGTCCTCAATAAAACTGAGGCCTTAGAAGCCAAATGGATTGTTAGACTAAAAGCAGACTGTGGGCATGGTTTAAATGACCATATACCTCTGAAGCCCATTTTAAAGAGACCACTTTTTCGATGAAAAAGTTTTTCATATGTGTTTATACTTTAAGTATTAGTTTTTAATAAATTAATTTTATATATATATATATATATATATATATATATATATATATATATTAACACTTTTAATAAAGTTTCATGTGTATTTTTAATACATTATAATGTATGCTTTTATATTTGTACCACTTTCTTTAAGGAAATGTGTTTATGTGGCTTTAAGTAAAAATATCATGTGACCAGTCTCTGGCTGTTTTGCAGCACTTCTGGAGTATAAAATGATGCTTAAATGAAACATTGCTATACCTGACGAAGTGTACACACCTATGAAAGTGTTGTTTTGTGTTTGGATGTCATCTGTTCTGGAATAAACTACTTTGAAACTGGAATCTGCAGCCTGCTCCTGGTCCTTCTTTGGTTTGTTTACATTGATTTATTTATATTTGTTTCCTGGGGAAAATTATAGAAGCAATGCCTGCTTCCTGGTTTTATTTACAGAAAATGTCTGTTTAACATATCTTTTCATACATATTTTATAGTTATATGATATTGTAAGCAACCTTGTGGCATGCTTTCTTTTTTTCCTGTCATTCTTTTATTATATTTGTTAACTGACTACATTTGTTCTGTTTTTGCAGTGTTCACCTCCCCTATTTCGACAAGCACACTTTTAACAACAGTAAATATGTACATTTCTTCCTTTGTTGGGAATCATTTCTGCATTGTGATGACAAATCATTACAAATCCACTTTCATTCTCCTTTAATTTCATCATTGTAATACAATCTCTTCTAGTTTGATTACAGCTCAAAGCAGTTGCAGACATACTTCTGCTGTAAAAAAAATGTTCTGTTTTTCCTCTCTTCCAGCAAAAAAAAAATTGCTAAACTGTGTAAATTTTTGTTCCCAAGCCTTCTTGCCTTTTACTCCCTTCAAGGTTGAAAATTAATCTACTTCAAGTATTTTCACTGCTGCTAATTTATCCCTTTCACCAGTATATTTGAGGCATCTAATTTTCCCTATTTATAGTTATCACTGCTGCCTGCAACATTTTCTGCATAGATCACGATTACAATCTAGCAGTTGTTGGAGGTGTGACAGAAAGAGGTAATTGGAAACATATTTTCTGGGAGTGCAGTGAGCTGGCGGACTTTAAGGATTCCCTGTGGGATGCACTGTCGGAGATGCTGGGTGGGCAGATTGGTGTGACGCGGGAGATGATTCTTCTGAACTATGATACAGAATCGGAATTGTCTTGACATGGTTAGGCCTTACAGTCTGTAATTATGGTGGCTGCCAAAACAGCAATTAGTAAAAAATGGATCTCAAAATCTAAACCAACTATATTAGTAGTAGTAAATATAGTAACAGAGATAAAACAGCCGGAGATGCAATATTTGGAAAGAGCTAGGAGAGAATTACATGGGAAGAAATGGGAATTGTGGGAACAATACACACAAGGGAGGAATAAGGTTTAGGGCAGGAGTGTCCAACCCGCGGCCCGCGGGCCGCATGCGGCCCTCAGAGCTCTTCCATGCGGCCCGCGACCCTTAAATTTAAATTTAATTTTAATTTAACTTTTTTTCCGTGTGTTTACACGTCCGCGTACTTTTGCTGTTCTGCGCATGCGCCAACTTTCTTTTTTTCACGTTTTTTTCATACCAGTGTCTTTCCGCTGGTATGCGCATGCGCGAAAACACAGTTTGGGCATTTTTTATACTTCTGGTAAAGCTGAAGGAAGGAGCGAGATCGTGGAGAGAGGATTTATTTTATTTCGTTGTGTACACACTGACTACACTACAACTTAGCAAAAGGTAAGCTAAGTATTTTGACACTGTGTCTGTTTCCTTTACTACTACTGCACCTACTACTGTGGTGGGAACATCTTGTGGATAAGACATTAGCTGGACTGGTGGTAGATTAATTATGTCCTGCAGAAAGCAGATGTGAGAAGCTCCCTTGTTCTTGAATTGTAACAGAACTAAACAGTAATTATGTTTGCTATGAGTAAAGACTTCTTTTAGATGTCAAAGACATCATAAATATAGTCACAAATCATATAATGATGCTATTAACATTGTACATGGAAACAACATTCACAAAGCTCCTGTGCAATAGTACTGATATTCATACAGATGAAGCGAGTTATGTATCCATGTGTGTACGCGTGTGAGTGTGTGTACATGTGTGTGCGTGTGTGTACGCATGTATGTGTGTGTGTGTGTGTGAGGGAAAGTTAGTTAGTAAGCATAAATCATATCAGTCAAAAGGTTATTTATGGGGAACTGCATGTAATGCAGTTTAACAACTGCTTAAAAAAAAGAGAAGACCTCATTTTTAAGTCATCCAGCAGGAATAACCACTAGCCTGCATTGGCAACAGTTTATTTCTTTCTTATTCAAGTAACTTTTGAGCCAGAAAAACATCATCCTCATGGATAGAGTGAGTCCCATGCACACGTGTTTAACGTGGTTTACAGTGAAATTGGTATGTTGTCTTGAGATACAACAGAAAGGAACTGGGGTCTATATTCAGCAATGGAATAAGGATTGAATAACATAGCTTTGGATTTGTAGATATTCTGTAATGTAAAAGATTATGGTAAAATAACCATGCTTGCATTCAATGTATAGTCTCCTGCAGAACAAGATTAACTCAAAATGCCCCAGAAGCTACAGTTGGCAATGCATAGTTATCATAGCACTTTCTAAGGCTGCATTGGTCTTGAAGTCTGTCTATAAATGAAAGTGCTCCTTATATTGAGAGTTCAAGCTAAGGTTCAAAACAATTAATTTTCTAGCGTGTGTAGTAAAATGGAAGCCTTCAAGGAAATGTGTGTGTTAATTTATCTTTGCTTATGGGAGGGGCTGCAATTGGTGCAGAAGGAGAGGGTGGTGACCCCTCTCATCTGTTCAGATGTTCGTAGAATGTCTGTTTGTCTTATTTTTAGTCTTTTCCCCTCTATAAATTTGTCATTTTCTGGTAAATCGATGAGGATTAAGTCGCTAAAGCTAAATGGTGACATACACTTGAGTTTCAGAGTTCATATCCTTCAGAAAATGCATCCTAACTCAAATCCTGTTATTGCAACTTTCTAAGTTTATAAGACAGTTTTTAAAATTTGTCCTTTTGGGGCTTTTTCCACTTCATTTTATTTAGGCTTTACCAGATTTCTTGCCCTATCAGGTTTTGTGGTATGGGGTGGATGTTGGGGGGGGGGGGAGTGGTCATGATAGCTGGACACAGCAACTGTATGTACAGTATAATAAACATGCTTCAGCTTTCTTGTCTCTGGGGAAAAAAAGATTGTTTATTCTGTAAAATTATGCACAGACCACAGGTTGGAGACCTTCTACAAGGGTTAGGTTTTAGTATGTGTACCTTATCCAACTACATGTCATGTAGTTAGTTACTGGTGAATTACAAGTAATTTCAGACGTACAGGAGTATTTTACTTTCCGAAAGTAAGTGAATCCAGACAGTGACTGCTTTGCATTTTTAAAGACTAAAAAAAACACCTTCTCCTAATTATGCTGCTTTGCCTCCAAACATGAAAAAAAGTTAACTAAGCTGATTTATTTTAAAGTTATAGAAAAGAACATATAGCCAGGTACAACACAAATAGAGACAGCAATATTATACCTTTAAGAACTATTACTGTTAGCTTGCAAAGTGTACAAAAAATAATGTCTGGAGAATGTAACAATGCTGGATTTCTAAGCACTAGAACTGTAGATAGAATCTGCGACTGTGCTGTTACTAAACTTGTCAAATGCAATGTGGCAGAGAGAAGAGGGGAAAGAATTACAGGACTGATGGATTCAGGGAGCATGATTGTATTAGTTATAGTACACAGTATGTCTGTAAGCATAAAACAACTAGTAAAAAGAAAATGTATCATTTCCTGCAAGTGTTGTGTGTTTTTTGGTTGTATGGTTTGCATTGTTTTTCGGCATAATTGATACAACTACATTGTAAAGCTGTGCACAGTTTTCAGAAAATATTTTTGGACTTGGGTCTGGGAAGGTAATGTGGAGTTGTTTGTAGGGAAAATTTAAAACACCTCGATAATCAAACTTTTTCATGCATTATAGTAGTTGTGTCTTAAAAAATAAAGGACTGCTTTCTTTGTGTAAAACAGGATATTTTAAGCAAACTTGTCCTTACTTAACTTGAGTGTGGCCACAGCCAAAAAGTAAGCATCAAATTTCTCTTCTGACCTGGCTAATGAGACTTACGATGATGGAAATGAATGTACTGTAACAGAAGGGGAGGGGGTGAAGAAATAAAGTAACTTCAAAGAAAAAGAAGAGTAGACAGTGGGAGACAGACACAAAACATTAATATTTTTTTCTAATACAGTGTTAACGGATAGATTTCTACTGTTTGTGTGAATTGTAAAGTTGGCCAAGCAATTTGAGTGTGATGTTTATGTTTCAGGTCGATATTGCAAACGTTTCTGATAGAGTACAAACAGTCTTTTTGGAGGGAAGGGGTTCTTGTCATTTGGACCACAACAATGTTCTGGGGATAGTTACTCTTATTTTATAACAAAATGTTTGTATTTGGCACGTAAATGTAGTTACACTAGGAAGAATTTTGGTACAGGACATAGAAAATGGAGGTAACAGATGAGAGTAATCAATGTGTGTGTCTGAATGACAATAAGGAAATAGCTGCAGGATAAAACTGAATTGTGGATAAATACAGAATACACTGTTATTTGGACCAATTTTAATTCCTGTCTGATAGTGGAGTAGAAAAGGAAAATACACAATTAGGAGATGTGAATGTTGTAGTCACTAGTGTCTTTTGGCTTTTCCTGGTTAGGGGTCGCCACAGCGGAACTCCAGTCTGCTAAAGATTGGCAGTTGATTTTTACGTGCCGAGTTACCAGCCCTGACGCACAACTTTCAACGAAGGTACGCCCATTCATGCACGTCTCCACACTGAAGATGCTATAGCTGAGAATTGAACCAGACAGCAACACACAACCGCAGCACCACCACCACGGTCTAATTAGGAGGTGTGAATATTAGTCATTAATAAATATAAGCATATTACACAAGTGAAACAGTCTCTGCCAAAGTGACCCCCTCCAGCATATTACTACCCCTCCTCCCATTCTGCCCTAACTGAGGTGGGTTCATAGGTTCATACTGGCTATCTGCCCTAGGGCATTTATAAGCCTAGCCAGAATGTGTTTGGCTTTCACCACCCATTTTAAATTTATTTTGCTATGCCCTTTTTCGAGGTTAGTATACTGTGCCAAGGTTTGTACCTGTTAATTTTTTTTACAAATAAACTAAGATGTTAGATTTAACTATTTTTTTTAATAATTAGAATGAGATATTGAATTTTAGGGCCAATATTACGCATTTATTAATTTATTTATTGTTCAAATTCACCTACCATACAGCCAGTGGGCCGACATTGTATTAGTCCGCATATACCTGGGGTCTTTTGCTCTTTAGTTTATGATGTGCTGTTTTTTTTTTTTTTTTTTGCTCTTCAGTTTATGTGAGAGACTTTTTTTTTTTTTTTTTTTTTTTGGTCCTCACTTGCCGTTTGTTCCCAGACCATTTCTGTTGACTCAATGCGGCCCTTGCAACTGAAAAGGTTGGACACCCCTGGTTTAGGGGAAGGCAGGACTTGAATGAGCTATGTAATGTTTAAAAATGATTGGGTAGATTGTGACTGAAAATGATTGGGTAGATTATAAGTGATGTATAATGTTTGTAACTGGAAGTGTGTGAGTATAGTTTGTGATGTAAAATGCTTGCAACTAGGATTGTGTCGGTGGTGTTATATAAATATATGATTGCTTATGTTGTAAGTGATGGTTTAATAAAGATGTTTCTTGTTTAAAAAAAGGGAGCAGGAATTGAATAATTTATGTAATGTTCCTTAGGTTATATGATATATAGCAATATATGTGAAGCATAATGTTTGTTAATTTTAACTTGTTAATACAGTTTGATTACTTTTATATTGCATGTAAATTTGCCAGTGTCACAAGTGATAATTCAGTAAACGTGTTTAAAAATAAAATTTACAATCCTGTCAGTTATTCACAATCTTCCATTCACTACCCCTTTATTTTATTTTATTTATTTATTTATTTATATTTGTTTCCCGGGAGTGTCCGACTGGACGTAGGTCCATTTTCAGCGGAGGCCCGGGGAGAAAAGCTCCAAATGATAGTATTTAATGGCTGTTATATTTCTGAATTCATTAAAGTTCATGTGAATTAAGCTCTCTAGACAGCAGTACGTTAATATTATGTTCTTCCCAGGTACATGATGTTTGGGTGCCATACTCAACTTAAAATCTTTGGCTTAGGACTAACAACATGCCTTGCTGTATCCATGCTGCTTTGCTGTCACCCCTTCCACTATGTTCTGCTCCGTTCCTTTCAACTACCTATCCCTGTGTGTCAGAAAAGCTATTTATATTAAGTACAGGAAGGCCTTTTTGTTTGAATATTAAAATGTAACCTGACATACCTTTATCTTCTAAAATCCCCTTTAGTCACTTGAACATAGCATGTTCCATTACATTCTCCTAGCCCCTAAAGCAAAATGGGCAGGAGAGAAGACAAAGTAATGCAGTAAGAAAAAAGGAAAAACAACTATCAAAAACAAGAGAGGAAAGTAATAGTGTTGCAAGTGAGAATTAATATGGACGTTTACCCATTTTTGACATTAACTTGAGTTGAATTAATCCTTTTCTATTCCAGCCGTCCTTGGCACTCTATATTTATCTAAAGCAGCAGTTATTATTTTTGTCAGATCCTGGGCACTATTTTGCCATTGTTTTGCCATTTTCCTCTGAAAATGGGGAATGGTTTAGTGTGCTCGATGGACAACAGTCTGTGGATTGACTTGTTGCAACCATGACAAGTCCATCTTCTGCAAAGTCCTCTTGTATTTTCTGCAGATTCTCCATGGCTTGTTGTGCATCTGGAAAAGGTTTTAACCCCACTGGTAGAAAAAGTCCTAAGACTTGCAGTATAGAACATCCTAAACTTTCTGTTTCCCTGCACTTATGGATTGGAGGAATAAACTGGTTTCTCTTTTGCCTTGTATGACTAGAATAATCACAGTATATTTAGATTCTGTTTCTCTAATTGTAAGAATTTTCTTTTTCTTCCAAAAAAGAATATTAGTTCTTTTTTGTTGAAAAGATTGCAGCTTCTCATTTAACTTGTTTGGAGTGTGTACTCCATGAGCTCTTTCCATAATTGTTTTTGAAGGTGAATACCTGCCAATTTACTAATGTGCTTTTTCATAAATTTCATGCAGTTAGCCCCATTTGATTTTTCAGGGATCACAAGACAGTCTTATATTGTCCCTTCCTGAATGATTCTCCAGATGTTCTTCATATGGATCACTGCTGCAGTAGCCTTAGCTGTATGGGTTATATCCTGTCAAGGATATAACAGCCGGCCAGCATTCATTCAGGGGCACCTTCCACACCCCCAAATTGTCAAGCAGCTTGAGATGAATTGACTAAAAGACAAGTTTGGGCTTAAGCCCTTGAGAGCTTTACTGCTGCTGAAGAGTATGCTCCTCTGAGTCTTTTAAGGATCAATGGTTGGGTTGTGCTTTCCTTTGCTGGGCATACAAATTCAGTTTAGGGGAAAAAATTCCATTTTCATATATTTACTGATGTTTTATTACTTTCTTCTTCAGAAAAGTTATTTTAAAGCTAAAAGTGTTGTGTTTTGACAGAATGTCTTGAGATTGTAGCATACATTTAAAAGGAGCAACAAGGACCTCTGAAGCTGAAATGCAAACAAACACCAGTCACGACCAAAGTGACACATAGCTGACAACACCAGTGTGCCACCCAACAACATCCCCTAAGGCAAGACAATTTACCCAACACTTTAGTCATAGGTGACTCTATAGTGAGGCACACTGATGTCCCTCTCACCAGGCTGAACAAGGAGAAAATTACAGTCAGCTGCCTGTTGGGTGCCAGAATCCGCCACATAACGCATGCACTTAAGTCACAAGTACAAATACAACTCTGTCATTGTCCATGCTGGAGTGAATGACTTGAGACATACCTCCCTGGACTACATGAAAAGAGACATGGAAGAGCTCTTGGATCATGTGACCCAGGCTGGTATGACCCAAGCCCTGAGTAGCATCCTGCTTTCTCCCAGAATCATACCACAGTATAAGGACAAAATGATTGACTTCAAAAATTGGCTAAGCTTCTGGTGTCATTCAAAGGGGATCCAGCATTTGTCTGCCTGGGAAGACATGATCGACAAACCACAATGCTTTGCCAGAGATGGTCTGCACCTGTCACCCCTGGGATTCAGGTTACTGGCTAAAGCTCTTGCCACCACTATAGTGCCTTTTTTAGGCAAGGCTCAAAGGACAAAACCACCACCGTAACAGATTCAAGCATGCAAAATCTGAAGGTAATGCTACTCAATGCTAGAAGTCTAAACCTCAAAATGTACTCTCTCGAGGCACTCCTAAAAATGGAGAACATCGATATGTGTGCAGTAACTGAGACCTGGTTCAAGGCTCCAGGGAGCACCCCTGCAATACCAGGCTACAATTCTTACCACACTTTTCGGCCACAAAACCAAGACCAAAACACTAAAGGTGGAGGAATGTCCATATTCACCAAGGATATCACACCTCCAGGCTAGTTGCCCAACACAATGCATCTGAAATTCTCCAGGTGCAACTAACACTAGGTAAGGCTGCAATCCAAATTGTAGCTTGCTACAGATCCCCCACCATGCCCCAAGATTCTCACTACACCTTTCTAAACATATTGGAAAATATTAAGATACAACCAAACACCCTAATACTGGGTGATTTCAACTACCCTGCCATTAATTGGGAAAACTATTCGGGTACTAACTCCTTTTCCCAACGGTTCTTGGAATTCATAAATTGCAACACCCTGGGTCATCTAATCCATTGTCCCACCAGGGGCTCCAATATCCTAGATCTGGTCATTACCAACATGGGAGATAGATGCTCCACACCAGTGGTCATCCCCTCATTGGTCAGGTCTGACCATAAGCAAATCACCTTTGACATCCACATCCCACCCCCACCCCCCAGTAAGGAAACCTCCTTAAAAAACTTCTCCAAAGCCAACTTCATGCTACTGAAGTCAGACATGACAAACTTCACAACACCCACGCAGACTGGATCTGGAAGTTCGACTGCAGAATCCTACACTAAGGCACTGTACAAACACATCCACTTGTGCATGAATTGTGCCATCCCAAATAGAACCAAGATGCTCTTCTCCAAAAAGAGCAAGCGAATCTGGTGGTCCCCTGCTATAAACAAACTGGTGGTACGGCGGTTGCGTTGTTACCTCACAGCAAGAGGTTCTCCTGTTCGATTCTTGGCTTGGCTTGGGAGTGCCTTCTGTGTGGAGTCTGCATGTCCTCCCCGCGGTTGGGTAGCATTTGAGAGACATGTGTGCGTAAATGGGCGTGCCTTCGTTGAAGGTTGAGCGTCGAGCTGGCTCCTCGGTGTTTCGTAAAAATCTACTGCCAATCATTAGCGGACCGGAGTTCCGCTGTGGTGACTTCTTACCGGGAAAAAGCCAAAAGAGAAACAACAACAGAAGGAAGAAACTGTTGCAGAAAAGAGGAAAATCCCAGGATGCAAAAAACTCCCTCACCAGCCTCAGTAAGAAGCTGAGGTCCCTCATAAAATCCTCAAAAGCTAGTTACGAAAATGAAATTGCCAAAGATTCCAAAGACAACCACGAAGCATTCTATAGTTATGTCAAGAATCTAAATGGCAATGCTCAGATCTGCTCTGAGCTACAACAGAATGGCATTAAATATACTGATCCCAGGGATATTGCCAATATCCTGGCAGATCGATTTAGTGCCAACTTCACCCCCCTCTCACCCCCTAAAGGGCCCATCTCAATACCAAAAGATTGCCAAATTCCGATAATCACGGCCACACAGGTAGAAACTGCACTCTCCAAAGCTAAGAATATAGCATCCATGGGACCAGATGACATCCCAGGCTGTGTACTACATGAACTACAAAATGAACTGGCACCTCAGCTAAGTGTCATGCTTAATCATAGCCTCACCTCAGGCTTCGTGCCTACTGAGTGGCGCACAGCTACAGTTATCCCACTCCACAAGGGAGGATCCGCCTTTGATCCCAGGAACTACCGTCCCATCAGTCTAACAAGCCTGATCGACAAGGGCATGGAAAGCATTATCATGGAACTTATAAACAAAGACATTGGCAACCTTCAAACACTGGAACCCACCCAGTTTGGGTTTGTGAAGGGCCGATATTGTCTCCTGAATCTGATTGACTTCTTCAAATCAGTCTCCAGAGCTGTGGACGAGGGTAAGGCGGTCCACACAGCCTATCTGGACCTCGCCAAGGCCTTCGACACCATCCCCCACTCTGGAATCATAGATAAACTTACTAAGCTGTGCATAAATCCCTACATAACTCGATGGGTTGCCAACTGGCTTACTGACAGAACCCAGACTGTAAAAGTAGCCGACTCCAAATTCAGCTCCAGACAAGTGACAAGTGGAGTACCTCAGGGTTCAGTCCTGGGACCACTCTTGTTTGGCATCTACTTCTCTGAAGTACAGGCCAACACTAAGGGACTCTGGTTAGCAAAGTTTGCAGATGACTGCAAACTGGGAGCCATTATTGAATCCCCAAATGATGTGGGTATTCTACAGAAGGGCCTTACAGAAACAGATGCCTGGTGCCAGAGCCATGGGCTCAAGCTTAATGCCAAGAAATGTATAGTCATCCCCTTTGGAAAAAAAACATGTACCCATGAATTACCACATAGGTGGCAGGACACTAAACATCGAATTTGTGATGAGAGACATAGGGACACAAGTGGACAGTGGTCTCACTTTCGATAACCACATTGCAACAACAGTCAGGAAATCCTTCTATGTGGCACACCTCATCACTAAGGGCTTTTCATCCAGAAAAAAGGAGGTCATTGTCCCACTTTACTCATCCCTCATTAGACCCATTATAGAGTATAATGGCCCCGTTTGGTATGTACCTCACAAGATATCTGCAACAACTGGAAAGGCCACAGAAATACCTCACTAAAAGAATCACAGGCCTAAAGCAGATGCCATATGCTGACCATCTAAAAAAACTCCAGCTATACTCTGTGGCATATCATCTACTCAGAGGCGATCTCTGCTTAACATACAAGGCTATGTCAAACCCTGAGCTGCTGGACATGCTCCACTTAAAGAAATCCCAATGCCTCAGAGCCACATGCTCCAGGGATCTAAACCTTGTCATCACAATGAACAAAACATGCTGGAGGGATAGGTTCCTGACCCATAGACTCCCCATACTCTGGAATAGACTGCCCATACATGTCAAGCAGAGCGCCTCCTTGGCCCTCTTCAAAAGGAACCTTGATGATTGGATGGGAGATAGGAAATTCACCCCGGGGATCATGTCAGTCGCCCTGCTAGATAGGGGTCCAGAGAAGTAAATATTGTGGGAAGAACTATCCAGGGAATTGTTATGGCTAGCCTTGCATAGGCCCGAGGGCCGATAGCCTAGTACCAACCTATGAACCTATGCGCACTCGTTTTTATTTATTTATTTATTTTTGCCAGTTTTAGAGTAGTGTAAGCTAACTGATAACATAATGGCTGTGGAAAAGTTGTATTTAATTGTCTCTTGTGGGGCTACGATAGTGTTTGAAAGTGCTTTTTACTCTGTTTTTTTCTCTCAAAAATTAACTTTTGTAGACTGGTAGTTTTACTGGTATTTGCTGCTTGTATTCCCTGGGAAAGATGCACTATTTTCGCTTGATAATGGAACACAGTCAGTCCTCCTTCTAGGCACAAAAATAAAAAGTTAAGCAAACAGCCTTTGCCACAACAGCAGGCTAGCAGTTTGCTTCAGCTTCAGGTAGGTGACTGTGCTGTGCCCATTTGTTGTACCTTAGACCAATCATCATTTACCACAGATCCCTCTGGAGTAAAACCTATAGCCACTATAGACCAGGTGTTAGCCACATCCTTTGCAGCTGTTGGAACCCCCTCAGTTGGCAAGAGAGAGCTACTTTTGTTGGTCCTGTGAAAGGGAACAGAGAAGGTTTCCATATTGTGTCAGAATGCTGTGCCCATCTCTGGGGAAGCAGCTGCTGCCATTAGTAACAAAGTTGTCCCATTTTTCTTTAAAAAAAAACAGAAAACCAAATGTATCTACTCCCACTCAAATTACTTTATATAGGAGTAGTTTACTCGGACTGGTTCATGATTTAATTTAGGCTGTTGATCCTTCTTGTAGAGTAGTTTCTGCTAAAATAAGGAGGGATTCCTCTCTTCCTGAAGAGATTCTAGATTCTAAATCTGATAGGAAGATGAAACAGATACAGGCTTTTCTTCTTAGATTTCTGATTCATACTCTGAGGAGACCTCAGTTTCTAGTTTTCCCTGTGGAGGTTTATCTTTCTCTGATATTGTTTAGAGAATGTTGCAGTATTTTAGTGGGAGAACACGGGGGCTTGTCTATTCCTCGGAAAATAATATGAGTTGATACAGAATGAATTTCCAGAACCTTTACCCATTCCTTCAGTTCTGTCTGCTTTGGAGGATGTGTGTGTTACTGCTTACAGTTTTCCTGATACCATTTGTCCCTAAAAATGCAGATGGGATGTGTAAATACATTCTTCCTAAACCTGACCCAGCAGATATAGCTTTAGTTAATCCTACTGCTGCTAAAATGTCAGTTAATTCCAGTCCTGCTCTTTTTGTTAAGGATGGAAAGATTATTGATACATATGAGGGGGAAAGTGCTTCCTTCTGCAAGTTTGATTTTGAGTTTTGAACTGTCAGGCTCATATGTTAAGGTTTTTTTGACTAATTGTAAAAGTATAAGGAATGCTTTGTCTGCAGTTTCTTCTTGTGATGAAAAATCTACTTTAAATAATTTTGTTTCTTCTGTTGTACAAGTCACCATTCATTGTTTATAGTGTGTGTGTATGATTCCGTTGATACTTCTTCAAGGGCTTTGGCCACTGGTACTGGTTTGAGGTCTGCCTGGCTCCATTCTCAAAACCTCCCAGATGATGATAAAAATGAGATTTTAAATTTCCCTTTGGAGAGATGTTTAGTTTTTGGCCTCTCCACTGCAGAAGTGATCAAAAAGTATGACGAAAGGAGTAATCTGATCCAGGGAATCTCTAAGATTCTTTAGCCCTCCTTTTCCAAATTTTCTAAGAGATTCTCTAACTCCTCATCCAATTTTGGCAAACAAAATAAACAGGTTTGATAAAATACAGTTAAACAGATAGTTAAGAAGTAGTGGCAAGGGGGTTTCAAAAAGGACTCCGGAATCCCTCAAAACCAGGGACAGTCCAACAGGTCAGAATGACTGTTTAAGGGACCTTGCCCCCTTCCCAGCGGTCCCTTTTCCCTTCCAGAAAGTCTGAATGTCCATTTTTTTCTTTGGTACCAGTTTCAGAGAAATGGGTTATGAAGATCATTCATCAAGGTTATAGATGGCAGTGGGAGGAAATTCTTCCTTTTCAGGCGGTAATTCCTCATCCACTGAATCAGACTCTTATTTCCACATGTGTTTCATCACATATTGTTCCATGCAGATAGAACCAGTTGTTTCTTCCTAGGCGGGAAAAGTTTTTTATGCATGGATGTTTTAGTGCCAAAGAAATAAAATACTTAGGAGTTCAGTCCTGGGTCTTTATTTTCTAAACATGTTTGTGATTGGGCCCAAGTTCAAGATGCTGTCACTTCACAACCTGTCACCTCTTCTTCCTCATTCAAGTTTTATGATAACACTAGATTTAAAAAATGCTTATCACATCCCCATTCATCCATAGCAATAGATGTTTGAATGATCACTGCTGCAGTAGTCACTCCCTCATTGCATCTCCCTTGTTTCTTGGTGTGTTGTTTTTGCCAGGGTGTTGACTTTAATTTTGTTGGTGTTCCTGGCATTGTCGTTTCAAGGCTCAGCCTCCCTTTGAAAGTCAAAAGACAATGTCAAAGTGAACTTTATTGTCATTAAGACTGCACAACAGTGCAACTGAACGAAATTGAGTTACTTCAAAGTCAATGTGCCTACAACATATACTAATATTAATACAATTGGTTAATCATATATTGAATTGTAATTATTTAAATGAGTTTGGTATATATTTGTGGATGTTCTTCATCTCACATTGCTGCAGTCCTTACACTTGGGTAGTCCGCTGTCCTCGGTCGGCCCGAATATCAAAGTATAAGGCTGACGTCGGTCAAGGCGCATTTGACTGACATCAGGACGTCAGGGTACAAATGCGCATGACCGACGTCGTATCCTCAGTCTTTTTTGCCGCATGGTCCGATGCAGAAGCAGCATTGCAAGTGCCGGTTGGCGTTCTGAAATTTTTCGATTTCGGAGTTTCAGACCGAGTCAAAGTTGGCTAAGTACCCCGTTGGGGAATATTTTCGTTTTTTCTTGCCTCAGTGGTTTACCGGATGTCAGAAAAAGTGAATAATTGTATTTCTTGTGGGAAACAGATACCGCATAGAGACTATCATACTTTGTGTATTCCTTGTGTAGGGCCTGAGCACGACGTTGTTGGGTGTCGCTCTTGTGCTAGATTCAATAAGCGCACTATAAAGAGAAGGTTAGATTGTGCCAGGTTAGTCTTCGGAAGCGGTGCAATTATAAAATGCCGCCGGATGCTCCGCGCCGCTTCTTCAAGAAGCGCAAGGACAAAGCAGTTAAGCCTAGGCTAGAAGAACCGTCCTGCGGACGCCGGTTCTTTAGAGGTGTCGGTGGAGCCGGTGGTTCCACCGGAGGTTTCTTTGGGATCCCAGGGAGAGACTTTGTTATTGCAGGATGTGGCCTCTCAGGAGGCAGGTCAGGCTGAGGGGCTTCTCAGGTTACTATACTCCCTCCCTTCCTAGGGTGGTTAGGCCCTCTCCTTCTGTTTCCAAGGCTTCTCCCAGAGGCAGGCCAGGTTTAGCTTCAGTTGGTGTCACCCCTAGTTCTTCAGGAACTGTGCCCAAGAAGCATATGCTTAAAATGGCAGAAGATTTGATTACTTTGATTAGGGGTTCTTTGCCCCTTCCTGATAAGAGACCTAGGGTGGAGCCTGAGCTACGGAGTTTTGAGCAGGCTTCGATGTTTCAGAGTCTTCGGCTGAAGACTTGCAGGAGTATTCCCTTATTCTGATTCTGATGTGGATGATTCTACTCCTTCTGCTTCTCCTCCTGAGGATTTTTCTTTTCAGAAACTCTTCATTCCATGAGGGAGCATTTTAAGTGGGAAGGTCAGGACTTCTCTGATTCCAGGAAAAGGCTTAGGGAATTTTTGTTTTGCCCCAGCATAGGCCTTTGGCTATACCTCCTGTTTTGGATGTGGTGGAAGATGTTTTACAGAGGCTTCTCTTAATCCTGATTCTTTGCCTCCTGCTCCTGTTAAACCGGATAGGTATTACAGGGTGCCTGAAGCTCATAAGTATCTTTTAAGAGTCCTAGGGCAGACCCAGAAACTGTTAGTCAGGGGCCTAAAGGTGTTAAGGCTTCTGTTGTCAAGAATCCGGTTCCTACAGATAAAGAGGCCAGGGCCTTGGATAGATGGGGAAAGAAAGTTTATACTTCTTCCACTCTAGCTATGAGGGCTTTGAATTGCCAGTTTCACATGTTGAAATACCAAAACTATCTCCTTTCACAATTGAAGTCTAAGGTTGATGCTCTGGCGGAAGGTATTGATTGTAAAGAGTTACAAAATTTAGTACATGTTTCTGAACAGGTGGGTAAGCATTCTTTGCAATGTGGTTTTGATGCTGTACAGGCCTCGTCTAGGGTGGCTGCCACTGGGTCAGTTCTTCGCAGGCACGCCTGGCTGAGGGATCAGAATTTATCTGACCATGTTAAAACAAGGATTTTAGATGCTCCTTTACAATCTGATGTGTTGTTTGGTTCTCCTGTTGAGGCAGTTTTAAAGAAAATGGAAGACAAGGCTAAGTCTATGCAGACTGTTAAAGATTTTTGCAGGTTCAGCCTCCAAAGTTTAGTAGAAATTGGCCTACTAAGGGGTGGACGTATCCTTCTTATGATTCCCAGTCTAGGGGTAGATCTAGACGTGGTAGGGGCAGAGCTCAGGGCTCTTTCAGGCCTAGAACAGGGAGTTCTCCTGCACAGTCTTCGGGTGAGGGCATGGGTCAGTCCTTTCGTAAACAGACCCAATGACCTACCTTTTCAGCTGCCAGAACCTTCTCGTCTGGCAGCACCTTTGGGAGGAAGGTTGGCACTTTTCAAAGAAAATTGGAGTTTAATTACCCAAGACAGATGGGTATTGGATATCATTCACCACGGTTACAGGTTTTATTTCCATACCTTGCCTCCTTTCAAAGGCATGCCAGACGTTCCTCCTCAACAAAGAAGAGAGGCTCACAAGCAAATTTCTCTGTTACTCCAAATAGGGGCCATACAGCCGGTCCCTATGCCAGAAGTGGGCCTAGGATTTTATTCTCGCCTGTTCCTAGTACCAAAGAAAGGGAACACGTGGAGACCAATTTTGGACTTATCTATCCTCAACACTTATCTGGACATTCCCAAGTTCAAAATGTTGACGTTACAGCAGCTTTTACCTCTGCTGGGCAAAGATCATTGGATGGTAACTTTGGATCTCAAGGAGGCTTATCTTCATGTTCCTATCAGACTGAGTTGCAGGAAGTATCTGCGTTTTGAGCTGGGACTTCTCATTATCAGTTCTCTGCATTGCCCTTTGGCTTATCTACTGCGCCCAGAGTGTTCACGAAGGTTCTGGCTCCAGTGATAGCTTTCCTCAGGTTAAAAGGAATACAGATCTATCCTTATTTGGACGATTGCCTGATTCTGGCTCAAGGAAGGGACGAGCTTCTTCATCATTTGGATTATGTGATAGCAGTGCTAAGATGCCTGGGGTATTCTGTGAACGAAATAAAGTCCAGTCTAGTACCCTCTCAGGACATGTGCTTTCTGGGTGTGAGACTGAATACAGCATCCCAGATGGCCTTTTGACCCCGGACAAACAAAAGAATCTTTCCCTTTACTTTCATCAGTTGTCTCATCAGTCCAGGCTGACTGCAAGGACAGTCCTTCAAGCCTTGGGGTTCATGGCATCTTGTATTCTGGTGCTTCCCAATGCCAAACTGCATATGAGGAAGCTACAATGGTATCTCAAAAGTGTATGGACACAGCACTGCCAGGATTTGGACACTGTCATTCAAATAATACCTTGCATTCAAAAGGAATTGTTGTGGTGGGCTCAGGAATGTCACCTAAACAAGGAACTCTCTGTGACCCGCCAGAGGCGAGTCAGATTCTAACGACAGATGCCTCAGACAAAGCTTGGGGAGCTCATCTGAATGGAAAGTGGATACAAGACAAGTGGCCTGCCAGACTACAACATCTACATATCAACTTGAAAGAGATGTTAGCAGTCCAGTTTGCATTAATAGCTTTCAAGGATTTACTTCTTCCAGGGCAGGTGTTGATTCTAACAGACAACACAACTGTCATGTGGTACATCAACAAGCAAGGCGGAACACATTCTTATCCTCTATGCAGGCAAGCAATGATTTTGTGGGAGACTGCTCTCAGTTTACAGCTAAATCTTCAGGCAAGGTTTCTGCCGGGAGCTCAGAATTCCTTAGCAGATGTGTTGAGCAGACAAATTATGGATCCCCACGAGTGGAAATTGGATCCTCATGTATTTCAGAAATTGACAGTGTCATGGGGAACTCCAGACATAGATCTGTTCGCTTCTCCACTAAACCACCAGCTGCCAAAGTTTTGCACAAAAAGGTTTCATCCCACAGCTTGGAAAGTGGATGCTCTTTCTTTCAATTGGAGCAATCTTCATGTGTATGCCTTTCCGCCTCTGCCTCTCCTCCCAAAGGTACTACTAAAGGCCAGACAAGACAAGCCAAGGATGATTTTGATAGCTCCAGATTGGCCTCGACAGCATTGGTACCCATTACTGAGAAGCCTGGTACGGAAGCCTCCATGGCCTTTGCCTTCGATTCCACACCTGTTGTCTCAGGAGGACAGTCATTTGCTCAATGTCAAGCTTCACTCTCTGCACCTAACAGCCTGGCATATTCTGTTTTGAACCATAGTGGGCCTCCACTTCCACAGCAAGTTTTGAATGTTATTTTGGAAGCTAGAAGGCCTAGTACAAGGAAAGTGTACGCAGATAAATGGAAGAGATTTTTGTTTTGGAGTGCAGCAAAGGATTTTGATGTTTCTGAGCCTAATTTAAGTGTGGCTCTTCAATATCTTACTGAGTTACTGGACAAAGGTTTGTCCTTCTCTTCTATTAAGGTTCATGCAGCAGCAATTTCGCTCACTATGATTGTGACCCACCATTGTTTTCTCATCCTTTGTTCAAGCAATTTCTTAGAGGGGCAAAGAATATAAGACCCCCACGAAGAGCTCCTACTCCTGCTTGGGATCTCAATTTTGTGTTGGAGAAACTCACTCTACAACCTTTTGAGCCTGCAGCTACTACTGAATTAAAGTTTTTATCATGGAAGACTGCTTTTTGTTGGCTATTACCTCTGCAAGAAGGGTTTCTGAGTTGCAGGCCCTTATGGCGGTTGAGCCTTTCTTAATTTTCCATAAGGATAGGGTATCTTTACGTACTAATCCTTCCTTTATGCCTAAAGTGGTTTCTAGTGTGGCTTTAAACCAAACTATTCATTTGCCTACTTTTTATGCAAATCCCCAAAATAAAGGGGAAAAGATTTTGCACACTTTAGATGTACACAGGCAGTTGCGATATTATTTGGACAGAACTAAAGGGTTCAGGCAGTCTCAGCAGTTATTTGTTTCTTTTGCTTTGAGTTCTCAGGGCAAGCCTGTGTCAAAACAAACTATTTCTAAGTGGATTGGGTTTTGCATTGCTTTCTGTTATTCCCATCATGGCAAGGAGATTCCAGCTGGGATTAGGCCTCATTCCACTAGGGCTACTGCCACTGACAGCTTTTGAGGGGTGGCAACTAAGGATATTTTGGAGGCAGCTACTTGGAGTTCAGTGCATACTTTCTCTAGGCATTATCACCTACCACTTTACTCTAAATCCAGGGCTGGTTTTGCCACTGCTGTTTTGCAGGGCATTTTGACAGCTCCTGCTTCCTTATAGTTTGGCCATCATCCCTTACCTCTGCTTTGGGATTCTACCCAAGTGTAAGGACTGCAGCAATGTGAGATGAAGAACATAGTACAGTTTTGTACCTACCATAAATGTAGATGTTCGAAGATCCACATTGCTGCAGTCCAATTTACCCTCCCTCCTTCCCCTCTGTAGTTAGAGGCGGTTGTGTGGGTTGGGTTGTCAATATGATGTATATTGTATATATTGTACATATTTTTAGTGCTAGGATGGTTGTTTGTTTGCTGTCTTTTGGTTTTGACCTTTATTTTTAGGGTCTTCTGACATCTGGGGCAAGAAAAGACTGAGGATATGACGTCGGTCATGCGCATTTGTACCCTGACGTCCTGATGTCAGTCAAATGCGCCTTGACCGACGTCAGCCTTATACTTTGATATTCGGGCCGACCGAGGACAGCGAACTACCCAAGTGTAAGGACTGCAGCAATGTGGATCTTCGAACATCTACATTTATGGTAGGTACAAAACTGTACTTTTTCTGAAGAAGTTCTGGTGAATAAAAGAACAAAAGTGCTTAAAAATGTTTTACATTTGGTTTATGCCTGACTCAGTTTTTTGTTATTAATACAGCAATAACACATATAGTAAAGCTAATCCAGCAATAACAACAGTAAGACATTTATGCAGTGCAGTAACAAGTACAATGACATGCACCAAGACTATTCCACTTACATGTCTTCATCAGTACCCAAAATATTGCACAGATCAAAATCAGACAGATTTCAAATTGAACAGAATACTAAATTTGCACATAAGGTATAATGTTGTACTTTCATAGAGTTATTGCATATGCCTGTGAATTACTTTCAGCATTGTAACTCTAGACCCCCATGACTAGCATGGTGTATGTTATTACTGGAGTTCAGAAGGCTGGTGGCTTGTGGAAAAAAAGCTTATATTAAATCTGGTGGTTTTGCAATGTAAGCTACCATATCGCGAGAACAGACCATGGGCAGGGTGAGTGCAGTCTTTGACTATTTTCATGGCTCTGCTGAGGCACCGAGCAGAGTGCAAGTCCTGAATAGATGGGAGCATGGACCTGATTATTCTCTCCACCACTTTCACCACCCTCTGGAGAGATTTGCGATCTGAAACCATGCAGTTTCCATACCACACCGAGAGATTACTAGTCAGGATGCTTTCAATGGTACCCCTGTAGAAGGTTGTGAGAACTGAAAGTGGTAGTTTTGCTCTCCTCAACCTTCTTAGAAAGTGTAGATGCTGTTGCGCCTTCCTGACGGTGTGATTAGTGTTTATTGACCAAGACAAGTCTTCAGTGATATGCACCCCTAGGAACTTGGTGCTCTTTACCCTTTCTACTGTTTCTCTTTTGATTGTGAGTGGAGAATGAACCTTGCATCTCCTCCTGAAGTCTACTATTATCTCCTTTGTTTTACTTACATTGAGAGCCAGGTTGTTGTTACACTAGACGGTCAGTTGGTTCACCTCCTTTCTGTAGGCTTTTTTTCTTTGCTGACATAAAAACTCTAAAGGACTTAATGCCCAAACCTATTTTTTAGTCAGCTCAGTTTGAGCTGACTAACAATTTGGGTATATGGAAGGTGCTCTGAAACTTTGGAAGCTGACTGGCTGTTATATGCATATATAACCCATGTAGCTTAGGCTACTGCAGCAGTCATCATTTGAACATCTACTGTTATAGTAAATTTACTTAAACAACTGTACTTCCAGTCTAACATCACATAAGTTGCTCAGTTTCTGCCTTCCCTCAAACCTCTCCGCCCTTCCTCCTCCTGAACATTATTCTGCATGTATTTGTCCCACTAGTTCCATTATTTCAATGTAATTTGATCCTTCCCTTTTCTAAAAGTCTCACTCACAGTTATTTATCTTTTTTGCAATATGCTCTACCTCGTAAAAGCCGCGGTGGTGCAGTGGTAGCATTGTCGCCTCACAGCAAGAGGTTCTCCCATTCGATTCTCGGCTGGAGCTCCTTCTGTGTGTAGTCTGCATGTCCTCCCCGCGATAGAGTGGCGTTCAAAAGACATGCATGAATGGGCGTGCCTTCGTTGAAGGTTGGGCGTCGAGCTGGTACCTCGGCACCATAAAAATCTACTGCCAATCATTAGCGGACCGGAGTTCTGCTGTGGCGAACCCTAACCGGGAAAAGCTGAAAGAAGAAGAACAACAATATGCATTACTTCAAATACAGCTGGTTTAGACTTTTAGTTCCATTTTCTGGTAATTCCTTTTTGACAGCCAATTGAATTAAACATATGAAGGCCTTACTGTGTCTAGGTAATTTACATCTTGTGTCCCAACTCAAAGGAATCATTTCCCTAGCTACAACCATTTTCTCCCCCAATGTGTCTGACAGAGTACTCATTAAGAAAGTTTTAAAATCTGCCAACCATTACACTCCCATAAAACACGTTCCCAGTTTCTTCTTTTTTTTCCTATCACAAGTCCAACATTTGTTACCTAACACTGCTTGGGTTATAAAAATACTTTTGCAAACCCTTCCAAATAAAAATCATCCCATTAGTCAGATGTAAATTGATTTTCTACTCTCTTCTTGATCTTTACTGATGTCCTCTGATTGATTCTTATAGTTATCCCATTGCCACTTCTTATCTTGCAGTATTTTATATGCCTTACTAATTGTCTCTTTTTAATAGCAACGTCTGTTCTAAATTCAACTAAAAACTCTTCCAGAGCAGGTGTTTCACTTGGTGCTATTTGTCTATAGTCTGATATCAGTCCTCTGTAATGAATGCAGGTAAACTTCTTCTTGGCCTCATCACACTCCTATTACCTTTCCCTCTCTAGCTATTTGGGCGCAATATTTTGATTCCTTTGCCAGTTTCCTCCTGTTAATTCCAGCCCAGCCCCATCATGCATATGTTCTGTACCTCTACTTGCGATCATCCCTGTTGGAAAAATCTTGTTTCTCCATTCCCATGTTAGCTTAGTTCTTAGAATACTTTCTGCAACTTTATGAATATAAATATTCTGTATGATTATTATTTCTCCTTAAGGATCTGCATTCAGAATCCCAATCTCTTCGTATTTGTTGAACTCCTCCCACTTCACCATCATCCCTTTTCACTATGAATTATAACCGTCTGCTTGTGTTTTATATGAGCCTTAACTGCATAAGTCTAAAATATCCCGACAAATCAGGCAGTCCTAACCCTCCTTGTTCTGTTGAAAGGATCAGCCTATCCCAATTAACTCTTTCTGTCAACTCTTTATTATTTATTTATGTATTTACTTACTGGCATTTGATTACCAGGGAAAGGCTGAATGAGCAGATTCCCGTTTTCAGCAAAGGATTGAGGAGAAATGCTCCTAAGTATTACAAGAACATTTTAAGAAAAATAATTTTGCAATCTTCAAAAATAATACCAAAAGTCTACAGTTTAAATAATTATACCAAATCAGACATAATGTGAAAACATTAATTTTGAACTGATACTACTTGTATGAGAATTATTTATTTTTTTACAGACATTTTAGTCAGTTTAGAGAAATTAATATAATACAGACAGGAACTGTAATATGAAGTAAGAAAAAAAAACAGGGTTATGGCATGTTTAAGTAGAGAGTGGGGGAGAGACATTGAAGTAAGGGAGTGAATGAAGATTTGGGAGTAAGAAATTGTAAGTTATGAAGAGGAACTTATTCATATTTAGGGATATAATTTGTCCTGGGGTTAAAAAAAAAACAGGGCCATATTTTGGTAGAAAGTCTTTCAGAATAGTTTTAAAGGATTTTATTTTATATATATATATATATATATATATATATATATATTTTTTTTTTTAATATTTTATTATCCACTTCCCCTCTGGTTGATGAAAATATGCTTGGCATGCATATAAAGCTGGTTACTAAAACCATTTTTACATTGCATCTAATTACCAGTATCCATAAACAAGAGCTTCCAGTTTTTCAGTTTTTACATTTTCTTTTGTCTGATGAAAGCACAAACTTACTTTTTGCCCTCCTTTACATAAATCATTACACCCTTAACAACTTTCCTTCCCGCACTTCTCTTCACCCCGTCTCTTAAACACCACATCTTATTTTTATATTTTTCTAAATGCCCCAGTCCACCGCTCTACCTTTCTCATGCATTCCCTGTTTCTAACTGCCTCAGTCCACTCCTCTCATGCATTCCCTGTGTAGACAGAACTAATCCTATACCATGCTCATTCACTCATATCCTATTACCACTATCCTCTTACACAATACTAATATCTACCCTGCATCATAATTTTATAATCTGAAATCCTTATAAACACATACAATACTAGAATCTCCCCACCTACGTAGTTTTATAACTTACTTCAGTATATCTCTCAAACTCTTTATAAACTTTTCTGTTCTAAAATGTAAGAACACTAAATTTCTTTACAATAATGTTCTCCCTTATGCACTATAAATGCATTTACTTCTTGGAAGATTTTAGATCTAGTAATCCAAATTAAGGATAAGGTACACTGGAAAAAATACTGAAACTCAAACCAACCAGTGTAAAAAAAAAGATGGAGTAATTGTCAAGAACAAGTTGCTTGATTAAGTCAATAGTTTATTGCAATCTACATACAAATGGACTCCCTCTTGACACACAAGCTAAGCCCTTTTGCTCCTTCTTGTCTGGAGCTTCATCAGTGCTAAAATACAAACCAAACCCATAGTTTATGTAATTAACAAGCAAGCCTCAAAAAGTAGCACATCATCTATTAAAACATTTCCTTTGATTTGTATACACAACTCTACATAAATTGTATACGTGATTAATAATACATATCTATAATTATACACGCACACACACACACACACACACACACATTTTATATATATATATATATATATATATATATATATATATATATATATATCGTTTTACTAAGGTTATGTTGAAGCAGACTCGGTCGAATGATGGGATCATCGACCCACGTCTGCAAAAGTGACATCTCGAAATCCGACATTGTCGAAATACGTTTCAACTTCGACCTCGGAACAGGCTTTAACATGGATCGAGACAGAGGTGAACTTTGTACTTCAACAATGTCGTGTTCGGCCTCCAAACTTCATCTAAAGTGGATTCGACCAAATCCACTTTAATGTTGTCATAGTAAACCGTGGTCTACTTTGATTCACTGAAAACTCATTTCAGTGAATTTCAGTTCTCTCTCAAAAAATTGCTGAAAGCTCAAATCACTGAAAACTTATTTCACTGAATCACATTTCACTGAATGTAAGTACTGTTGGGCAAATAATATGCCCTTTTCCCCAATGTAGTGCAATACTGGAGTTAGTGTATAATAGTTGGGGTGAGGTGCACACACACCCACATTGGAGGATGGGGAGGCGTAGCCCCCACCTACTTAGCTTTTATATTTATGAATCTCATTTCACTGTAAGCTAACAATATAAAACTAAAAGCTGTGCCCCCCACACCCCCTAAACTATAAATTTATAGTTAGAAGCTATATATCTTCCCTTATTTTCAATCCCTCTTCTCTGCTGCTTTTAGTTCTCCCCGTATTTCCGTACCCCCTATCCTGACCCTCGATAGCTCCTTCCTCCCTTTCCCTGTTTCTCCCCCTGGGATCTCTACTGTTTCAGACTGACTGGCCACTAGGTGGCGCTTCCCTACCTTCTTGATATCCCCTCTACTTTTCCCACTCCTCCCTTATCTCCCCTATTACAGCCCTCTAACATGCTTCCCTCTGCTCTCTCCCTCTCCTATCCAGGAATCCTAGCCACTCTTCGCTTTATATACAGCCCTCCTCTATCCCTTTTCTGAAGTCTCTTCCTTCTCCCACTGTCCTTCTCCTTTGCATCTACCCTGTAACTCCACTTCTCTGTACATCTCACTACCCATTCACATCTCTGCTTCACTTACCTTTCCTATTCACATCTCTGCTAAAACTTGCCTTTCTTAATACTCACTTTTTACTGATTGTCCTCCTCACTTCTCCTCCTCTGGCTCTTCCCGCTCCGTTCGCCCTGCGGGCTCACTCTGCTCCCCTACCCTACCCTCAATTCCCACCCGCCCCCAGCACCTCTACATTTATACCTCACTAACTCCTCCCACCATTTCTTATAACCAATCACAGTCTTTTCCATCCTCCCTCAATTCCTTCATCAGTTAACAAATCTCTACCTCCCTCTTATCTCCCCACCCACTCTTACTCCTCCCTCTTCTCCATTCCCTTACTCCTCCCTCTTCTCACTACACTTAACCTTTCCCTCTCCACTCCAAAAATTCATATCTCCCTTCCACTCCTTTACCTTTCTCTCCACAACTAATTCCTACTTCCTTTCTTATTTCTCACTTCCATACCCCACCCATTCCAAAAATGCCCTCCCAAATCCTCTTTACTTTCAGACTCCCCATCTGTCTTCTCATCGTTCTTATTCCTCTCTATCATGCTACTTCATACTCCTTAAAATCTCACCCATACCTACCTTCTACTCATACTATCACTTTCACTCACCCGCAACCTCTTCTACTCTCTCACTTCCACTCCATTTCCCCCTCCCTTATCCAAACAAACCTACTGCACCTTTTCCATCCCAAACTACTCTCCTCCACTACAAAAAGCTTCTTTCTAATATCTCCACTAACCCCAAACAACTGCCTCCATTCCAAACTTAAAAGGCATAAAGTTCTCATGTAATTTCCTTGCCTTATCTGGAGACATTCATCCTAACTCTGGCCCCTGCCTCTGGAAAAACAACTCCTTCCCTCCATCCCCTACCTTCCTTACCTCACCTAAGCCTCTCCCCCCTTCTCCTTCTTCTCCTACTTCCTCTCTTAGCACCCTCAAGGTCTTCACTATCAGTGGCCAGAGCCTTAACAACAAAATTCACCATGTTCATGCTTGGATCAATCACAACCAACCTGACCTCTTAGCCATCTCCGAAACCTGGCTAAAACCTCATATCTCTGATTCTGAAATCCTACCTCCAGGCTTCAACATCCTCAGGAGTGACCGATTAAACAAAAAAGGGGGAGGATCTGCCGTACTCTACTCTAACCTTCTCTCCATAATCCCCCTTCATATCTCAACCCCTCATTTCAAAAATACTGAAATAACCACAAGTCTCCTCCAACTCAATAAACACAAAAATATCTGCTTCATCTCCTTATACATCTCCCCAGGTGATAATATCTCAACTCTTGAGAATATTCTCCACTGGGCCTCATCTGAAATAAAATATGAAACCTTTATTCTAGGTGACGTCAACATTGACTGGAACAAAATCAACACTCCTTCCCCCTCGCTAGCCATCAATCTTTTCAACTTCTCCCAAGTAATCCACTCTACAACCCGACCTAACAAAATCCACCCCCCAGGATCCATCATAGATTGGATTTTAGTCTCCCATCCAAACAAAATCTCTCTCTCTGGCACTATCCCTGACTCATTTAGTGACCATCTCCCTGCCTTCATTCATCGCTCTGCTAACCCCTCACAATTCAAACATAATTACATCCAAACTCGTAACCTTAGCAACTTCAACCCCACATACTTCTCTAACATTTTCAAACAAACTAACTGGAAATTCCTTAACACTCTCTCCCTTGACAATGCCGTTGAGCATTTTAACTCTTTCTTCCTAAATACTCTTAACTCCCTAGCCCTCCTAAGAAACAAACGAATCAAAGCCAATTCTGCTCCCTGGCTCACCAAAGAGACTAAACATACCATGTATGTCAGAGACAAATTCAGAAAAGTAAACTGCCTTCTGCTATGCTTTAATATACCCAACTCCGCAACCAAGTAAAAAAATTAATCTCCTTGGACAAAAAAAACTACTACAATAAACTTCACTCCAATAATAATAACAACCCAAAACAATTCTGGAAATCTGTTAACTCTCTTCTCCATCCTGGGTCAAGAAGTAACCCCTGCCCCGACCCTAGTTTAACTGACAAAGAACTGAGCTCTCACTTCAACACTTTCTTTACTGATTCTATAACTAAGCTAACCAAAAATTTCCCGACAATAATCCATCCAACTTCCTAAACTCTCCTAATTACAGCCCCTCTATGTTCCAGCTCAAACCAGTTTCCACAATGTTTATAAAAAGCTGATCTGAAGTAGTTAATTTGTTCTGCAACCTGTGGGTCTCAGATCCGACCTCGGATCCGACTGGCAGCTTTCCAAGCTTCAAGATCCGAGCTCCTAGCTCCTCCCCTCTACCCACAATCCCCTGTCACCACCACACTACCTCAGATCGTTTTTGCCGCGGCTTGAATGACAAGCATCTTGTGAAGAGCTCCTGAGCTTAGACAGGGAAGTGAATAATTTCTTTCAAATTTTTTTCAAAAAAACATTAAAACTTAAAAAAGAGAGTATTGAGAGTGTTTATCTGCCCTTTTTTGTTTTTGGGATTGCGTTATCTTTTTCAAACCCTTCCCCTAGGTATTTGGGCGTGTGAGTGTGTGTGTCAGCAAAATGACCGAAGGCCATAAAGCTATTTTTTCAAAGTGCACTGGGTGTGGCCATAAGCTTTCCCAGCTGATGGCCGCACTCAGTGCGTTATATGCCTGGGGGTTGTTCATTTGTCTTCAGACTGCC
Source organism: Protopterus annectens (assembly GCF_019279795.1). NCBI lineage: Eukaryota > Metazoa > Chordata > Ceratodontiformes > Protopteridae > Protopterus > Protopterus annectens. Next base: position 259,285,915 of record NC_056746.1, on the reverse strand, counting down.
AGGTTTGCACAGCCTTCAACCCCCGGGCTGTGAGGGACAGAAGGAACAGGCTTATTCTGGCAGGATTGCTTCCCCCGGAGGAGGCCTCTTCCTCCTCTCCCTCCAAGGTGCAGGCTACTCAGGTAACTTCGACACCCCTGATTCCCTCGACTCAGGCTGGGACTCAACCTCCCACGACTGCCTTGAGTACGAAGGAAGCTCAGTCTTCTCCTTCTAGGGAGCACAGGACCAAAGACAGGGAGAAGCACAGACACAAGAGGCGAGCCGAGCCTCATCCCTCGGCTCCGCCTTCAAAAACTGTTAAATCACCTCCGAGGGTGTCCGGACCTTCTCCTTCTCGGCTCCGATCTCCTTCCTTCTCACCGGAGCCGGAGGAGGAGCTCCTATCACCCCCGAGGTCATCCAGACGGCCCTCCAGACCCGCCTCTACGACCTCCTCTAGATCTACTAGGTCTTTCTCCGACGCGGACATGGATAGGATGATGTGTCGGTTCTTGCAGACCCAAATGCAGATGGGGGTGCTCCTGCCCCCCCTCCACAGGGGGGGAGTGCAGCTTCAATATTTGCCCCGATTTCTCCTTCTTCAACCCGGATCCGGGTTTTGGAGTCTTCGGATCCAGGCCCTTTCGGAACCGGGGTTTTGTCGGCACCGGTGGCCCAAGCCTTCTTGACGCCGACCATACCCTCGAGTATCTCGGATCCGAGCTCTCGGGGCCGTGGGCTGGGTGTCGGATCCGTGGGAGTGGGTGCTTCTTCGGCGCCGCCTATGTCGGAGAGCACCTCCCTTTCGGATCCGATGGCTTCGGCTCCGACCCCGGTCCCTATCTCGGAGCTGAGGAGACTACTTTCAGGGCCGGAAGAGAGTAGTTTTCCCTCGCCATTCGAGGTAGTGGAGAGGGTACTGTCGAGGTCTTCCAGGTCCCCGACTCGGGTTTTGGATCCCTTCGCCCCCCCCCAATGCATACGGGCCTAACTTCCATCATCTTTCCATCGGGACAGCCTGCTCAGACCCTCCAGTTGGTTCCCTCGGAGGAACAAGAGGCCGTTGACGAGCCCTCTTCTGATAGTCCCACAGAGGAGGTGCCTCGTAAACGGACGTGTAAAAGGAGGCACATGGACTCCCCCGAGTCCGTCACCACAGATACAGACTTAGAGGAAAGGGAAGGTTCCCCAAGGTCACCCCCGCCCCGAGGATGTCTCCTTTGGAGACATCATGGAAATGTTGTGTATTGGGGGGGGGGGGTCTGCCCAAAAACCTTCCTCGGATGAGTCCGTATTTCTGAAAGCGTTTGAAGCGGGCCCATCTACCTCCTGGGTGTCCCCACCGGCAGATCCCCTGACTACCAGGACTTGGCAGGAACCCGACACCGTGGAGCCTATCCCACGTCGACAGGATAAAATCCTTACCCCCTCTTCAGACAGGCAGGTTTGGGCCAAAGGGTCTCCAGTTGATGCCATGTTGGTGGCTGCTGCCACTAAAAGAGAACTCTCCCAGGAGAGCTCCACGGTACACCCGCTGGACAAGGAGTCCCGGGCTCTGGACCGTGTAGGGAAGCGGACCTTTGCTTCAGCAACCTTCTCCGTGAGGGTGCTGAATTATATGGCGCATATCATCAGGCTGCAACGGGATTTGATCAAGGAATACACTGCAGCCCCTCCTGAGTCCATGTCGGTTGAGGACAAAACCGTGTTCTCGACACGCATGGCCACTCTCAAGTCCATTTCAAATACGTCCATGCGGCTACTGTCTTATGCTACGGAGGGAGCCACAAGGGCCAGCGGAGCAGGTGTTGTCTTGAGACGTCATGCCTGGCTCCTTCTTTGTAATTTCGCGGAACCTTTCAAGGCGTCCTTCGCGAACGCACCCTTTGACGGTTCTTCGCTTTTTGGCAAGACCATACGCAATACACTAGTCCAAAGCAAGAAGGACGGGAAGACGCTGTCTGCCGTCGGAGGCCGCTTCTCGAACCCCCGTTACTTCTCAAGGAATCAGAGGGGGCAAAAGAAGCTGTGGTTCCACAAGTCTCAGCAATCCTATCCAGCTTCGGACTCCGCGCCCTCTAGAGGCAGAGGACAGCAGGGTGGACGCCGGCCCAGAGGCAGAGGGGACCGCGTAACTTCGGGTCTAGGGAACCTTTTTCTGAGAGACCCGCGCAACAGCCCTGAGGGCTTACCCAACTGTCCTGCTCTGGAGACAGTCGGGGGGCATTTAACGAAGCACCTGTCAATGTGGGAGTCCATCACGAATGATCGATGGGTGCTCCGAATTATATCCAGAGGCTACAAAATTCCCTTCCTATTTCATCCTCCCTCAGGTGGTCGTCTCCCTGATGTCCCACCCAATCAAAGAGAGGCGGCGACCATAGAGATTTCAAATTTGTTAGAAAAAAGAGCCATCCAGCGGGTCCCCCCAGACCAATCCGGATTGGGCTACTACTCAAGGTTCTTTTTAGTGCCAAAAAAGACGGGGGACCTCAGGCCCATTCTAGACTTGTCTGCGCTGAACATGTTTGTTCCCAAAGAAAAATTCCGGATGGTCACTTTACAATCTATTCTCCCCTTAATGCAGGAGAATGACTGGATGTGCTCTGTAGACCTCAAGGACGCGTACTCCCACATTCTAATGGACAGACGGTCCAGGAGGTTCCTCCACTTCCGGCTAGGGGCCAGTCATTACCAGTTCAGGGTCCTTCCGTTCGGACTCACCTCAGCCCCCAGGGTGTTCACCAAAGTCATGGCAGTGGTTGCGGCCCACCTGAGGCTTCAGGGCATAAGGGTCTTTCCATACCTAGACGACTGGCTCCTCACAGCAACCAACAGGCATCAACTTTGTATCGCGAGAGACTATGTGCTTGGGCATCTCCGTCAACATACCGAAGTCTTTTCTTCATCCTGTGCAAGCATTAGATTTCATAGGAGCCAGGCTAGATTCCCGATCATCTCGGGCCTTCTTGACCTCTGACAGGCTGTCCAGCCTCTCACTCCAAGTTTTGGCTCTTCTTCGCACCAAAGCCCCACTGGCGGAGTTAGTCCTGAGGACACTAGGTTCGATGGCAGCGGCTATCGGCCTCTGTCTCCATGCTCGCCTAAGGATGCGTATATTACAGTGGACACTCCAGGTTCAATGGTCACTCTTACTCCACCCATTGAACACTCCTATCCCCCTGAGCAGAGTTTGCACAGAATCCCTCCTGTATTGGCTTCACTCCCCAGGACTCAGGCAAGGAAGACCCTTTGTGATTCCTCCCCCCCCAGGTCACGTTAACCACAGATGCTTCTCGCCTAGGGTGGGGGGGGGGCATTGTTTGGGCAGAAACGTCCAAGGTACGTGGACCTTGTCGGAGACCACTTTGCACATAAATGTTCTGGAGATAAGGGCGGTGCTTTTAGCATTGCAGGCTCTCCAAGACCTTCTACCTCTAGGAACGATTGTAATACAGACGGACAATATGGCAGTGGTCTGGTTTATAAACAAACAAGGGGGAACCAGATCCTACCCTCTTTGTCGAGAAGCCATGAGAGTTTGGGAATGGGCGATATCCACCAACCGCTTTCTGATAGCAACGCACATTCCGGGACGATCCAACATTCTGGCGGACAAATTGAGTCGAGTAATTCTCAGTCCTTACAAGTGGTCTCTCAATCCGAAAATTGCAAAGGAAATTTTCCGCAAGTGGGGTTGGCCTCGCTGCGATCTCTTTGCTACTCCCCAAAACACAAAATGCAGCGAGTTCTTCGCAATTCTTCCCCCAGAAGGGGAGAGCCCCAGAGACGCTCTGATTCATGCTTGGCCTCCCGGTGTACTCTATGCTTACCCCCGCTTCCGCTCATGGCAAAGTTCATTCAGAAAGCTGCATGGTTGGGGAGCAAAATTATCCTCATAGCCCCATTCTGGCCTCGTCAAATCTGGTTTCCATACCTGCGGTCTTACAGTCTCTCCCCCCCCTTTAATCCTGGATCCCATTCCAGATATGATATCGCACCCAACGGGGTGCCGAACACCGAACCTGGTCAACCTTAAGCTCGCGGCTTGGTTGATCCAGTTCTACTAATGGCAAGGACTTCCGGTATCTCGTCACCAGTGAAAACTATTCTGGTAGCGGCTCATAAACTGTCCACCAGGAAAATCTATAATAGTAAGTGGAAACGATTTTCTATCTGGGCTAACAGCCAAGGTCTCAACCCATTTACTGTTCCGATTCCTACAGTATTGGATTTTTTGTCCGTGATTTTTGAGCAAGGGGCCAGTGCATCAACGGTCAAAGTACAGTTGGCAGCAATATCCCATTTTCATATGGGAGACAGATTAGGATCTGTAGCATCTACAAAATTGTGTAAGACATTCTTGCGTGGCATTTTCCTTCTCAAGCCACCAGTGAAATCTGTGACTCCCCCTTGGGACTTAACCTTTGATCTGAAGTAGGAAGACTTCATTCGTCTGCAACCTGTGGGTATCGGATCCGACCTCGGATCCGAGCCGGCAATTCAAAAGCTTAGGCTCCGAGCTCCTAGCTCCTCCCTCTTACCCATAACCCCTTGCCAAGCCCTGACTGACCTCAGATTTCGTTTGCCGCTTTTCAAGAAGCAACGGAATTCTTGAGCTCCTGGCATGGTTTTGAGATAAGTAGTTTTCTGACAGGAAAATTGTTCAAATTCTCCTTTTTTGTTACAAATATAGTTAGTGTTGTGTGTGGTTAAGGCTTTCCCTCCCTCTTTAGTTAATTTTTCTCGGGTTTTCGTAGTTTGTTTGTGTGTGTGTGTGTTTAGGCCTTAGGTGTTATGTCTGAAGCCCCTAAGGCTGTCTTTTCGAATGTACGAGTGTGGCCATAAGCTGTCCCCAGCAGATGGCCACACTCGCAAGAATGCTTGGGGTTGAACACCTGTCTTCTGGTTGTACCATTTGTGCAGGGTTCAACCTCGGCTTTAAGGGAACGGAGGTCGAAGTTAGTGCTGGCGGGTCTTTTACCCCAGATACTGCTTCGGCCTCTGCCCTCCAGTCAGCAACTTGTTGCTGTGAGTTCTCCCTCCGGCTGGGACTCAACCTCCCTTAAAATGCCGGAGGGGAAGGATTCTACTAGGGAGAGACAGAAGGAGAGGCACAGGAGAAGCACCACAAGAGGAGAGCCGAGCTTCCAGCTCGGCTCCTCCATCTAAGCGGGCTTCCCATGTGCCTTCTAGCTTTCCTTCTCCTCGGCTCCACTCCCCTCGGTTCTCTCCAGGACCCGAGGAGGAGGAGGCTAGCCCTTCCAGGAGGTCACCGAGACGGTTCTCTAGGTCCGCTTCGGTGGCCTCCTCTAGATCGACTTTTTCGATGAGCGAAGCTGATATGGACCGGATGATGAGGAAATTCATCCAGGCCCAAATGCAAATGGGAGTGCTCCTAGCCCCCCCCAACCGGGAGGGGCTTCGACCCCTTTTTTCGCCCCCGTAGCTCCTTCTCCGACCCATACCACGGGTTCGGAGCTTTCGGCGCCGTGCAGATTTGGATCCGGGGGTGGGTCGGATCCCATTGGTCGGCGCACTCGGATCCGCCCCATCCCTTGAGTGCTTCGGTACCGGACCCGACCTCTCGGAGCCGAGGGCCGAGCCTCGGATCCGAGGGAGCTGGTGTGTCTTCGGCCCGCCCAGGTCGGAGCACACTGGTCTCGGATCCGACGGTTTCCCGACTCCGATCCGCACGCCGGATCCGAGTGGGGGTCGGCTCGGGGCTTAGAGAAGCTGGCTCCCCTCGGCTTTCAACGTTATGGAAAGGGCACTGTCGAGGACATCCGGACCCCGGTCCCTGCCACGGCTCCATCCCGCACTCCATTGCAGTTGGGCCAGGCCCCCACCAGCCGGTCCCAGGGACAGCCCGCCTCGATGTCCCAAGTGGTTCCCTTGGAACATCCATCTGCTGAAGAGTACTCCTCGGACAGCCCCCCCCGATGAAGTACCTCGGAAGCGCAAGTGCAAGAGGAGGCACATGGACTCCCCTGAGTCCGTCACTGAAGACACGGACTTGGATGAAGGGGAAGGCTCCCTAGGTCACCCCCTGAGGACGTCTCATTTGGAGACATCATGGAGATGTTAAGGATCAGGGGGTGGTCTGCCCCCAAGGCTTCTTGGACGAGTCTGTGTTCTTGGAGGCATTCGAGGCGGGCCCTTCTACCTCTTGGGTGTCCCCTCCTGCTGACCCCTGGTAGATCTTATATCTATCAGGCGTGGAAGGATCCGGACACCATTGAGCCTATCCCAAAACGCCCGGACCGCATTCTTTCTCCTCCATCAGACCGCACCCACTGGAGTAAGGGTCCCCCAGTAGATGCCATGATGATGGCTGCAGCCACGAAGAGGAATTGGCCCAGGAGAGTCCCTCCGTCCATCCTCCGGGCAAGGAGTCCCGTTCGATGGATCGAATTGGGAAGCGAGTGTTTAGTTCAGCGACCTTCTCCTTGAGAGCGCTGAACTACATGGCGCATGTCATTAGGATGCAGCGAGATCTGATTAAAGAGTACGCTGCATCTCCCCGATGTCCATCTCGAGTGAGGATAAGCAGGTTTATTCCACCCGAATGGCCACTCTCAGATCTGTATCCAATACATCTATGCGGCTGCTGTCTCATGCTACTGAGGGAGCCGCTAGAGCCAGCGGAGCAGGCCTTGTCATGAGGCGACAGGCCTGGCTCCGCCATTGTGATTTTGCTGAGCCCTTTAAGGCGACCTTCGAATGCCCCTTTGATGGTTCTGCCTTGTTTGGCAAGACTGTTCATGCAGACACTTGTCCAGAGCGAAAAGGACGGAAGACGCTGTCTGCCGTCGGAGTCCGCTTCTCAGCTCCCCAGAGGTCCTTCTCTAAGAACCAAAAGGGACAGAAGAAGATGTGGTTCCGAAGTCGCAGCAGTCCCAACCTGCTCCAGATAACCAGTCCTTCCGTGGCAGAGGAGGACGGGGAGGTCGTCGTGCCAGAGGCAGGGGGGCTCCTGGCAATTTTGGGTCCAGAGAACCCTTCTCTGAGAGACCCACGCAGCAGCCCTGAAGGGTTGCCCGGCTGTCCGTCTCTGGAGGCAGTCGGGGGCGGTTTTCGATGCACCTGACTTCTTGGGAGTCCATAACAACAGACAGTTGGGTGCTTCGACTCATATCCAGAGGATATTCTATACCCCTAATCAAGATCCCCAAATCACGCAGCCTCCCAGATGTTCCACCCGACCAAAGGGAGGCGGCAGCTCTCGAAATCGAGCAGCTGCTAGGAAAAAGAGCCATCCAGCGCGTCCCCCCAGATCAAGCCGGATTAGGGTTTTACTCCAGGTTCTTTTTGGTGCCAAAGAAGACGGGGGACTTAAGACCAATTTTAGACCTTTCCCTGTTGAACCTGTCAGTAACCAAGCAAAAGTTCCGGATGGTCACCCTGCAATCTATACTCCCCCTTTTGAGGGAGAACGACTGGATGTGTTCCATAGACCTCAAGGATGCGTACTACCACATTCGGATGGACAGACGATCCAGGAGGTTTCTTCGCCCGGCTGGGAGCCAGTCATTATCAGTTCAGGGTCCTCCCTTTGGTCTCACCTCAGCCCCCAGGGTGTTTACCAGGGGGTTAGGGGGGGTAGCGGCCCACCTGAGGCTCCAGGGATAACAGGTCTTTCCGCACCTGGACGACTGGCTCCTGACTGCATCATCAAGGCATCTTCTGTGCTCAGCCAGGGATTACTTCCTTCAACTAGCACCAAGGCTGGGCATAACGATCAACTGGGAGAAATCTTTCCTGAATCCAACTCAAATTATAGATTTCATAGGAGGAAGACTAGACACCAGATCAATGCGAGCCTTCCTCACCCCAGACCGTATCGTCAGCCTGAGGTGTCATGTGACAGCAATCCTTCAACCTTCACCAACTGCAGCTTCGGTCCTGAGGGCCCTAGGTTCTATGGCGGCAGCTATTCCGCTTCTAATTCATGCCGCTTCGCATGCGGGTTCTTCAATGGACCCTTCAAGTTCAGTGGTCTCCTCTTTGTTCGTCTCTAAACGCTCCGATTGCGGTCAGCAGAGCGTGCAGGGACTCCCTTCTGTGGTGGCTTCCGGAGCCCCTAGCAGGAAGACCCTTTGCTGCATTTCCCGAGCCACAGTGACCACGGACGCTTCTTGCCTCGGGTGGGGGCATTCTGCGGAAAGATTGTCCAAGGCACGTGGAATCCCACAGAGACGTCATTGCATATAAATGTCCTGGAAATGAGGGCGGTGCTCCTAGCGTTGCAAGCACTTCACCACGTTCTTCCTACAGGGACTATTGATTCAGACAGACAACATGTCCGTAGTCTGGTATATCAACAAGCAGGAGGAACCAGGTCTTATCCCCTTTGTCGAGAGGCCATGAGAGTCTGGGAATGGGCAATTTCCACCAAACGCTTTCTGATAGCAACGCACATTCGGAAAGTCCAACATCCTTGCGGACAAGCTCAGTCGCACCATCCTTTCTCCACACGAGTGGTCCCTAAACCTTCAAGTAGCGAAGAAGATTTTTGCCGTTTGGGGCAACCCTGTTGCGATCTTTTGCTTCTCCCTCAAACGCCAAATGCGACAATTTCTTCGCTCTACTTCCCCACCAGGAGTTCCCGAGGATGCTCTGGTGCATGCTTGGCCTCCCGGTCTCCTTTATGCCTACCCTCCACTTCCTCTGATGCAGAGGTTTCTGCAGAAAGCCAACAGTTTGGGGAGCAGAATGATTCTCATTGCCCCATTCTGGCCTCGACAACCTTGGTTCCCCTTCGTATGGTCTCACAAAATCAATCCACCATGGATTCTGGATCCAATTTCGATCTCATCTCTCACCCTCTGGGAATGCCAGTTCCCAATCTGCGGACCCTGAAGTTGACAGCTTGGCTGCTCCAATTCCAACCTTAATTAGGACTCCCGGTATCTCTTCACCGGTCAAAGCCATTTTGGTGGCTGCTCATAAACCTTCTACCAGACAGGTTTATCGGAGTAAATGGAAGAGGTTCTCTGTATGGGCAGGGCAGAGAACGGTGGATCCTTTTTCAGCACCTATCTCTGCGGTGCTAGAATTTCTAACAGACCTCTTTCATCAAGGGGCCAGTTCTTCCACGATTAAAGTACAATTGGCTATATCGCATTATCACATTGGACAGGACACAGCTCCCCTTATGACAGCGAAATTATGCAAATCCTTTCTCAAGGGAGTTTTTTTATTAAGACCTCCAGTCAAGGAGGTTGTACCGCCTTGGGATTTGTCTTTAGTCCTGCAGGCCCTTACTGCTCCTCCCTTCGAGCCTGCAGCTTCTGCTGATTTAAAATTCCTTTCCTGGAAGACTGTCTTTCTGGTAGCTATCACTTCAGCCAGAAGGGTGTCTGAGCTTCAGGCTCTTTGTGTCAAACCGCCTTACCTTTCTTTCTTCCCTGATAGGGTGTGCCTCAGGACCAATCCATCTTTTCTTCCGAAGGTCTCTTCTGAATCCAATATTAACCAGTCAATCAATTTGCCTGTCTTTTTTCCCAAGTATTCAAACAAAGGGGAATACAAATTGCATTCATTGGATGTTCATAGACAATTATGTTTTTATATTAACAGGACAGCTGGCCACAGGAAATCAGATCAGCTGTTCGTCTCCTTTGCTAAATTTGCTCTGGGTAAAGCAGTGTCTAAAGTCACTCTGTCTAAATGGATTGCTAATTGCATATTGCAGGCATATGACACTTCAGGCAGACCTGCTCCTCAGAGGGTTACGGCTCATTCTACTAGGGCAGTTTCTACGTCAGCCGCCTTTAAGTCCCGTGTTTCGTTGGATGATATCTGCGCGGCAGCTACTTGGGCCTCGCCTCATACTTTTATTTCTCATTACAAGGTGGATGTTGTTTCTAGAGGAAGAGCATCCTTTGGCTCCTTCCATGATGGCCGCCCAAGATTCAGGTAGCTAGGGACTCTGTCCCACAGGTTGCAGACGTATGAAGTCTTCCTACTTCAGATTTAGAAGTTATGTACTCACCATAACGTTCCATCTGAGTAGGTGACTTCATTCGGATGCAACCATCCCCCCCTCCATCCCCCTGACCTTTATAGAGCGAGTATTTATGCTGTTTTAGTGTACTGTTGTCAGTATTTTGAGGCAAACTCAATCTGAGGTCAGTCAGGGCTTGGCAAGGGGTTATGGGTAAGAGGGAGGAGCTAGGAGCTCGGAGCCTAAGCTTTTGAATTGCCGGCTCGGATCCGAGGTCGGATCCGATACCCACAGGTTGCATCCGAATGAAGTCACCTACTCAGATGGAACGTTATGGTGAGTACATAACTTCTAATTCTGCAAGCCTTAACGAAACCTCTGTTTGAACCTGCAGCTTACGTACCCCTTAAATTTCTGATCTGGAAAACAGCATTTTTGGTAGCCATAACTTCTGCTAAAATTGTTTCAGAGCTCCAAGCTTTGTGCATGAAACCTCCCTATCTTATTTTCCACAATGACAGAGCATCTCTCAGGACTAACCCGTCTTTCTTACCAAAAGTGGCATCTGTGGCAAATATCAATCAGACTATCAATCTGCCAGTATTTTTCAAAAATTTTCAAAATAAGGGAGAATACATGTTGCATACACTAGACTTACATAGACAGTTATGTTTTTACCTGCACAGGACCAAAGATGTTCGTAAGGCTGATCAACTCTTTGTGTCATTTGCTAAAACCTATATCCAAAGTGACACTGGCTAATTGGATTTGTCAATGTATTTCTCTGGCTTATAAGGCATCAGGCAAAACAACCCCATTCAAAATCCATGCACATTCCACAAGGTCCATCGCAACTTCTGCAGCCTTCTGGTCCAGGATGCCGTTGGACGACATATGTTCAGCAGCCACTTGGTCTTCTGCTCATACATTTATTTCTCATTATAAGCTGGACATGATATCTAGAAGCAGGGCGTCCTTTGGCTCTGCGGTGCTTCGGAATATCCTCCCATAGACCACCCAGGTTTCTTTGTTTAGGTAGCTGGGGACTCTGTCCCACAGGTTGCAGAACAAATGAAATAACTACTTCAGATTTAGAAGTTATGTACTCACCATAACGTTCCATCTGAGTAGGTACTTCATTTGTCTGCAACCATCCCCCCCTGCCATCCCCCTAACCTGTATCGGGTTTCTAGGATCTTTATGATTCTTGAGAATATCTGAACCTGTTTATTACAGGTTTTTTCAGGTGATACAGCAAAACCGATCTGAGGTAGTATGGTGGTGACAGGGGATTGTGGGTAGAGGGGAGGAGCTAGGAGCTCGGATCTTGAAGCTTGGAAAGCTGCCGGTCGGATCCGAGGTCGGATCCGAGACCCACAGGTTGCAGACAAATGAAGTACCTACTCAGATGGAACGTTATGGTGAGTACATAACTTCTAATTATCCAAACTAAAACCATGCTCTAATGCCCCCGACAACATTTCCCCCTCCTTCCTCAAATGCGCAGCCGAAAGCATTGCTCTCCCAATTAGCGTCCTGATCAACCGATCCTTAAAAGAGTCATACGTACCCAAACTTTGGCGTTCTGCCTACATTCTACCACTTCACAAAGGAGGTAGAAACAACTCCATTTCTAACTTCCGCCCCATAGCCCTACTCTCTCCAATATCTAAAATTCTAGAAAAATTTGTCCACCACCAACTTTTGCCCTACTTAACTCAGAATCAGCTACTTACTCCCACCCAACACGGTTTCCGCCCCAGCCACAGCACCATAACTGCCCTACTCTCCTTCTTAGAAACTGTTAATCAAGCCAGAGATTCTGGTCTTCTTATATCCACTGTTCTGTTAGATCTTTCTAAAGCCTTTGACACCATATCCCCTACTCACCTTCTCTCTCATCTCTCCAACCTTAATCTCTCCCCTAATACTCTTTCCTGGTTCTCCAGTTACCTTTCTGACAGATCTCAGGCTGTCAGATGGAAGGACTCTACCTCTTCCTTCTTACCTACTCCTACCGGAGTTCCTCAGGGATCCATCCTCGGTCCCATACTTTTCAACATCTTCATAAATAATCTTCATACTGCCCTCCCTGACACTACAGTCATCCAATACGCTGATGACTCTACCTTAGTTTGTGTCGCCCCCAACTTCTCTGAACTTCTGTCCAAAACACAAATAGCTTTTTCCACTACAGAAAACTGGATGCACAAAAACCATCTCTCCCTCAACTCCAATAAATCTAAAATACTAATTTTCCACCCTACCAAGGCTTCAGGCTTCTTCCTTTGACAAAAACACTTTCAACGTCCTAAGCCAAACCAACACTCCTATAGAAGTGGTCCCTTCCGCTAAACTCCTTGGCATTACCATTGATGAACACCTCAAATTCGATCTCCACATACAACAAAACATAATAAAAAAACACCAAAAGTTAGGCATGCTTTACAGGAATAATCTGTTTCTTTCAAACTCCTCTAGGCACACCTTAGCAACCACCTACCTCCTTCCCTCTCTCCTTTATGGTGCCCCTCTACTAACTAATCTGTCTGCTTCCCTCACCTCTAAACTTGAAGCTTGCTATAATAAGATCTCTAAATTCGCCACTAAATCCAAAACCTCAACCCACCACTGCCTTACCCTTCAATCTCTGAACTGGTTAGAACTCCCTAACCACCTTGACTATCTTCAACTAACAACCGCTCACAAATTAATATTCTACCCAGAAAAATGCCCAGCTTTATCCAACATCCTTCCCCCTTACATCACTAACCGATCATTGAGATCAGAACACCAAAACCTAATCTCCATTCCCAGACCTAAACATTCCGCTGGCCAACTACTACTATCCTTCTCTCTAGGCAAAAAATGGAACTCTCTCCCTCCTTCACTTAGGACTATACCTAACACAGAATACTTCAAGACCCAACTCTACTCACACCTGTCATCCAAATGGAAATGTTCTTGCTTTCACCCTATATAAATTGTAGGGATTTTCTACACTAAGCCATTCTCTACCCTTGCACATATATGCTCTCTGATTTCATTTCTAAATTCCCAAAATGATTTAGCCAACTCTCAGTTGCCTGTAATGAGGAAAATATTGCAAATTATGTAAAAAAAAAAAAATTGATGTTTTTGTTATTTTGCATTGTTCTTACTATGTATACTTACTGTTTGGACATTTCTATTGTATTTTATCTTGTACATTTGTAACCTTGATTGTACTGCCTTTGGAGCTTTTCTTCCCGGACCTCCACTGAAAATGGGTACTTCGTGGCCCAGTGGACTTCCCCGGTAATCAAACTGAAATAAATAAATAAATATGCTAACTCCAGGATCAAACTACAGTGGGGAAAAAAGCATATACGTTTTATTTGCTCAAAAGTACTTACATTCAGTGAAATGTGATTCAGTGAAATTAGTTTTCAGTGATTTGAGCTTTCAGCGATTTAGTGTGAGTGTTTTGAAATTCAGTGAAATGAGTTTTCAATGAATCAAAGTAGACCATATATATGGTTTCCCTTTATAATCCCAAAATACTGACATCTCAATTTCAGTATCTCAAAACCATAAAACTGAAAACTTCAAATACTGAACCTTCACAATCCCAAGACTACAAATCCCGAACACACACCACACTACACATAAACCACAACACCCACACTACAAAACAAATAAACACACAAAAACAAAACACCACACATCCACATACCTACACTACACATAATCAGTGGGGCAAGCACCCCTGCACCCCCCACACCCCCTACTTATATATACTAACTCCGAGATTGCACAAACAGTAAAAGACAGTACACTCACACCCAGACATTCCACAGTCCCTCTCACACTCGCACACATCACACATACACAAACATCAACACATCCAACACTTACACACTCATACTTTCACCTTCCTACCCTAACACTCATACTTTCACCTTCCTACCCTAACCCATACATACAACTTACAGTCTCACATACACTCAAACTCCCACTCAAAACCCTTACAAAACAATCACTCACCTTAGATTCCACATAAATCCATACACTATACCAAACAGCAGCCAGACCAAACACCGCATGTCACGTAAATTAAAGACATAACCGCAAATTCGAATATGCACTTTCGATATTTAAAAAATTTTCTTTCATGGTCTCGGGATACTGAAATTCCAGATTTCAGTATATCGAGATTATAAAGGGAACCGTATATATAATACACGCACACACACACGCACACACACACACACACACACACACACACACACACACACACACACTATTAAAAATGCAGAAACAATATGTTTTCAGTCTAAAACTACAGGTTATCTATTAGTCTGATATAATTTAACTAACATTTTGTAAAACATATTCCATTTACCTTTTGTGTAAATTTGTACTAATTTTCTATATTCAAGAAAGTTTTAACGTCCCCCGCCCCAGGCTTTTTCAAAACCTTGCTAAATAAAAAATGCCGACTGACTAATCAACATCACCACCAGCTGTAGTAAAAACTTTTATTAACAGAGTTGAGTGCTTTGTCCCATGGAACTTCTTCAGAAAAATCTTACAAACAAACACAACTCACTTGTATATACTTTAAGAAGATACATATGACATGTTGCACCCAGTCAGATGCCATCAGTTAAGAACAATAAAAATATTTAAATAGATAACCCTAACACAAACCGTTAAAAAGGATATATGTTTGTGATGACCATGCCCTGGCCCAGCAATTAAGGAGCCTCAATCCTCACCACTAACACCAGGGAGGTCGTCTCAAAGAGGAGGAAAGGATAAACTAATACACACAGTAAAGTACAATTTCCCTTAAGTGCACACAGAGATCACAGTCAGTCTGGGTCTGGTTGCTCTTTTCCTCACCAGGTCCCTAATAAGACTTCCCACTGGCACAGCTATAGGGTCCAGGTCTCAGCCTAACTGGGCATGCTAAAACCTCTAGTACCCTCTCTGTCCAACCAGTGCTTAGTGTCTCTGCCAAGTAGCTGACACAACACACACACACACTTTGAGATAAGTATTTATACAACTTCGCAGACACTCCTGGGAAAGGCTGTCACAGATTCTCCAACTGTGCCCCTTTACCCAGACTATACAGTAGTAATTACTGCCACCACCCAATTAACAATGTCAGCTATTAAAAGGCCCTTAAAAGGGTGTCCAATTATTACTGTGCAATATTAATATCCAATGGTAATGTGACTATTCAGTCTAAGGCTTATTGGAATGACTTAGACAGTAAACTCTATAAATATATAATGTACTCTAAAGCATAATTTATCTGTACACAAATCAGCCACAGGTAGAAGGTTTTAAAAGTATTTAATAATAAATAATTAAAACACAAGACAAAACTACTACACCACAGAGATATTCAAGAGTTCACAGATCACACAGAAACTTAAAATAATACAGTAGGACTGGTCT
Organism: Protopterus annectens; assembly: GCF_019279795.1. Classification (NCBI taxonomy): domain Eukaryota; kingdom Metazoa; phylum Chordata; order Ceratodontiformes; family Protopteridae; genus Protopterus; species Protopterus annectens. Next base: position 259,270,533 of record NC_056746.1, on the reverse strand, counting down.
GGTTTCAAAGAAAAATACCTAATTAATCTTTATTAGCTTTAACTATTCCTACAAGATATCACAGTGCTAGGAACTTACATGTGAGCATAAGGCAGAGTGCTGATAAGTTAGATGTCCAGATCAAAATGCATCCAGGTCTCTTGTGAGAAATAGAATTTAAACATTACTAACAAACATGTTTGCTGGGTCCCTCCCCAAATTACATAATTTTTGACACTTAGGTTTTCCTAAGCAAACAAATTGCATTATTTAGCAATCTAACTCCTGCACAGAAACTTACAACAATAGAAGACATTTCACATGTATATGTTAGCAGAAACCACAGCAATAAAGCACATTCCACATCTAAATTCTGGACATAAACTATAGCCTTAAAACAATGGGCATGAAATCTTCATCCAGCTGCCCTGGGGCCGAATTCTAGCATGAAAGGATATAACATGCTTCACCGGGCCAGTAGGGTGCAACGTTGTCACATATTTTGCAGTTCCACATTTCAGTGTTTTCTTACATTTAAAAACACAAGCCTGTATTTTACATTTATTTATACAGTTGATAGAATTATGTATCAAATTCTATTTGACTAGGCTGGCAGCCTTTGCCCATTTCTCCCAATCATCACATCTCTTCCCCCCCGGGGAACTCAAGCAAGTTTTTCAAGTGCCCCTTGAGAAACATCGCTTGAGAGTGTCAGGTCTATCTGGGTGTACCTCACCCCATTCCCTGTCTTGAGAGCCCATCTGCATTGACATTGCTACTGTCACTGCGGTGCTGCACTGACATGTATGCTTGCAACCGCAGACTCCATCTTAGCAACTTAGCATTTTGCTGACTGGCTCCATTTAACTATGTTAGAGGGTTGTGATCTGTCATCACAATGAATTTTCTTCCATACAGATAAGGCTGAAGTTTTTTAGTGCCCACACTATGGCAAGACATTCCTTTTCTACCGCTGCATAGCATTCTTCCCTGGGTTGGAGCCTACGACTGAGATAAACTAGTGGGTGCTCTTCTCCCTCTGAAGAAATCTGGCTAAGTACAGCCCCCACCCCATAGTTTGAAGCATCCACCTGCCCAACAAAGTCTTTGCTGTAGTCTGGACTGGCTGACACAGGGGGTCCTTCCAAAGCTTCCTTAAGCTTCTGAAATGCCTGCTGACATGTTGGGGTCCACACTACCTTATCTGGCCTGTTCTTCCTTGTCAGGTCTGTAAGGGGAGCAGCTATGGTACTATAATTGGGAACGAACTTTCTGGAGTACCCTGCTGTCCCTAAGAATGCCCTCACCTGCATTTTGGTAACAGGTGCAGGCCATACCTGAATAGCTTCCACTTTGGCATGTTCTGGCTTTATCTTACGACTCCCCACTCTACGTCCTAGGTAGGAGACTTCTGCCATACCCACCTGACATTTGCTCGGCTTAATGGTCAACCCTGTCCTCTGTAGTCTGGCCAGCACCTCCCTGACATGCTGAAGGTGCTCTTGCCAGGAATGGCTGTAGATAGCAATATCATCCATGTAAGCAAGGGCAAACCCTCCTGCTCCTACTAAGATATGATCTACCAGCCGCTGGAAAGTCACTGGAGCATTCTTCATCCTAAAGGGCATCTTTGTGAACTCATACAAGCCAAAAGGAGCCACAAAGGCTGACTTCTGTCTAGCACTGGGAGTCAAGGGCACCTGCCAGTAACCCTTGGTAAGATCAATGGTTGAAAAATACTTAGCCCCACCCAGCTGCTCTAGGGCCTCATCTGTCCTTGGCATGGAGTAAGCATCTGCCTCTGTGTGACTATTTAATTTCCTGTAATCCACACAGAACCTGGTGCTGCCATCCGTATTTGGCACCAGCACTACTGGCGAGGCCCAGGGACTGTTGGACTCTTGAATCACCCCTAGTTGCAACATCTTCTGTACTTCTTCCCTTAGAGTCTGACTCTCTCAGGCACCCTATAAGGAGCCTGCCTGATAGTCCATAGGGGTCCTGTATCCACCTTGTGCTGCACCAGGTGGGTGCTCCCTGGTTTCCCGGTGAACATGCCCTCAAACTCCTGCAACACTGCTCGGATTTCTTGAACCTGGGTAGGGGATAGCTGCTGGGACATTGCTATCCCATCCACCGAGGTGTCAGCCCGAGCCTCACTGAGGAGATCAGTCACAATCTCTCTCTCAGACTCCTCCCTGCAATCCACTGCAAATGCTCAGCACAAGGGCCTCCCTATCATGGTAAGGTTTCACCATGTTCACATGGTACAATTTGTGCCCCTGCCATCTGCCTAGCACTTCCACCATGTAGTTTACATCACTTTCCACCTTGTAGGGTCCCTCCCAAGCTGCCGGCAACTTGTTGTGTCTGACAGAAATGTGAACCATCACCTGCTGCCCTACAGCATACTCTCTAGCTCGACCATTCCTGTCATACTACACCTTTTTCTGTTGTTTGTTTTGTGCCAGGTTCCCCTGGGCCAGGCCCATGAGTTCCCTGAGCCTTGTTCTGAGGTTCAGGACATATGCCACAACAGACTCCTTTTGAGACTCACACTCACCTTCCCACTCATCTCAAATTAAATCTAGAGGTCCCCTCAGCCTATGCCCATACAGCGACTCAAAGGGTGAAAAACCTGTGGATTCCTGGGGAAACTGTCTGTGAGCAAACAACAGATGGGGCAGATATTTGTTCCACTCCCTCTTAAACTGTTCTGCATATGCCCGTAGCATGGACTTGATTGTAGAGTTTAACCTCTCAACAAGACCATTAATCTGGGAATGGTAGGGGGTAGTCTTCATGTGCTTCACCCCACAGGACTTCCACAGACAAGCCAGCAGGTCTGACATAAAATTGGCACCTCTGTCAGACAGTATTTCTTTTGGGAAACCTACCCTGATGAAAATCTCTAGCAAAGCATTTGCCACCTTCTCGGCCTCAATGGAGGACAAAGCCACTGCCTCAGGGTATTGTGTAGCATAATCTACAATCACTAGGATATACTTTTTCCCTTTGGAACTTGGGGTACTCAGAGGACCCACAATATCTATAGCTACCCTCTGAAATGACTCCTCAATCACAGGCAAAGGTATTAAAGGAGCTCTCACCTTGTCTCCTGCCTTGCCTACCTTTTGCACTGCTCACAGGTCTTGCAGTACCCTGTTGCATCTCTGGAAATTCAAGGCCAATAGAAGTTTTGTATAATACGCCTCTTTGTACGTTTTATGCCCATATGACCTGCAAAGGGAATATCGTGGGCTATGGCTAGAAGCTCCAAATGGTAAGCTGTAAGCACTACCAGCTGCTGTACTCTCTCACCTTCTAGCCCTCCCTCAGGAGTCCACTCTCTGTACAGTAACCTTTTGTTCCAGTATACAGATTCCCCTTCTCTTGAGAATCAGGTGCCTCCCTAGCTACCTGCCTCAGGCCTTGCAATGTAGCGTCTGAGAGCTGAGCCTGTCTCAAGTCCTCTCCTTATAACACTTCCCAGCTCCCCTTCCACAGGAAGTCTGGCATCCTCTGACAGTGGTACCTCACTGTCAGCCTGGGTACTACTACACACCTCTACCTTTGCAGTTACCCTGTCCAAGGGAACATCAGTGCCCACAAGCAGCTGTGGCTCACATTCAGTCTCACTGCTACAGCGTATCTCACTCCCTGAAGTAACTACCTCAGCAGTCCTGGCTGCAAGTATGGAGTCTGTCTGGGTCTCCCCCAGGCTACCAGACCCACATGCTTGTCTCCTAGCCTCACTGCGTGTAACTGCATAAGTACATAGTACTGCCTCATCCAAATCCTTCCCTCTCAGGACATCTGCAGGATGGTAGTTCCATACCCCTGTTGTCTCAAGACAACCCACTATTGACATTTTGTCTTTCCCACTTACTGGCTCCCTCACCTTTGGTTCCCCACCTTGCCTCCTTGGACATCTGTATGCCACATGGCCCCACTGGTTGCATTCAAAACATTTAACCCTTGCTCCTGGATGTGTACCTGGACTATTGGCTTCCCCTGCTACTGGCAGATTCTGTTGGGGCAGTTCTTTGCTGCCTATCATGGGTTCCTTTAGACCGATGAGCAGTACTGGGGGTCCCCTTCCTGTGCAGGGCTGCCCTGCTGGCCAGGTATAGGTCTCCCTTCTTCCCCAACTCCTCTGAAATAGCACACTGTCTATCAGCTAACCAGATCCTCATGTCCTCAGGCAAAGTGCTAAGGGCTTGTTCCCTTACCAAAAGGTCTGCCAGCCCTTCAAAAGTGGTGACCTGACATCCACTCACCCAGCTATGAAAATAAGTGCTCAGTTCAACAACATATTCACATACATTTTCATCTGCCTTGCGTCTATGCTCACGAAACTTTTTCCTATACATTTCAGATGTTAGCTTAAAAATTCTAACAAATGTCTTTTTACAACAGTATAATCAAAGCAGTCAGTGTCATGCATTTTTGCTAAAGAAGTTACAGCTTTACCATGGAGTAAGGAGGTCAGGAACCGTACCCAGAGCCTTTGGTCAACTTCATATTGTTTACATACCCGCTCAAACATATGAATGAAGCATTCAAAATTATCCCCCTCTTTAAACTGTGGAAGAAATGTACTTACCTTTTGTGCTTCGTGGGTCCAGTTACTCCCTTCCCCATTACCACCGTGACTCTGGCAAAGAGTCAGCATTTCCCTCTCATGCTTCCTCTGCTGTTCATTTTCTTCAGCTTCTAGGCTCCTCATTCTCTCGGCTGCTTCTAGTTCCATACGACTGGCCTCCAACTCAAGTCTCTCTAGCTCCAGCTGGATTTTTAAGTCCACTGCTGGAAGGTTGAGCTATCCATTCTCCGAGGATATTGTATCTCCACTGTCAGTCTGATTGTCCTCCAGGCTGCTGTTTTCTGATGCAGCTGTAACCAAGGCTGCAATTAGGTCTGCTTTAGTCAGGTTTCCATGCACCAGTCCCCTAGCTTGGCACATCTCTGCCAGATGGCTCCTTGTCAGCTTTCCATATTCTTCTGCTGACATGCTGCCTGCTCACCCTGACTAACACTAAGCTAACAAGAGAAGTAAAACAATTGTGATCTGAACTCTGAGTATACACTGCGTGGCTGTTTTAGAGTACAAAACACTTTTAGATATCACTGTACATAAGCTACAGGAATTCACTCTACCCACACCACTACAAGCCAATTAGTATGTGAAGTAGATCCCACCACTGCCAAACACTTGTGATGACCATGCCCTGGCCCAGCAATTAAGAAGCCTCAATCCTCACCACTAACACCAGGGATGTCATCCCATAGAGGAGGAAAGGATAAACTAATACACACAGTAAAGTACAATTTCCCTTAAGTGCATACAGAGATCACAGTCAGTCTGGGGCTGATTGCTCCCTTGCTCACCAGGTCCCCAGTAAGACTCCCCACTGGCACAGCTATAGGGTCCAGGTCTCAGCCTAACTGGGCAAGCTAAAACCTCCAGTACCCTCTCTGTCCAACCAGTGCTTCGTGTCCCTGCCAAGTAGCTGACAACACACACACACACTTTGAGATAAGTATTTATACAACTTCGCAGACACTCCTGGGAAAGGCTGTCACAGATTCTCCAACTGTGCCCCTTTACCCAGATTATATGGTAGTAATTACTGCCACCACCCAGTTAACAATATCGGCTACTAAAAGGCACTTAAAAGGGTGTCCAATTATTACTGTGCAATATTAATATCCAATGGTAATGTGACTATTCAGTCTAAGGCTTATTGGAAGGGCTTAGACAGTAAACTCTGTAAATATACAATGTACTCTAAAGCATAATTTATCTCTACACAAATCAGCCACAGGTAGAAGATTTTAAAAATATTTAATAATAAATAATTAAAACACAAGACAAAACTACTACACCACAGAGATATCTACGAGTTCATAGATCACACAGAAACTTAAAATAATACAGTAGGAAAGGTCTGGTTTCACAAAAAAATACCTAATTAATCTTTACTAGCTTTAACTATTCCTACAAGATATCACAGTGCTAGAAACTTACATGTGAGCATAAGGCAGAGTGCTGATAAGTTAGATGTCCAGATCAAAATGCATCCAGGTCTCTTGTGAGAAATAGAATTTAAACATTACTAACAAACATGTTTGCTGGGTCCCTCCCCAAATGACAAAATTTGTGACACTTAGGTTTTCCCAGGCAAACAAATTGCATTATTTAGCAATCTAACACCTGCACAGAAACTTACAACAATAGAAGACATTTCACATGTATATGCTAGCAGAAGCCAAAGCAATAAAGCACATTCCACATCTAAATTCTAGTCATAAACGTTAGCCTTAAAACAATGGGCATGAAATCTTCATCCAGCTGCCCTGGGGCCGAATTCTAACATGAAAGGATACAACATGCTTCACTAGGCCAGTAGAGTGCAATGTTGTCACATATTTTGCAGTTCCACATTTCAGTGTTTTCTTACATTTAAAAACACAAGCCTGTATTTTACATTTATTTATACAGTTGATAGAATTATGTATCAAATTCTGTTTGACTAGGCTGGCAGCCTTTGCCCATCTCTCCAAAATCGTCACAATGTTAACAGTATGTATAATACTAGCTTTTTTTTTTAACTTCATTATAAATCTGCAAATAACTACAGACCATAAAATCATAACTCAGCTGCACACAGTGTCATTCACACCAAGATATTCATTCCCATTTAGTCTCAGTTGCCATAATAGTTCAGTATATGTTCCCAGGCACCCGCTCTGGGATTTTGAATAATCTATTTTAATATTATGAAATAGTAAAATGTATTAGTATTACAGACTACCTTATGTTTGAAAAAGGCATTAGAATCCTTCTTTGCATCATAGTAATGTTCTTGTATTTTTTTCTGAACCTGTGTTCTGTTTTTCCTACATAGAAACAAAAACAAGAATTAAAAAAAAAGCTAAATGTACCACATCCTTCCTGTTGCAATCATAATGCGAAGTGAATTGAATCTTACAGTTAATACTTTTTAAAAAGAAGTTCACTTCCTTCAAAAATGTATTTACACTGCCTGCATGCACCACATTTTTTGGTGCCTGTTGATTTTGTAGAAATTACATAATTAAGAAATGTACACCCTTTTCAAGCTTCTCCTTAATATTAGCATGTCCAGCATGAATAAACTGGGGTGTAATGTCTAAATTTTTGCACAAGTACTTCTCTTAAGAAATTATATTCCAGTTATTATTTATAAATAACAAAATATGTTGGCTATCCCTGCCATATTTAGTACACATACTGTTTTCATATTTCGGCATTGCTTCTTTATCACCTCTGTTGCTGTGATTATAACACAGGCCCGTTCCCAAAATTGGGTTAAATTTGTGTTGTCTTCCATGTAAAATCTCCTGTCTAATATTAGTGACCATGTCCATTGGATAATCCCTTGTTAAAAACATATTAACCAAAATTTCTAATTTCTTAATTAAATCTGAATCATCAGAAAGTATTCTTGATAATCTAACCATATGACCCTTAACTAAACTTTTTTTTTCTGTTTAAATGGATGATAACTACAAAAATGGAGGAAGCAATTTGAAAGGGTCGGATTTATATATATATATATATATATATGTATATATAGTGGATTCAAATTTACCTGTAGCTAAATTATTGGTTGTAGAATGCTGGTAAGTGAACTTAAAAAAACAGTAGTACAGTTGATGTATGTTATAAAATTAACTAACTGTTCAAGATCACCTTTCCAAATAATGAATATATCATCCAAAAAAACAAAGCATAGTTACTAAATAATAAGATTGTATAGCGTTAAAAACAAACTTCTGTTCCCAAAACCACATAACTGTGTCAGCAAAAAGGGGAGCACATGCAGCACCCTTTTCTGCCCCGCTTATTTGTTTAAAGTATTCCCATTTAAAATAAACATAATTATTCTTCAAAATAATTTCCATAAATTAAACAATAAGGTCACTGTCCCTGTTAGACAGAAATTCACAATTACATAGAGCATCATTAAACCAGTTCAAACCTATGTTGTGGGGAATACAAGAAAAAAGGTCTACCACATCTATTGTAACTAGATATCACCTAGGGTGAAAGAACTCTTATTTCACGTCCCCTAAAAAATCCTATGAATCTTTAAGAATATAGGGATATTTAGACATAAAGGGTTTAACTACTCCATCCACGTGAAGAGCTAGTGAATGAGGTTTTGATCTGCCAGCTCTCATGATAGGTCTAAAATATGAATATGTGTTTAATTCATATAATTTTAAAAGTTTGACTAATATTTCAGGATTTTAAATGATTTCTGTATTTTTAGAAAGCAACAGACATCATGCCAAGGTCATTTATTGAATATATTAATTTTGCAATGAATTTTTAAAAGTTCGCTTTTTCTCTCATGTTAATGGGATACCAATTATTTGGATGCATGATTTATTAAATATTCTAGTGTTTCTAAGTCAAACATATATAGAAAAAAAGGCTTTTTCTAATTCCTATCTGCACTATAGGAGTAACCATCCCATATTTCAGGAAAAATAACCTAGTTAAAGGACAAATGGTCAGGTTGCCTAAAATGATTTCAGTGGATGATTGGCTTGAAGTGGTAATGGATATTTTGTGTGATATATTTAGACAAAGGGACTACTCTGACAAAACATTGAAAGAACTTAGGGATGTGGTACTTAAAGAGTAGACAGTGAAATTTAAACCTATTTAGGGCAATAGTGATGCAACATTGACCAGAAAATAAATAAATTAAATAAATAAATATGTTGGAAATAAATAAATAAATATGTTGGAAATAAAAACAGTTATCAAAAGGGTATGAACCTAGAGTATAGTGGGAACTGTTATACATTTAGGAAAATGATACAAAGAAATCGGGCTGTTTTTAAAATAGGGACAAGTATTACAAAATTAGTGGGAGGCAAACCCACTTTTGTGTATAAAATGGGTTAACATATGAAAAATGAATTGGAAAAACTGACATTAAAAATCAAACAATTGGTTTCATAAGACCAAGTTCTAAAAAATGGTGACGCCTAAGTGTGAAATGTGTAGCTTATGTAAATATTTGTTGGAGGGGAACACATTACCTATTAAGTATAATGATTATTAATTGAGATTAAATTCTACAGCAAATTGTGGTACATCAGGAGTCATGTACAAATCTATGTATTGCAGTCTGTCAAGACTACTTAGCTTTTTATGTAAGAAAACTGAATATCCCCTAAAGAAGAGGACATTTGAACATCTATATGACATTAGCAAAATGAACAATGTTTTATTCAGGGCATTAATTATTATGTAGGGGGAAAAGACTATTAAGAAAAATTTGTACAGTTGGACAAGGTTTTAAAAGACCCTTAATGGGGAAGATGGTAAACGTTTCTTGAATATAGGGAATTATTGAGCCATCTTTCTACAGCAGAAAAGGAGTTTTGTTTAGTAGTTAACAGGTCTGACATGTTTTCAGAGACAGATAGTGTGGATTCATCTACGTATTGGACAATAGAGGAGTGACCGCAAGAAGTATGGAGGTTATTGGTAAAGATGTTGAATAGCAGAGGGCCAAGGATGGAGCCTTGGGGTACCCCAGTATGGATAGAGAGGAAAGGGGACCAAGAGTTAATCCATCTAACTGATTGTTGTCTGTTAGAGAGGTAGCTGGAGAACCAGTTGAGGCAGTGTGACAGGTTGAGATGGGATAGTTTGGAGAGGAGTAGAAAATGAGAAACAGTGTCGAAGGGTTTAGATAGATCGAGGAATAGGCAAGATACAAGTTATTGTTGTCTGTGGCCATAGCAACAGTTTCATATTAAGAAATAAGGGCAGTGGAGGTGCTGTGTTTAGGGCAAAACCCGTGTTGTGTAGGAGTGAGATTTTCTTGGATAAGATATGTAATTAGTGGAGAGTGGATACATTTTTCAAGGATTTTAGGCAGAGGAGAGAGGATATGCATACTTATTCAAAAGTGAGAAAAAAAATCTAATCTTATAAATACAGAAACAAAGAAAATAACTATTTACAAGAGTGTTCATCAGCCTTCTAGTCATTCCTGTTGTTGCATGTCTGTTCAATTCCAGAATGTTTTTTTTTTTTTAATTATTTTTGCTTGTGAAGCAGTTCTTTAAATTTTGTCCATACATTGAGGCAAGAGATTATTCTTTTCATTCTCAATCTGATTTTAATAATTTCTAGGTGAGTTTGGTTACTAAACTTATTAATTTTTTTAAATGTGGGAATAAATTCATTTTTCCAGTTTTGTGTGATCATTTTTCTGGAGATTGTCAATACAGTCCACAATATGTTATATTTTCTATTTTAACACAAGTGGGAATAGGGGGTGTTAAAAAATTACTGGTTTAGATAAAATAAATGTATGTCCAAAAATGCATGTAAAAAAAGAATTAATAGTATTACAAAAAAATAATCAAGACAGTACAGTCAAAGAACATGTTGCCAATCTGCTTCTTTCCTGCGTCTCCATCAAACTTGCTTTTTCTTGTACATCAATTCAATTTTATGAGGGGTGAAGAAGGCCCCATGTAAAAACTTCCATGTAAACAAATGCCATCTAAAAGATGAAGTAGTATGTTTAGATGATAATATAAATCATTTTTGTCTTCTTCAGTTGGTGGTCTATTTTTGATTTGGGTAAAATAGTTCCAACATGTATCATTACATGTTTTACTTTCCCTCTTTACAACTTTATACAATTTGGACAAGAGACCATGTCCCAAGGAATTTTGTTGCAATAAAAAATATGATACATTAAATCAGTTTTGAGAGATGATCCCTTAACATTGGTTGCATTCATTTAATTTCCCTTCTATATATAGTCTACAAGATTGTATAGCTAACCACATATCTTTATCCAAATCATATTTATTCCTAATGTAATCTACTGAGTGCAGCTTTTCGTCTTTCATTAACTAAAACCAGTACAACAGATTCTTCTCTTTAAAGGCAAACATTGTTTCTAAATTTGAAGTAGGGATATTACTTTGAGTATATGCTATAGGAAACATTTCTAAAAGTATTTAATATAAACAAAATTAAGTAAGAATCACTTGTTTGGTGACTTTTTCCTATAATGTCATCCTTTAGTAACCAAAAATAAACTGTTATTTAATACAAGATAATTAGTATATCTATTACAGTTAGAATGCATAAAAAGATTTCCTAAAAATTCTTTTTATCTGGCTGTGTAAACGTTGTTGACACAAAGACATATTGTTTTCGTAACTTATGGTAATGAATATAATTCCCTGTCAGGTAGTCCTGTTCCCCCTACTTTCCAGTCTGTTATATGATAACTTAACACAATTCTTGGTTTGTCAGGGAACCAAAGAAATTTCAAAATTAATGTGTTAACTTCTTTAATACAGGTTTTCATATGAGGTAATGTTAATGATTGAACATTATATAGGATTTTTGGCAAGATAATCATTTTGATGATAGCCTTTCTTCCATTGTAAAGACGGTTTTATTCTGTTTATCCATTAGACTCTTTATCTAATTTATACAGTTAGTATAATTATAATTTACTATATCTTTACTGTTATTCATTATGGTTATTCCCAAGTAATTCATTTTCTTTTCTTTAACAGTGTATTTAAGGAGCCTATTGGGATTTTATTCCTATTTATGTTTATCTGTAAAATTTTTATTTTATCATTAAATGTTAAACCAGATCTTCTCTGAAATAGTTCCATTGCTAAAAAAGTTGCAGATATAGATCTATTATTATCACTCAATGTCAATAAAATGTCATCTGCAAACAACTGAATTTTAGAACTTGAATTCTCCTTTATTTTAATATCTTTTATATCTGTATATCTAATAAAATTAGTAAAAAGTTCCATAATTAGGGGAAAAATGCAGAGGTGAAAAAGAACATCCTTGTTTATTTCCTTTTAATATTTTGTATAGAATCAGATGTGGAAGTACCTATTTTGACATTTGCAAAGCAATCTGTATAGAGAAGATTAATAAGATGTGCAAAGTTAAAAGAAAACTTGTATTCATCTAGAACTAGCAAAAGATGTTTCTAGTTGACCGAGCCAAAAACACTATTTATATCAAGATTCATTAATGTTATGTTCTCATTTGTGTTATTTGCATAGTTGATTATTGTAATTATTGATGTGATGTTGTCCTATCTCGCCTTCATTCTTCACTGGTTGGGTTTGAACCGATCCTCGGTTCCAACTCGCCCTTATACAAAAGCTTGAGGTCTTCCACTAGCTTGTGGCTCTATCCCTATTCCATCATGTCCTAGGAAAGCTCCCCAGATCTTGTTTGAAACTAAGTAGATTGGGTGCTTCCATATGGGCTTTGGCCGAGTGGGAAAATTCTTTGCTTATTATTGAAATATTTTTGTCTATTTGCCTTTTCAATACTTAACTGTTAGAGTTTTATTAGATAGTTTAGAGTGTTTGCTGTTATGGTTGTTTGCTTCTGGCCATTGTTTACAGCTAGGCCTTTCTTCCCCACCCTATCCTAGCCTTAATTTACTGTCTTAAGCCCGTTTTTACTTAGAGGGCTTCCTTTGGTATATTTAATAGAATACAAGCTCGTTTAAGTTAGAGAGTCTTTTAAAGTGTATTATTTTAATACTTTTTGTACAGTTAACTTAAAGCATCAGCTCGTTTAAGTTAGAGGGCTACCTTTCTTTTTCCCTTTCTCCCCTTATAACTTAGGCAGTTTTGTTTGTTATAGAACTGGCTCCTCATTTTACTGCTGTAGTTGTTAAGGTTGTTCTTTGGTGTTCTTTGTTGTTTAAAAAATAAGTAAATAATAATATAGTGCTAGCGTTGGTTTTATTGCTATAGTGTTAAGCAGTTATTATTATTATTATTATTGTTATTGTTATTGGGTGTTTTATACAAGAATGTCTAAGGAACCTAAGGAAACTAGACCCTCTGGTTTCAAAAATGTGGAAAGTGTAACCAAAAAATGTTTCTCACTGATGGTCACACTATTTGTGTATACTGCCTTGGAGCAGTTCATTTGCAGGAATCCTGCACCCTTTGTCACTCATTCAGCCATAGAGTGCTGCTTGAGAGGAAATATAAGCTGATTGTGAGAGGTTTACTGAAGACTCCTTTCTCTGAAGCTCTTGAAAAAGGTCAGAGCACTTCTAAATCGACCAGATCTCCTTCCTCTAAGTTTGAGAAGTTGGGAAAGAGGTGATCATCTTCTGGTCAATTGGAGCCAGTTAGAAAATTGACAAAAGTGGCATCTCTGGACCCAAAGACTGTTGGGCCCGATAAATCTCCTTCATTGGCTCCTTCTGCATCTGTGCTGATGCAGTTTGTTACGGAGCTGGTCCCCGGAAATTGGAGCCAGTTTCTCCGACCTTGAGATCTCCTTTGCAACCAGTTAGATCTCCTGCTCCCTCTTCTCGGTCCTCCAGGAGCCTTTCTGATGACGATGTGGATCATGTGGTGCAGAGGCTTTTACGGACACCGGCACTTGTCAGACTGCTCCAACCCAGAGGAATTCAGAACCGACCAAGACTACCCCTTCAACATCGATTCCTCCTCCAAACCAACCTGAGACCTTGGAGTGAGAATGCCTGTTACCGATTGTAGTGGAACCGTTGGTGCCGAGACCTATCCCAGGATCTTCTGGCCCGACTTTTGCTCTGGCATCTGTGTTCCATCTGAACTCGAGGAGTCTAGGTGCTGACACTCTGGTCTTGTCCGGGGAGGAGAGTTGGGTCAGACACTTGTCAGATCTGAACTTGCCTCTCGAGGCTTCAGCTCTGGTGAGCTTGGCTCCTACATCGGCTTCTTAGTCAACCTTCTTGGTTCCAGGGATGGCTTCTGTCTCTTCTGAGCCAGAGGTTTCCTCGGCTCAGGGGCAGGGTGCTTTTGAGGTGATGAGAGTGCTGTCTCCACAGACAGGTCCACTCTCTGGTCCTGACATTCTTCCCCCAAAGGTAGCAGCACACCATCCACAGACACGTGGAGACCCTAGGCCTCAGGATGCCCCATTGGGTGAACCCCTGTCTTCCGAAACCTCTCCAGAATGCCCTTCTGAAGAGGTCCCTCATATGAGACTTTGCAAGAGGAAGCATTTAGACTCCCCTGAGGAGTCAGTCACTTCTGATACAGACCTTGATGAGTCAGAAGGGTCCCCACGGTCACCCTCTGTGGATGTCTCCTTTGCTGACATCCTCAAGATTTTTAAACAGAGAGGTGGCAGGAAGTCGATCACTCCTTCTAAGGAGGGGTCTGTATACCTGAAGACATTTGTGTCTCACCCCTCTGCCACTTGGGTGTCTCAACCCTTCGATGAGCTCATGGAAGTAGGTAACGATAGTTAGTCGAAAGGCATGGGAGTCTCCAGACACAGTGGAACCTGTTCCTCGTAGGCCAAACAAGTTTATTTCTGCACCATCAGACAAGGATTTTCTTACCAAGGGTGTCCCAGTAGATGCTGTGGTGGTAAAAAGGAACTTTCAGAGACATCCTCGTCTGTCCATCCACCGAACAGGGAGTCTCGTATGATGGACAGATACAGAAAGCGCATGTTCTATTAAGCAACTTTTGCACTCAGATCACTGAATTATCTGACACACTTTACAAGGCTACAAAGAGATCTCCTAAAAGAGCTAGGAGGTACTCTCCAAGGTTCAGTAGATACAGGGGTATCAGACAAGGTTTCCTCTCAGCTCTCTACCTTAAACTCTGTGGTTAACTCATCCATGAGGCTCATTTCTTATGCAACAGATGGAGCGAGTAGAGCAGAGGGTTCAGGAATTTCCCTAAGGAGACATTCCTGGATGCGCTTATGTGACTTTGTGGAGCCCTTTTTGTTAATACCGCTTTTGATGGCTCGTCTTTGTTTGGGCCAAAAGTTAAGAACACACTAACCAGGTGTGAGCAAGAAGGAAAAACTCTCTCTGCCATAGGAGTCCATTTATCTTCTAGACCTTACCCAAAAGGTCAAAAGGGAGGAAAAATGTGGTTCTGAAAATCCCAGAGAGCTTTTCAGGACACACGTGGGGATTCTTCCCTCAGGGGCAAGGGAGAAGCAGTAATGAAAGACGCCGTCCTTGTGGCAGAGGTGGTCTGCAAAATCAGGGTGACAGGGAATCATTTCATGGTAAGCTGTTTCAGCACTCCTGAAAGGAGGGTCCGTCTGTCCATCTCTGGAGGTAGTCGGGAGTCACTTATCTTTGTACCCAGAAGCCTGGCTAGAAATAACAAAAGACAAGTGGGTACAAATTATTGTATCCAGAGGCTACTTTATACCCTTTTCCTTCCCCGTCCCAAACACAAAGAACATCCTGGACGTTCCACCCCAGTGAAAGGGAACAGGCAACTCTAGAAATTCAAAAGTTGCTAGACAAAAGAGTCATCCAAACAGTCCCAGCAGACCAAATAGGATCCGGAACTTACTCAAGGTTCTTTTTATTTCCAAAGAGAACAGGGGACTGGAGACTTGTACTGGATCTCAGCAGATTAAGCAAATCAGTAAGAAAAACAAAGTTGCGGATAGTAACACTGAGGTCAATATTCTCCTTTCTTGGAAAAGATGATTGGATGTGCTCTATACACCTCCAGGATGCGTACTACCACATACAAATAAGCCATCCAGGAGTCATATGTGCTTTTGGCTGGGAGACCGTCATTACCAGTTTCGGGCACTGCCCTTTGATCTCATTACAGCCCCCAGAGTGTTCACCAAATGTATGTCAGTAGTCCCGGCTCACTTGAGACGTCTAGGATTCTGAGTGTTTCCATATCTAGATGACTGACTCCTAACCTCCACCACCAAGCATCTACTAATAAAAGCAAAAAGACACCACATTACAGCTCTGCTGTCATCTAGGAATCATGATAAATTACGAAAAGTCTGCCTTGTTGCCATCTCAGTGTATTGTTTTTATAGTAGCAGATCTAGGTACAGCAAAAATGATGGCAAAACTACCCCCAGAAAGAGTACAGGTCCTACAACATCTGGTCTTAAATCTTCTTTCCAGGAAAAAAGTACAAGCAAGAACAGTTCTGAAAGTCTTGGGGACCATGGCAGCAGCAATAACCATGATCCCATGAGCACATCAGCATATGACAATTCTGCAGTAGCTACTGTTCAGTCAGTGGTCCATGCAGGAACCACCCATGTTTCACCAAATTTTGATAACAGAATCTTGCAAGAAAGACCTTTGTTGGTGACTTCACTCCACTCATGTGACATTAGGTCGACATTTTTTTCTTCTGCAGCCATTAGCCACAGTGACCAGGGATGCTTTCCAGATAGGGTGGGCGGGGACATTATCTGGGAAAAACAGTCCAAGGCACTTGGCAGGATCACGAGGCCCATTTGTACATCAATTTCCTAGAGATGAGAGAGGTGCTTTTAGTGTTGCAATTATTTCAGGACTCTCTTCTGCTGGGAACTATTGAAATAGAGACAGACAGCATGTCAGTTGTTTGGTACATAAACAAACAAGGAGGAACCAGGTCCTACCCCTTTATTGAGAGGCCGTGAGAGTATGGCAGTGGACAACCTCCTCCCAATGCTTTCTAATAGCAGCACACATCCTGGGGAAATCCAATGTTAATGCAGACAAACTCAGCAGAGTGATCCTGATGCCTCATGAGTGGTCCCTAAAACAAAAAGTGGTGGAGATAATTTTCTGCAAATGGGGCCAGCCTTGCTGCAACCTTTTTGCCACATCCATGAATACCAAATGCAGCAGCCTTTTTGCCCTAATCCCTCCTCTGGGGGAGTCACCAAGGGTTGCACTTGTACATGATTGACCCTCAGGTCACCTCTACGCCTTCCCTCTTTTTCTGTTGATACCCAAAGTTCTTCAGAAAGCCAGCTTGCTGGGAAGGAAATTAATACTCGTCGCTCCATACTGGCCTCATCAAATCTGGTTCCCCTTCCTTCGGCCTCATCTCAAAGAGGAGCCGTGGGTTCTGGACCCATTTCTGGACCTTCTGAGTCATGCATCAAGAATGCTCCATCCCTCTCTTCAAACCCTCAAACTGACAGGTTGGTTGCACCAATTCTGAACATAGCCAGGCTCCCTAACCTTTCCCTGTCAGTGAAAAATATATTGATCTCGTCTCATAAGGCTTCAACGAGGAAATTATACATGACCAGATGGAAAAGATTTTCTTCTTAGGCATTAAATAACCGCAATGATCCTTTCTCTGCCCCTATAAATTCCATTCTTGAGTTTTTGACAAAGCTGTTTCATGAAGGTCCAACTGCAGCCACTATTCGAGTTCAGTTTTCTGCAATATCTTATTTTCATATAAGTGAATCGGGAGCAAATCTGATGTCTCTCAGACTATGCAAAGCTTTCCTTAAGAGCACTTTTTTATTAAGACCACCCATTAAAACTCCTCCAGTACCATGGGACCTAAACTTTGTGTTATCCCATTTGATTCTCCCCCCTTTGAACCTGCATCATCCTGTGATCTAAAGTTTTTGACATGGAAGACAATTCTCTTGATAGCCATCACTTCTGCTAGAAGAGTTTCAGAACTACAAGCATTATCTATAAACCCCCCTACATGCTTTTCCACAAAGACAGAGTATCCCTTCAAACTAAGCCAACCTTTCTACCCAAAATATGCTCAGAATCTAATTTGAACCAATCCATAGAACTACTATTTTTTCCCTAACTATGGCAGCAAGGCAGAATATATGTTACACCAACAAGATTTACATAGACAACTATGTTTCTACTTACATAGGACAAAGGACTTCAGAAAATCTGACCAATTATTTGTCTAATTTTCAGACTCTTAAGAAAGGTGCTCCTGTATCTAAAGTCACACTTTCGAAGTGGCTGTCAGATTGTATTATTTTTACCTACAAATCTCACAACAAAGATCTCGCCTATAAAGTCAAAGGTCATTCTACAAGGGCTATAGCAACCTCTTCTGCCTTTTAGGCTAGACTATCAATTGACACTATTTGTGCTGCAGCAACATGGGCAAGGCCTCATACCTTTATCACTCATTACAAAGTGGATGTGGCCTCCAGGAATAGGGCCACTGTTCTGAAGGATATTCTCCTGTGAGCAACCCAAGAAATATGGTGCTAGGGACACTGTCCCAACCAGTAAAGAAGGAAGGCGAGATAGGACAACATCACAAAAAGGAGTCATGTACTCACCATAACGTTCCATGTGTGTTGTCCATATCGCTTTCATTCTTACATCCCACCCTCCTTCCCCCAGCCTTTGGCTCCTGGAGAGCAGAGCAGTCATAATTGGAAACAAATGTTCTCCGACCTTCTTCATTGCTCTAAAGTTTTTGGTTTAGTTTTATTGTTACCTATTGTTATATCAGCAAACAAGATCTGGGGAGCTTTCCTAGAGCATGATGGGATAGGGATACAGCTACGAGCTAGTGGAAGACCTCGAGTTTTGTATAAGGTAGAGTTGGAACCAAGGATCGGTTCTGAACCCAACCAGTGAAGAATGAAGGCGAGATGGACAACACACATGGAACGTTATGGTGACTATATAACTTCTTTTTTAATATTATCATAGGTGTTTCTATTTAAAATAAACCCAGTTTGTTCTTCATCGGTCATTGAAGGTAGAATGTGTTTTAGTGTAATAGCATGAATTGGCATGAATAGTTTATAATCTACATTTAGAAATGAAATGGGTCTGTATGAAGTGCATTGAGTAGGATCCTTGTTGGTTTTTAAAATTGGAGAGATAAGGGTATGTTTCCAAGAAGGAGGAACTTTAGTTAAGTTCTTAGATATAGAAATAATGTTGTATACTATGGACATGGCTTCTTTAGGTAACAGCTTGTAAAGTTTAGATATAATTCCATCATTACCTGGTGCTTTATTAGACTTCAGTTTAGAATTTTGGGTTTGAAGTTCGGACATAGAAATCAGTTTGCTAATTAATTTAATTTGGTGATTTGATTTTTATATTTTTTCTGATAAGCGTTTGATAGTTTCCTCTAGATCTGTTAGTATATAATTTTGATTAATTTCATTGTAATAATCTCTGAATTTCTTTAGAGTATTTTCTGTTTCTGTTACCTCTCCTTCTATGTGAATAGATTTCTTTTATGTGACTGGATTTACTGAATAATTTTATTTTGTTGGCTAGTTTACGCATAGACTTTGGTTGATAGGAAAGTTAATTATCTTAAACTTCTCCAGATTGATTTTGGTTTTATGATTTAAAATTTCCAATTATTTGTCATTTAGCTTATTGATCTCTTCTATGTAATAATTTTTATTCTTCTGGTTTTCTAATTTCAGCTTATAAAGTTTTCTCTGTATTTCATGCAATTCTTTGTCCCATTGCTTTTTTTTATTTGATAGCCAGTAGTGATTCTACCAAACAGATATGCTTTTAGAGTGTCCCATATATAGATATCCACTGTATTGTTAATTTCTATAAAGGAGGAAATTTCTTTAAGAAAATGGTCTTCAAATTCTTCTAAACCTGTTGTATATGCTGGTATTCTTCTTATTTTAACATTATTATTAGAGTCCAAAGACAATTCAGAAATGATTGCATTATGATCTGAAAATGGGCAAGTTACAGCCTTAATGTTACCCAGCTTGTCTACTAGTTCATTTGAGATATAAATTCTGTCTATTCTGGATTGTGGTCCATGCCTATGAGAATAATGCGTAAAGATTAATGAAATTGGCTCTGAAAATTCTTTTATGTCTCTAAGATAAAATAATTCAGTAAATTTCATTAACTTTTTTGCAGACAGATGAATTTTCATTTTCCTATTTGTATTAGTATCACTTGGCGATAATATACAGTTAAAGTCTCCTGCCAAAAATGATACTGCCTTTTGCATATTGAATTACTTGCTCTAAATGTTGATCAACTGTCTTGACTCCTGTTCCTAGAATCCAGTACACATTAAGAAAAGTTAATATCTTCTTGTTGTATTTTATAGTAGCAGTACAGAACATACCTTTATCATCTTGGTATGTTCCCATAACTTCAGGCATAGGTATAGAATTCTTCTATAAAATAGCTACTGCCCTTTTTTCTGATTATGTTGTGAACTAGATAGTGTAGTGTAACTCTTAGTATTACGTCTGTTTATATATTCTTCTAATAAATGTGTTTCCTGTGGAAAGGTAATTTGAGAATTAAACAGCTTCAGA
Organism: Protopterus annectens; assembly: GCF_019279795.1. NCBI lineage: Eukaryota > Metazoa > Chordata > Ceratodontiformes > Protopteridae > Protopterus > Protopterus annectens. The sequence goes on along the minus strand of NC_056746.1, from coordinate 259,250,408 downwards.
TATCTATTTCAGTTACCTCTCTTGCTTCCATTGTTTAAACCATTAACATTTATTGAAATACAGTTAATAAATATAATTTGTCCTATTGATCAGAAACATATACTATACTATTTCTCATAGATAATGACACTCTATTTATAAAGAGCTGCTTATTAATGATCATACAAATAGTAAATTCTAAGAGTATGTCTAGGAACAAAATCATTACATTTATGGACACTCGTACAAAGGCAATAAGTAAGATTGTCATAAAACAATTACTTCTAAAACCCCTCCTACCCCTCACGGAGTCTGACCATCCAAGCAAACCATCTCATCGGGTTTATATCAGTCCGTCGAAATGGCTGAATATCGAATACCAGATGTTCGAACTGTAAAGTTCGAACACTGGTAATCGCGAAGCCGCGGCACACTGAATTCTTTCCCAGGGAAAGAATTTGGTGGGCCGTTTCTGTGGCTTCGCGAGTATCAGGAATGTGCTGGGAAGTTACGAGTCAGGTTCAGGTAAGTGTGCCATTGTGTGGATTTTAGGGTTAGGGCGCGGGTGAGGTGGGTGTGCGATAGTGAAAGACTTTAGGGTTAGGGTGGGATAGGTGAGTTAGAGTTAGGGCGCGGGTCAGATGAGTGTGCGATAGTGACGGACCTCAGGGTTAGGGTTTGGGTTAAGGTAACTGGATAGGTAATAGTGTATGTACAATTTAGTGTAGAGTTAGATGTAGGATTTTGAGTGTATGTGTGTGGATTTATGTTGTTTTGGTGTGTTGGTGTTGCGTGTGTGTTTCTTGGAACAGCGATTTTTTTCCCCTGGGAAAAAAAATCTCTGTTTTAAGACTTTTATGTTTTTGCAGTTTGTGCTTTGAAGTTCGAACATATGGTGTTTGAACTTCAGATGTTTCGATGAACTGATATAAACCCTTCTCATCCACTACTCTGACAAAGAGTGAGAAGAAAGATATCCCCAAAACCGCTCTACCAGAAATATATATAACTCTAATAGCAATTAGCTAAAAGTATAGCTGCATCCTATAAGTCTTTATTAATATAAATAAGTAGAACCGTTGTTTCATTTTTAGACCTATATACTAAGAAAAAGTATTTCCTAACTGTATATATCAAATAAATTAGTAAAGAATAACACAGACTATGATTTACTATTACAAAGATAAATCCCCAGCATTTTTATTTCTTTGGAACCTTTGTGTGTTTTATCAATATGTTTTATACTTATATATTTTTCCATAAAGATAAAACTTTAAATATTATATTGGTATTCATTTGCATCAAATAATACCTTCTTGCAATATACACTTTTTTCTCTTTCAGTTATAAGCCTTTCATGGTTCATATAACATACTAATTTTTTTTTTCTATGCTAGCTTGTATTGTTGTTACAGCAAAATTTGTTCTAATTATTCAGAAGGTTCCACCTTTTATTTAAATTATCTTTCCAAAGCTGCCTGTCAAACCAGATCTCCAAGCTTGAACAATTGTATTCCTTCAGTATGGGTGGGAATTTCAAATTATCTCAGGCCTTTTACCTCAAAAGCTTTACATAATCTAGTGAAAGAAGAAAACTTGAGTATGAGAGAAAGGAGATTTGTTTCTAAACCACGCTGAAGCTCGTCGCATAAGTACAGCCCTCAAATAACATTACATATATATTTTATATGGATCTATGTTCCATCAAAATTACTTTTCATCGAAACGTAAACCCTCAAACTCACTTTTGCGAAAGTGCATTTTGTCGAAAATGCACTTTTGCGAAACACAAAATAATGAAAAGCAAAACCAAACACACACACAAAAAAAAAAGCAAAACACTAAATCACATTTATGCAGGGGAGCATGCCCCCCTGTGCCCCCCACACCCCCCTACTTAAATATATTAACTCTGAGATCGCACTACATTGGGGAAAAGGATATATTCCCTTATCCCCACTGTAACATGATTCGGCTTTTGCGAAAGTGTACTTTCGATATAGTGCACTTTCGTGGAAGTGGGCTTATCTTTCTGTTTGTCAATGACGTGTACTTTCGACAAACAGAAGGAGACCCATATTTATACATACACACACACACACACATATATATGTGTATATATATATATATATATATATATATATATATATATATATATATATATATTTTGATCTTTTACTTATGTAGAAAGTTTTAAGGTTGTTTAATATACTAAAACCTCTTTTTAACTAAACAACCATAAAAGACACTTCTTTAATAGCTATATTCGCCCCCACCCAACCCCACATTTCATTGTGTCTAGCAAAAACAATAGCTTATTATCTAAAACTATATTGGCTTTGCAGGCAGCCTTAGAATGCAATTACCAGTTTTAACAAAGCTTCCTTTTAAATATTACTGTAGCAAGTGTTTACTTTAGATCATTTCTATTCATTTTATATTAAAGTGATGGTGATGGATTTTGTATAATGTACTGGTTAAGTAATAGATAGAAATTAACACTGTTGTTACTTTTCCCAAAAGCATGAAGAAAAAGAAGATAGTACTAAGAATATATACTGCGTCCAAGCTTGTAATAGCAAATGAATTTGTGTGTCATGCTGCAGTCTTTTCTGTTTCATAATTAAAATATGTAGTAACTTCTAAGCATGCAATTTCATATAGAAAGCTGCTACTTGTATATTAATATAAACACTGAATGCTTTTGTTAAAAAATGTATAACTTTTTGTTCCAACTCATAAAAAGATATTGTCAGTTAACTGTAAAATAAATAAGTATAATGCAGAAAAAAAGAGTTAAATTACCTTTCATTTGCAGTGTACTTGCTTGTAGTCAAGTTTTTATTTACGGTGTAATGGAGTATATTATTGTTTCTTGTTTTATTGTTAAAGGTTTAAAATTCTGCTTGTTTACAAAAGGAAAAAACAAACATGCTTTAACAACATGTTACTTTCCTTGTAAATAAGGACTGAAGAAAGGAAGAAGGAAAATTTCTTTATATTAGTCCAACCCATTTGTTCTGTTTGTTCAAAAATGTTATTTGTTTGTAGAAATAACAAAACAGGGTCATGATCTTTGAAGAGTTTAACCCCATTTGTAAGGAACGTCTTTAGTCTTGCTGAGAACAATAAGTGTACTTTGATTTGCTTCCTTTTAAGTTTTCTAATAAGTGGAAGGAATTGTATTCCTTTTACCATCACTGTTGCTCAGTAGCCATTGTCAAAATGCACAATATTTCCATCATGTTTAAGTGGTGACTTAGCCCATGCAGTTTGAAATACCAATTCTTTATCTTGACATTAAATACATTTCACCACTATAGATCTTGGAAAAGAACCAGGTTTTGGAGTATGTTTACCTAGGGACCGGTGTGTTCTCTCTATCCCAAAAGAGAGAGCACTTCAGGAAGATCTAAAGTCTTAGGAAGCCAGGCAGTTAAAAAAAAAGAAATACTTTTGTTAACTAAAGTGCCTTCAGGAAGTCCAAATATATGAATATTATTCCTTTGAGATTTATTTTCGAGGTCATCTACTTTAGCTGCAAGATTTTATTTTGCTGCAATAAAAACCCAATGTTCTTTTCTCCTTCATTTAGCCTTCCATCCACAATATTAAGGGATTCTTCTATGGCAGAGATCCGATTTTTTTTGTACTTGAAGAGTCTCATTAATTTGTTCCATTTGTTTGGAACAGTCTTTCTTAAAATTATCAATTTTATTCTCCAATCTTTCAATTTTTAATGATAATTCTTGAATATGAGACAAAAGTGATTCTTACATGAAGAATCTTGAAGTGCTGCCTTAGTGTAGCTCATGTTGCCGGATGCAGTGAAAGAAATTACTTTTACACAGTTTTTGACAGGAAAGCTATTAGATGTTTGAATTTTTTCTTGAAATGTTGTTGTCTTTTGGCTTTTCCCAGTTAGGGGTCGCCACAGTGGAACTCCGGTCCGCTAAAGATTGGCAGTAGATTTTCACGAATGTCGAGGTGCCAGCTTGACGTTCAACCTTTAACGAAGGCACGCCCATTTACGCATGTCTTTCGAATGCCCACCCAACCATGGGGATGACATACAGACTCCACACAGAAGGCACTCCCCACACTTCAACTGAGAATCGAACGAAAGAACCTCTTACTGTGAGGCCACAATGCTACTGCTGCACCACCGCGGAAGTATCCTTTATAAAACCAAGGGCTATCGAAATTCACTAGTTTGAACTGTTTAGGATTATTCAAACAAAAAAATTCCTTTCAGAAATATATCTTTTGTAGCAGAACAGTGAAGAAGTGCTGCTATCCTTGTCCCATGCTGACCACACCTCCAATGTTGTTTTTCTGAGAAGTGTCTGAAATTCGCTTGTTAATATAAATGTACTGCGATGGAGCTTTTCTTCTTGGTCCTCTGCTGAAAATTAGTTCTGTCCAGATGGACTTTCCCAGTCAAAAAATAAAATAAAATTAGTCTCTTCCCACGTATCCTTAGCTGCCATAACAAAAGCCTTTTTAATCCACACCCCTCAATACTTTTCCTTATCACATCCCCATAAATATGAGTATTGCTGAACCACTTCGCATGTGGGTATTTACATCTTTAGCCTTTGATCTGATGATGTCATTTTCATTTGTTCCTCAACCAGTGGGTTTGGATCCAACTTAGACACTTTCTAAAGATTCTAGGATGTGACTCTCGAGCTCCTTCCTTACCCATAAGGCCCCTGACCACTACAACACATCAGATCTCATTTGCCACTCTTCAAGACGGTTGGGATTGCGACTTCTTGAGCTCCTTGGGGTTGTGAGTGATTATACTCTTCTTAAATCTGAACATTTTTCTCCCTTTCTACTGTATTTAACTTATACACTTCTTACCTGTATTTCCCATAACTTTTTGGTAAATAATTTTTGAATTCTTGAGTTTTGTACTTTAACTTTGTTCCGTATGGCTGATAAACCAACTGTATTAAAAAAATGTACTTCCCATGGGAATGCGTATATTGTTTAGGCCCAGAACATCTGGAATACCCATGTGCTATTTCTGCGGCCTTCAGTCAAAGGGCTATCAGCGATCAGAGAGGAATAAACTTATTTTAAAAGGACTCTTCCCTGCTTCAGCTTTCTTCACAGGTTCTTCTTCAGTGGCTCAAACCCCCACTAAAAAATCCAAGGAGACCAGGAAGCCCCACAAGCACTCTCCTGCTCAGACTCCTCCACAGACTTCGTCCTAAGAATTTCCCAAAAAGCTTCCAAAACTGTCGGATGCAAATGTTTCAGATCCAAAACAGTGTACTTCTACATCACCTTGGATCATAATTTCCAGATTCTCCTTGGAATCAGGGTACACAGGGTTAAGATCACCCTTTCTACAGGAATCTCCCAGAAAGTCCTCCAGGCCACCCTTCAGATCCTCTTCCATTAGGTCCTCTCATAGTCTCTCTGAAGTGTAGATGGATAGGAGTATGAGAAAATTCATCAGGACACAGATCCAGATGGGTGGGGGTTTTGGTAGCTCTGTCCCTCACCAGATCCATGACCTGCCAACCTGTTTTTCTTCCCATTGTTACTTCTCCTTGATCTGACCACCCGTTTTGGAGTCCATGGATCCTAAGGCCTTGGGAGTCGACACGGCTCCAACAGTTCTTCCTACGTTGACTACCTCCCTGACCTGTTCACCTCAGTTGCTGTTGAAGCATGATGACTCTCTGTACCAAAGTGTCAGCGTTGGGTCCAAGGGTTGACTTCAAAATTTTTCGAGCTGTCACTTCCCCTCAAAGCCTTGGCATTTGATAGCTTGGCTCCAACTCCCCGTTGGAGCAAGGGATTGATGAGACTCTGGAGTTGTCTGCTGTGAGAGTTTCAGCTCCGGAAGGATTGTACTTGGTCTTTCTGGGTCCCTCTGCCTTCGAAGTGGTGGAGAGGGTTTTCTATCATCCAAGAATAGTATTGACTCTCCCATCCGCAGATCTGTATTCAGCGCCTTCTCTGGATGCTGTCTCTGAGCCTTCACATCCTCCACTTCAGGGGCAGCCAGCCCAGAAGAGCTTCTACCTGTGGAGCTCCCCATCTCTTCTGATACCTCCTTTGAAACATTCCCCTCAGGAATCTTTCACAAAAGACAATGACTATGATGAGGGGGAAGGTCCCCTAGATCTCCACCAGAAGATGTCTTATTTGGAGACATCCTAGAGATCCTTTGGCAGAAAGGTGGTTGGTCTGCCCAGAACCCTTCCCAGGAGGAAATAATGTTTTTGGAAGCCTTCGGGTCTGGCCCATGTACGTCTTGTGTACTCCCCAGATGAGCTTATAAAACCTATTCCAAAATAAACAGATAAAATTGATAGTGCCCCAACAGATAGCAGTGGATGAAAGGAATTCCCATAGATGCCATAGTTGTTGCAACAGCCATGAAGAAGGAGTTACTGGAACAGTGCTCCAATGTCCATCCCCCTAACATATTGTCTAGGGCTTTGGACAGATTTGGGGAAGCAGGTCTATGCATCAGCGTCTTTCACATTGTGATTGCTGAATTACCTGGCACACTTCACCAGATTACAGAGGGACTTAGTAAAGGAAGTCTCTAATTTTCTCCCAGGGCCCATGTCTGCAGACGAACAGAAAACGTTTTCCTCAGGAATGGCCACCCTACAGTTCATCTTGAATGTGTCCATGAGGTTAATCTCGTATGCTGCAGAGGATGCCTCAAGGGTGGCTAGTTCAGGCATAGCCATAAGGAGACATGCCTGGATGTAGTTATTTGACTTCACGGAACCTTTCAAGGCATTATTCATCTTTGATGGATCATCATTCTGTGGTCCAACATTGAAAGAGACTGTCTTCCACAGTGAACAGGATGGAAAGACTTTGTCTTCCATTGGAATTCGCTTTTCTACCTCACAGAGACCCTTTTCTAGGAACCAGTGTGGTGGTAGGAAAGTGTGGTTCAAGAAGTTTCAAGGTCCTTTCCAGGAGTCACAAGGAGAATTTTCCCCCCAGAGGCAGAGGAGGGAAACAGTTATAATGGTAGAAGCCACCCGTGAAGCAGAGGGGGGTCTGCATAATCAAAGCTCTCGAGATTCTTTCTTGGACTGGTCCTTCCAGTGCTCCTCAAGGGTTGCCCAACTGTTGCTCTTTGGAGGCAGTTGGGGGCTCTTATCCTTGCACCAAAATGCCTGGCTAGCCATCACAAATGGCTTTTGGATGCAAAGAATCATAAGCAGAGGATATTTCATTACCTTTTTGCAAATTCGAGTAAAACCAAAGAAAATTCTCTCCGCTGTTCCACCCAATCAGAAGGAGCTAGCAGCTCAAGAAATTGCAAAGTTGCTAGACAAAAGAGTCATCCAGGAGGTCCCACCAGACCAAACAGGATCCGGAATTTACTCAAGGTTTATTTTAATACCAAAAAAAGACAGGGGACCTGAGGCCAATTCTGGACCTTACCTAACTGAACCAATTCATAAAGAACTCCAGATTCCAGATGGTCATCGTCGAGTCAGTTCTACCTCTTCAGAAAGACGAATGGATGTGCTCAGCTGACCTTCCAGATGCATACTTTCACGTCAAAATGAATAGGTGCTCATGAAGTTATCTCCATTCCTGGTTGGGAGCCAGTCATTACCAGTTCAGAGTCCTGCCCTTTGGTCTCACCATTGCCCCCAGGGTCTTCACCAAATGTATGGCAGTGATAGCAGCTCATCTGAAACTGCTTGGATTGAGAGTGTTTACTTATTTAGATGACTAGCTCTTGACCACACCAACCAGGCATCTACTGATACAAGCCAAAGATTACCAGCTCCACGTAGCAACTGCACTGAGAATCACCGTCAGCATGCAAAAATCTCATCTGCAGCTAGTTCAAGTGATAGATTTCATAGGAGCCTGTTTGGACACAGTCAGTTGTCTAGCTTTCTTGCCTCAGAACAGAATTCTTACATTGAGGACACACATCAGGCAAGTCCTTGCTATTCCAATGCCCTCAGTAATATTGATTCTCAAAGTATTAGGTTAGATGGCTGCTACTGTAACTTTGATTCTTACAGCTTCCTTACATTTGAGAATTCGCCAATGGACTTGAGCAGTGCATTGGTCCTTTCATTGTTATCCGTTGAGTCATCCCATATAATTGTCTCAAGTGTGCAGAAATTCTCTTCTTTGGTGGATCCACTCTGAAGAAATTGAGCAAAGGTATCCCCCCAGAGCCACATTGACCACGGATGCCTTCCATTTGGGGTGAGGGGTAATTTCTCAGGACGGTCAAAGGCATGTGGTCGATGCAAGAGACCAATCTGCATATCAACATTCTAGAGTTGAGAGTGGTGCTTCTAGCATTGCAGGCCTTTCAGAGCTTTCTCCCTGTAGAGACTATTGCAGTACAAATGAACAATATGTCTTTAGTCTGGTACATCATCAAACGGGAACCAGATCTTATCCCCTTTGTAGGGAAGCAATAAGTGTTTGGCAATGGGCAATCTCTTCCATCCGCTTCCTAGTAGCAAAGCCCATACCTGTGAAGTCCAGCATTCTAGCAGACAGGCTCAGCGGGGCCATCCTCATGCCTCACAAGTGGTCTTTCAAACTATCAGTGGCAAAACATGATCTTCCACGGGGGGGGGGGGATGTTAACCTTGCTGTGACCTATTTGCATCTCCCTTTAACAACAAATGCAGCAGGTTCTTTGCCCTGATCCCTCCTCAGGGACAGTCACTGAGAGATGCTGTCATTGATGCTTGGCCCTCCAGTCTTCTTTACACTTATTTTCTCATATGCCTCAAACTCAAATTTCTTCAGAAAGCATAACAGTTGAAGAGCAGAGTGATCCTCATTGCAACATTTTGGGCCTCGACAGATGTGGTTCCCTTTCCTTGCTTCTCACCTAGTACATCCTCCTTGAATGTTGGATACCAGTCCAGACCTCCTATCTCATACATCAGAACAGATTCACCCAGATCTTGTAGCCCTGAAACTGATTGCATGTTTTCTCCAATTCCAGTGATGGCTAGACATTCTAGGCTTTCCTCTCCAGTTCAAAAAATGTTGGTGTCTTCCCATAAAGCTTTGACTAGAAAAATCTACAATAGTAAATGTTAAAGACTTACTATTTGGGCTCAACAGAAACAAGTAGATTCCTTCACTGCTCTAATCCCAGCAGTACTGGACTACTTGCCTCAATTTTCTAGAAAGGAGCAAGTTTCTGTACTATTAAAGTTCAGTTAGCAACCATCTTCAACTACCATAAAGGGGATAATACTTTCCCTTTAGGATAATCTAAATTGTGTAAAGCATTTCTTAGTCGTACTTTCTTTCTTAGTCCTCCAGTAAAGCACTCCACTCCACCTTGGGATCTGTCTCACCATGCTTTTATAAGCCATAGTACATTCCCCTTTTCAGCCATACGTCAAGATGAATCTCAGATTTCTTTCTTGGAAAATACTGTTTTTGGTAGATATAACTTCTGCAAGAGGAGAATTGGAACTACAAGCACTATCTTCCAAACCACCATATTTGATTTTTCACAAAGATAGAGTTACCTTATGCACAAATCTTTTTTTTTTAAACCAAAAGTTGCCACAGAAAATAATATCAATTCGGTCATCGGTTTACCAGTTTTCTTCCCTAAATATGAAAATAAAGGAGAATATACCCTTCATCTTCTCTATGTACTTAGTTGCATTTTTATTAGGACAGGACAAAAGCATTCAGAAAGTCGGAATCAACTATTTGTTTCCTTTTCTAAATTAAGAATGGGTAGGCCAGTCTCTAAGACTACCCTGGCCAAATAGATAACATAGCATTTCCTACATCTGCTCTTCAAAAGATATCGCATTACTTGGTCAATTGAAGCTACATTCAACCAGGTCATTGTCTACTTCAGCAACCTTCTGGTCTAGAGCCTCTATTGATGATATGTTTATGGCTGCCTTTTGGTCAAATACTCGTACCTTTGTTGTGCATTACAAATTAAATATCATTTACAGGAGTAGAGCTGCCTTTAGTTCCTCGGTGCTCCGGAACATCCTTCCATGAGGGCCAGCCAAGGTTACTGTAGCTGGGGACTCTGTCCCATTGGTTGAGGAGCAAATGAAAATGTCGACATTAGATAAAGAAGTTACATACTCACCATAACGTTCCATCTGTGGTGTCCATTTTCATTTTTCCTCAACCCCCCCTTCTCCCTGTCCTTCTCTTTGGGAGAGACCTAACGGAAGTGTTGTTAGGAGCCATAGTTCCTGTTTGAGTTCCTGAGCTTTCAGCTATTTTCCTGTCTTAGCATTGTTATTCTGTTATATGTATATACAGTATATAATAGCAGTAAACTTGATCTGAGATGTTGTAGTGGTCAGGGGCATTATGGGTAAGGGAGGAGCTTGAGATTTGGATCCTAGAACCTTTAGAAAGTGGCCAAGTTGGATCCAAACCCATTGGTTGTGTATGAATGAGAATGGACAACACATATGGAATGTTATGGTGAGTACATAACTTCTTTTTTGTCTTCATTGATTTTATATCCCAAAAAGACTTGGAACTGTGTCAGAATGTTCCACAACACCAAGATGTCCTTTTTGGATTTATCAAGTACAAAATAATACAATTTGCAATTAAAGCCAACTTTTCTTGACCATATAAATTATGTCCATGGGTTTATGAGTCCCCTATTTTCTTTGCTAATGGCTGTAACTATAAAGCAAATAGCAAGGGGGAAAGAGGACACCCCTGGCTAGTTCCACTGTTCAAATGCAGTTTATTAGGGAGGATCCCTCCCACTTTAATTCTTGTCTCTGATCCTTCACATATCCCTGATTAACCTTATTGTCGTATCAGACAATACAAATTCATCGTCATTGCTGAATTAAGTCAAATGTGAGCCTCCGCTTCACAAAACTACATTGAAACATATCTAATGATTTTTGGCAAGACCTCTGCCATTCATTTAGCTAAGTAGAGACATAAATATTTTGTAATCATGATTTAAAATTGAAATGGGTCTACCCGAAGTTGAGTCTGCCGTGTCTTTATCCTCTTTGGATAATATAGCCACAACAACTTTCTTCCAAGATTTTGGTGCTTCCCGTCCTCTTTGAAATATGTTACACAAAATTCTCCAGATCTTTATCACTTTCTTTCCTTCTCAATTCCAAACTTTCACAAGATTGCCATCTGTTCCTGGAGACTTCCCGCAGATTGATTATACATCACCATTTTTATCTCCTTTCCTCCTGTCTTAACTGTTACATGTTGAGCCTCATCTTCTTCTAACTTTGGCAAAATTAAGTCTTCCATAAATATTCCCATTTGTTCTTTTTCTTGGTTTCCACATTCCTTGGCTTTATATAAAATGTTCATAATATTTCCAAAATATCTGTCATACCTGTATTTAATCTGTAGAGCTGATGTTATCTTCTTCATTCCTCCTCACGATAGAGTCTCTTGGATCTAGTTCGGCCACCTTTTCCAGACTTGGATACAACTCTCGAGCTCCTCCCCATGATAATTATCAGGAAAGTTGTAACTTTTTGGGATAGCAGTGTTATAAGTCCTCCCTCTGTAATTCTTCCTCCTTTACCTTTGTGTGTACATGCAAGAGTTTTCTTCCTTGTTCCTTTCTATTAAAAAAAGTTTTTAAAGTCAGTAGTTAAAGTTAAATTTAAAGTTAGGTTATCTGTAAAATTATTGGTAGTGAAGTTCATTTAGTCTTATTTGAGTTATATGTTAAGGTTAACTAGCATCACCTTTAAATGTGCTTTGACCGTCTGTTGGTTTTAGGCAGGCTTTGGTTGTTCTCATGCTGGACAGCCCTTCTCCTGGCTTTAAATATTGCACTTCTTGTGGGCATAAAATCCCCAACCAGGATGTCCACAAGGAGTGCGTGTATTGCTTAGGGGTGGACCATTTAAAGGCAGAGTATGCTGTTTGTGGTTCATTTAATCCCTGGGCTCTTGCTGATAGATGAAATAAATTGATTCTGAGGGATCTCCTTCCATTATTGGCTCCTGAGGATCAGGCAAAAAAGAGGGCACTCCCTGTCTTCCTGAGAGACCCTCTGGAGCCCAAAGCCAAGTCAAGAAAAACTTTGGATCCGAAGAAAGTGTTTGTCCCATCAGATCCACCAGCATCCTCAGATCCAGGGGAAATTATTTCCTTATCGCCTCCGTCACTGTCAGCTCTGGTATTGGATCTGGTAACTCAGATCCAAGAGCCTCGAGCAAATCTCTGGCTCACTCAGATCTAAGCATTCCTGACCCCCATATTTGGCTTCATCCAGATCCTCTAGATGATGAGGAGATTCCTCCGGGCCCAGATCCAGATGGGGGTAGTCTCAGTTCCATCCCCCATCAGATCCGTTGAGGTACCCAGGCCATAGCATCGGGACTCCTCCTCCGATCCGGCCTTTGGCTTCAGAGTTGCAGGGTTCGTGACTCCCGTGTGTGTCAGGTTTGATGCAGGAGAAGCTCCTTTACTTGATGACGATGTTGCCCTTCATCAGCTCTGTTCTGATTTTCTCAGAACAGAGCAAGTCTCAGAGCTGAGGTATCTGTGCTGGATCTGGGGTCTGGGATCTGCTCCGTCTTTGTCGGAGCCATCTCTTCCCCTAGACATCTTGGCACTTGACAGCTCAGGTCTGATCACTTCTGGAGGCTGTGGATCTGGTGCGAGTCCTAGCTGTTTTCCCCCTGTGACTTTGGATTTGGGGGAGACGCAAAGGATCTCTCCCAGTCTGTTGGCTTTTCAAGGTAGTGGAGAGAGTTTTCTCCTGGGAGATCAGTCAACACATATCCTGCAATCCACCCCTGTAGCCCTGACAGGTCAGGGCCTTGAGCCTATTTGTCCTGCCCCGAGTCAACACATCTCGAGTGGCCTCCAAGACTTTCCTGCCCAAGAGAGATCCCCATCTTCAGACACTTCCCCAGAGTACCCTGCTGAGGAAGTCTCCCTAAAGAAGACATGCAAAAGGAGGCACATTGACCCCCCCCCCCCCCGTTGGAGTCCTTAACCGAACACACTGACTTTGATGAGGGGGAAGGATCCCCCTGATCCCCACTCAAAGGTGTCTCCTGTGGAGACATTCTAGAAATCTTGAACTAAAAGGGTGAGTGGTCTGTCCATCTTCCTTCTTCTGAGGAGTCAGTGCTCTTGGAGGCATTTGAGACAGGTCCATCTATGAGCTGGGTGACCCCTCCTGCCCCGCCGGATGACCTCATTGATTTGGTTTTCCACCAGGCATAGGAGGAACCTGACACCATTGAGCCTATTCTCAAGAACCCTGATAGGTGCCTGGTACCTCCGGCAGATAGAAAACATTGGAGCAAAGGTCCCATAGTTTATGCCATCATGGTGGTGGCAGCCACTAAGAAAGAACTGGCAGAAGAGACTGCCAGTGTCCATCCACCTAACAAGGGGTCTAGAGCACTGGACAGGATTGGAAAGTGAGTTTATGCATCAGCCACCTTTGCCCTTTAAATTACCTGGCCCACTTTACCGGGCTGCAGAGAGATCTGATCAAGGATATTTCAGCCTCTCTGTTTGAGTCCATGCCTGCGGAGGAATTCAAGAAAGTTTCTCCCAAGCTGACCACTTTATCATCCGTCGCCAACTCCTCGATGAGGTTAATCTCCCATATAATGGAAGGCACCTCATGAGCAGCCGGTTCAGGTTTTTCCCTAAGGAAGCATGTCTAGATGAGGCTGTGATTTCGCAGAGCCCTTTCAGGTGTCCACTGTTTGGGCTGTCAGTTAAAGACAATCTCACCTGCAGCGAAAAGAATGGGAAGACCCTTTCTGCTGTGGGAATCAAATTTTGTATGGTCCAGAGGTCCTGCTCCAGGAACCAATGCGAAGGCAAGAAAATGTGGTTGCGTAAATGGGGCCTTTCCTGGACCCCCATAGGGAACCCTCCTCCAGAGGCAGAGGTGGAGGGTTTAATGGTAGATGCCACCCTAGAGGCAGAGGAGCTTGCAAAACCAGGACTTTTGAGACACCTTTTCTGACAAGCCATATCAGTACTCCTGAAGCGCTGCCTGACTGTCCTTCTCTGGAGGCAGTCGGGGGTCAACTCGCTTTGTACTCAGAAGCCTGAACCCATTTGACTCAAAACCCCTGGGTGCTACGCATAATATCCAGAGGCTACTATATTCCCTTTTCTCTTCCCCCTCCAAACTCCTAGAAACTCCATGAAGTGCCACTAAGTCAGAGGGAGCAGGCAGCACAGGAGATTCAACAACTGCTGCAAGAGAGAGTCATCCAAGAGGTCCCAGCCATACAAAGAGGATTCAGAACCTAATCCCGGTTCTTTTTGGTGCTGAAAAAGACAGGGGACCTAAGACCCATTCTGGATCTAAGCAGGTTAAATGGTTATGTATAGAAGTCGAGGTTCAGAATGGTTACGGTTCAGTCTATTCTGCCATTGTTGTGTAAGGACTATTGGATGTGCTCAATAGATCTTAAGGATACATGCTATCACATCAAAATAGACAGACGCTCCAGGAGGTATCTGCGCTTTTGGCTGGGAGCCAGTCCTTTCCAATTCAGAGCACTGCCCTTTGGGCTTATCACAGCCCCCTGGGTGTTTACCAAATGCATGACAGTGTTAACAGCTGACATGAGACTCAAAGGATTACAGTGTTTCCATACCTATATGATTGGCTCCTTACCACCTCCATGAGGCATCAGCTCATTCAAGCCAGAGATTACTTAATCCAGCTGTCACACTCACTGGCCATCACTATAAACCTAAACAAGTCCAACCTGGCTCCTGTGCAGAACCTGGAATTCATAGGAATGCAGCTGAACATGAGGGATCAAATAGTTCTCTTCCATTACACCACATAACTCTGAGAAATCAGATCGGGAATTGTTGTCCTACCAGTCCCCCTATGCAGATGATCTTACAAACCCTAGGATCCATGTCAGCAGCAATTCTGTTAGTTCCTCTGACAAGGTTCTTCATGCGTGTTCTTCAGTGGACATTGGCAATGCAATGGTCCATTCTATATTACCCATTATCCCTTCTCATCAGATTGTCACCGATTTGCAAATGTCACCTCAGCTGGTGGATTCAGTCAGATAATCTCCTTCTAGGCATACCATTTTTAACCAACTCCCCAATAGCCAGAGTGACCACTGATGCCTTCCAGTTTGGGTGGGGAGGCATTACAATGAGAAGATGGTCCAGGACACATGGTGCCTGATCTCGACCAGGTTGCATATCAGTGTCTTAGAGATGAGAGCAGTTCTCCTAATGTTGCAAGCTTTTCAGCACTCTCTGTTTGGGGACTATTGCAGTTCACACTGACAACATATCTGCTGTGTGGTATATCAACAAGTAAGGAGGGACAGTTCATACTTCTTGTGCATGGAGGCAATGAGGGTGTGGGAATGGGAATTGGTGATGTCTTCCGACCGCCTTCTAGTTGCAGCACACATCCCGGGGGAAAATTAGTGACATAGCAGACAGACTCAGCAGATCACTCCTGGTTCTGCATGAGTGGTCCCTCAGTCAGTCAGTGACGAGCATGATCTTCAATTGCTGGGGTCAACCTTGCTGCGATCTCTTTGCCTCTCCCCTCAACAACAAATGCAGCAAGTTCTTTGCTCTGATCCCTCCTCCAGGGGAGTCCCTGAGGGATGCACTCATGCACGATTGGCCCATGGGTCTCCTGTATGCTTACCTTGCTCTCCCTCTGATCCCGAAGTTTCTTTAGAAGGCAAGCAGGCTGAAGAGTTCAGTCATCCTCATTATCCAGTTCTGGCCTCCTCAGGTTTAGTTCACCCTCCTCTGGTCTCATCTGAAATATCCTCCGTGGATACTGGTGGCCTGTCAGGGATGCAGCACCCAAACCTTCACACCCTCAGGCTGACCACTTGGTTTGTCTACTTCCAACCCTAGTGAGACAGTCCAGGCTTGCTTCCCTGGTCTGTAAAATCCTTCTAACCTTGCAAAAGGCTTCCATTAAGAAAGTCTACACCAGTAAGTGGAAAAGGTTCATTATTTGGGCTACAAATAGGAATATTGATACCTTTTCAGCACCAGTCTCAGATGTTCTGCTCTTTTTTAGTACTCTATTTAAGGAAGGATCTAGTTTCTCCACCATCAAGCTTCAATTAGCTGCCTTCTCTAATTTTCACACTGCAAGTCAGTCACGTTCCCTGTTCACCTTTAGTTTATGCAAATCCTTTATGAAAGGTATTTACTTGTTGAGGCCTCCCATCAAGGACCCCTCCCCTCCTTTGGATCTCACTTTTGTGTTGCAGGCTTTGACTTAGGGACCCTTTGAACCAGCTGCCACTTGCAACATGAAGCTTTTGTCATGTAAGACAGTCTTTTTGGTGGCTATAACTTCAGCTAAGAAAATTTATGAACTACAAGCCTTATCCTCCAAACCTCCTTACATAATTTTTCATAAGGACAGGGTCTCTTTACATATCAGTTCCTCTTTTATGTCTAAAGTTGAGACGGAAAACAATACCAGTCAGTCCATCCACTTACCAGTGTTCTTTCCAAATTTCTCTAATAAAGGGGAGTATGTTCTACATCTTCTCAACATTGATGGACAACTAAATTTCTATCTGCATAGGACCAAACAACACAGGAAGTCTGACAAACTTTGTGTAGCCTTTTCAGCTAATAAAGTAGCCCAAGTGGTTTCTAAGATAACCTTAGCAAAATGGATAACCTGTTGTATTTCCTTATTTTACTCACAAAAGGGCCTAGAATTACTGTGACATCCTAGAGCACATTCCACCAGAGCTATGGCTACTTCTTCCACCTTTTCTTCTAGAACCTCCATTGATGATAATTGTGCAACAGCAACATGGTCTAACAGTCACAGCTTTGTGACACACTACAAAGTAGATATTTCTAGGAGCAGGTCTTTTTTTAGCTCAATGGTGCTCCTGCATATCCTTCCATGAGGACCACCTGGGAATTACTTATCTGGGGCTTCTGACGCTATGACGAAGAGAAATGAAGAAGACAACATCAGATTAAAATGTTATGTGTGACCATAACTTGGCATCTGCATTGTCTATCTTTATTCCTCCTCTCTCCCACCCAGCCATCCCCCTGCCTCATTCTTCTAGAGGATCATGAAACATGACAGGATGCATAGGTCCCATGTCTGAGCCTCATCTACTGTTCCTTTGCTGTCTGAGTGTGTGTGTATGGAATCAGCAAACTCTTATCTGAGGTGCTTGGGTGGGTGTGGTGCATTGTGGGTAAGATGGAGGAGCTCAAGAGTCAGACCCAAGTCTGCAGAATATGGCCGAGCCAGATCTGAGACCCTGTTGTGAGGAGGAATGAAGATAGACAACACAGATGCCAAGTTATGGTAACACAACATTTTATTATTTTTCTTAAGTTTAGTGATGACCCTTTCTCCTTTCTGTTGGCTAAGTCTTTGTGCTAAAAGTTTTTGTGTTCTGGAGTTATTATCAAAAAGAGTTGCTTTATACTGATGCACATTGTCCAAATACTCCCTTAGTTCTCTTTTAGCGCTCTGCACTTGCTTCTCCTCTTGTTCTTTGAAATTTCCTTATTCTGTAATATTTTAACCTTTGTCAGCCCCTCTAAGTAATTATTTCTGAGCCATATCCATTTTTTTTATTTCTACCTTAAGTTTAAAGTCCATTTACATTGTATCACTTCTGAATAAGTTTATTTATTCCTTAACTTTTTAAATTCTTCTCTTTTTAACATAAAGTGGAAAAACACCAGTGTCTCATTTTTACTTCATTAGCCTTCACTTGTCTTCGTTTTTGTTTGTGAATGATCTGAAATAAGTATTGCATGTGTGTCGAAGCTTTCATTTGCATTCACATGATACTGTGAAGAAGCATTTCTATCCAATATAGACCATTTATTTTACTACAGGGAATATATAAATTCTGTCAGAGTTCCTACTACTAAATTTTCATCTTCCATGCCAAATATTTTCATAAATTTCTTCATAAATCTGTAACTGAAATAATATGCCTTGAAATGCCATTCCAAAATGTTGTGCTCTTACTATAATTCAGAAGATGAAGTCTGAAACTTGACGAAAAGTGATTAAATAAACTTGGGTTTTGCTGGTGGTCTGTTCTGCACGCTTCTTTCATCTATTTGCTGCTTTTAATTCAGAAGATAAATTCTCAAGGTCTAGAACTGAAAAGTAAGATGTAAATCAAGTTGTAGTCCCCACTTTTAAGTAATATTCTCTGCTGAAAGCTGATTATTTTTCCCCAGATTTTCTCAATCTCCATAATAGCAGTTTTTGGTGGAATATGAATACATAATCTTTCATAGGTTCGTACTAAGCTAACTGCCCTTGCGAGCCATTTTAAGTCTACCCAATTATCCCTTGTGAGACTCAAACCTGGCACCTTGTGCTTGCAAGGCAAACACCTTAACCATTAGGACACCCTCCCAACATAGTAGTGTAATCCTCCAAAATTCCAATAGCCCCTTCCTACTATAAATCTACCATTATTGTTTCCCCTCCTCCTCCTTCTATCACTGTTGGAGCCCTTCTAGTAGTTAATATTAATACTCCCATTTTCCCTGATATTCTGCTGAAAATTTATCTTAAAATCCTTTCTTTGTCAAACTGACATGCACATTTCTTTCTAAATGAGTGTCCTGCATCATTGCTGTATGCACTATGTGTTTCTTAATATAATTCAATACCGTTTCCGTATTGCCTATACCTGTAAGGCCATTTACATTCCAAGATAATGTGGATGGGGTAGCTATTATGACAAAAATATTGTTCCTATCTGTTATGCATGCCATTTTTTGTGTGTATTTCCAACTTGTCTTACATGCACTCAAATATTTGGCAGGCTGGTCTTTTCTACATATGTTTATCCTCATCTCCATTTCAACCTATGTCACATTCGTCAAGCCTTTTGGCTTTAATGAAAATCCTCAAAAAAATAAATTTTCAGAAAAACCTATCCCTTGTTAACTTAGAACAAATACAGAAAACCGTGCACCTTCTCAACAAATGAAGTTTAACCCTCCAGACAGGAACTATTGCCTCAAATCGACAGCTGCACCCCCAAACATTACATAATTGAAAGTTAAGGTTACCCATGCTGAAATGCATGTTGCAGCATATGTTGTCACACTGATTGCTGTTTGTTCTTTTCTTATCTTTATTACTCTCCTAGATGTGAAAAACAGCTTGCATGATTTCAGAAAACATTAACTTTTAGCCCTAAGAAAAAGTGCATTGGGTACCCTTAAATAAAACTAAATTATATGCTCTTCTACTAAATGCATTTAAATATTAAGCTGCTGAGTAGGCTAGTATCTCTTATTCACTTCCCATAATTTCAGAGTTTAGTTTTCACCAAACTGCTTGCCGTTATACCTTTAAATTTCCCTCAGCAAAGAATACTCGGAACTCTCAAGATTAAATACTACCACTTGCAGACAGCTCCTCTCCATCTGAAAATAGAAGAATGAGTTTCCTTGGTATATTATCTTTGTTGACTTTGGTAATTCCTTGGGGGGAGCACACCATTTTGTTGTCCATCAGATGAATGGCAAACAAAATCACTACAAAAATGTTGAATCCCAGAATAATGGAGACCAGCAGTACTGATCATACTGTAAACAAGTAGTTTTGCAGGATTCCTCCCAACCCCACTATTAAATTACTCTCACTCTGAGCTAGTATGAACTTGGAGATGAATTCAGTATTGTCTTCAAAGGAATCAGAGTATTGTATCTGTTTCTGAGGTCATGCAACCTCATAGTGAGAATATTTAAGTGCTTGTCATGCATCCCTAGCAGTATTCACATTCTGCTGTTTTCCCTCTTCCTCAAACCCTTCTTCACAGTGTGGATTACTCCATCCCTGAAACTTTTCCATGGATTTGTCTCCATAACCCTTATTCCTGTTTGAGCATCTCCCCAAGCTCAGCATAATGTAACCCAATGTCCTGAAGTTCTAACTCGCTGTCTTTGAAGACTTGACTTCCCCCAAGTCAAATCGCACAGTAGTATGGTCTCTGATAGCAGACATTGCCTTAACCCATTTATCTCTCTAGCCGAAGTACTATAACCAATCATATGAGTTCTGACACTCTGAAAAATAAACTGCAGTTTACACAAGTAACGTCTGAAACTTGATGTTAAACTCTGAAAATGACTCCCTGCAACCCATCCACACCCCTGCTGCTCATATATGCTAACTCTGAGATCACTTTACCTTGGGGTAAGAGGAATATTCCTGAGGTAATGCAACTTCACTCCTAGCATATATTTTCCCATTTCAGAGTTTCAGCCCTGCAATTCTGAAGATATCAGTTATGATCCTTAAAATTTCAACAGTTACTCCAGCTGGTCAACCTTGATTCCCTTTACTTTGGTTCAAACCACATCTGCTTTTCTGTCCTTTAGTATTCTTTACTTCACCAACTGGCTGAATACCTCATGTTCTAAGACCTCGTCAGCTCCAATTTTCCAACTCTCCTGATGTTTGTAATCTTATATTCTACTCCTTACTGATTCAGATGTTTGATGAGTACAGCCATCTTCCTTCTCATCTCTCCTTTATTCTGTCCCCTATTTTATTGACCTCCTCTCTTGATATATGTATGTGAAGGATGATTCACTGGGTAATTTCACCATTACTCTTTCTTCTTGCCGTTACTTAACTCTAGGTATACCCCTGCCTTTCTTCACCATTTTCTTGGAGTGGTATTTCTTCTTCTCTGTGACTTCTCATTTAATGCTTTTTCTTGCAGTGATTTCTACTCCTCTTCCTTCTCTCATCTGTTTGTCATTTTTACTCAACAGGTACCATGGCAGAACCATGTCCCTATCTCTTTTGTCATTATCCATATTTGCATGATATCAACAGTGTTGACCCTCCTCTCATGCATTAGTGGTAACAGCTGTCCATTTTCCTTTCCATACTCCATACACTGCTTAGTAATACTACCCAGATGTGTTTTGAAGTCACCCTTCTTCATTTCTGTGCTTTCCTCTATGTTTTTCTCCCTCTACCTCTTGGCTGATTACCGTTTCCCTTTTCTACTTCTGTGATAACTCCCTCACTATCCATTTTAGTGTAGAACTGTGATTATGAAGGGATACCATTCTAAGACTTCTCTGAGCTCCACTGTTCTTTTTGTAATGAATTGGAATCTGTCATGCAGAGGTGGCCTCTGTTATAACGGACACCCCCCCCCCATTCTACTCCCAAACCGTAGCCTTTCTCCTCTTGGTCAGCAGCTAGTCATTACACTCTTTAACAGGTTCATTTTAGAATATTCATTCACTTTTTTAGTGATGCCTTCTCTTGTAGTAATATTTAAATGTTGATTATTGACATTTGAAGCTTGCAAAAACATGAAAAGAAAAACATTTTTCAGGGAGACTTCACCCCTGCTACTTGTGTGTGTGTTAGGGTGCCTGACCGAAGCATTATAATGTTGAATGTAAAACACTGACAAAATAAGTTAAATCATACACAATAGTGTGTTGTGGGAAACAACCCCCCCAATAATATCGAAAGAGAAAAACTATTTCCTCTTCCTACATTAAGACTAAATACCACCACCCCCACCCCGTAACACTATCCTCAAATTTGTCTGAATGGTGGCAATGTTTTGGGAAGGTTTTAATAATGTTAAGGTGTAGGTTTAGGAGGAAAGAGCAGCATTAGGGTTAGGGTTAGCACCCATTACTAAATAGGGTGGGGGGGGGGCTCTTACAGTTCAGTATTCAACATAATTCTGTATAATTCAGACAGCAGACAAACTTGCCAGTCTTTTCTCACTTGGAATATTACAGCAACCCAGTCCGTAGTTTGTTACTAGACTAACAACTAAAAGGACCCTTACAAGCTTAGCTGCATAGCCCAAACCATTTGGGTCCCAAGTATCAAAGGGGGGGCATGTTAGTAGGCAGGTAGATAAGGATTTGTAACGGGGATGTTACATAGGAAAATACTTTTCTTACTGATGGCCTCTATCCATAAGGGACATGGAGGCCAGACTAGGAGTAGCCTTATGATTTCTCATCCATTTGTCAAGGTTTTGTTTGAATATGGTCAGAAATAAACTCTGCTTTACATAGATAGGGAGCCTATTCCATAATGCGGGGATTCTTATGTCACAAGCAAAATTCAGATCCCTGGATCTAGTGTTTCTGTTGCTGTTTGTTTTATGCATGTGCAACAGGTACATCAGGGCTGGTTCTGAGGAAGCCCTGTAAGCCAGCCAAAGATCTCACCTCAGGACCCTGTAAGTGACTGAGTACAGAACCTTTAGGTGATCAGTGTAGGACAGGGTATTCAAGCCCTGAATTCTCCTGGTAAGAAACCTTTGTGGGTGTTCCAACTGTTGCAAGTGTCTGGTTAGATGCAAGCCAAAGGAGGCACTGTATTCAATGAAAGGGCTGATAAGGGCTGAGTAAAGTGGCACTATAACTTCCTTGGACCTGGATACCATATCCTTACCTATAAGATGGATGACATAGAATGAGTTTCTTATTATCTTAGCTACATGTTGGTCAAAGGCCTGATTGCTGTCTATATATATTCCCAGATCCCTTACTACTGGGTCGACTCTTAGGGATGTTTTATCAATGGAGTAATTAACTTGTGCTGACAGTTTCTCAAAGGGCATTATAAAGTAGTTTGTGGCATTGAGTTTTAGGTAATGGCTTTGTACCAGTCATTTGATTTGTCTGTGTTAAACCCACTTGCAAGATGTTTGTGTCTTGGGGGGAATCTATAATAGCTCCCAGTTTGTAGTCATCTATGAAATTGGTGAGCCAGAGGCCTTTACTTTTAGCCTTAACTTCTGGGAGGTAAGTTCCATACAGGAGTGGGCCCAACACTGAGCCCTGGGATACTCCACTATTGACCGGTCTCTTGATGAAGGTGGTCTCACAGATCCTAACTTCTTGGGTCCTGTCTGTGTGCCAGCCAGCAATTCAATGAGTTATGTAAGAGCCAATGGCTAGCTCAGAGAGCTTGTCAACAATGTCTGAGTGGCATACTGTATCAGATGCCTTAGCCAAGTCAAGATACCCAATGTGCACTTGTTTACCTTTGTGCATTGTCTTGGTGACGCTCTCAAAGACATCTTCCAGGTTAAGTAGGCATTACCTTCCCTTAACAAAGCTTAATTGGGATGGTTCCAGTGCCTGTAAGTTGCCAATGTCCTTGTTTATCATTTCCATAATAATTTGTTCTATTGCTTTGCATACTAGGCTTGTTAATCTGATGGGTCTGTAGTTCCCTGGGTTGTTTGATGGTCCATTCTTGTGGAGTGGAATGACTATTGTGGTCCTCCATTCACTTGGAATGTGGCCTGTTTCAAGACTGTAGTTGCAGATTCCTCAAGTGGTCCTAATAGGTCTTGTTTTAAACTGTTCAGGAGGCAACTGGAGATGTTGCGACCCATGGAGGGCAGTGTCCTTGGCTTTAGCAAGTGCTACCAGCTCCTGGTCCCTGCCAATAGTTGGGGGAAGTATGTTGGAGGGGATTTCACCTTGTAGAGTTGGGGAGAGTGTTGGTGAAGTTTGAGTTGAATTTGTCAGCCAGTAGACTTATGTCACCCTGATCAGTGTAGGGGGTACCATTCACTACCAGTTCAGTTTATTGTTGTTTATTACCTGCAAGGTTCTAGGCATAGCTGAAGAAGGCATTCTGGTTTCCCTTAACCTGTGAAGCTATCCTGATCTCATAGGTAGCCTTGTTGGACTTCATTAGTCCTCTCAGTTTCTTGTTTAGTTGTCTTTAAAAGAGTTAGCTTTCTTGATTTTTGCCATGAGTTTTCTTCTCACCTAAACAGGGCATATAATAAAAAGATTCCACTAGTGGGGTTTGTTTTTAGTATTTGTTTTAGATTTATTTATGTTAAGGTACAGCAGCCTCTATGCAGCCATTCACGTGTGTATATAGTGACTATGTGAAAAATACTGCATAGGTAGCTGTGATCTTGGGCATGGGGGAGCCTTCATTTTGACAAGCTGTCACTTAATTGGATGTAGTTTGTCTTTGAATAGTTTCTAACTGTTACTGGTTTAGCTGGATTAACTGGGTTGATTTTTACTTCAAATGAGACAGCTTTGTGATTCAGCCTCACTAGTGAGGCTGTGACATGGGGGGGTGCAGTGCTCTCCCATGTTGGTGAGTACCATATCCAATATATTTAATCCTGGTTGGAGCATGCACTGTCTGATCCAGGGTGTTTGTAACGTGAGGAAGCATTGTGCCTGTGAGTTTGAGGCAGTGTATGTTTCCCAGTCTCTAGTGGTATAAAGTCACTCATAAATATGGTGTTTGGTTGGTTGATGAGCACCTATTGGCAGTTTAGGTAAGAGTTATGAGACTTTAAGGGCATAGACGGTGACCTGTAGCTAGCCATGATACGATGAAGGACATTAACTATTGTGACTTTCATGAGCTCCATGGTATCATCTTGTTTAACCAACCTAGAGGCATGTATGTTTGCTGCTAACATAAGTCAAAACATTTCCACCTTTGGTCCCAGTCTGTGCTGTTGTTGGTCTAAGTGTGTTGAAGGCACTGTATCCTTACACTTCTGGAGTACTTTCTATAGCTTTAATTCCAGTCTTTGTCATGGCACATATCTATGCACATCCTCCAGAGTGAGCAGGGCTTTTGAAGGGTGTGGAGTTTTTGTTTAGGCTCTAAGCACTGAGCAATAACACCTTAAGGTTGCTTGTAGACTTTTTCACTATCTTGGTAGTTTTGTCTTTTTGGCATTGCATAAAAAAGGTTCTGGGGGGGTGGATAAAGTTTTAACCAATGTCTGAAAACCATTTCCCAGATCATCATAACTTTGTCAGACTTATTTACTTTCCAGAACTTCCCAGTTCACAAAGAATAATTTAATTTAGTGATATCATGAGGCCGGACTTCATCACTTTTACCACACATATTTAAGTTTGGCTGTGCACTGACAATTTGAATTGATTTATAGTAAAGCAGAAACTGTGCAAAAATATTCAAGAACTGTAAGGGGAAAGAAGACAACAGTAATGTTACATCTGATAATATTCATTCATTCCTTACTGATGGGTATCTGTTCTGTACTCGGAACCGAGTCGGCCTTGTAACAAGCTTGTGCCAGCCAAAAAACTCTTGAGCTAAGCTTTTACCCACAATGCCCTTCCCCTTGTTACCTCAGATCTCGTTTGCCGCATTGCCGTAAAGCCATGTTAAGCCAGCTCTCTCAGCTAAACAATTTAAAAACTTTTCAAATTACCAGTTGTTAGTTGGATTTTCTTCTTCATTTTTATTGTTTTTACATACTGTCTTGTGGTTAGTGTTTGTACTGTTTTTTCTCTATCCCTTACTGTTTTTTAGAATACCATCATTGGTAAAGGCCTTTCCCCTCCCTTACCCTTGAGGTAATTTCTTTCAATACCATTGTTGGTATCACCCCCCCCCTACTCGCTTCTTAAATAAAAAAGAATCTCTTTTCTATCTCTCTTAATTGTGTGTTATAATTTTTGTTTTACACTATGTCAGAAAAGAAAGGAGCATCTGGTTTCAAACAGTGCGACCAGTGTGGCCGCAAGATGCCCAATTCAGACACACATGACTCTTCTAGGATCCTTAATGAGAGGAAGAATAAACTTATTTTGAAGGGCCTCCTTAAGACACCCTTCTTGGAGGCTATCTCTTAGTCAGATGGCTCACCCCCCCCCCCCAGCAAGCATCATAAAAAGAGATCACATTCAGTTCCTTCATCTCCTTCTGCTGAGAAAAAACAGGAACCAAAAATTAAAATACCTAAACTGTCTGAACCAGGATTAAAATTGACTTCCATGGCACTGTCTGCTGTGGTCACGACCTCGATGCTGTCATCGAAATATGTATCTTCAGTGTCAGCCTTGGCACCGAAAACTACATCTTCGGCACCAATCGTACCAAAGACATTAGAATCCACCTCAGTCAGTCTTTGGCTGCCTTAACTCTGGCACCATCTTCGTCACCACTGTCCACAGCCACGGCCCCGAGCCTGCCTTTAATGTTGACTTAGGAATTTCCCACACCAACAATTGCTCCCATGCATATCTCTACCCTTGACACTTCTGTGCCACTGATTCCAGCAGCCAGGACCCAATATTCACTCTCAGTGGATCCCTTCTTGGGGGAGCAGTACATAGGTTCATAGGTTTATACTAGGCTATCTGCCCTAAGGCATTTATAAGCCTAGCCCAAATTTTTGTGGCTTACGCCACTCCTTATATGAAAAAATACTGTGCCCATTAGTTTGTTGTGCCTCTGTCCAGCAGTGACACAGAGATGATTCCCGGGATAAACCTACGATCTCCCATCCACAGGTCAAGATTTCTCTTGAACAGAGCCAGCGAGGTGCTCTGCCTCACATGGATCGGGATTTTATTCCACAGCATAGGAAGTCTCTGAGTGATAAATCTATCCCTCAAGCACGTCCTATTTATATCCGTGCTAAGGTTTAAGTCGCTTGCTCTAGTGGTTTTGGTGGATTTGGATTTTTTGAGGTGGAGCATGTCCATTAATTCCAGGTTGGACATGGCCTTGTATGTCAGGCACATGTCACCTCTGAGCAGACGGTATGCAACTGAATAGAGCTGGAGTTTCTTCAATCTGGCAGCATATGACAGATTTTGGAGTCCCTTTATCCTTTTGGTGAGGAACTTTTGGGGTCTCTCCAGTTGCTGCAGATGTCGGGTGAGATACATCCCGAATGGGGCAT
Organism: Protopterus annectens; assembly: GCF_019279795.1. NCBI lineage: Eukaryota > Metazoa > Chordata > Ceratodontiformes > Protopteridae > Protopterus > Protopterus annectens. The sequence goes on along the minus strand of NC_056746.1, from coordinate 259,223,727 downwards.
TGTACTCGATCATTGGTCTGATAAGTGAAGAGTACAGGGAACAATGACCTCACTAGATCTGGATGTGAATCCTTCATGATCAGGTGGGCAATGTAGAAGGTCTTTCTAACCACTTTAGCAGCGTGAGTGTCAAAGAAAGGCCACTGTCAACCTGGGTCCCCAGGTCCCTGATAACCTCTTCTGTGCTTAGTGGATTGCCACCTATATGGTAGTTTGGGGTTACCTTGTTTTTCCCGAAGGGTATGACTATACATTTTTTGGCGTTTAACTTCAGGCCATGGCTCTGGCACCAGCTATCTGTTTCCGTGAGTCCCTTCTGAAGGATATCCGTGTCCGATGCACTTTCCACTATGGCCAAGTTTGCAGTCGTCTGCAAACTTTGTCAGCCAAAGTCCTCCCATGTTGGCCTGTACTTCTGAGAAGTAGATGCCGTACAATAGGGGGCCAAGGACTGAGCCCTGTGGGACACCACTTGTGACCGGCTTGGAGTCTGACATAGCGCCAGCAACTCTAACCCTGTGGGTTCTGTCCTTAAGCCAGTTTGCAACCCATCTTGTGACATATGGGTTTACATTTAAGCTGGTAAGTTTTTCTACAATGCCCGAGTGGGGTATTGTGTCAAAGGCCTTTGCAAGGTCAAGGTAGGCTGTATGGACTGCCTTTCCCTCATCAATGGCCTTGGTGACTGTTTCGAAGAAGTCGACCAAGTTCAAAAGGCATGATCTGCCCTTGACGCAGCCAAACTGGGTCGGGTCCAATGTCTGCAAGTCCCCTATATCTTTGTTTATGAGCTCCATTATGATCCTCTCCATAGCTTTGCAGACTAGACTTGTTAAGCTTATGGGGCGGTAATTACCAGAGTCCGTAGAGGCACCACCTTTGTGGAGTGGGACCACAGTTGCCGTACGCCACTCCTTGGGCACGTATCCTGTGGTAAGGCTGAGATTAAACAGCTGCCTTATGTGCGGGTTTAATTCCTCATTTAGCTCGTGTAGCACACAGCCGGGGACACCATCCAGTCCCATTGATGCTGTGTTTTTAGCTTTAGAGAGAGCAGCTTTCACCTGCGCATTTGAGATGTCTGGGAGGCTACACTCTGCTGGGATAGTTATCTCTCCTTTAGGGGGGGAGAGAGGGGTGAAGTTTGCACTGAACCTGTCTGCCAGTATGTTGGCAATGTCTGTGGGTTCAGTGATTTTTGTATCATTTTGGACTAATTCTGAGCATATCTGGGAGTTTCCACCCAGGTTCCTAACATAGCTGAAAAAGGCCTTATGATTGTCCTTTGAATCCATGACAATTTTTCTCTCAAAATTGGCCTTAGTTGATTTTATGAGTGCTCGTATTTTTTTACTAATAATGATCAGGGGTGACTTCCCTTTTATGGATTTTGTTCCATCATGCAATAGCTTTCTCCTCTTATTGTAAAGTTTGTTAATGGCTGGGGTCCACCAGACTGGACGTTTGCCCTTTGTGGAAAGAGTCTTGGTTTTATTTGGGATTGCCTGATCCATGCAGTCCTGGAGGTGTTCATAGAAGGCATTTGTAAGGGCTTCCGCAGCTTTGGTTGTGGTTTCCACTGGCTCAGGGGTCTTGAAGGATACCATACCAGTCTTGAGTAGTGTGAAGTTTGCTTTAGAGAAGTTCTTCACTGTGGTCTTTTTTGTTTGGGGTGGGGGCGGGATGTGGTTTTCCAGTGAGATTAGTTTATGATCAGATCTCACCAATGAGGGATATACTTCCGGTGTGGAGCATTTTGTCCCCATGTTTGTGATAATGAGATCTAGTATATTTTCTCCTCTCGTGGGAACAGTGACTAGCTATTCCATGGCATTTGAATTTATGAACTCCAAGAACCGTTGGGCTAGAAAGTTAGGGCTTGAGTAATGTTCACAGTCTATACTCGGGTAGTTGAAGTCACCCAATATGATGGTGTTTGGAGATACATTTATACCCTTCAGTGTCTTCAGGAAGGCTGTGTGGGGTTCCTGAGTTTGTGAGGGTGGCCTGTAGCATGCTACAATTTGTAGAGCAGTTTTGCCTATGATTAGTTGCACCTGGATGGTTTCCGAAGCTTCGTGCGTTGCCACCAACCTGGAGGTGTGGGTATCCTTTATGAATATGGATACACCCCCTCCTTTTGTGGTGTGGTCCGGGTTTTGGGGCCAGAACGCATGATATGAGGTAAAACCTAATAGTGCCGGGGTGCTCTCAGGAGCCTTGAACCAGGTTTCAGTTACAGCACAGACATCGATGTTCTCCATACTGAGAAGGGCCTCGAGTGCGTGCATTTTGAGATTTAGACTTCTGGCATTGAGCAGCATTACCCTCAGTTTCTTCCCATTTTTGTTTTCTAGGGTGGTAGGTTTAGAATTTGAGCCTTGCCTACAGGAGTACAGCCCCTTCTTAGAAAGACCTGACTCCCCATCCGGGAATATCGATGCGATCATCCAAGATCCTTTCAGAATTGGATGTGGTGCACCTTGTGGATCAGCTGCTGATGTCGAGGGGGATTACAACACCATCCGAAACTCCCCTCCTTGTTGGAGTTGGGAGTTCTTCTCCACAGACTCCAGTTTACTCTCCTGCTTTGACTTCTGTGCAGGTATCGAAGCTCCTGGAACTGACACCCTCATCGGCTCCCACTGCTTTGGTTCCACTGGTGGACCTCACCGTGGTGCCGGAGCCATCCCTCTGGCTCCTTGTTCATTTGGAACCGAGCCTTTCTCAAGATCGTGGCTGGTCCATAGGCACTGGGGTTCATGGTACGGCAGCAATTTTTTCTGCGGTGCCATCCATGGTTCCGGGAGTCCTTGCATATCAGTGTCCTAGTACTTTGGGTGGTGCTTCTAGTGTTCCAAGCATTTCATCCCATCCTCCCATCAGGGACAATTGCGGTTCAATCAGATAACATGTCAGTGGTCTGGTACATCAACAAACAAGGGGGGAACCAAATCCTACCATCTGTGTCAAGAAGCCATGAGAATTTGGCAATGGGCGATAGGTTCCATCTGCTTTCTGATAGCAATGCATATTCCCGGGAGTTCCAACGTGACTGCAGACAAGCTGAGTAGATGCATCCTACTGCCTTATGAGGGGTCCCTCAATCCTACTATTGCGATGAGGATCTTCAGTCACTGGGGCTAGCCTTGCTGTGCCTATTCGCCTCTCCAGCAAACTACAAATGCAGCAGCTAATTTGCCCTAATCCTTCCTCAGGGGGAGTCCCCGAGGGATGCTCTGATCCACGATTGGCCCACGAGACATCTGTATGCTTTTCCCCTGATTTCCCAATTTCTAAAGATAGCTCTTCGTCTGAGAAGCAGAGTAATCCTCATTGCTCCTTATTGGCCATGGCAAGTTTGGTTTCCCTTCCTTTGGCCTCACCTACTAGATCACCCATGGATTCTGGATCCCTCTCCAGAACTGATCTCATACCCACAAGGGTTGACTCGTCCGGACATCTTCAGTCTCAAGCTGACAGCTTGGTTCCTCCACTTCCAGTAATTGCCAGGCAAGACAACCTCAACTCCCCAGTGCGTTATATCCTTTTGGCTTCACGTAAGCCATCTACCAGGAAAACCGATCTCAGCAAATGGAAGAGGTTCCTCATTTGGTCTCAAAAAAGACAACTAGATCCTTGCTCAGCTCTAGTTGCTGTACTTTTGGACTATTTATCAAATCTTCTTGATTCAGGAGCAGCATCCTCAACCATTTGGGTACACTTAGCTGCTGTCTCAAATTTCCATAATGGTTTTCAATATTCTTCCCTTATATCCAAAGAAAAGTTGCCGAAAAGGGCCCGAACAGTCACTAATAAAAAAAAATAAACAGACCCCAGAAGGATCACAGTAAAGCGGTCAGACAGTCAATGAAATGTTAAATAATTTATTCCGAGTATTCACTCCACAAATAAAACATAAAGTATTCACTTCACTTTACCACAGTGTAACGCTCAATCTACCTAATACGTTTTTGTTTTAAAACTTCGGCAGATGTGGGCTGGTCTTGCAACAGTTCTTATTTATACAGGTTTAAATTAATAACATCCAATCACCAACTTCATAACAAATGAGAAATAAAATTTAAATAGATGACTTTAAAACTCCATAAAAACAAGATGTTTTTGTGGTCTAAGACCTTTTCAAAGCTGTGTTCCTTTTAAAATCATGCTAAAACAGTTAATAAATATGATATACCAGTATGTGTTTTTTTATAAAATAAAAAATATATAATATATATAAAAAATGTATTAATTACTTATAAATTAGTGAAAATCTTTTTGTTAAGCTGGATTGTGGCATCGTCTTGTGGTGAAAGAGTAAATTGCACATCATTCACATTAAACATCTCTTAAAAAACTTTGTGACAAGTTATACAAACAAATAAAACCTAATATTGTGTTTTATAAAATCCAATGTAGTTTATTGTTTAAAAACTCACTTTACTATACAAGTCCTCCTATAAAATTTTAATAAAAACATTAAAACTGTTAGAACAAGTATGAAATATTAGAAAAATGAGCCATCTTATTAAGACCTTATAATTTATGGAGATACAATCATTTAGCCCTGGCCATCTGTTGGCTTGTAAAGTTACTTGACACCAAAGCTCTCTGCATTCTATTCTTTCCTCCCGTAAACCACCCCTATCGTCATTTTACAAGTAACTTTACAAACCAACAGATGGCTGGGGGTAAATGATTGTATCTCCATAACCCCCCTTCTCAAATTAAGAGCTGCTAAATCATACAGCTGTTATCAGTTGACTTACAGGCTGCATGTTAATGCTGTTAGTCTGTAGTTTTAGCTGCATGTTAATGCTGTTAGTCTGTGGTTTTATAGAGCTGATAAACACTGTATGCGATATAACAATATATGCAATATAACCAATTTTATTCTCTATCTCATGTTTATATTGCACTGTCGAAAACTCAAACTGTCGACAGCGTAATGATCGACACAAAAATGTCGAATGTCGAAACCCCCAAACATCAAACACACAAAAAAAAAAAAAAAAAAAAAAAAAAAACACCCAAACACAACACAAATTGCTCTATGCAGGGGGGGGCAAGCCACCCTGCATCCCCCACACCCCCCACTACTTAAATATACCAACTCTGAGATTGCACTACATTGCAGTAAACGGAAATCTCCCCTTACGGAGATTTCCATTTACACGAGCGAAGACTTTCGCTTTTGACATTTTGGTGCCAACAGTATCAGCTTCGATATTGTCGGCCTTCGACAAGGTGAAGTAGACCCCTCTATCTCTATCCCTTGCATGCTCTCCATTTCACATTCGTGTAACCTTTGCACTAATTCTGCCTTATTTAACTTTGTTTTACAGTTTGCAAGGGTTTCTTACCTGAGTACCCCCCCCCCCCACACTTACACACACACACCTGGGATTAACTGCATAAAAGAAAATCTACTTTATCCACTGAAGCTGGCTATCTTAAATAAATAAAACCTCCTAGAAGCAAGATCCCGACACCCTACAGCTTTTCTGTTGTAATAGGCGAATTACAGCTTAGTCTTTGTAAAGTTTTAAGGCTTAAGAGGTGTGTGCACAACAACAATGAAGGGTTCCAGCCAATTACCCCTAGATTGGGCCGTAATACCGTGAATCAGCCTTACACACACACACACACACACACACACACACACACACACACACATTCTTCCAGTCCCACACATTTACTGCTTAAATTAGTAATTTTTTGCTTTTACTTTCAGCATCATTTCTACACTAATCACAACTGTCTTTATAACTGCCCAACAACCCTGTGTGTGTGTGTGCTTACAGTGATAAGTATTTAAAGTATTCCAGAGCTACTTAGATTAATCTTTTGTTAGATACTAATATTTTAAGCTTATTACTCGCCTTAAACTCATTTCAAATGTAGCAGCATAGGGGGTGCGGTACACCATGAAATCACTATTACGGGGGACAGATTGTTGGGCACCTTTCCCTGTGGTCATTGTTCCTCGTGCCAGTACATATTCAAGTCCAAACAATTTACCAGTAAAAATACGAGTCAGCTTTTTGCTACCAGATTTTTTGGGAATTGTGGAGCTGACTGGGTTATATACCTGGTCACATACACCTGTTCGGCTTTTTATATAGGTCAGACATCATGTCCACTGTGTCCCCGTATGTCTGAGCATCGGAGTAATATACGCAACAAAAGGTTGACAAATGCACTATGTAGACATTGTATGGTTCATAGTACTGCCCAGTTCTACTTTATGATTGTAGATAGGATCTATGGCAATAGAAGTAACAGACAGGGCTGGCACTCTATTTTAAATAGAAATGAGAAATATTGGATTATAAAACTGGGGGGGTCTCTTTTCACTGGGGCTTAATGATCATTTATGAAATTTATTAAATAGTGATTCATAGCACATAACATGGTGACATTTATTTGTTTATTTCTTAGGAGTGTTAACAAATGGTATAGGAAATGACATAATATGATCTCTCATTGGAGGGTTGTACTATTTAAAGGTTATGATTGTATGGGATTTTTTGTTACATATCCCATTGAGGAAGGCAGGTTTGCAGAAACTGGTCTGGGACTTATCCAAATAAACCACTTTACTATTTTTGGGTGTTGTGTTGATTACCTCATGGTGCTGGCCACTTGTGTACAGAAAAACAAAGACCCCTCAAATCTACCGCAATACAAGCAATTCCATAACCAGGCAAAACATCTAATAACGATTGATAAAAAGCCTACTGCCTCCACCTACAAAGCCAACATAAAATTAATCCCCAAAATTTCTGGTCCTCCTCCAACCAACCATTCACCTAGGCTCTCAAAGCAACCCATCTCCTGACCCACACAAAACTCCTACCGAACTTGCCACCCTCTTTAATTCCAACTTCATTGACACCATAGCTAACCTAACTACCACATTTCCTGCAGTTACCACCACCACCATCACCAAGACAACTGATGACCAAATCATCCCAGCAAACAATCCTACCCTCTACTCCAATCTAAAATTCTTCCCCATACCCACCACCACAATAAAAAAAAACTTTTACTTAAGCTAAAACCCTGTACTCTGGCCCCTGACAGTCTACCCCACACTTCCTGCAGCTAGCTGCAAACTCTATAGCTTATCCCATCAGCATACTCAACAGATCGATTAAAGAGTCCCTTGCCCCAGACATCTGGAAAAAAGCAGTCATTCTCCCCTTACACAAAGGTGGCACCAACACAGACACCACAAACTTTTGGATCACAGCAATTCTCTCACCCCTCTCTAAAATACTGGAAAAATGCATCCATGCCCAACTCCTCAACCACCTGCTTGAAAACCAAATTCTGTCACCCACTCAGCATGGTTTCAGACCAGGACACAGTACCACTATGCCCTCCTCTCCTTCCTTGATGCAGTTAACCGGGCATAGGATTCTGACAAAATAATTGCTTCTCTTTTCCTCAACCTCTCCAAAGCTTTTGATACCATTTCCCAATACCATCCTCCTTTCTAAAGTATCCACCCACCACATTTCTCCACCTACCCTACAATGGTTCAAAAGCTATCTTTCCAATAGGCAGCAGTCCATCAAATGGCAAGTCTTACTCTCTCCCTCAACTTCCACCCCGAAGGCTCCATACTTGGTTTTCTCTTATTTAGCATCTTTATTAACAACTTTCACTCCACTCTCCCACAATGCTCAGTAATCCAGTATGCTGACAACTGTACAATATGCACTGCAAATTTCAGCTCTGAACTCTAGCAAATAACCCAGAATGTCCTCACTTCTACTGAATCTTGGATGCTTAACAACCATCTTGCCCTAAATCCCACAAAAACTAATCTAGTACTTTTTACCCCTAAGAAAACCACTCCCCTAGATAAAAAAAAAACTCTTTACTCTAGAAGCCCAGGACAGTACCACTGTAGAAGTTGTGCCACACACTAAATTACTAGGCATTATTATAGATGAAAACTTTAACTTTGACTTGCACATAAACAATAACATCAAAAAACACAGCAAAAGCTTGGTATGCTCTACAGGCACCAACACTTCAATAGCCTCTCTACTAGACAAAACATTGCAACCACCTTTTTTATTACACTCTCTCCTTTATGGTGCCCTTCTCCTCACTAGTATCCAAAATTCTACAAAATCCAAACTTGATATGCCACCAAGGACAAATTCTCATCCCACCATTGTAATTAACTGAAACAATTAGTCTGCCTGGAACTCCCCCACCATTTTTCATTCTCCCAACTAACTACAGTGCACAAAATAATCTACAGACCCAGACACTGTCATACTCTCTTGACTCTACTTGCCAGATATCAACCCAGCAGGCACTAAGATCTGAAATTCATTTACTTCTAAAGGTAGAAAAGCCTACCTTACTTGCTGGTCAACTCCTCTACTCCTTCACTGTCGCCAAACTATGGAACTCACTTCCTATTTCTATAAGAAACAAAGGCAGCACCACCACCTTCAAACAAATACTAAAAAGTCATCTCAACTCTTCCTGGCTATGTCCCTTCTCTATAACCTAACCTCTTCCTTCTCCATCTATGATAACAAAACCCCCATGCTTTGTGCTACTACTGATTGATGATATTTTCTCCATATTTATTATCTTTCATCACTTGTTGATAATGGTACAATATTGCAGATTAATATATCTCTGTTTAATATCTCTCTGATTGAATTCATCTGGCATCCAGCTAAATTCCTTTTATGTATATATTCTGTTATATTACTGTAATCAAACTAACTAGATTCCTGCTTTTATGTATATATTCTGTATATATTACTGTAATCAGTATGTGTAACACTGTTACTACTTCTGTACCGATTAATGTTTAATTTTTTTTCTGTATCTGTGTTCTTACCAGAGCTTTTCTCCCCAAGCTTCCACTGGAAATAGGCTCTTTTAGGCCCAGTGGACATTCTCGGTAAACAAATGCAATAAAATAATCTCTCTCAAAGATCTACTGTTGTAGTAAGTATGTGATATAACTGTATTGTGTGAAACCTTCCTATTTTGAAAATGCTGGGTTTAATTCTTATTTTACTGCTGAGCTTTCTTTGAGTTTGAATAAGTTGGACTGGCATGGATTTTAGTAACTGTTTTCATTTTTGTCTTCAGATTACCATGGCGGTAATGTTTCAAACTTTATTCAGTAACCCTCTGGCATTTCACCACACCCTGCAGCTTATACTGTGCCATGGCTTAGATATATGTGGACTTCGCCTTCTTTACCCCAAGTACAACATTTTAGCTTCTAGCACAGGTAATTTTTATTTGCAAAGTCAACATTGTTATCGAAACCTTTAGTACTGTAATGTGTTGTGCTGGTGTAAATAAATAAGTATATGGTAAAAAGTGCACTTATTTCATTAAATTATCGAGTAGTCCCCAGCAGTCATTCATTTGGCTTGCACATATGTAACATTTTATCTTATGCACAAAAAGAGAGTCCACCAAGTTAATGCAGCTGTTCATATATTCCTATACTTACAGTCTTCCCCCCTATTTCTGAATAGATCTAGTGAGTCTGTCAGTTAACCTTAATTTTTTTCCAGGATTTTGCTATTGTCTCACTGGAATCACAGTTAACTTTTCCAGCTTTGAGCTGCACATATATTCTGTGCTTTACCTCTCTCTTTCTCTTCCAGCCTTCTTAAGCAGTGATCTGCCCTTCACTTGATATTTCTGTCTTCTATTTAGGTATAGACATGGATTAAGTAAGGAGATTCTTACTCAAGGAGTTATATTTCAAGTAAGTTGTCATATTTGGATTTGCAGTCTAGCAGTGTTTCTCCATTTGGTCCTTCCTCCCTGGACCAGCCAGCGCTGTTCTGATGTTGTTATAAGCCTTGGTATGCGGTTGCTTGAATTTCTGAGTCTGCTTTGTAATACTGAAGAAATACATTCTGCACACAGTCTTTCTGGGAGCATCTGACTTACCTCCAGTTTAACTGCTGTGATATACTGCACTTCATGCAAGTCAATGTGCTTTTGCATCCCATAGTAGGGAACTGTGCCTGTAAAACCCCAGTCACTAAATACACTACCTTTAATTTTGCATCATCTCAGAGAAAAGTGAGATGTTTACTTCCTCTTCTCCTGACTTGTAGTCTCAGAAGTAGTATATTTAGAGATTAGGGATGTGGAAGCGGAAACCTCACATCAGGGGTACAGCCAACCTTCAAATTGTTTTTAAAATTTGTTGCACTTTGTTTTACATTTGTGATGGTTATGTTGGATGGTGAACTAGTGTGGTAGATAGTCTGAATGTCACAGAGTTAGTCATCACTAGATCAAACTAGAACTGATTCCTCCTCAAAACTTCATTATCAGGTTCCCTCTTTCTTTTTGTCCCTGGCAACATTTAGCAGCTCGGCTTTATTTTTAGTTCATGAAGAGTCTATCATCCATATCTAGCTGTATTTTTCTTTGGTCATTAAATATTCATTTCCCCTTTTTATGTACTTGTCAGTTATTATTTTGATACTCCCATTCTACAGCTGGTTTATTTAATTTAATTTTATTTATTTTCTCCTAGCCTGTGTCCTGTGTAATATTTTGCTCTGAAAATTGTTATCTTCTCCACAGATGTCCTTTATGAATTATCCTTATAATAAACAAGGGTCTGCCTCATGTTACTTCTACTGGCCTTCCTGTACTAATTTACTGACTGAATTATCCCACCGCCCCAGTTGACAGCGATGGAAAATAGAAGTCATTATTTTACAACTGTTTTTCATCCTTTCACCCACAGATACCAAGGCTTTGCCTCCACACCCCATTCTGTAAGCATACCCCTATGGAGTTTGCTCCAAATCGTATAAGGAGGAGACACAGTTTTGAATGTATATTTGCAGTTAAATGCACGTATACAAATGGCAGAACAAAAAGGTGGTAAATATGATATGCATCCAACAACAACTTTTCCAAAATATCCTCTTAAAAGTCACATGGCACGCACCTTTTACTTGTAATTCTTCCCTAAAGTTGCATGTACTGTATACATTACTTCCTCTTATTTTAAAATAAAATTGCAGTAAATAAATTTTGTGTAAATACATTGACGGGGTATGTTTTGTAACTATAGATGTGTATCCTATTGATCACTGCTGCAGTATAGCCTTAGCTATATGGTTTACATCTTGCCAAAGATGTAACAGCCTGCCACCTTCCAAAGCTTCAGAGCACTATCCACGCATGCAAAGTGTCAAGCTGAGCTGACTAAAAGACAAGTGTCCTCTCAGTGGGCAAGAGAGAGACAGTCTTGTCAGTCCTGGGAGAGGGAACAGGGAAGGCTTCCCTGTTGTGCCAGAATGCTGTGCCCTTCCCTGGGAAACAGCTGCTGCCATTAGTAACAAGTTTGGCTCCATTTTTTCTAAACAAGAAAGAAACAAAAAAAAAACATATATCTAGTCCTCCTCAAATTTTTTTGGATAGGAGTAGTTTACTGGGACTGGCTTGTGGATTAATTCAGGCTGTTGATGCTTTGTGTAAAGCAGTTTATGGTAAATGAAAGAGGGGATTCCACTTTTCCTAAAGAGATTCAAGATTTTGAATCTGAACGGAGGATGCAGGGACAGATTCAAGGATTTGTTTTCTGATTTCTGATTCAGAATCTGAAGACAGCTTAGTTTCTGATTCTCCCTGTGGGGATTTCTCTTTCTCTGACACTATTGCTAGAATGTCCCACTGTTTTTAGTGGTAGAACCCTTAGGTTTCTCAGTCCCTCAGAAAATACTAAGAATTGTTACAGAAGGATTTTCCAGAACCTACACTACTCATTCCTCTTGTCCTGTCTGCTTTAGAAGATGTGTGTCTTATTGCCTGCAATTTTCCTGATAGTTAGCTGTCCATAAAAAGGTAGATAAGATGTGCCCCCAACAGTGGGACTGGTAGTGGTGCAGAGGTTAGAATTGTCACCTCACAGCAAGAAGTTCTCTGGTTCAGTTCTCTGCTGGGGTGCCTTCTGTGCGGAGTCTGCATGCCCTCCCTATGTTCACATGGATTTCTTCCAGGTTCTCAGGTTTCCATTAACATTCCAAGGACATGCATCTGAAGTGTTTCTCTCTGGGCCTCCACTGAAAATGGGGTCTGTCCTAGTTGGACTTTCCCGGTAAAAAAAATGTTAAATAAATACATAAATAAAGTTCCTTAGTCTTTTAAATTTTTATACACTATTCCCGAACCTGACCTAGCAAATATAGCCTTAGTTGATTTCACTTTTGCTAAGCACTTAGTTAATTCCAATCCTACTCTTTCTAATAAGGATGAGAGTATTATTGATGGGTACAGGAAAAAGTGTATACTTCTGCTACATTGCTTTTCAGAACATTGAATTGTTGGGCTCATATGTCAGTTTGTTTTGACAAATTGTGAACATATGTGGAATGTGTTGTCTACATTTTCTTCTTGTTTTAAATAACTTAGTTTGTTCTATTGCACAGGTCACTTTGTGTGTATGACTCTTGTTGATAATTCATCCAGGACTATCGCCACGGGTACTATTTTAAGGAGGTTTGCTTGTCTGTATTCTCAAAACTTCCCAGTTAATGTAAAAAAATTAGATTTTAATTTCTGCCTTACATAGAAATTTAGTGTTTGGTCCCTCTGCTGCAGAGGTGATCAAAAAGTATGATGAAAGGAGCACGCTGATCCAGGGGATCTCTACCAATTTTTCAGCCCTTTTTTTCCAAATTGTCCAAGGGATTTTCTTTCTCCTCATCCAGTTTTGGCAAAAAAAAGATTAAACAGCCTCAACAGAATTCAGATAAGCAGACCATTAAGAAGAGATGCCAAGGGGGTACCAAAAAGAAGTCTAAAACCTCCTAAAACTAAGAACAGTCCATCAAGTCTAAATAACTATTTTTTCAAGAGAGCTTGAGACCCCCTCCCACCCTGGCCCCCTTTCTCTTCCATAAGTCTGAATCTCCATTTTTCTCTTTGGAAACAGATTGTTTAAGACAAATGGGTTCTAAAAATCATTCATCAAGGTTACAGGTGGCAGTGGGAGGAAATTACTTCTTTCCAGGGGGTCATTCATCATCCTGCAGATCAGACACATTTCCACCTTCCACCTATTCTTCATCACACACTATCCCAAAGGAGAGATAGAACCAGTTCCTTCTTACCGGGTGGGGGAGAGGTTTTAGTCAAGGATGTCCCTAGTGCCAAAGAAATAAAATGCTTAGAGACCAGTTCTGGAGATTTTTCTCCTAAACCTGTGTTTAATAGTGCCCATATTCAAAATGTTGTCATGTCACAACTTGTTACCTCTTCTTCCACTTTCAAGTTTTTTTGTAACACTAGAAGTAAAATATGTTTATCATCACATCCCTATTCATCCAGATTTCAGATGTTTCTTAAGGTATTGTGTGTCTGGATCACATTATAATTTCTCTGCCTTACACTTTGGACTATCCACTGCACCAGGAGTGTTCACAAAATGCCTGTCTTCGATTATAGCTCATTGCAGGCTACAGGGTATCCACATTTTTCCATATTTAGGCGACTTGCTTATCTTTGCAGAGTCTTTTCTAGCTATTCTCCTGACTCACTAAATCACCTCCTCTCTACTATAAACTGGTCCTTTCTCTCTAATTTCACTCTCGATGAAGCAGTCCTGCACTGAAACAACACCTTTCTATCTATCCTCAACTCCATTTCCCCCACTAGGAAAACTCGCATCAAATTCAGATATGCCCCATGGCTAATAAAACTACCTTTACACTCATGAAGACCAGAGATAAAGCATGGAAAACTTGGAAAGGCAATAATACTTCTTCCAACCTCATCTCTTACAGGGAATTTAGAAACAAAGCTAAGAAACAAATCAATCTTGATAAAAAGAACTATTACCAATCCTCACTTAATCCCTACTGTAAGGAACCCTATCAATAAACTTCTCTCACCTGGTACTCCTACCCCACCCACACCTTATTCTGACAAGACTCCTCTGGAAATAGCAACCCTCCTTAATAAGTTCTTCATTGAAACCATTGAAAACTTAACTGTAACTAACTTCTCTACCTGCACTTCTTTCAATCCATCTACATCTTCATCCACCTCTGATTCACCTCTCTTACCCTCACTCTCATTCTCACTTGTTCCCACCTGTTATAGCAGCTTACTCTTAACTAAACTAAAACCCGGTTCACCCTCAGCTGATAACCTTCCTCCATTAGTCCTTAAACATGCAGCTACATCTCTAGCTTACCCCATATCTATCCTATTTAATAGATCCATAAAAGAAGGCAAAGTCCCTGAAATTTGGAAGAATTTTTTTGTAGTACCTCTTCATAAAGGAGGAAACTCCACTGAGCCAATCAATTTCAGACCAATTGCCATACTGTCTCCTTTCTCCAAAATACTGGAAAAGTGTATCCATAAGCAAGTACGTAATCATCTGCTACAAGAAAACCCACTCACACCAACTCAACATGGCTTCCGCCCCACACATAGCACAGCTACCGCTCTTATATTCTTTACTAATAACATTGCTCAAGTCAGGGATAATAGCAAAAGCTCTCTTTCTGGACCTGTCAAAAGCATTCAACACCATATCTCATACCATACTTCACCATAAACTCTGCAACTTAGGCTTCTCAAACTCCACCACCTCCTCTGTGATTACCTCACTAATAGACACCGGGCTGGTAGATGGCACTCTTCCTACTCCCCCTTTCTAGCAGTTAGGACAGGGGTCCCACAAGGATCAATATTGGGCCCTCTCCTCTTCAATGTATTTACCAATGGCTTTTTCTCATCCTGCCCCCAATCCAATCTTATTCAGTATGCTGATGACTCAACAATCATCAACTCTGCTGACAACATAGAAAACCTTCAATCCCTTACACAAAACTAACTCCACTCAGTTGAAAACTGGCTACAATCCAACCAACTCCTGCTAAATGCGAGCAAAACTAAACTAATACTTTTCCTACCTAAAAATCTGGAACATGGAAAACCGAACTTTTCCATAACATCCCTTAATGGAACTAAATTTCTGTTGACACCCAAACAAAACTCCTTGGAGCAATAATTGATCATAAACTTAAATTCAACCATCACATTCATAGCTCATTAAAAAAAACACCAAAAATTAGGTCTGCTTTACCGTCACAAAAACTTTCTTCCCTGTGCATCCAGGCCATCCCTGCTTCTACCATTTTACTCTATGCTTCACCTATTCTAACCCATATACAGAGTAACCTAATATCCAAACTAGAAACCACATATAACAAAATTAGCCAGATTTGCTGCAAATCAACCTTACAAATCCCATCACTGTCTCTCATTAAAGGCTTTACATTGGCCTGAATTTTCCAACTTACTGCCTCAATCCCAACTCCTATAGCCCACAATATACTAAACAATCCTAAATCCTGCCCATCCTTTGCAAATTCTCTGACACTTTATACTCCTCAACGCCCACTAAGAAGTACTAATCAATACTTTCTTGAAGTTTATAAGCCAAACAAACCTTTGGGAAAATACTGTATTGTCACTCAGTTGCAAAAAACTGGAACACACTCCCTTTAGCCCTTAGACTACTTAAAGACAAAAATGCCTTCAAGAAACAGCTTAAATCTTTTTTCCTGTTAAATTGAATATGTTCATGCTCTAAACTAATACCCAAGAAACATTCAGGGATAACCTAACTTAACTGTATCACTTCTAGTGCTCTCTCTTGCTATTACCTACATATTTTTTTTTTCCGTCATATTCCATACTAGTTAGCTCATGTTACACTCATTTCCCATAATCCCTTATTACTGTTCTTTAATTTATTTATTAACTTCCAAAGCTCACACAACTTTATCTGTATATTTACTTACTTCATGCCTAGCACCTTGGTTCAGCAATGTATTGACGTTAGTCTTACCATATTTCTGCTTAGTTTCTTGCCATACTACGTGAAAATTTCCATATATGTATTGTATTTTCATCCATTCTGTATATTCCTTTATTGCATGTTATGTAATTACTTCAGAAGTATGTATACTTAAAATGTGATTTGTGTTTATCTTTGTTCTTACTATTTGTTTACTTAAAACGTTTTTGGGAGCTTTTCTCCTGCCGAAAAAGGGCTTCTATGAACCCAGACAGACTAACCCAGTTAACAAATGTAAAAATAAATAAAATACATTTTTCAAAGTGTCAGGAATCTCTCTCTCTCTCTCTCTCTCTCGTGGGTGAGAGATCTCTTGCACAAACTGGGATTCTAAGAGAACATTCAAAATTCTTTCCTGACACACTCACACAGGATGGTGTTTCTGGAATGTCAACTAGACAAGTCAGTTCAAAGAGCTTTTCTTCCACGGGAAAAAAATTATCTTTATTTAGATCTGTTTTTAAGGTTTTCCTTTTAGACTTCAGTCACTGCGAGGGAATACATTGTGATTTTGGATCTCATAGCATGTATGATTCTCATGTTACTCCTGTCCAGACTCCTAATGAGAAATATACTGTGGTATCTGAAATCTCTTTGGTGCAAGCATCAACACCCCTTATCTTTTCAGATCCCCATGCTAGGGTTTGTCAGTAGAGAAATCTTTTGGTGGAGACAATAGATATCCTTAAATACAGGTCTCCCCTTCTTCCTCCCTGCACCAAGGTAGTCAGTCACCACAGACACTTCGGACATTGCTTGGAGAGCATTTTCAGGAGAAAATGCAGGTAGTGTGGGACGTAAAGAACAAATCCAAGCACATAAATAGGTTCATAGGTTCATACTAGGCTATCTGCCCAAGGGCATTTATAAGCCTAGCCCATAGTTATGTGGCTTTCGCCACCCCTTTAGTTTGAATAAAAACTATGCCTGTCATTTTTCTGTGCCTCTGTCAAGCAGTGACACTGAAGTAATCCCTGGGGTATATCTGCGATCTCCCATCCATTGGTCAAGATTCCTCTTGAACAAGGCCAGCGAGGTGCTCTGCCTCACATGTACTGGGATTTTGTTCCACAGCATAGGGAGTCTCTGGGTGATGAATCTGTCCCTCCAGCACGTTCTATTTATAACCGTGTCAAGGTTTAAGTCTCCGCCCTGTGGTTCTGAGGGATCTAGATTTTTTGAGGTGAAGCATATTCATCAAATCTGGATTTGACATGGCCTTATATGTCAGGCACAGGTCACCTCTGAGCAAGCGGTATGAGACTGAATAGAGCTGGAGTTCTTTCAGTCGGGCAGCATAAGACATATTTTTGAGACCCTTTATCCTTTTGGTGAGGAACTTTTGGGGCCTTTCAAGCTGCAGCAGGTGTCTGGTCAGATACATTCCAAACGGGGCATTGTACTCAATCATAGGTCTAATGAGTGATGAGTACAGGGGGACGATGACCTCCCTTGATCTAGATGTGAATCCCTTCATGATCAGGTGGGCGATATAGAAGGTTTTCCTAACTACTTTAGCAACATGAGTGTCAAAGCGAAGGCTACTGTCAACTTGGGTCCCCAGATCCCTGATGAGTTTTTCTGTGCTCAGTGGATTGCCACCTATATGGTAGCTAGGGGTAACCTTGTTTTTCCCGAAGGGTATGACTATGCATTTTTTGGCGTTTAACTTCAGGCCATGGCTCTGGCACCAGTTATCCGTTTCTGTGAGGCCCTTCTGGAGGATATCTGTGTCAGATGTGTTTTCGACTATAGCGCCCAGTTTGCAGTCATCTGCAAACTTTGTCAGCCATAACCCTCCTGTGTTTGCTTGTACTTCAGAAAAGTAGATGCCGAACAAGAGTGGACCCAGGACTGAGCCCTGTGGGACACCACTTGTGACAGGCTTTGAGTCTGACATGGCTCCAGCAACTCTGACCCTGTGGGTTCTGTCACTTAGCCAGTTTGCAACCCATCTTGTGATGTATGGGTTTACATTCAAGCTGATGAGTTTTTCGATGATACCTGAGTGGGGTATTGTGTCGAAGGCCTTTGCCAGGTCGAGGTAGGCTGTATGGACTGCCTTTCCCTCATCAATGGCCTTGGTGACTGTCTCGAAAAAGTCAACCAAGTTTAAGAGGCAGGATCTGCCTTTGACAAAGCCAAACTGGGTTGGATCCAAAGTCTGCAAGTTCCCTATGTCTTTATTTATGAGTTCCATTATGATCCTCTCCATGGCTTTGCAGATAAGGCTTGTCAAGCTAATGGGGCGGTAATTTCCAGGGTCTGTGGAGGCACCGCCCTTATGAAGTGGGACCACAGTCGCGTGCGCCACTCCTTGGGTACGTATCCTGAGGTGAGGCTAAGATTAAACAGCTGTCCTAACTGTGGGTTTAATTCCTCGTTGAGTTCATGAAGCACACAGCCGGGGACACCATCCGGTCCCATGGATGCTGTGTTTTTTGCCTTAGTGAGGGCAGTTCTCACCTGGGCGTTGGAGATGTTTGGGGCTACAATCCTCTGGAATAGATATCTCTCCTTTTGGGGAGGGGAGAAGTTTGCACTGAACCTGTCAGCCAGTATGTTAGCAATGTGTGTAGGTTCAGTAATTTTCACATCATTTTGAACTAATTCTGAGCATATCTGGGAGTTTCCTCCTAGGTTTCTAACATAGCCAAAGAAGGCCTTATGATTGTCTTTAGAGTCCTTGGCGATTTTTCTCTCAAAATTTGCCTTGGATGATTTTATGAGAGCTCTTAGTTTTTACTTATAATGATCAAAGGTGTCTTACCTTTCAAGGATTTTGCTCTATCTTGTAGTAGCTTCCTCCTTTTGTTGTAGAGCTTGTTTATGGCTGGGGTCCACCAGACTGGACGCTTGCCTTTGGTACAGAGAGTCTTAGTTTTGTTTGGGATTGCCTGATCCATGCAGTCCTGTAGGTGCTGGTAGAAGGCATTTGTAAGTGATTCAGCGGTTTGAGTAATGTTTACCACTGGCTCAGGGGCCTTAAAGGAGACCACACTAGTTTTAGAAGTGTGAAATCGGCTTTTGAGAAGTTTTTCACTGTGGTCTTTTTTGTTTCAGGTGGGGCGGGATGAGGACCTCCAGCGAGATTAGTTTATGATCTGATCTCACCAGTGAGGGGTATACTTCCGGTGTTGAACATTTTGATCCCATGTTCGTGATGATGAGATCAAGTATGTTTTCTCCTCTTGTGGGGATGGTGACTAGTTGTTCCATGGCATTTGAGTTTATGAACTCCAGGAATCTTTGGGTTAGAGTGTTCGGGCTTGAGTAGTGTTCCCAGTCTATATTAGGGTAGTTGAAGTCACCTAGTATGATGGTGTTTGGAGATACATTTATCCCCTCCAATGTTTTCAGGAAGGCCATGTGAGGTTCCTGAGTTTGAGAGGGTGGCCTGTAACATGCTACAAATTGCAGAGCAGTCTTGCCTATGGTTAATTGCACCTGGATGGTCTCCGATGCATCGTGCGTTGCCACCAACCTTGAGGTGTGGGTGTCCTTTATGAATATGGACACCCCCCACTTTCTTGGTGTTGTCCGGATTTTGGGGCCGGAACGCATGATATGAGGTGAAACCTGTTAGTGCTGGGGTGCTCTCAGGAGCCTTGAACCAGGTTTCTGTCACAGCACAGACATCGATGTTCTCCATATTGAGAAGGGCCTCGAGTGCGTGCATCTTGAGAGTGAGACTTCTGGCATTGAGCAGCATTACCCTTAGTTTTTTCCTTTTTGGTGTTCTAGGGTGGTAGGTTTAGAATTTGAGCCTTGCCTAAAAAAGGCACTATGGGGGTGGCAAGAGCCTTTGCCAATATCCGGAAGCCCAGGGGTGACAGGTGCAAGCCGTCCCTTGCGAAGCAGCGTGGCTTGTCCAGCATGTCATCCCAGGCAGACAGACATTGGATCCCCTTTGAATGACACCAGAATTTAAGCCAATTATTAAAGCTGATCATCTTATCACTGTATGTCAGATATCAAGGAGATGCTTGCCCTGATCAGAACACTCAACTCTCTGAACCATCTTTGGTCCTTGAGACCTCTTCAAGTGTTTAGAGACAATACCACAGTCATATGGTACATCAGTAAGCAAGGGGGTACAAGGTTGTATCCCCTTTGCAGACTATTTATCTTAGTTTAGGTTATAGCTTCACAGTACAAGCACACTCTGTTGGCATCCTGAATTCTGTCAGAGCAAAACTATGCAGCAGGTTTTCATTAAAACAAAAAGTCTTGTAAAATGTGGCATAGGTTCAAATGGAGATGACAAGAAATAACTGTATAAAAGATCAACCTGCCAAACATTAGTGGGTGCATGTAACACAAAAACTGAACACAGGCATTTAAATAAATGTGTCATATATACTAGGTGATATTAATAACTTGTCGTAATAGCTGCACTAAACGTATTATTTTAGAACATGAATGGGCCTTACAGGTATAGACAAAAAGAAAAAGAGTATTGAATTATGTTAAGACATGCAGAGTACAAATAGCAGTGCTACAGGAGGCACATGTAGAAAGAAATGAGCATGTGAATTTGATAAAGATAGGATTTCAGGAGAGATATTCAGCAGATTATCAGGGACAAAGGAAAAGAGGAGTACTTAAACTAATTGCTAGAGGTCGAGAGCTCTACTATTGACAGACTAGGAAAAAGATAGTAATGACAGATTTGTGGTAGTAAGGACCTACTGGCAAGACAGGAGAATAAGCTGGAATGTATGTATATTCCACCTAAAACTGGTGTCATGGAGCTTAAGAAAGTTTTGGAGAAATCAGCTTTCAGCAGGGGAGATTATTTATAGGTGGGTTGTGGAAATTAATTTTTATCGGGGGACCTAGAAGCGAATATATAACAAAAGAAGGTAGATTTCTGAAGAAATTTAGTATTGTATTTGGTATGGAAGATATAAATTTAGTAGTAGGAACTTAGATATTATTCCGCAAGGTATAATTAGTGGGCTAGATGACACAGAAGATTTATTTATTTTTTTATTTATTTTACATTTGTTTACCGGGAGAGTCTGACTGGGTAAGATGCCCATTTTCAGTGGAGGCCTGGGGAGAAAAGCTCCATGCAGTACTAAGATTAACAATACAGAAACATACACATAAAAATATACATAAAAAATATACATAAGAAATTTGAGGAGAATATAGTTAAAAGGAAATAACTGATGTGATGTTGTCCTATCTCACCTTCATTCTTACTAGGTTGGGTTCAGATCTGATCCTTGGATCCATCTCGGCCTTTATTTCCAAGCTCGAGACTATCTACCAGCTCGTGGCTAAATCCCTATCCCAGCATGCACTGGTATACTCCCCAGATCTCAGTTGCCGCTAAACGAGATTGGGTGTTTGTCTGTTAGCTCTGGCTAATTACTATTTTTTTCTTTACCTATTTTTATTTCAAGGCTTGGATATTTCCTCTGACATTTACCTGCAATAGTGTGAATAAGTGGCTAGTTATTTTTTTCTGCTATTGTGCTGTATTGTTGCATTGACCGTCATCTTTCGTTAAGCCTTGTTGTTCTGTCTCCCAGCTTTTATTGAACACTAGATTGTTAAATAGCTTTTTCTTATAATTCCTTGATACTGTTTCTGCCATAGTTTATTGTTACAGTTCATTTAAGTTAGAGGACTGTAACCCAACCCATTTAACCTAGAGGGTTTTTTGCCTTGTTATTGCTGTTTGTTCTGGTCAAAGCCCATTTAAGTTAGAGGGCTTTGTAACTTCCCCTTCCCTTGTGTGTTCCCTTTTTTCTTTATAGTTTCACCCGTTTTAAGTTAGAGGGTGTAGCTTAACTGTATATCCAAAAAAAAAACTTTTCTATTCTGTTTATCTCTTATGGCTTTTCCATTTTGTAGTTATTCCTCAAAATGTCTTGCAAGGAATCAAAGCCAGTGCCATTTAAAAATATGACAAATGTGGAAAGAAAATGCCCCTAAGTGATGAACACACTTTGTGTTTATTTCCTTGGGGCTGTCCATTTCCAGGAGTCATGCTCTATTTGTCATGCTTTCAATCACAGAGCGCTCCCGGGGAGGAAAAACAAGCAAATCCTGAAGGGATTTAAAAAAAACCCTTCTCAGAGGCACTGGAAGAAGGTCCGGGTTCATCCAAATCTGACAGGTCCCCCTCCTCTAAGTCTGACAAGTCTGATAAATCTGGGAAGAGGTCTTCCTTTTCCATGTTACTGGAGATGACACAAAAAATTCAGAAATTATACTCCTCAGATCTGAAGATTACCGGATCCAACAAAACTTCTTCAGCTCTGACACTTTCTATCTCAGTGCCAGTTGAGTTCAAATTAAGGCACCGATCTCCCCTACTTTTAAATCTCCAGTATTACAAAGATAAAAATCCCCCACCTCCTTGACTCGGTCTTCTAGGAGTCTGTCAGACGATATGGATCGGGTGGTGCAGAAGCTCTTAAGGATACTGGTGCTGGCCAAGTTACTGTTAGATCTGACCCCGAGGGCTTCAGATCCTACAACTTCATCATTTTCTGCTCCGATTCCTCCTCCGATCCAACCCTTAACTTCAGAGTCGGAAGATCTAGAGCTGCTTGTGGTGGAACCATAAGAACCGAGACCTATTACAGATTCTACAGCTCTGACCATGGCTTAGATGCCCTCTGGTCCATCAGAGCTGGAGGAGTCTAGGAGCCAACACTCTCCATTTGGGTCTGGGGGGGAGAGACAGATAGGACATTTGTCAGATCCTACTTTGCCTATCAGGGCTTCGGCTCATCTGAGTTTGGCTTCTCCCTCAGCCTTGGGTTCATCGTCCATGGTTCCAGGAGGTCACTCAGCTTCTTCAGATCCAGGGATATCCTCGGATCAGGGATGGAGGGCTTTCCAGGTAATGAGGAGAGGGTGCTGTCTCCACAGACGGGTCCACAATCATCTCCTATATTTCTCCCTCTAAAGCATCGGTGTCTGCCTCTATACCCTTGCATCCATAGGGAAGCAGAAATGCTAGGCCTCAGGATGCCCCACAGGGCACACCCCACTCTTCCAAAACCTCTCCAGAGTACCCTTCTGAGGAGGTCCCTCAGAAGAGACTGTGTAAGAGAAAGCAGACTCCCCAGAGGAGTCCATCACTTCTGATATGGACCTCGATGAAGCTGAAGGGTCCCCACTGTCGCCTCCTGATGATGTCTCCTTTGGAGACATCCTGGAAATGCTGAAGGAGAGAGACGCTGGAAGTCCAACAACCCTTCTGCGGAGGAGTCCGTATACCTGAAGGCTTTCTGATCTCACCCTTTCATCTCTTGGGTGTCTCCACATTTCAGTGAACTTATGGACCTTGTTTCTTGAAATGCATGGGAGTCCCTAGATTCAGTGGAACCTGTTTCTAGGAGGCCAAGCAAATTTATTACATCCCCCTCTGATAAGGCTTTTCTAACCAAGGGAGTCCCAGTAGATGCTAAGGTTGTAGTGGCAGCTACCAAGAAGGAACTCTGAGACACCTTCTTCTGTCCATCCTCCAAACAAGGAGTCTCGGACTATGGACAAGTATGGAAAAAGCATTTTTTCTTCAGCGACATTTTCTCTCAGATCACTAAACTATCACTCATTTTACGAGACTACAAAGGGATCTCCTGAAAGAGCTAGGAGATACCCTCCAAAGTTCAGTAGTTCAAGGGGTTAAACGCCAGGATTCCTCTCAGCTCACTACCTTAAATTCAGTAGTTAAGACATCCATGAGACTCTTATCATATGCAGCTGATGGAGCAAGTAGAGCAGCTGGTTCTGGAATTTCCCTAATGAGGCATTCTTGGATACTGTTATGTGACTCTGCGGAACCCTTTAATTCTACCTTTGTAAATGCCCCTTTTGATGGCTCATCCTTGTTTGGGCCCAAGGTAAAGGACAGGCTCACCAGGTTGTGAACAAGAGGGAAAGACTCTGCTGTAGGAGTCCATTTTTCCTTGCCTACTAGACCTTATCCCAGAGGTCAGAAACGTAGTGGTAAAATGTGGTTCCGGGAATCTTAGAGATATATTCAAGACACCTATGGTGAATCTTCTCCCAGAGGCAGAGGGAGGAAATAATAATGGCAGCTGCTGACCTCGCAGCGAGGGGGGGGTGTCCGCACAATTAGGGTGACAGAGAATCTTTCTTTTTCCTTTTCAGCGCTCCTGAATGGATGCCCGGCTGTTCAGTTGTAGAGGCAGTCGGGGTTCGCCTTTCTTTGTACGTTAAAGCCTGGCAACAACTGACAAAAGACAAATGGGTACAAAGCATCATATCCAGAATTTACACCATCCCTTTTCCCTTCCCATCCCGAAGTTAAAAAAGGTTCCGGACATCCCACCCAGTCAAAAGGAACAGGCAGCTCTAGAAATTCAAAAGTTGCTAGACAAGTCATCCAAGAAGTCCCCGCAGACCAATTAGGATTCGGTTCGGAACTTACTCAACATTCTTTTTAATTCCAAAGAAAACAGGGGACTGGAGACTCATTCTGGATCTCAGCATTCTAAAAAAATCAGTAAAAAAAACAAGTTCTGGATGGTGACACTGCAGTTGATACTCCCTTTCCTGGGAAAAGATGATTGGATGTGCTCTATAGATCTCCAGGATGCATTACTGTCACATAAAAATGGACAGGCGATCTGGGAGACACTTGTGCTTTTGGCTGGAAGTCAGTCACTACTAATTTCGAGCTCTGCCCTTTGGTCTCACTACAGCCCCCAGAGTATTTACCAAATGTATGGCAGTAGTAGTGGCTCACTTGAGATGTCTAGGATTCCGAGTGTTTCCATATTTAGATGACTGGCTTCTAACCACCACAACCAGGCATCTTCTGATAAAAACAAGGTACATAACCTTGCAACTCTGCTCCCATTAAGGGATTACAATAAACTTTGAGAAATCTGCCTCAGTGCCCCCTCATCATCTTTTATTCATTGGGGGTAGAATTAGACTCAACAAAAATGACAGCAAGACTTCCACCAGAAAGGATCCATGTACTAAGACATCAGGTGACATACCTCTTGAGGAGGAAGAAAGCCCAAGTAAAGATGATTCTAAAAGCTCTGGTAACCATGGCAGTAGCAATTGTCTTGATCCCACTAGCACAACTGCACATGAAAATTCTTCAGTGGCTGCTATCCACTCAGTGGTTGAGGCAAGAGCTTACAATGTCTCACAAAATAATCATCACAGAAACTGTCAAGAAGGATCTTCATTGGTATCCTTACTCCACTCATCTGACTTTGGGTCTACCATTTGTACTTCCCCAACCAGTTGCCACATTGACAACGAATACATCTCAGATAGAGTGGGGGGGGGGAGGCATTATCTGTGAAAGACAGTCCAAGCACCTGGCAGGATTATGTGGCCCACTTGCACGTCAGTGTCCTAGAGATGAGACCAGTGTGTTTAGCATTGCAAGTATTCCAGGACTCTCTTCCTCTGGGAACTGTTGCAATCCAGACAGACAACATGTCAGTTGTATGGTACATAAACAAGGAGGAACCAGATCTTACCCCCTTTGTCAAGAGGCCCTGAGATGGGCAACCTCCTCCCAACATTTTCTGGTAGCAATGCACACCTTGGGGAAATCCAAAGTAAGTGCGGACAGACTCAGCAGAGCGATTCTGATTCCTGACGAGCGGTCTCTAAATCAAGAATTAGCAGAAGAGATATTCCGAAAATGGGGCTAGCCTTGCTGCGATCTCTTTGCAACATCCATAAATGCCAAATGCAGCAGCTACTTTGCTCTTATTCCCCCTCCTGGGGAGTCACCAAGGGATGCACTTGTCCACGATTGGCCCCTGGACCTCCTCTATGCTTTTCCTCCCTTCCCAGTAATTCCAAAAGTCCTCCAGAAAGCAAATTGTTTGGGAAGGGACTTGCTACTCATTGCTTGATACTGGCCTCGTCAAATTTGGTTCTCCTTCGTATGGCCTCATCTTCGAGAGGAGCCTTGGATTCTGGACCCAGTTCCAGACCTTCTGACTCATGTGTCATGGACACTCCATCCATCCCTTCAGACCCTCACATTGACAGCTTGGCTGCTCCAATTCCAATGATAGCCAGGTTTCCAAACCTCTTCTCTGAAGTTAAACACATTCTAATTTCTTCTCATAAAGCTTCAACAAGGAAATGATATAAAAACCAATGGAAAAGATTTTCCTTATGGGCTACTTTCAATAATATCGACCCCTTTTTACCAATTGACACAATTTGTACTGCAACAACATGGGCAAAAACCACATATTTATATCACTCATTACAAAGTTGATTTGGCCTCCAGGAATAGAGCCTGTTTTAGTTCTATGATTGAGGAATATTCTCCCTTGAGCCACCTGAGACTCAATGTGCTAGGGACGCTGTCCCAACCTAGTAAGAATGAAGGCAAGATAGGACAACATCACATAAAGAAGTTATGTACTCACCATAATGTTCCATTTGTATTGTCCATCTTCGCCTTCATTCTTACATCCCACCCTCCTTCCCCCCTTCCCTTCTTTACTTCTAGTAGACTGAGTCTTCACAGTTGGATTACCATTGTCCTCTGTCCTTTTCATCAGCCTCTATTTACTACATTGAAAATTCTTATAGCCTTATAATTAGGGCAAAGAAGATCTGGAGAGTATTCTAGTGCATGCTGGGATAGGGATTTAGTGATGAGCTGGCAGAGAGCCTCGAGCCTGGAAATAAAGCCAGAGATGGATCCGAGGATCAGATTCAAACCCAACCTAGTAAGAATGAAGGCGAAGATGGACAACACACATGGAACGTTATGGTGAGTTCATAACTTTTTTATCTCCATTAAGATATAATTTTAAGATCAAGCATACCACTTAATGAATACATGTAAAATAGTAGCTGTAATACAATACTTTTCATTGGAAATAGTGGGTATTACATACAAAATCTGTACAGGAGTAAGTATTTGGTACAAATATAGACTTAGGCAGTTTATGAGTTTCTAACATAAAGCACCCTGTGCGAAGTAGCTTGAGTTTCTAACATGCAGCAACCTGTGAGATGATAATACAGTAAAAGAAGTTGATGAATAGTACATCCTGTGATGAGCTTGTCTTAAAGGGATAGGATTGAAGGTTCCGCCTTTAGAACAGAAGATATGTGTGCTGCGTTTGAGGAGAGGAGGGTTATAGTAAAGGATATATTTCACAGAAACATATTTATTTAATTGAAAACTTCAACACATCTGATAACTATTTCAGAACATGCACCAATAACAACTAAAGTAAAACTGCAGGGTAATGAAGTACAGATGAGACACTGGCACTTCCGCTAACCTGTTAGAAAGAGAAGAATTTAAGGAATGGATTGATTTAAGAGTTATTAGGGAAGACTAAAATTTCTTCTGAAGTTATAGCTAGTGAGTGGGATAAAATGAAAATGGAGTTTAAAAATAGGGTAGAAATAAAATAAAATGAGATATGGCTAAGAAATAAAAATTATTATTTTAAGGGGCTGACAAAAGTTAGCGTTACAGAATAAGGGGGAATCTTGCAGAACAAAAAGAGGAGAAAATGCAATATGCTAAAGAAAAAATAAGGGAGTATCTTGATAAATATTCATGAATTTAGAAAGATTGCTGTTAAGCAACTGTTCTCTGATAATAACACCGGACCACAAAATCTTTTAGCACAATGACTTAGCCAAGAGAAAGTGGAAAGGGTTGTTGCTAAACTTAGGGAGCCTCTAACAAGAAAAATAACGAGAGATCCTGTAGAGGTATTAGAGGTATTTTGGAAAATGTTATGAAAAATTGTAGAAAGCAGAAGAATGTAGAAATCAAGATAAACACAAATGGAAATACTTTTGGAAGAGTTAAGTATGCCAAGTTTAGAGGTAGATAAGGCTCAACAATAGTTAAGAAAGGAGGACATAAGATAAAACTGGTGATATAGCACCAATCTGCAGAAAAGTCTCTAGTCATCATCATCATCATCTTCTTTTGGCTGTTCCTGTTAGGGGTCGCCACAGCGAATCATCTGTTTCCATTTCTTCCTGTCCTCTGCATCTTGCTCTTTCACACTAACCACCTGCATGTCCTCTCTCACCACATCCATAAACCTTATCTTAGGCCTTCCTCTTTTCATCTTACCTGGCAGCTCCATCCTTAGCATCCTTTTCCCAATATACCCAGCATCCCTCCTCAGCACATGTCCAAACCTTGCCTCTCTTGCTTTGTCTCCCAACTGTCGAACCTGAGCTGACCCTCTAATATACTGATTCCTAATCCTGCCCATCCTAGTCAGACCCAGTGCAAATCTTACCTTCTTTAACTCTGCCACATCCAGCTCTGACTCCTGCCTTTTCATCAGTGCCACAGTCTCCAACCCATATAACATAGCTGGTCTCACTACCCTCCTGTAGACCTTCCCTTTCACTCTTACTGGTACCAGTCTGTCACAAATCACTCGCAACACTCTTCTCCACCAATTCCACCATGCCTGTGCTCTCTTCTTCACCTCTCTTCCACACTCACCATTACTCTGAACTGTTGATCCCAAGTACTTAAACTCATCCACCTTTACCAACTCTACTCCCTGCATCCTCACCATTCCTCTACCCTCCCTATCATTTACACACATATATTCTGTTTTAGCCCTGCTGACCTTCATTTATTTCCTCTCTAAAGCATATCTCCACCTCTCTAGGGTTTCCTCAACCTGGTCCCTACTCTCATTACATATCACAATGTCATCTGCAAACATCATAGTCCACAGGGCCTCCTGTCTGATCTCATCTGTCAACCTGTCCATCACCACTGCAAATAAGAAAGGGCTCAGAGCTGATCCTTGATGTAATCTCACCTCCACCTTAAACGTATCTGTTACTCCCACCGTAGTCCTGACCAATGTCACACTACCCTCGTACATATCCTGTACCACTCTTACATACTTCTCTGCCACTCCCGACTTCCTCATATAATACCACAACTCCTCTCTAGGCACCCTGTCATATGCTTTCTCTAAGTCCACAAAGACACAATGCAACTCCTTCTGACCTTCTCTGTATTTCTCCAACAACACTCTCAGAGCAAATATTGTATTTGTAGTTGTAGTGCTCTTTCCTGGCATGAAACCATACTGCTGATCACTAATCATTACTTCCATTCTTAACCTAGCTTCCACTACTCTTTCCCATAACTTCAAGCTGTGACTGATCAGTTTTATCCCTCTGTAGTTACTGCAGCTCTACACATCACCCTTATTCTTAAAGATAGGTACCAAAACACTTTTTCTCCACTCCTCAGGCATCCTCTGACTTTCCAAAATGTCATTAAACAATCTGGTTAAAAATTCCACTGCCATTTCTCCTAAGCACCTCCATGCTTCCACTGGTATGTCATCTGGGCCAACAGCCTTTCTATTCTTCATCCTCTTCATAGCTGTCCTTACTTCCTCCTTGCTAATCTGTTTCCCTTCCTGATTCACTATCCCCACATCATCCAACCTTCTCTCTCTCATTCTCTTCATTCATCAGCCCTTCAAAGTACTCTTTCCATCTACTCAACACACTCTCCTCACTTGTAAGTACATTTCCCTCATTGTCCTTTATCACCTTTACCTGCTGCACATCTTTCCCAGCTCTGTCCCTCTGTCTAGGCAATCGGTACAGGTCCATTTCTCCCTCTTTAGTGTCCAATCTCTCATACAACTCTCCATATGCCTTATCATTAGCCTTCGCCACCTCTCTCTTTGCCATGCGCCTCATCTCCTTATACTCATGTCTACTTTCTTCATCTCTTTGACAATCCCACTTCTTCTTCGCCAGCCTCTTCCTCTGTATACTCTCCTGTACTTCCTCATTCCACCACCAGGTCTCCTTGTCCTCCTTCCTCTGTCCAGATGTCACACCAAGCATCTTTCTAGCAGTCTCCCTTACTAGCTCTGCTGTAGTTACCCAGCTATTCGGTAACTCTTCATTGCCTCCCAGTGCCTGTCTTAATTCTTTCCTGAACTCCACCTCACAATCATCCTTTTTTAACTTCCACCATGTAATCCTTGGCAGTGCTTTCACACTCTGCCTCCTCTTCGTGATCACCAACGTCATCCTACAATCCACCATTCTATGCTGATTAACTACACTTTCCCCTGTCACCACTTTACAGTCTCCAATCTCCTTCAGACTTGCCCTCCTACATAGGATATAACCCACCTGTGTGCATCTTCCTCCACTCTTGTACGTCACCCTATGCTCCTCCCTCTTCTTAAAATACATATTCACCACAGCCATGTCCATTCTTCTCTCAAAATCCACAATCATCTGACCTTCTGCATTCCTCTCCTTAACACCATACCTACCCATCATTTCCTCATCCCCTCTGTTCACTTCACCAACATACCCATTGAAGTCCGCTCCAATCACTAGTCTCTCACGCTTGGGTACAATCATCACCACTTCATCCAACTCACTCCAAAATTTTTCTTTCTCATCCATTGCACTCCCAACTTGTGGAGCATATGCACTAACAACATTCATCATTACACCATCAATTTCAAGCTTCATAAATATCACTCTGTCAGACACTCTCTTCACCTCCAAAACAATCTTGGCATACTGTTCCTTTAGGATAACCCCTACCCCCTTTATCCTGCTATCCACACCATGATATAACAATTTGAACCTGCCTCCTATACACCTGGCCTTACTTCCCTTCCATCTGGTCTCTTGCATGCACAATATATCAACCTTCCTTCTCTCCATCATATCAGCTAGCTCTCTCCCTATACCAGTCATACTGCCAACATTCAAAGTTCCAACCCTCACTACTACACTCCTAACCTTCCTCCTCTCTTCTTGCCTTCGGGCATGCCTTCCCCCTCCTCTTCTCCTTCGGCCAACAGTAGCCCAATTTCCGCCAGCACCCTGTTGGCTAACAGTACTGGTGGCGGTTGTTGTTAACCTGGGCCTTGACCGATCCGGTATGGAAATATGAAATGTTCTCCGCATAAGTAATTTGGCAGAGGTTTTATGCCGGATGCCCTTCCTGACGCAACCCCCCCCCCCCCATTTATCCGGGCTTGGGACCAGCACAAAGAAATGCACTGGCTTGTGCATCCCCAGGTGGCTGGGTTCAGAAAAGTCTCTAGTAACAGATGGTATTCCTTTGGAAGTTTGAAAGCTAGGAAGGAAAACATTGATAAAGATCTGAAAGGTTTTGTTTAATAGTATTATAAAAGGAGGGAAAGCATCAACATCGTAGAAGAAAGTGGTGGTGGCTATAATACCTAAAGACAGTAAAAAAAAACAATCAGACCCAGCTTCTTGTAGTCCTATTTCAATTTTAAATCATGATTATAAAAGAATAACAAAGGTGTTGCCAGTATGCATAGATATGGATCAGTGTAGTTTTGTAGAGGGGAGGCAAATGTTTGATATTAATTAAACGATGATCCAAAGGGAAGCGGAATGTAAAAAAAATACCACTGTTGTTAAGTACTGATGCAGAGAAAGCATTCAACAAAGTAATCTGGAATTTTGTGAGTAGGGCAATAGAAGCATTTGCATTCCCGTGATAAAATAATAAGGTTAATTAGGAGTGTACATGAGGGATTCCTCTCTGCAAAGTTGTGTCTGAACAGAGGAAATAGGCTGGGGTGTCCTCCATTTCCTTTGTTGTTTGCATTAATTTTAGAGCCATTGGCAAAGAAAATAAGGGGCTCAGAAATTCAGGAATACAATTGGTATGGTAATCAAGAAAAGTTGGCTTTATTTGCAGATGATTTTATTTTGTAACCAATAAAAACAGAAAAGGATATCTCAGTGTGGCAGAGCATTCTGAGACAATTTCAGGGCTTTTTGGGATATAAAATTAATGAAGATAAAATGAAAGCTAGACCTTTAAACTGTGTACCCACACATTAATTGGTTCAGAAATGCCCATATTTATGGGAACATGATAAAATGAAATATTTATGAATACAGGTTAAAAAAAGATTCTGTTATAGCAGCTAAGCATATGTGGGAAGAGACTAAAGAAAAGATAATACAAAAACTGAGAAACTGGAAGCTCGTTTATGGATAGCAAGATACAAGGAGTGAAAATATTTTATTCCCGTTAATTGTTTATACAGGTCAGGCATGTTTTTATCAACCAGAAGAGAAGTTGTGGACAATAATTAATATAGAGTTGAATGATTTTTATCTGGGAAGGGAAGGGGACATGGGTCAAGTGGGATAAGTTGATCCTTCCAGTAGAACAAGGTGGTTTAGGATTACCTGGTTTGAAGGGATATATTAGAGCTACACAGTTATGATTTGTATATATAACACAAGCAGAAACCTATAATTCAAAGTGGAAAGGATGATGAAGATGAAGCAGAAAGGAAATGTAAGAAATAAGGAGAGGGTGGGATTTTGGATGCAGATCCTTAACAAGTATAACATCAGCCACATAGATTATTATATTTATAAAGTTGCAGAAAGTATTCTAAGACCTAAATCAACACAAGAATCAAGAAAGTAGATTCTGACAATAAGGATGACTGCAATTAGGGGGCAAAGTGAATAGGCAAGAGGGGCTGGAATTTACTGGAGAAAACTGACAAAGGAGACGAGGAACTGGGAGTGAGAGAGAAAGGTAATAGAGTGGGAGGAGGCCAAGAAGACATTTGGACTGCAGACTGAATTGATATCAGAGTATAGGCAAAGAGAAGGTGATAGGGGAATCCTAAGTGAAAGACCTGCTCTGGTAGATTTTTTTAGTTGAATCTAGCACAGAAGATGCTGTTAAAAAGGGATAATATATAACATATTGCACAATAACTGTAGGAGTCAATCAGAGGAGGTTATAAAAGATTAGGAAAAGAGATTGGATAAGGAGTTCACAAGGAAATGGAGGACATATGTATGACCCAAATTTGCAACAAATGGGTGTAACTAAGGAGATTAATTTTTTGAGCTGGGATACAGGATGTTAATAGCCTAGACATAGTAAGGCCTTGTTAAGTTGAATTCTGGTGGCTGACAAAAAAATTACTTGGAAATGGAAATCAAAGTCTAAATCAATTGTGAAGGAGTTAATATTGTTACAAAAGAAAAAAGAACTGGAAGTGGGATCTTTAGAAAAGGGTAGGAGTAAATTACCTAGAAAAAATGAAATTGTGGGAAGAATACATGCAGGATAATGTTTTGGAGGAGGAGTGAGGTTTAAGAGAAGTCAGGAGTTGATCAATGTATGTAATGCTGGATTTTTGATGACTGTATAGAAGATTATATGTGATGTATAATATTTGTAACAGTGAACATGTTAGCGTGGTTTATTTCCTTGTATATGAATGTATGTTTGCCTATTTCCCAAGTGATAATTTAATAAAGGTGTTTATAAAGTTGTCAGTGAAAGAAATGTACAATTGCAAATAAGTGCTGTTTGACTAAAATTATGTTGAATATATGGTATATTCTATGAAACAAAATTACCGAGGCAGCTCTTGAGAAGTACACTTTTCTGGCTTCTAAACTTCCTTGGATCCATTCTGTGATGATCTCAATAAATAGTTCACATTTATACCATAGATCTGTGTAAAACAGCCCAACAATTAGTAAGATCTTGGTCATTCTGTCTGATATAACACCATGATCGGTAAATAGCATTAACTTTAAAATTCATGTGTATCCTTTATTTTCCTTCTTCTCTGTAGTTCAGGTAGATTCCATGCTGGTCTGTCATAATGAAACTTTGTCCTGTGTTGTCTTTCTCTTGATAGGTCTGTTTCACTTCTCTGGTTTTCAGGAATTAACAAGAAATAAGAAGTCAGTAGTTTATCTTTAAGTCATATAGCCATTACCATTTGTGCTGGAGGAAAGTCTCAGAGACTGAAGAAGTAAATTTCTGTATTCCAGTAGAAAGAACGAGGGAGAGAACAGTCTGAATTCTGAGAACTTTCTTACGTTTTCATGAGATTCTTAATTGTTTTTTTTCCATTCTGCCTACTTGCCTATTACTTTGGATATGTCTGGGATCAAAGGTAGTATGAGTTCCCATTGTCTACTAAATTTACAAAATTCCTTACTCATGAATTGTTTACCATTATTACACACTACTGCTGGAATACCAGGTCTAGAAAAAAATAGATTTGATGATTGTAATAACATTGGCATTAATAATTGTACATAGTTGCACAACTTCCGGTTGTTTTGAATAATAGACAACATATACAATGCAATGAGCATCTTATATTTCATGTGGTAGATATAGGTTCATAGATGTGTACTAGGCTAATGGCCCAGGAGCTTTTACAAGCCTAGCCTATAGGATTACCCTGGCATTGTGCCACCCGACCTTAGTTCCCAGTGCCTCTGTCGAGTAGAGCCACTGGAGTTATCTCCGGGGTGAATTTTCTTTTTCCCATCCACTCATCAAAATTTCTCTTGAAAAGGGCCAGTGAGATGCTGTACTTAACATGTATGGGAAGTCTATTGCAGAGCATGGGTAATCTCTGGTTTATGAACCTGTCCCTCCAGCATGTTTTGTTGATTGTGGCAGTGAGGTTGAGGTCTCTGGGGTGCGTAGGGATTGGGATTTCTTTAGCTGTAGCATTTCTAACAGAGCTGGGTTAGACATCGCTTTGTACGTCAAGCAGAGATTGCCTCTAAGTAGGCGATATGAGACAGAGAATAGTTGGAGTTTTTTTGTGTCTGGCCATATAGGACAAGTGTTAAGGCCTAGGGTCCTCTTTGTGAGGTACTTTTGCGGCCTCTCCAGTTGTTGCAGGTGTCTAGTGAGGCACATGCCAAATGAGGGAATAGTAGAGGGAGACAATGACCTCTTTCTTCCTGGATGCAAAACCCTTAGTAATGAGATGTGCCACATAGAAGGACTTTCTGACCACAGCGGCAATGTGGTGGTCAAAAGAGAGGTTGCTGTCAACCTGTGTTCCCAGATCTCTTATAACGCCTTCTGTGTTCAGTGGACTACCATCGATGTGGTAATTCAAGGGAACTGGATTTTTCCCAAGGGGGATGATGACACATTTTTTGGCATTGAGCTTAAGGCCATGGTTCTGACACCAGTCGTTGTTCTCAGTGAGGGCTTTCTGTAGGATGTCAACATGACTTGGGGAGTTAATAATAGCTCCTAACTTGCAATCGTCTGCGAACTTTGTCTGCCAGAGTCCCTTCGTGTTGGCCTGGACTTCAGAGAAGTAGATACCAAACAGGAGAGGATCCAGGACCAAACCCTGTGGCACTCCACTCGTGACTGGTCTGCAGTCCGACTTGGAGTCAGCTACTTTCACACTGTGGGCTCTATCTGTGATCCAGTTTGCAACCCCACCTAGTGATATAGGGGTTTATGCCTAGCTTAGTGAGTTTTTCTATGATTCCTGAGTGGGGAATGGTATCAAAGGCCTTGCCCAGATCAAGGTAGGCTGTATGAACCACCTTGCCTTCATCCACAGCTCCAGTGTCTGACCCTGAGAAGTCGACCAAGTTGAGGAGGCATGATCTACCCTTTACAAAACCAAAGTGTGTAGGTTCCAGAGTTTGGAGATTCCCTATATCCTTGTTTATTAGGTCCATGATGATGCGTTCCATAGCTTTGCATATCAGACTCATCAGGCTAATGGGGAGATAGTTCCCAGGGTCTGTAGTCACTCCTCCTTTGTGGAGAGGTATGACTGTAGCAATGCGCCATTTGACAGGGACAAAGCCTGAGATGAGGCTGTGATTGAACAGGGCACACAGGTGAGGTGCCAGTTCACTCTGTAGTTCATGTAGAACACAGCCAGGGATATTGTCAGGTTCCATAGAAGCTGTATTCTTGGCCTTGGACAGTGCTGTTTTAACCTGTGCAGCAGTAATACTGGGTGCCTGCCAATCTACTGGTATTGTGATTGGCCCTTTAGGAGGGGAGAGAGGGGTGACATTGGCTCAGCATAGGAGGTACCATTGTGTACTCGCTCAGAGCAAATCTGGGTATTGCCATGGAGATTCTTTACATAACTATAGAATGCCTTGTGGTTGTCTTTAGTATCTGCTGCAATTCTGTTTTCATAGCTAGCTTTAGAGGATTTGATGAGGGATCTCAACTTTTCATTGAGGCTGATAAGGGAGTTTTTCCAGTCTTGGGACTTTACCTTATTCCGCACCAATTTCGTCCTTCTGTTGTAGAGTTTGTTTATGGCAGGGGACCACCAGATTGGCTTCCTTTTTTTTTGGAGAAGAGTGTCTTGGTTCTATTGGGTATGGTGAGATTGATACATTTGTGTACGTGTTCGTACTGTTCATACAGTGGATTGGTGTATGACTCGGCAATCATGCAACTATTCTCCATTTGCTCGGGTGCCGTGAAGTTTGCCACCTCTGTTTTTAGGAGCCCAGAGTTAGCTTTGGAGAAATTTTTTGTGGTGGTTACCTTTGTGGAGGATGGGGTGGGAAGGATGTGGATTTCCAAGGTGATTAGTTTGTAGTCGGATCTAACCAGGGAGGAGTTGACTATTGGTGTAGAGCAATGGTCACCCATGTTAGTAATGACCACGTCAAATATGTTGCTACCTCTAGTGGGGGTAAGAATGAGCTGGTCCAGGGCATTGGAATTAATGAATTCCAGTAAACGTTGGGCAAGTGTATTGGTACATGAGTAGTTTTCCCAGTTAATAGAGGGGTAGTTGAAGTCGCCCAATATGAGAGTGTTAGGTTGGACCCTAATATTCCCCAGGGTGCTTAGTAACATGGAATGTGAGTCTTTGGACATGGTTGGGGATCTTGGGACATGGTTGGGGATCTATAGCAGGCTGTGACCTGAATCGAGGTCTTACCCAGTGTTAGCTGCACCTGAAGTATCTCAGATGTGTTATGTTGGGATTCAAGGACCCTGGACAGATGGGGGGAAAAGATTTATACTTCTGCTACCTTGGCTGTAAGAGCTTTAAATTGTCAGTTTCATATGCTTAAATATCAGCAATATCTTATGTCACTGCTTAAACAGAAAATGTTGACAAATTTAGAATGTGCAGAAAACAAAGAAATGCAGGATTTATTGCATGCAGCTGAACAAGTGGGAAAGCATACTTTGCAATGTGGTTTTGATTCTCTAGAGGCCTCCTGCAGGGCCGCTGTTACAGGTTCTGTCATTAGGAGGCATGCTTGGTTAAAAGAATAGAATCTGCCCGATCATGTTAAAGCAAAACTATTAGATGCTCCATTACAGCATGAAACCTTGTTTGATGTTAAAGCAGAAGAGGTGTTGAAGAAAATGGTGGACAAAGCTTAAATCTATGCAAACAGTCAAGGATTTCTTTCAGGTACAGCCTCCCAGATTTAGCAGGTACTGGCCTGCAAATAATTGGTCCATTCCAGTGTCAAGACAAGCCCCAAAGAGGCAGATACAGACGCCCCAGAGGCAGATCACAGCCCCAAGGCTCATACAGGCCTAAACAATGGGGTGCTTCTACCTCCAAAAGCGGAGAGGAAAAATCACAGTCATACAGGAAACAGTCTCAACGACTTTCCCCTGCCGGCACCAAGCACTTATCTTCTGGCAGCTCCTTTGGGGGGAAAACCCAGCACTTTTTTCACAAAATTGATACATAATCACCCAGGACAAATGGGTCTTAAATATCGTATCACAAGGCTACAGGTTCCACTTTCACACCCTGACAAGGCCAAACGGTATGCCAGACCTGCCACGCAATCAATGGGCAGAGGCACAAAAACAAGTTTCATCCCTCATGGACATGGGAGCCATTCAGCAAGTACCACAGCAAGAGCAGGGACTAGGATTTTACTCAAGGCTATTCTTAGTGCCCAGAAATGACAAAGCCTGGAGACCAATACTGGACCTGTCTATCCTAAACACATTCCTGGATATTCCAAACTTCAAAATGTTAACTCTGCAGCAGCTTCTGCCCATGCTGGGCAAGAAGGCTTGGCTTGTGACTTTAGACCTAAAAGAGGCATACCTGCATGTCCCAGTCAGACAGTCATGCAGAAGATACCTCAGATTTATAGCTGGCTCAATGCACTACCAATTCTCTGCACTGCCCTTTGTCTTATCTACTGCGCCCAGGGTCTTCACAAAATGCCTGGCACCAGTAATTGCATTTTGCAGACAAAGAGGAATACAAATATATCCTTACTTGGATGACTGCCTTATTCAAGCAGAGAACAAGGACATTCTACTACAGCATCTGGCATTTGTAAAAGATACTAACAGGTCTAGGGTACACAGTAAATGAAAAGAAATCAAAACTCGTACCCTCTCAAGAGATAATATTCCTGGGTGCAAGCTTATCTCACGCCAGACAAACACAGACAACTGACTACTTATTTCAAAATGTTGGCAACAAAGACCCAGTTATCTGCAAGAAAAATTCTGCAGGCTTTGGGCTTCATGGCATCCTGCATTCTTCTAATTCCATATGCAAGACTGCATATGAGGAAACTTCAATGGTATCTAAAAAGTGTTTGGACTCAACATTGCCACAGCCTGGAAACAGTAATTACCCTCATTCCCTGCCTGCAACAGGAGTTTCGATGGTGGGCAAAAGCCTCTCACCACAACACGGGACAGCCATTCACCTTACCCACAGCCAGGCAGACATTGACAACAGATGCATCAGATTATGCCTGGGGGGCCGATATGGCAGGAAGATGTATTCAGGGCACATGGTCCGCAAATCAAATGCATCTACATATCAATCAAAAAGAGATGCTAGCTGTTCAGAATGCCCTCACAGCCTTCAAGGATCTACTTCATCCAGGACAACTACTGATAAAGACGGACAATACTACAGTCATGTGGTACATAAACAAGCAAGGAGGCACACGTTCCTACCCCCTGTGCAGACTAGCCATGAACGTGTGGGACACAGCATTGACTTACCAAGTACATCTGCAAGGACAATTCCTGCCAGGAAGGATAAATACTCTGGCAGATGAACTAAGCAGAAACCTAATGGATCCCCACAAGTGGAAATTGGATCCACAAGTCTTCAGCATGA
This sequence comes from Protopterus annectens, assembly GCF_019279795.1. Classification (NCBI taxonomy): domain Eukaryota; kingdom Metazoa; phylum Chordata; order Ceratodontiformes; family Protopteridae; genus Protopterus; species Protopterus annectens. The sequence continues at coordinate 259,184,877 of NC_056746.1, read as the reverse complement.
TAACAAGGCACTAGGGATGCCCGGACATAGACCTATTTGCCTCCCCTCACATCTGCCAACTACAGAGATTCTGCACAGGACTTATCACAAGCAAGCATGGAAAGTGGATGCTCTGTCTTTCAGCTGGAAAAACCTAACAGTATATGCCTTTCCTTCTCTGCCTCTCCTCCCCAAGGTACTCCTCAAGGTCAGACAAGAGAAGCCAAAAATGATACTGATTGCCCCAGACTGGCCCCGCCAGCACTGGTACCCAATCCTAAAGAGCTTGTCTCAATGCCCAGCTTGGACATTACCTCAAATTCCTCACTTATTGACCCAACAAGACAGTCAGATACTGCACAGCCAACTCAGGACCTTAAACCTGGCAGCATGGCAGATAATGTAGCCATTCAAGACACACCTCTCTCTAAAGCAGTGATGGATGTTATTTTGGAGGCCAGGAGGCCTAGCACCAGAAAATCTTATGCAGAAAAATGGAAGAGATTCTGTGCTTGGAACCAGGCACAAGGTATTGACACCATTATTCCTCAGATTTTGCAATACTTAACTGAGATGCTGGATAAAGGCCTTTCCTTTTCATCAATTAAAATTCATGCCTCTGCCATTTCAGCTCATTACAATACAGAACCACCTATTTTTTTCTCATGCATTACTAAGGCAGTACCTCAGAGGGGCCAAAAACATAAGACCTCCAAGGAGAGCACCAATACCTGCATGGGACCTCAACTATGTCTTGGAAAAACTCACACTGCCTCCGTTTGAGCCAGCCTCTGCACCTGATATAAAAATTCTTATCCTGGAAAACAGCTCTACTCCTAGCAATAACCTCTGCTAGATGAGTCTCAGAGTTACAGGCACTCATGGCTGTGGAACCTTTTATCATTTTCCATCCTGACAGGGTTTCTCTGAGGACAAACCCTACATTTATGCCTAAGGTAGTGTCCAGTGTGGCCCTTAACCAAACAATTCATTTGCCTACCTTTTACCTAAACCCACAGAATAAGGGTGAGAGACTTCTGCATTCTTTGTACATTCACAGGCAGCTATGCTTCTACTTGGACAGAACCAAAGCTTTCAGAAAGACTGAACAGCTTATAGTGGCATATGCTGCAGGATCACAAGGAAAGCCTGTCTCAAAGCAGACTATTTCAAAGTGGATAGGCCACTGCATTCGTTTCTGCTATTCAAAGCATGGCAAATCAGTGCCTAAGGGCATTAGGCCACATTCAACCAGAGCAGCAGCCACTTCAGCAGCCTTCCTCAGAGGAGTACCAGCCAAAGACATCTTAGAGGCTGCAACTTGGAGTTCAGTGCATACTTTTACAAAGCACTATCACTTACCTCTCTACTCTAAATCCAGGGCAGGCTTTGCCACTGCAGTTCTGCACGGCCTGATAGCCTTTCCTAATCCTATTTAGCACCAGCCTCCCAACCTTAGCTTTGGGATTCAACCCAATTGTAATGGCTGCAACAGTGAAACACGATGAACATAGTACAGTTGTGTACCTACCATAAATGTAGATGTTCGAGTGTATTCACTGTTGCAGTCCAGGTTAGCCTTCCACCATCCCCCTTTTCCTTGCTGGGACTTATCTGTATTTCTGTATTCTATACAACCTATGTGGTGTATTTGCTTGTAGATGAAGGAAAAATTGTTTTTTGTGTATGCATGCTTCTTGGCATAATTTAGCCTACCATTTTAGGGGCACCTGACATCTGGGGCAAGAAAAACTGAAGAAAATGGCGTCGGCTGCATCTTTTATACCCCTGGCGCACTGACGTCAGGGAGGAGGCGACAGCAACCGACGCCGGACCTAGACTTTGGAACTCGGACCGACTGCTGGTAGCCTGCCAGCAGGATAACCCCAATTGTAATGACTGCAACAGTGAATACACTCGAACATCTACATTTATGGTAGGTACACAACTGTACTTTCTTTTGTACAATAGAGTCAATCCAACATTACATAAGTTGGTCAATTCCTGCCTTCCCTTAAACCGCATTCCTCCTCCAGAACATTTTCTGTGTGTATTATTCCCACCGTTTGCATGTTTTCTATGTAATTTGTTCCTACCCTTTTCTAAAGATCCCATTTCTATTATTTCTATTACAATCTTTGCTATTTAAAATACAGTTGGTTTAGACTTCGATTTCCATTTTCTAGTAATTGCTTTTTTGGCAGCCACCAGAAATCAATATACCAATGCTTTACTGTGTGTAGGCAATTCAGATCCAGTATCCTAGCTAAAAGATAATTTCCTTAGTTGCACTCATTTGTTTACCTTGTATTTCTGACAGAGTACTCTGCAGGGAATTTTGAAAGTTAGCCACGTCATTACACTCCCAAAACATATGATGTTATGTGATCCTATCTCGCCTACATTCTGAATGATGGGTTCGGAGCCGATCCCTCGGCTCCGACTCGGCACGCTTATGCCAAAGAGCGAAGTCTCTTATTGGCTGAGCTTACTATATCCCAGGATGCACCACTACCAGTCCCCCAGATCTCGTTTGCCGCTTCCCTGCGAAGACGTGGTCTCGAGCTGGCTGGGCTGAGTAGTTTTTATTAACTAACTTTTCTGTCAGTTTTTGCTGTTTTTTGGTCACAAAAGCTGTTTTAACGGCTATCGCTCTTTTGTGTACGTTTGGATTGTGAAATTTTTTGTGTGTGATTGGGTTGAGTTTGTTTTCAGCCCCCCTCCATCAGGGCCTTCCCGGACTGTCAACCTGTTAAAACTTTACAGGGTCTCAAGTAAATCTTAATTGTTTAGAGTTCCCTGTCATTTTCAGGAAGTGTTTGCGTTAAGCTATAACTGTGAGCTTAAATTTATCATCAGTAAATTGATAGTTGTTTATTTTCCTGTCAAAGTTACTAGAATTGTTTAACATCATGTCTCAAACTCCTAGGCCTTCGGGCTTTAAAAAATGTTCGAAATGTGGTTTCAAAATGTCTATCACAGACGATCATTCGCTCTGTGTATATTGTCTAGGGGCAAAGCACTTGCAGGAGTCATGCAGCGTATGTCACGCTTTTTCCTCAAGGGTCCTCCAGGAGAGGAAAAATAAATTGATTCTTAAGGGGTTAATTAAACCTTCCTTTGAAGAAGCCTTGGCATCCTCTCCTGCCAAAAAGAAAAGGGCTTCGGTTCCGACCAGTCCGTCGGATCCAACTGCCAAGAGACCTAGGCAGGCCTCTCCTTCGGCTCCAAAGACTTCGGAGCCGAGGTCGGAACGGTCTGCCTCGATGCCTCCAGTATCGACTCCTCTGGCTTCGGAGCCGATGGCTGGGGCATCGAGAGGCGGGTCACCTTCGGCTCCGCTGCTCGGAGCCGACAAGGGTCGCCAGCTCAGACACTTCCTCCTCGGCGCGAAGTCTACCTCGGCACCGATGGAATCTGGTGTGAGTATTCCTCGGCGCCGATACTCATCGAGTCGCCTCAGAGCCGGTCCCCTAGCCCTTTGGGGCCGATGGAGAGGCCTTCTCGTACCCGTTCTGTTTCCTCTCGGTCTTGAGAATGTCGGATTCTGATATAGACAGGGTGCTCCAAAGACTGTTCCAGTCCCCAGTCTTCCAAAATTTGTTTCGGTTCCGACCCAGTTGGCTTCGGAGCCGATGACCTTGGCCCACCCATTGCCATTCCTCCTCCGACTGCTTGGCTCCGTCGGAGCAGGTGCTGTTGGAGCCGGTGGAGATCTCAGGGTCGGCTCCGACCCTTACTCCAACCCGGGCCTTCGGGTCCGAGTTTGGTACGCGGACTTCTTCGGCTGGACCGGGGTGATGTTTGGGACCTATGCTTTCGGTTCCGAGCCTCCCCTCGGTGCTTCAGCTGCGGGACTTCCGTCGGCTATCACGGCTCGGAGACCGGACTCTCCCAGGATTCTGGGGTCCGGCTTTCAGGGCCATGAGGAGTGCCTTGGCCAAGTCCTCTTCGCCATCTCTCCGGCTTTACCGGCACCTTCCTGGGCGTGGAGACTGGGTCTTTGGCAGTTCCCTGTCCGTAGCCAGCGGAGCCCGAGGCCTGAGGTTACCCCAGTGGGGTTCCCTCCTCCTGAGGGTTCTTCGGAGTTGTCTTCAGAGGAACCCCAAGGAAGAGATCGTGCAAGAGGAAGCACGTGGACTCCCCGAGTCTATTACATCAGACACTGATATGGATGATGCAGAGGGTCCCCGAAGTCGTCCTCGGATGATGTCTCATTTGCAGACATCTTAGAGATCCTCAAACAACGAGGCGGCTGGATATCCAAACCCCCCTCTGCGGACGAGTCAGTGCTCCTCAAGGCCTTTGGAGCTCAGCCCTCCGCCTCCTGGGTGTCTCCGCCCCTCGACGGGCTTCTGGATTTAGTTTGTTCGAGGGCGGGAACAGCCAGATACCGTGGAACCAGTCCCTTCTCGTCCAAATAAATTTTTGTCTGCTCCCCGCGAGAAGGAGTTCCTTACTAAAGGCGTGGCTGTAGATGCCATGGTGGTGGCATCTGCTACACAACAGGACGTGGCAGAGGCTTCAACGTCCGTCCATCCTCCTAATAAGGAGTCTAGGAGTATGGACAGGTACGGGAAGCGCACCCTGACTTCAGCGGCCTTTACCTTAAGGTCTCTGAATTATTTGGCACATTTTACCAGGCTTCAGAGGGATCTGGTCAAGGAGTTGTCAGATTCCCTCTCGGGTAACCTATCTGAGCAGCTAGCCCAGTCGGTTAGCTCTCAGTTGGCTATCCTTACGTCAATTTCTAACTCGTCCATGAGGCTCATTTCCTATGCGGCCGAAGGCGGGTAGAGCGGCAGGCACAGGCGTGGCTCTCGTAGACAAGCCTGGCTCCGCTTGTGTCAGTTCTTGGAGGCCTTCAAGTCTTCCTTCGCCGACGCTCCCTTTGATGGGTCCTCATTGTTTGGACCCAAGGTGAAAGACACCCTTACCGCTGTGAGCAAGAGGGAAAAACTTTATCTGCCGTAGGTGCCCGTTATTCCACTCCCTTTCGGCCTTACCCCAAGGCTAAAGGAGGGAAAATGTGGTTCCGCAAATCTCGCAAGTTTTTCTCCCAACAGCAGGAAGATTCCCGTCCAGAGGCAGAGGACGGGAAATTTTTCAGGGAGACGCCGTCCCAGAGGCGGCAGAGGGCCCGCAATTCTGGAGACCGCGAGTCCTTTCGTGGCTCTTCAGCCTCCCACACGTCATGAGGGATTGCCCGGCTGTGCTGCTCGGAGCCAGTCGGGTGTCGCTTTGCCAAGCACCTAAAAGCCTGGGAGTCAATCACTCAGGACAGATGGGTGCTTCGGATCATTGCCGGAGGTTACACCATCCCATTCACATACTCACCCCCACCGTCCAAGAGAATCCCGGACCCACCACCCAGTCAAAGGGAAATAGCAGCCGCAGAAGCTTTAAAGCTGCTAGAAAAGGAGTCATCCAACCGGTCCCCACAGACCAGATCGGATCAGGAAATTACTCCAGGTTCTTTTAGTGCCAAAAGACAGGGGACCTGAGGCCAATATTGGATCTCAGCAAACTGAACCAATCCGTCACGAAATCCAAATTCGAATGGTCACGTTACAATCCATTCTCCCATTATTGGAGAAGGATGTTTGGATGTGCTCCATAGACCTCAAGGACGCCTATTATCACATACCGATACATCAGGCGTCCAGAAGGTATCTGCGCTTCAGCCTGGGAGTCAGTCATTACCAATTTTGCGCTCTGCCCTTTGGTCTCACCACAGCCCCAGGGTGTTCACCAAGTGTTTGGCAGTAGTGACGGCTCACCTGAGAAGTCTTGGATTCCAAGTGTTTCCCTATCTCGACGACTGGCTCCTGACTGCCACCACCAGGCATCTACTAATGGACAACCTCAAAGCCACCATCTCCTGGGTGTTTCCCTGGGGATTACATTCAATTGGTCAAAGTCTGTCTTGCTGCCCTCTCAGCATAAAGTTTATAGGAGCAGAGATAGACTCAAGATTGATGCGCGTCTTTCTTCCTGCCGAAAGGATCCGAACTTTACAGGGCCAAGTTCAAGCTCTGATCTCGAGATCCAAAGCCCCAGCCAGGATGGTTCTACAGGTTTTAGGCTCAATGTCTGCCACGGTTCTTTTAGTTCCTCTAGCAAGATTACACATGAGGATTCTTCAGTGGCTCTTGTCAACTCAATGGTCCTTTCAGGATCTTACCCTCAATCATCACATCATGATTACGGAAATATGCAAAAGGGACCTTCGCTGGTGGCTTCAGACATCCAACTTGGATCAAGGAAAACCCTTTGTTCTCCCCCCTCCAGTGGTTACCCTGACGACAGATGCCTCCCAGATAGGGTGGGGGCATTGTCTGGGCAGGCTAGTTCAGGGCTCCTGGCTTCCAGGCGAAGCTCTTCTCCACATCAACGTGTTGGAGATGAGGGCTGTACTTCTATCCCTACAGGCCTTACACAAGTTTCTTCCTCAGGGCATCATCGCCATCCACACAGACAACATGTCGGTGGTCTGGTATCTGAACAAACAAGGAGGGACCAGATCGTACCCCCTTTGCAGAGAGGCCATGAGAGTTTGGGAATGGGCTGTAGCTACCAACCGCTTCTTGGTAGCGACCCACATCCCGGGAAAGTCAAATGTATTGGCGGACAAATTAAGCAGGACAATTCTCTCTCCTCACGAATGGTCTCTAAACCGCACAGTAGCAGCCCAGGTTTTCAAGAGATGGGGGACGCCGTGCTGCGACCTATTTGCAACTCCACAAAACGCCAAGTGCCAAAGGTTCTTCTCCTTGATCCCACATCAGGAAGTACCAGCCATGGATGCTCTAGCACAACCTTGGCCAACAGGGCTACTTTATGCCTTTCCTCCAATTCCACTTCTTCCCAAAGTTATTCAAAAGCTTCTCAACTGGGGTCTTTAATGATTCTGATTGCCCCATACTGGCCTCGTCAGATATGGTTTCCTTACCTGAAGAAGCATGCAGTGGACGATCCGTGGACCTTAGACCTGATTCCGGACTTGCTGATCCATCAGTCGGGACATTGGCATCAGTCCCTTCAATCTTTGAAATTGACAGCTTGGCTCCTCCACTTCCGACCTTAGTTAGAAGGCACACACTAGACCCGGAAGTTGTTCACATTTTATCTTCGCCCACAAACCCACCACTAACAAATTGTACCTCAGTAAGTGGAAGAGGTTTGCTATCTGGGCTCAACTCAAGGGCTTAGACCCTATCACTGCTCCTGTCCCAGAGGTTTTGAAATTCTTAACATCCCTGTTTAATCAGGGATCTTCTGTCTCAACTATTAAAGTCCAACTAGCGGCTATCTCTAAATTCCACGAATCCACGGATCCTCCTTTGATGAGCAGCAGACTATGCAAAACGTTCATTAAAGGTGCGAGTCTATTAAGACCACCAGTTTTTCATCCTGCCTCCGTGGGCTCTTGATTTGGTGCTTCGCGCATTAACATCTTCCCCTTTCGAACCGGCTGCTACATGCGAGTTAAAATATCTGTCTTGGAAAGCGGCATTCTTAGTGGCTATTACTTCTGCAAGAAGAGTTTCAGAGCTTCAAGCCCTGTCTATTAAACCACCGTACTTGATTTTCCACAAGGATAGAGTATCACTTAGGCCTAATCCATCCTTTGTCCCAAAGGTCTGTTCTAGTTTCTGTCTTCAACAATCTCTAGAGCTACCAGTTTTCTTTCCAAAATTCTCCAATGAAGCAGAATACACTCTCCATAAATTGGATGTTCAAAGGCAATTACGCTTCTATTTAGACAGGACTCAGCAACTTCGTAAGTCAGACCAGTTGTTTGTGTCCTTCTCAGATAATAAATTGGGCCAAACCATCACAAAAGCTACTATCTCAAAATGGATCAGAGATTGCATAACTCAGGCCTATTCTTCTTGAATAAGCAACTTACAACATCTATCAAAGCTCATTCTACCAGAGCTATGGCTACTTCTATAGCCTTTCATTCCAAGCTCGCTATATCGAAATCTGTGCTGCGGCTACTTGGTCCAACCCGCACACTTTCATTTCCCACTACAAATTGGATGTGGCATCTAAAGGACGAGCATCTTTTGGTTCCACGGTACTCAGGAGTGTTTTCCAGTGAGCCACCCAGGATTCAGGTGCTAGGACGCTGTCCCATCATTCAGAATGTAGGCGAGATAGGATCACATAACATCTTTTAGTTATGTACTCACCATAACTTCAGATGTTTGGGATCCATCTCGCCATTCCTAATACCCACCCTCCTTCCCCTGCCTTGGAGATCAGAAGAGATTGAGCGGTTTTGAGTTCTACTGTTTTATCTTGTTTCATCTGACGATGTTATATAAGCAGGGCGTGCATGTGTGCATGTATGCGGACAAACTAGATCTGGGGGACTGGTAGTGGTGCATCCTGGGATATAGTAAGCTCAGCCAATAAGAGACTTCGCTCTTTGGCATAAGCGTGCCGAGTCGGAGCCGAGGGATCGGCTCCGAACCCATCATTCAGAATGTAGGCGAGATGGATCCCAAACATCTGAAGTTATGGTGAGTACATAACTAAAAGTTCCCAGTTACCTCTTCCCCATCACACCTCCAAAATTTGCCAACTACCTGAGGGAAAAAAAATCTTTTGAGTCTGCTTGGGATATAAAGATAGCTTTGCAAACAATTTCAAGCAAAAATCTGTAATCATCTAGACTTTGTTGCATGTTTGGGAGGCATACATGTCTCCCCCCCCCCCCCTTTTTTTTTTTTTTTTTTTTTTTTTTTTTTTGTGAATTGGTTAGCCAGTCTCTATTCCCAATCTTTTCTAACCTCATCTGACTGATTCCTTTAGTTATTGTGCAATATTTTATATGCCCTAATAATTATCCCCTTTTAACAGCAGTTTTTTTCTAGATTCAACTAAAAACTCTACCAGTGCAGATTGCTCAGATTTTATTGATATGTGTCCTTGACAAAATGCAGGCCAAATAGGTCATCCTGTGCGTGGACTTTACTACCGAAATTGTATTGAAAATCGAATAGATCACATGACCAGGGCCCACCTTGTATTACAAAATTCATGTCCAGATATTCCAAAATTTCAACGAAGCTCATCCTGAACTTGATGGTCCGGAGACTGCAGAATACATTTTTTCCCCCCATTTTAATGCCAAAAAAATCTGAAGCTTATCTCGTGGCTTGCTGTACAAATCTGTTGCCCTGTATTCAGGGAACTGAAATTCTTCTAAGATTGTGGTCACATCTTTTGACTATCCTCTCACCAATGACATTTTTAAAAAGAAGACCATTTTATTTAGCTAAAATTATTAGAGAGCTCTTTAACAATAAAAGCATAATAATTTGATTAAATAATGTATTTGTGTATTTTGGAATACAATAAATACTAATAGTATCCCTTAATAACAGATAAGCAGCCTTTAAGGCTTAGATTTTCAATATATAATGTAATTAACAATGCAGTTTGTCAAAATCTAAATTAAGAATGGCTTAAACATAAATCTGGAACAGTTAAAGCCTAGGAGGAAGAAAATAAGAGTATTTATTTAAAAACATCATATAAATTGCTTTTTATGCAGATAAAATTGGCAGGCACTTTTCAAACAAAACTCTTTACAGTGAAGTTCAAAACAACATTACAGTTCTTAGTTGTAAGGATGAAGTATATTGTTTGACTAATGATGTTATTTAAATATTTAAAAAGATCTTTGTGGAAATCATCAGCTAGTTAAATCATATAAGATTTCACAGAAGGCCACAAGAACTGGAACTTAGACAGAGAAGAAGAGGCACAAACTTTAGCGTAGACAATTTATTTTCCGCTTTCGTCATTAGACTTCATCAGAAAACAATTTAAAAATATCTGTAAGCCAATAGAAAGTACTACTTCATCCCACAATTAAGTGACATCACAAGCTGAACTATTAAAGACATTCACTTCTGTTAAAAAATATTTCTTCAAGTGAACCTTGTGGTTCTTTAAAAAAACACTTGATGTTGACTACATCATTCAACCATGGTGCTTTGTCAGAGTTTAACCTAATCTGCCACAGTGCTTCTTTTTGTTCTAACTCTGTCTTAAAATCCCCAGCCCTTATATGGAGTGTTCCCTGTTCCAGAACTGAAAACAGGAACTTATTATAGTTAGGACACTTCAAGGTGTGTTTAAAAAAACGCATTTCTACCATCCTTCTTTTTTATGCTATAGTAGTGCTGTTTAATCCTGGCACAGAGAACCTGGGTGGTCATCCCGATATAAAATGCAGTACAATGAGAACATATCCCAATGTACACCACACATTTGGTTTTACAGTTAAAATAACCAGGCACTTGGAATAGTGTGTGGCAAATGGGGCAAATTTACAAAAGGTCACTCTAATATGTACCTACAAATGGTACAACTTCCACATCTGTGCATGCCAGATGGTTTATCTGTGTGTAAAATAGTCCTTTTCTCTGTTTTTTTTCTTCACCTTCTCAAATAAAGATTTTAAATTATAGTGATTTTTACTCACAAAATGGTGGTGGGGCCAACCGTCTCAAAAAGATCCTGATTACCCTCTAAAATTTTCCAGTTGTCCTGTATAATGCCTCTTATCAATCCACTATCCAAAGTTATGTTCAAGTTAAAAAATATTTCTTTGTTGGACTTGTTCAATTCTTTGGAGCCACTATAAGGAACTTGTAATATGGGTAGGTAGAGTGACATCCGATTGTCCATGACATACTTAGCTGTACTATTTAATTTGTCTTCATGGTAACCTCTTTCCAAAAATAGTGAACAAATAAAATCTATTTGATTAGTAAAAGCACTGTCTTCACTGGTCATTCAACTGGCCCTTGGGTATGTTGTCTTTCATAAATTGCAGATGAAAGCTTTTATAGTGCAGGTAACTGTTAGTAAAAATGTTTTACAGTGAATCCTGCTTACAAATCTCTCTAGTGCCTTAACCGATTCTAAAGTGACATCCAAAAAGTTAACTTTTAAACCCACGTCACCTAAAGTAAATTTTAGAAGCTCAGAATTTAAATAATCTATAAACTTTCACTTGGTTGAGGTCACCTTCTAAGATGAAAAACAAGTCATTGACAAATCTTTTAAAAAACAAAACATGATGTCTACCTATAATAGGCTCCAAAAAAGTGTGTTCCCACCATCCAACAACAATGTTTACAAATGAAGGGGAAGCTGGAGACCCATAGCAACCCCTCTGTTCTGTTTATGCACTTTGTTATTGAACATAAAAAAAATGTTTTTCAAGAGAACATCTACTAAATCACAATAAAAGTTGCACTGGTCATTAGAGGTTAGAAAATCTCCCAACATATTGTCTTACATATTCTACTCTTGTTTTATGTGGAATACATGTAAAAAGTAATACCATATTGATAGTGAGAAAAATATGTTTTTGTGGGTCAAATGAGAAGGTATCATTAAATTTCCTGAACTGTTCCAAAAAATCCCAAGAGTCCTGTAAAAAAGAACTCATTTTACTGACTAAGGGGTTTAAAAAAGAATCAACCGTAAGGGAAATTCCTTCTGTGATGTAATTAGGTGCTGAAACAATAGGCCTGAATGGAGGGTGGTTAAGGTCTTTATGGACCTTTGGTATTCCAAACAAAACTGCTAACTTGGGATTCTCAGTGTTACAAAAATCATTATTTTTCACTCATAGTTAAGTTGTAATATTTACACCTTGTTTTATTATTGTCAAACAAACTTCTAATTTGTTTTTCACAAGTATTCTCAAACACTTTTAAAGTGTGTACCAAAGGTGGGTTAAAACAGGATGGTTTAACATATTTACTTTCACTCTTTTCAACATCTTTTAAAATGTAATTTAAGTTCAACAGTTTTGTGTATTTTTTCAATTCTAAAACGGTGCTGGAAGTATCATCTCTACTTGTTGGAACAAAATTTAAACCCAAATTGATCATGTTATACTACTCAGAAGTAAGCCACGGTGGTGCAGCGGTAGCGTTGTCACCTCTAGAGGTTCTCCCGTTCTATTCTCGGCTGGAGTGCCTTCTGTGTGGAGTCTGCATGTCCTCCCTGCGGTCGAGTGGTGTTCGAAAGACATGCGTGAATGGGTGTGCCTTCGTTAAAGGTTGGGCGTCAAGCTGGCACCTCGGCACTTTAAAAATCTACTGCCAATCATTAGAGGACCGGAGTTCCACTGTGGCGACCTTTAACCGGGAAAAGCCGAAAGAAGAAGATGATAATGCTCAGAAGTAAGGTCAAGTCTAGACAAGTTTATAACATTGTTTCTGCATGTCTTACACTCTGCTAATTGTCCGTGGATGAATCCGAAGGAATCCTTTCCTTTTGTCTGGTCATTCTGGCCTCGGAGCCTTCCCTTCCTTTTCTGAACTTAAAAAAACTTTGGGCCTTGCCGCAAGTTCCGTGGAATTACTAGGACCATCAGTGTTACTTAATTCATCCACAGGAAAAGCATTGACTGTGTTTGTTTGCAGGAAATCAACTGCTGAAACCCCAGTTGCTTCACTTCCTACATTGTCAGTAGCCTCATTCTCATTTTCCATCAGTTGTTCCCTTTCAGTTCTCTTAAAGGCATACTGTCTAACTTTCATACTTGGCTGTTGAAAGTTAGAAAAATTCCTCTTGGAAATTTATTGCCTGTGTTGGCAAGAAAATAATCATTGTCACTTTCATATGCTTTAATGTCCCTGTTTAATTTGTTGTTTTTGTGTTTGATAACAATTTGCTCATGCTTCTGGACTTCTAGGATGTTATGATACTCTGAGCGCTCACCAAACCTACTATGAAACCCTCTGTGAATGGCCTGATCAGCGGTCATTATTTGTTCTTTTAAATTGGCCATAGTTTTAACATTATTGCCCACAAGTAATGACCTGCATTGTTGAAGAATTCCTTTAGTGTGGAAAAAAAGGAATCCGAAGCCTTGACACCATTTGGGCTTTTTTAAAATCTTAGCCCTTTAGGAACTATATTAAGTTCAATGCATCACTGGAAATATTTGTTCCCTAAATCAAGACTTTTATACTTCTTAAACAGTATACTTAAAGTCTCACAATTCTCTCTCTCTAAGATAACATAGCAGCTGTGTTTATAGTCTGTATTAAAAAAAGGATCAGTACCATTAGTAAGAATAGATGCAATATTCGCGTAAGTCTTTTTAGAATTTAAATAACTTCAGTGTGGTTACCTTGTGCAATAATAGCTTGAATATTACACTCGACCACTGTGTCACCATCATCTTTGGAACTGGTGTACCACAGGATTCTGCCACTCGCTCTTTCACCAGCAAATCCAAGGATTTTTGAATGCCAGCCAGGTCTTAAGCAGTTGCACCATGAGACCATTTTCACTGCTGCCTGGGTAGGATGAATACTGCATTCAAAAAGAGGAACCCCCTTGTAGCTCTCAGCCATAGCAAGTCAAATAAAACCAACAGACCACAAAAACAGACTAAAACTTCCAGAATATAACTACAAGCCACAAGGTCTGGAACTTTACTGAGAACAAGAGGCACAAATTTTAGGATAGACAACAATTTATTTTCTGCTTTTGTCATTAGACTTCATCAGAAAACAATACATTCAACAGTAAAAAACTTTCAGTTTAAAAATATCTGTAAGCCAATGAAGGTATTTCTTCATCCCACAATTGTGACATCACAAACTCAATTATTAAAGACATACACTTCTGTTAAAAACTATTTCTTCAAGTGAATCCTGCGGTTCTTTAAAAAACACTTGATGTTGACTACATCATTCAACCATGGTGCTTTGTCAGAGTTTAATGTAATCTGCCACAGTCCTTCTTTTTGTTCTCTGTCTTAAAATCCCCACCCCTTATATGGAGTGTTCCCTGTTCCAGAACTGAAAACAGGAACTTATTATTGTGCTATAGTAGTGCTCTTTAATCCTGGCAAAGAGAAATCGGGTGGTCATCCCAATATAAAATGCAGTACAATGAGAACATAACCCAATGTACACCACATTTTTGGTTTTACAGTTAAAATAACCAGGCACTGGTATAGTGTGTGGCAAATGGGGCAAATTTACAAAAGGTCCCTCTAATATGTACCTAGAAATGGTACAACTTCCACATTTGTGCATGCCAGATGGTTTGTGTGTAAAATAGTCCTTTTCTCTGTTTTTTCTTCACCCTCTCAAATGATTATTTTAAATTATAGTGATTTTTATACACAAAATGGGGGTGGGGGCCAACTGTCGCAAAAAGGTCCTGATTACCCTCTAAAATTTTCCATTTGTCCTTTATAATGCCTCTTGTCAATCCACTATCCAGAATCATGTTAAAGTTACAGAATATTTTTTTGTTGGACTTGTTCAAGTCTTTGGAGCCACTATAAGGAACTTGTAATATGGGTGGCTACAGTGATATCCGATTGTCCATGACATACTTAGCTGTACTTCTAAATTTGTCTTCATGGTAACCTCTTTCCAAAAATAGTGAACAAATAAAATCTATTTAATTAATAAAATCACTGTCTTCACTGGGCATTCAACTGGCACTTGGGTATGTTGTCTTTCATAAGTTGCGGATGAAAGCTTTTATAGTGTAGGTAACTGTTAGTAAAAGTTTTTTTTTATGGTGAATCCTGCTTACAAATCTTTTCAGTACCTTAACCCATTCTAAAGTGATGTCCAAAAAGTTGACTTTTAAACCCATGTCACCTAAAGTAAATTTTAGAAACCCAGGACCAGAATTTAAACAGTCTATAATTTTTTTCACCTGGTTGAAGTCACCTTCTAAGATGAAAAACAAGTCATCAACAAATCTTTTAAAAAAAACAAAACACGATGTCTACCTATAATAGGCTGAAAAAATGTGTGTTCCCACCATCCAACAACAATGTTTGCGAACGAAGGGGCGGCTGGAGACCCCATAGCAACCCCTCTGTTCTGTTTATACACTTTGTTATTGAACATAAAAAATTTGTTTTTCAAGAGAACATCTATCGATTCACAGCAAAAGTTGCACTGGTCATTAGAGAGGTTAGAAAATCTCCCAATATATTGTCTTACATATTCTACTCCTGTCTCATGTGGAATACACGTAAAAAGTGATACCACATCGATAGTGAACAAAATATGTTTTCGTGGGTCAAATGAGAAGGTATCATTAAATTTCCTGAACTGTTCCAAAATATCCCAAGAGCTCTATAAAAAATAACTAATTTTATTGACTAAGGGGTTTAAAAAAAATCTACCATAACGGAAATTCCTTTTGTAATGTAATTAGGTGGTAAAACAATAGGCCTGAATGGTGGGTGGTTAAGGTCTGTATGGACCTTTGGTATTCCAAACAAAACCCCTCACATGGGATTCTCAGTATTACAAAAATTGTAAGAAATTTTGTCTAAATTACCACACATTAAACTGTCAAACAAAAAATAATAAATTCTCCGATAACATGTAAATACATCACTTACATTGGCTGCCTCATATTTTAAAGTGTTGCTTAACATAACTTTAATACTATGAATATACTTGTCTTGATCCATTACAACCAAAGCACCACCTTTGTCACTTTTCATAATTCTAACCATGGTGTTAAACTTTAATTAATTCAGAGCAGATTTTTCACTCATAGTTAGTTGCGATATTTACAACTTGTTTTATTACTGTCTAACAAACTTCTAATTTGTTTTTCATAAGTACTCTCAAACACTTTTAAGTGTGTACCAAAGGTGGGTTAAAACAGGATGGTTTAACATATTTACTTTCAATGTTTTCAACATCTTTTAAAGGGAGCGCTACAGAATCCTGAAAGCCCAAAATCCTGAGGACCAAAATACTGAAAACTCAGAATACTGAAAACTCAAAATCCTGAAAACACACAGGATACCAGCACTTGCTATATTCCAGTACAAGTACAAACAAAAACATATTACCCTTCAAATATATGTAGGGGGCAAGCCCCCCTGCACCCCCCACACCCCCTGCTACTTAAATATTTCAGCTCCAAGATTGCACTTCACTACACTAAGTGCAGTCTTGGAGTTGATATATTTAAGTAGCAGGGGGGGCCTGCCCCCTGCTTATACTTGGAGGACAGTAATATAGTTTGTGTTTTATTTGTTTCTGTATGTACTTGTGCTGAAATATATTAAGTGTTGGTATCCTGTGTGTTTTCAGTATTTTGAACTTTCAGGATTTTGGTCTTAGGATTTTGGGATTTCAGGATTTTGTAGTGCTCCCCTTTTAAAATGTAATTTAAGTTCAACAGTCTTTTGTATTTTTTCAGTTCTAGAACAGTACTGGAAATATCAGCTCTACTTGTTGGAACAAAATTTAAACCCAAATTCAACACTTTATAATGCTCAGAAGTAAGGTCAAGTTTAGACAAGTTTATAACATTGTTTTTGTACATCTTACACTCTGCTAATTGTCCGTGTATGAATCCGAAGGAATCTGTTCCTTTTTTCTGGTCATTCTGGTCCTCAAAGCCTTCCCTTCCTTTTCAGAACTTAAAAAATCCTTGGATCTTGCTCCAAATTCCGTGGAATTACTAGGACCATCAGTGTTACTTAATTCACCCACAGGAAAAGCATTGACTGTGTTTGTTTGCAGGAAATCAACTGCGGAAGCCCTAGTTACTTCACTTCCTACATTGTCAGTAGCCTCATTCTCATTTTCCATCAGTTGTTACCTTTCAGTTCTCTTAAAGGCATATTGTCTAACTTTCATACTTGGCTTTTGAAAGTTAGGCAATAAATTTTCCAAGAGGAATTTTTCTATGTTGGCAAGCAAATAATCATTGTCACTTTCATATGCTTTAATGTCTCTGTTTAATTTGTTGTTTTTGTGTTTGATAACAATTTGCTCATGCTTCTGGACTTCTAGGATGTTATGATACTCAGCGCTCACCAAATGTACTATGAAACTCTCTGTGAATGGCCTGATCAGCGGTCATTATTTGTTCTTTTAAATTGGCCATAATTTTAACATTATTGTCCACAAGGTTTTGTGTCTTTCGGCTTTTCCTGGTTAGGGGTCGCCACAGCGGAACTCCGGTCCGCTAATGATTGGCAATTAATTTTTACTTACCGGCTTGCAGGCATGACGCACAACCTTCAACGAAGGTATGCCCATTCACGCATGTCTCCACGCAGAAGATGCTCTAGCTGAGAATCGAACCGGACAGCGTCGTACTGTAAGGCAACAACTCTACTGCAGCACCACCACCGCGGTATAATTTTCGAAAATTAAGATCAGCATTGATGAAGAATTCCTTTAGGGTGGAAAAAAAGGAAACCGAAGCCTTGACACCATTTGGGCTTTTTTAAAATCTTAGCCCTTTAGGAACTATATTAAGTTCAATGCATCACTGGAAATATTTGTTCTCTAAATGAAGACTTTTATACTTCTTCAATTGTCTAGTTAGTCTCACAGCTCTCTCTGTAAGATAACATATCATCTGTGTTTATAAGTCTTTTTGTGGTAAGAAGGATCAGTACCAGTAGTAAGAATAGGTGCAGCATTCGCATAAGTCTTTTTAGAATTTAAATAAACTTCAGTGTGGGTACCTTGTGCAATAATAGGTTGAATATTACACTCAATCACCGTGTCACCATCATCTTCGGAACTGGTGTAAACATGGGATTTTGTCACTCACTCTTTCACTAGCAAATCCAAGGATTTTTGAATGCCAGCCATGGTCTTAAGCAGTTGCACCATGAGACCATTTTCACTGCTGCCTGGTGTAGGATGAATACTGTATTCAAAAAGAGGAACCCCCTTGTTGCTCTCAGCCATAGCAAGTCAAATAAAGCCAACAGACCACAAAAACAGACTAAAACGTCCAGAATGTCACAACAAGCCAGTGATTTCATTAATGAAATAGATTTTATTTGTTCACTATTTTTGGAAAGAGGATAACATGAAGACATATTAAGAAGTACTGGTAAGTATGTCATGGACAATCGGATGTCACCCTATCCACGCATATTACAAGTTCCTTATAGTGGCTCCAAAGTCATGAACAAGTCCAACAAAGAAATGTTTTATAACTTGAACAAGACTTTGGATAGTGGATTGATAAGTGGCGTTATACAGGACAACTGGAAAATTTTAGAGGGTAATCAGGACCTTTTTGCGACGGTTGGCCCCCACCCCCATTGTGTGTATAAAAATCACTATAATTTAAAATCATTATTTGAGAAGGTGAAAAAAAAACAGAGAAAAGGACTATTTTACACACAAATAAACCATTTGGCATGCATAAATGTGGAAGATGTACCATTTGTAGGTACGTATTAGAGGGACCTTTTGTAAATTTGCCCCATTTGCCACGCACTTCCAGTGCCTGGTTATTTTAAGTGAAAACCAAAGGTGTGGTGTACATTGGGATATGTTCTCATTGTACTGCATTTTATATTGGGATGACCACCCGGGTTCTGTGTGTCAGGATTAAAGAGCATTACTGTAGCATAAAAAGAAGGATGGTAGGAAATGCGTTTTTTTAAACGCACCTTGAAGTGTCCTAACTATAAGTTCCTGTTTTCATTTCTGGAACAGGGAACACTTCATATAAGGGGTGGGGATTTTAAGACAGAGTTAGAACAAAAAGAAGCACTGTGACAGATTAGGTTAAACTCTGACAAAGCACCATGGTTGAATGATGTAGTCAACATCGTGTTTTTTAAAAAATGCAGGGTTCACTTGAAGAAATAGTTTTTAACAGAAGTGAGTGTCTTTAATAGTTGAGTTTGTGATGTCACTTAATTGTGGGATGAAGAAGTACTTAATATTGGCTAACAGATATTTTTAAACTGAAAGTTTTTTACTGTTGAATGCATTGATGTTATGTTGTCCATCTCACCTTCCTTCTTTCTGGTTGGGTCCGGAGCCGATCTCTGCTCTGACTCGGCTACTTCTAAAGCTCAAAGAGTCCTTACTGGTTCAAGGCTAGCCCCTTATCCCAGCATGCTTAATGGAAGCTACCCAGATCTTGTTTGCTGCTTGCAGAGTTGAGATTGTCTTCTGCTGGCTCAGGCTAAGTAGTGATTTTTTTTTTTCTGTAAATATTGTTGTTGTTTAATGCTAAATTTCATCAGAGTTTAGTGATTTCTTCTTGTATATCACTCCTATCCTTGTTGCTGTTGTTTTTGCTGTTGTCAGGCCGTTGTTTTTCTCTTAGCCCTTTACCTGTGTGGTGGTGTTATTGCCGGTGGCCCGTTCTTCTTGAGGGTTGTTCTCTTGCCCTGTTCATCCCTCCTTGCTACCTAGGGAGAAGCCGTTTTAATTAGAGGCCTTTTCCCTTTGGGAGCAGTAGCCATTTAACTTAGAGCCTACCCCCTCCTCTTCTCCCCCCCCCCTTTCTTAAAAAAAAAAAAAAAAAAAAAAACACTCTTCAGTTGCTTGTCCTGTTTCTTTCTGTGGTGTTTATGATGTCTAAAGAAATCCCTAAGCAGTCAGGGTTCAAAAAATGTGATTCGTGTTGCAGAAAATGTCCCTTACGGACGGACACATGAGTTGTGTTTATTGTCTAGGGGCGGTCCACCTGCAGGATTCATGCTCTGTTTGCCAGGCCTTTAGTGCACGAGTTTTGCAGGAGAGGTGCAACAAACTTGTTTTGAGAGGGTTATTAAAACCCCAGGTTGAAGTAACATCAGGCACTCAGCCCTTAAAAAAAATCCGATAACAAACTGGCATCTTCGTCGACTCCACCTTCGGTGCCAACAAAGTCTAGATCCAAATCTTCTGATTCTACAGAGTGGTTTCTTGGCTCTGACGAGTCTTTTTCTCCGGCAGCTCCATCAATGTCTTCGGAGCCATCCCGTACCCAAAAGAGATCGAGATCTCCTTTGCTGGACCTGGTGAGATCTGTGCCTCAGTCTCCACTGTTGCAGTCAGTGGCAGGTAGTCACTGGTCCTCGACCCACTTCTCTTGATCATCCAGGTGTTTATCAGATGATGATGTGGAGAGAGTGGTGAAGAGGCTGCTCAAGACACTAGTATTTGCTAAATTGTTGTCGAGCCCAGCCCAGAAGGAAGTGGCGCCGTCATCCGAACCAGTCCTTGCTCGATTACTCCTCCAACTGCGTCCAGTTTGGAGCCAGAGTGCATGGAAGTAGTAGTGGTGGATCCGTTGGTTCTGACAACCCTTGCCTTGTTGGTTCCGACATCCGCTTTGACCTCCTCGATAGTCCACCCTGTTGAGGGGTCTGGGCACCGAGACTCTCTCGTCGGCTCCGGGAGGGGAGTGGCATCGGACCCTTGTCCGACCCCACTCGGACCCTCGGCGCAGGTGAGTTCGGCTCCCACATCCACCTCGGAGCCATTGCCTTCGGTGCGGAGGAGGTCTCCAGGCTCTTGGAGCTGGAGCCTCCCTCCATTCCAGGCTGTGGTGCCTTCGAGGTGATGAGTAATCTGCTGTGTACCATGACCGCTTCAACCTCGGCTCCATTGGCTCCATCCCCTTCGATACCGGTGTTTGCCTCGGATCCTTCTCTCTGTCCCAAGCGTAGGGAACCGATGCCCCACAGGGCAACTCCTCTTCTTTCGAGACCTCTCCTGAGCATGCCTTGGGGGAGGTTCCTAGGCATAAAAAATGTAAGAGGAAGCATGTGGACTCCCCTGAGTCCGTCACTTCTGACACGGACTTGGATGTCTCGGAAGGGTCCCCACCGTCCCCCTCTGAGGATGACTCTTTCTCAGACATCCTGGAGATCCTTAGGCAGAGGGGAAACTAGAAGTCCCTAGCCCCTTCTGAGGACGAGTCCATGTACCTGGATGCATTTGGTTCCCAACCCTCCACCTCCTGGGTGTCACCGCCTTTCCGACCCACTTTTGTCTGTAGTGAGTCGAAAGGCGTGGAGTGCTTCAGAGACCATGGAGCCCATTCCGAGAAGGACTAACAAGTTCATCACCGCACCAGTGGACAAGACATTTCTCTCTAAAGGCGTGCCAGTTGATGCTATGGTGCTGGCAGCAGCCACCAAGAAGGAACTCGCAGAGACTTCCTCTTCTATCCATCCGCCAAACAGGGAGTCTAGAGCCATGGATAGATATGGGAAGCGTGTTTTCTCTTCAGCAGCCTTTACTCTTCGGTCACTGAACTATTTGACACATTTCACAAGAATTCAGAGGGATCTCCTTAAAGAGCTAGGAGATACCCTCCAGGATCCTTCAGCTGAGGGAGCAGCTTCCAAGTCGGCTAACCAGCTAGCGACCCTAACATCCATTGTTAACTCCTTCATGCGCCTGATTTCTTATGCAGCAGATGGAGTAAGTAGGGCTGCAGGCACAGGAGTGGCTCTTCACAGACACTCATGGATGCACCTTTGTCAATTTGTGGAGCCCTTTAAGTCCTCCTTTATATACACCCCCTTTGACGGCTCGGCCTTGTTCAGGCCTCAAGTTAGAGAGACTCTTAAGGAGTGAACGAGATGGCAAAACTCTCTCTGCCATAGGAGTCCATTTTTCCACTCGATCCAGTCCTTATCCCAAAGGCCAAAAGAGTGGTAAAATGTTCCATAAATCCCAGAGAGCTCTGCCGGACACTCTTGGAGATAATTCCCCCAGGGGCAGAGGGGGAAATAATAACGGGAGACGCCGGCCTCGCAGTGGGGGGGGGGGTCAGCAACAGGGCGACTGGGATGCATTCTCTGCCAGGCCCTTTCAGAATCCCTGAAGGATTGCCTGGATGCCCATCTCTGGAGGCAGTCGGGAGCAGAATATCACTGTACCCAGAAGCTTGGCTAGATATAACAGAAATTTCATGGGTACCGGTGCATAATATCCAGTGGTTACAAAATTCCCATCTCCCAAACATCCCCAAGAAGTCAAAAATGATCAATCCCAGATGGTCCACCCAGTCTTCAGGATCAAGCAGCCTTGGAAGTAAAATAATTTGCTGTAAAAAAGAGCCATTCAAGAAGTCCCGGCAGACCAGATTGAATCCGGAACTTACTCAAGGTTCTTATTAGTTCCAAAAAAGACGGGACTGGAGACCTGTCCTGGATCTCAGCAAGTTAAACAGGTCAGTAAAAAAGACCAAGTTCCGGATGGTGACACTGCAGTCCATTCTACCCTTTTTTGGTCAGGACGATTGAATGTGCTTTGTCAATCTCCGGGATGTGTAGTACCATATAAAAATGGACAGGCAGTCCAGGAGACACATGTTCTTCCGGCTGGGAGGCAGTCATTACCAATTCAGAGATCTGCCGTTTGGTCTCACCACAGCCCCCAGGGTGTTCACCAAATGCATGGCAGTAGTGACGGCTCAACTGAGATGTTTGGAATTCCAGGTGTTTCCTTATCTAGACGACTGGCTCCTCACTGCCACCAACAAGCATCATCTCTTAAGGGCCAGTAACCACACGATTCACACTTGTGCACGTCTAGGAATCACAGTAAACTACAAACAATCTGCCTTGTTGCCCTCTCAGTGTATTACTTTCATAGGCGCTCAACTAAATACAAGAGTCATGATAGCCAAGCTGCCACAGGAAAGGATGCTTACCATTCAACGTCAGGTCTCTCTCCTCCTTTCAAAGTCAAAGGTTCAGGCACAGTTAGTCCTAAAAGTCTTGGGCTTGATGGCAGCTGCCATTACTCTAGTCCCGTTAGCTCGTTACCATATGAGGATTTTACAATGGCTCCTTTTCACTCAGTGGTCATATCAGGATCTACCAATGTCACACATGATCTTAATCACTGATACTTGCAAAAAAGATCTACAGTGGTGGCTCCACTCTCCCATAGTCACTCTAGGCAGACCCTTTGTAGCCCCTCATCAGGTAGACACAGTGACCACGGATGCTTCATAGATAGGGTGGGGGGGGGGCATTATCTGGGACAGACAGTACAAGGAACATGGCAAACTCAGGAGTACCATTTGCACATCAATGTCCTGGAGATGAGGGCGGTGTTATTAACATTGCAAGCACTTCACGACTCTCTCCCTTTGGGCTATATAGCAATTCAGATGGGCAACATGTCAGTAGTATGGTACATCAACAAACAGGGCAGAACCAAATCTTACCCCTTGTGTTGGGAGGCCCTTGGAGTATGGCAATGGGAGATTTCCTCTCGGCGTTTTCTGGTTGCAGCGCACATCCTGGGGAAGTCCAATGTGAGAGCGGACAAGCTCAGCAGGGCAATTCTCATGCTCCATGAGTGGTCTCTGAAACAAGATGTGGCGGATATGATCTACCACAGATGGGGCCAGCCATGCTGTGATCTTTTTTGCCTCACACCTAAACAACAAATGCAGCAGCTACTTTGCCCTAGTTCCCCCAATGGGACAGTCACCCAGAGATGCACTTATCCACGATTGGCCCCCAGGATTCTTTACGCCTTTCCCCCCTTTCCTTTAATTCCAAATGTTCTTCAGAAAGCAAAGTTGCTTAGTTGGAAGTTGATCCTCATTGCCCCATACTGGCCTTGTCAGATATGGTTCCCATTCCTTTGGCATTACCTACAAGAGGAGCCTTGGATTCTGGAGCCGGTTCCAAATCTCCTTGACACATCAGTCGGGTGCTCTTCATCCCTCCACTCAAACTCTCAAGCTGACAGCTTGGTTTCTCCACTTCCAGTCCTAGCCAGACTCCCAGATATCTCACCTATGGTTCAACATATTTTAGTCTTTTCTCATAAACCAACTACTAGGAAACTTTATGGTAGTAAATGTAAGAGGTTCTCCTTCTGGGCGAGCAAAATGACATTGATTCCTTTTTAGCTCCAATTTCAAAAATTTTGGACTTCCTGGCAGAAACCTTTGAGAAAGGAGCAGCAGCTGCTACGATTCAAGTTCAACTGGCTGCTATTTCTAATTTTCATGTGGGCCTTCTAGGTTCTAACGTCATGTCCCACAAAATCATGTCCCACAAAATATGTAGGGCCTTTTTGAAAGGTGCTAAAGTATTAAGGCCTCCTATCTGAGTACGTCTCCATCCTTGGGATTTAAATATAGTACTAGTGGCTCTGATCCTCACTTTGATCCCAGCCGCTTCTTGTCCTCTAAAGTTCTTATCATAGAAGACCCTCTTCCTGATTGCTGTTAAATCAGCTAGGCAGGTTTCCGAATTACAGGCACTTTCCAGCCGCCCGCCTTATATGATCTTTCACAAGGATAGAGTATCTCTCAGAACTAATCCTTCCTTTTTACCAGAAGTCTGTTCAGAGTATAATTTGAATCAGTCAATTGAACTTCTTGTTTTCTTTCCAAACTATGGCAACAAGGCAGAGTATAAATTACATCAATTGGATGTCCACAGGCAGTTACGATTTTATCTTCAAAGAAGCAAGGACATCAGAAAATCAGATCAGTTGTTTGTATCCTTCTCACAGAGTAAGCAAGGCTCACCAGTTTCCAAAGTGACTGTCAAAATAGCCATCCAATACTATTACTTATGCTTATGAGTCACGGAATGTGTATGTCCCGGTGAAGGGACATACTAGTAGGTCCTTGGCTACTTTCATAGCTTTTCAAGCCAAGCTTTCATTAGATACTCTTTGTGTGGCAGCAACATGGGCTACTCCCCATTCCTTCATTACTCATTACAAAGTGGACATGGCCTCTCGGAACAGGGCATCTTTTGATTCCATGGTTCTGAAGTCTCTTTTCCAGTGAGCCACCCAGGATTTAGGTGCTGGGGATGCTGTCCCAACCAGAAAGAAGGAAGGCGAGATGGACAACGTAACATAAAGAAGTTATGCTCTTACCATAACGTTCCATGTTTGTTTTCCTTTATCTCGCCTTCCTTCTTGCATCCCTACCTCCTTCCCCCATCCTGGATGATTGAGAGGAATTCCCTTTTTGGGCTGTTTTGGCTGTTTCCTTTGCTTTTCAGCTGTTGCTATAGTCCTTGTCACCGTTGTTGTTCTGTTTTTTGGTACAAGGAAGCAGTATTATTTGCTAACCTCCTTTATTTGGTAATTTATAGTTCTTCTGTCTAGTGGTTAGTTGTCACAAATGAGATCTGGGTAGCTACCACTAAGCATGCTGGGATAAGGGACTAGCCTTGAGCCAGTAAGGACTCTTCAAGCTTCAGAAGTAGCCGAGTCAGAGCCGAGATTGGCTCCAAACCCAACCAGAAAGAAGGAAGGCGAGATAAAGGACAACAAACATTGAACGTTATGGTAAGAACATAACTTCTTTTTTTCTGATGAAGTCTAATGACGAAAGTGGAAAATAAATTGTTTACTCTAAAATTTGTGCCTCTTGTTCTCAGTCTAAGTTCCAGTTCTTGTGGCTTGTTATATTCTGGAAGTTTTAGCCTCTTTTTGTGGTCTAAAGATTTCACAGAAATTACATGTCTCTGATATTTTGGATTTCGGTTCAATCTTAGTATTGTAATCTATGTGAAGCAATGGCAGTGGTATTACTGCTTTAACAAAATCAATTATTTTACCATACTAAGAAATGAAGACCATTTCTGCATGATGAAATCAGCCTGATGAACAGAATTTTTTAACAATGAAAAAGTTAACCAATTGTTAATTCTTGGTTAACTATATCTACAATTAAATTTCTATATTATGACCATCTGGACCCGGCGCTTTGCCATACAGCATTGTCAGTATTATATAATTTGTACCTTGGGATATAAACTAAAAAAATTATAAAACTGAATTGAAGGCCAGTTTATGTCCTTAATCTTAGAAATGTATTCTTATATTTCTGTTAATTGTGAGAATTCATAAAAAATATTAGAGTCGGTAACATTTTTCATCACCATTGAATTCACTTTTAAAGAAAAGTCACAATAATTTACCTGTTAAATGACCGAAAATGTGTAATTTTTCCATCAGTCACTTCTGTCTGATGGAGAAAAGCCATCATCTGTCTTTTTTTATAAAGCTAAAGATGCTGAACCAGTTCTAAGCTGTACAGTTAGCAAAGATAAACCCATGCTAATAATGGTAAAATGCAACAGTCTAGCTCTAACAATGGAAAATGATACATAGGGGTTGCAATACTTGAGTTGGAAATAGGCCCCTTTTTATTTTGCAGGCATTTAAGAAAATTTTGATATACTTATCATTTCTTTGAGATCTAGTCTTCAGAAGTAGGATAGCTTGCCTATATATTTGATTAGTAGAAGTAACATTCTTAAAATGAAGTTGCACAATTAATTTCCTTTCATGCTATCCAGTGTCTTTTATTCCCACCCCTAAAATTATAAATATAATACAGAATCTTTTTCAAAACTTTTTGTTGTGGGGTCAGGATTCCAGAAGTTCCAGGATCAGTTTGTGTCCGAATTTTTAGAAGACTGACTTCCCCCAAATGTAATGATTTGTGACACTTTTTCTATCTAGATATTTTTTATGATTATAACTGATTGTAAAGTTTATAGACATATGTGTTTAATAATTAATCAGAAGTTGTTCAGTAGAACTCAGAAAAATTATAGGAATGGATTAAGCATAATATAAAGGCAACTTGTCAATTTTTTTTTCATTTGTTTAAAGACTTCATCCCATTTGTATTTCTATGGTACTGAACAAAGTTTTCATGTGATATTTTATTTAATGAGATGGAACATTTTGATTGAGGAAATATGGGTGGTCACAGAGGTTCTGGCTTTGTTTTTTTTTTTTTTTTTTTTTGGAAGGGGGAGTTTCCACAGATAAATCTCTCCTTTATCATATATGAGATTTAGCCCAGATTACTGAGTAAAAGTCATATCAGATTTCAGAATCAATGCAAGTCCCAGCAAATGAAATTACTTAGCATTCCATGAGTAGTGGTGCATGCTGGCATTGTGAAAAGTAGACAATTTGGCATCAGTGGTAGAGGGCTTTTCCCATCCTTGAAAGTGGTGGAAGGCTGCATTATGTGCATTCCGGTGCTCAGATGCACTTATACTAAAGTGGATGCAAGATAGAGCAGCTATGACTGGCACTATTTTAAATCTTGTACTTGTTTTGCATCTGAGAATCAGTCTGAAGATAGTAAAGTTGAGATTTTGGAAACTCCTGATCTGATTATGTCTTTTCCATCTGACTCGATGCATAGGTTATCAGGTCCAACCTTGGTACCTTTTTTGAAGTTCCAAAAGATGAGAAAAAAGTGCACAAAACACCACCAAAACTTTTAAAAAATAAAAAGTGATCACTTCGGAAGGCAACACTCAATCCGTTGAGCTTTCAGTCCTTTATTTTTTTACATATAAGTTTTTAATTGAGAGATGTTAATTGAAACATTAGGTCTTTATTTTAATTGGTGGGATTTTTATTGGTTTGATATAAAAGGAGGCACATGGAGAGGGTATGCATACATCTGAAGAAGTCTTTAATTTGATGAAAACATGGTGATAGGTTAAGCGTTATAAGCATTAATGTGAGTGTATTTTTTTGCTTTTATCGTGATTCCTTGCACTGTTGGTGGAAATAAAGGATTGAAAGCTCAATGGATTGAGTCTTGTCTTTTTTGAACTTCTCAGATCTAGGGCTCAGGGTCCTCCCCTACCCATAATTCCCTCTTGTGCCTGCAGAACGTCAGATCTAGTTTGCCATCTGTATGGTCAAGGTATGATCTGTGAGGGCTCAGTGCTTGTTGTCAAATAAGTGCTCTGCTAGGTTTTAAGTCCTTTTCTCATAAATATCCTGTATGGTGTTTTGTATCTAGGAGCACCTTCCCTTTCTATGTACTTTTGGGACATTTTTCTCATCAAAATGTTTTTTCATATTATCTTAGTTACATTTAGTACCTTTTACTGTCGCTTTGTTACATTAGTGTCATGAATGTTCACTACCTTTATCTTTTGACACAATAGTACTGGGTCTTTGTGATTGCATGTGGTTTTGTTCTGTTCTTTTTTCCTTGCAATATGTCATGAAGCATGACCTATCAGGGCCTTTGAAATTGCTGTTTAATTATAGCCTCCAAACAGGCTTTGTGCCTCCTGAATGGAGAACAACAGTCATCCCTCTGCATAAAGGTGGGCCATCTACAGACCCTGGAAACTACAGATCCATAAGTCTCACTAGTCTTGTATGTAAAGCCATGGAAAAATTATCATGGAAATGATCAATAGTGATCTAGTAAACCTTCAGACACTGGACCCAGCCCAGTTTGATTTCATCAAGGGCAGATCATGCCTACTCAACCTGGTGGACTTCTTTAAGAAGGTCACCAAAGCAATGGATGAGGGCAAAATGTTTCACACTGCCTACCTTGACCTGGCCAAGGCATTTGACACAATAACCCACTCAGGCATTGTTGACAAACTCAGGTGGTTGGGTACAAATGTGTATGTTACCCGGTGGATAGCCAACTGGCTCACAGGATCCAGGAAGTTAGAATTGGGGAGTCCACCTCTACAAACAGGCCAGTCACAAGTGGAGTCCCTCAGGGATCAGTCCTTGGACCACTCCTTTTTGGCATTTACTACTCTGACGTCAAGACCAATATCACTGTTCTCTGGCTAATTAAATTTGCAGATGACTGCAAATTAGGAGCTGTCATTGAATCCCACGCTGACATAAATGTTCTCCAGCAGGGGCTGACACAGAAAAACAAGTGTCTGAGGCATGGACTAAAACTAAATGCCAAGAAATGCATAATAATATCCTTTGGGAAGTCATCCACCCCTGGTAACTATCATATTGACAACACACCTCTTAGAGTTGACCCAGTATTCAGGGGCTTAGGGACACACACAGATAATAATCTTGCCCTTGTCCATCACGTGTCTACAGGTGTGAGGAAATCATTCTATGCTCACAACTTGTAAATAAAGATATGGCATCTAAATCCAAGGAAGCCATTGTTCCACTGTATTTGGCATTCATCAGACCTATCATTGAGTTCAGTGCCCCCCTTTGTATGTACCTAACTAGGCATATCCAACAATTGGAACGTTTACAGAGGTTCCTCACTAAAAGAATACAGGGCTTAAGTAAAATGTCCTATGATGACCACCTCAAGGCTCTATCCCTGTATTATGTCCCGTACAGGCTTTTGATGGGGAGATCTATTGCCTAACATAAAGGGCATTGTTAGACCCCACTGATGGACCTCATGCATATCCGCAAAACAAACAGCACCAAAATTACCGATTCTAAAGACTTAAACCTGCTTGTGATAAAAATAGGATCTGCTGGAGAGACAGGTATGTATCCAAGAGATTACCCTGTCTCTGGAACAGGCTCCCCAGCCATGTGAATCAGATTTCCTCCTAACCCAATTCAAGTGCAACCTGGACAATTGGTTGGGGAACAGGAAATTCATCCCTGGTTTGGCACCTATGTCTCTAATGGACACAGACAACCTGTAAATGTTTCATCTCCCAGGCCGTAGCTTGTAAATGTTTCATCTCCCAAGCCTCTGCTTACACTTATCAAGGATATCTGAACTTGTCAGAGATTTGGGATGCATGGCTAGGCTTAAGAAGGCCCTTAGTAACACCTATGAACAAGGCCTCTTGCTTTAAAAAATATTGTGCTTGTGGGTGCAGATGCCTTTCCCAAGATCCACATAATCTGTGGATTTACTGTGAGGGAGCAGGCCTTTTAAGTGTTGAGTGTGGGTTATGTGCTTATGTTGGGGCCAGAGCTCCTGTGGTCTGAAGGAATAAGCTTGTCCTAAAGGGTCATTTCCCTGCCCAAGCAGGAGAATCAACACCTCTGGCGTCCATTTCAACTTCTCCTTCCTCCAAGAAAACAGACAAATCTAAGCTTTCCAAAGATAAACACACACACACACACACACACACACACACACACACACACACACACACACACACACACACACAAAGAGAGAGAGAGAGATAGAAAAGAATAAAGAGAAAGAAAAAGGGAAACAAAAAGAACTATCAAGAAAGAGTTCTCCGGATCAGACCCCAAACAATCCTAGGCCATTGGATCTGACATCAGGACTGAAGGAAGTTCTGGTCTGAACAGTATGTCTGGCATGCAGTTTCTTTCAGAAGCTGGCCAGTATAGTACTCTGCTCCATTCCCCCATACTCCATGAAAGACATTGATTCCCAGACCACCTTCTGTGGTGTCTTCATATAGGTCCTTCTGTTTATCGAGAAGCCTTTATGAAGACGATGTCAATAGAATGATTAGGTCATTTCTTTGAATGCTGATTCAGATGGGAGTCCTCCCAGCACTCCACCATCACCCCCACCAGGGTTTTTTTTTCGGGTGTGGCCCAATCAGCTCCGTTCTTGGTTATTCTTTCTCTGGCTCAGCCTTCAGATCTGGTGCCTATGGTGCCAAGTGATACCTGTGAGAGTACTTTGCTGATCAGAGAGTGGCTTCTGACAGTTTCCCCTACCCTTTCAACTCTGGCACCATTAGACTGTAAAAGGTGTTGGAGCTGAGGGATAAGGCTAAGGCATGGGGGTTGAGTTTGACTACAAAGTTATTGGAGCTGTCTCTACCTTTGGGTGGTTTGGAGAAGAAAGTCTCAAGAAGTTGTCCTGCAAAAGGAGGCATGTAGACTCCTTCCAGGAATCACTCACTAAAGATACCAATGTCAGGGAAAAAGAGGGGAGGGCTTCCCAGGGTCCTACCAGAAAACATCTTCTTTGAAGACATCCATATATTGATGAAATAGAGGAGGGGGTTGGTCATCTGAAGCCCCCCTCCCTAAAGGAATTTATATTCCTAGAGGCTTTTGGGACTGGCTCATCTACTGCCTGGGAAGTCCTGCCCACTGACAAGTTCATTGATTTGGTGTCACAGTGGGCATGGATGAAGCCTGACATGGTGGAGCTATTCCTTAGAAAACCTGATAACATCCTTATTTCCCATAGAAACAGGTCACACTGGAGCAAGACGCCCCCAGTAGATACTAAAGTTGTAATGGCAGTGACTAAGAGGGAGCTTTCTGTGGAGAGCACCTCTTTCCATACCCCTAACAAGGAGTCCAGGGCACTGGCCAGATTTAGAAATTGGACCCATGCTTCAAGAACATTTGCTCTTTGTGCACTGAACTATGTGATCCACGTGACTGGCTTTCAGATGGATTTGACTAAGGAATTTTCCTAATTCCTTTAGGGTAATTTGCCTGCAGACATTCAGAAAACTGTTGAGTCTCTGCTATCTACCCTACAGTCCATGTTAAATATGTCCATGCACCTACTTTCCAACCAGGTGGATGGTACTGCAAGAGAAGCAGGCATTGGCATGCTATTCATCTGCATGCCTGGATGTGTCTCTTCAATTTTGGAGAGAGCCTTAAGACATCCTTTATTAATGCATTCTTTGCTGGGTTAACACTTTTTGGACTTGAGGGTAAAGACACTCACCAAAAGCGAGCAGGAGGGCAAGACACTGTCTGCCTTAGACATATGTTTTTCCACCCCCAAAGGACTTTTTAACAGAACCAGAAGAATAGAAAGAAACATTGGTTTTGTAAGTCCCTTAATTTTAACCAGGGCACATGTGGTTATGGGGGCACCCTGAGCTAAGTCCACTGTACTCCAATATAATTGGCAAGGTGTGGAATTCTCTTCCCAATAAGCTAACGTCTTTACCATCACTAGTTCTGTTCAAAAAAGAACTAAAAATCCACTATAAATCACATTGGCTCTGTCCTTGTACGAACCCAGACTAACATTCCCATGAGCAATTCTACATACAAGTAGGCAATTATTGTCTTATTCAACTAGTGTGAATTAACCTGAATGTAATGAAATGTAACCAATTGTAGCTTCTATTGTAATAATCTTCTCTCTCTTAATACTATGTAAATTGTCTTTATGTCTTTTGTAACAATATATCATTGTTTAACCCTGTTGGAGCTTTTCTCCCCGGGACTCCGCTGAAAATGGACATGTATCCAGTCGGACTATCCCGGTCAACAAATGTAAAATAAAATAAAATAAAATAAATAAAATAAAAGTCGGGGGAGAAATAACTTTAATAGACATCATCCAAGAGGCAGAGGAGGACAGCAAAATCATGAGTTTTGGGGTTCCTTTACTGAGAAATCTTTCCAGCACTCATGAATGGTTGCTGTGCAGTCACACTCTGGAAGCAGCCAGGGAGTGCTTATCTCTGCACCCTCATGCCTGGCTAGCTGTCATTCAAGATTCTGGGGCACAGCAGTTAATCGCCATAGGCTACATTATTTTCTTTGCTTTCTCCCCTACAAACAAAAAGTTTTAGCCAGTCGCAGGGAATTAGGAGCAGCTGCAGAATTGTCAAAGCTGCTAGAAAACTGAGTCATCCAGGAGGTCGCATCAGATCACCTGAGGATCCAGAGTCTATTCAAGATTCTTTTTTGGTTCCAAAAAAAACAGAGAATCTCAGGCTTATTGTGGACCTTAGTCATCTAAATCAGTTTTTGAAACAAAGTTCTGTATGATCACAGTGCAGTCTGTTTTTAATTGTTCTGAGGAATAATGAATGGATGTGCTCAATAGGTCTTCAGGATATTTACTACTATGAAAAGATAGCAAGACAATCCAGAAGATTTCTCCATTTTTGGCTGGGGGCCAGTCACTTTCAGTTCAGAGCACTGCTCTTTGGTCTAGCCACAGCCCCCAGTGTGTTCACTCAATGCATGGCAATGGTGTCAGCTTACCTATGACTGCAGGAGTTCCTAGGTGTTCCTTTATCTAGGTAACTGTGTCCTTTCCAATCTCATCAGAGATCTGCTGATCCAAAGCAGGGATGTCTTGCTCCAGTTCTCTCACTACTTACGGATTTCAATAAACCTGTAGTAAAGCCAGCTGATACTGACGTAAGGAATGGAATTCATAGGGTGCCACTTGGACACAAAATCCCAAATAGTCAAACTCCTGGAATAAAGAGTTCTGTCTATCCATCTTCAAAGTTCTGAAGTCCTCTCTTCCTGCAACCCACCCCCAGGCTAATTCTTTGACTATTGAGATCAATAGCTGCAATGTTTACACAGGTTCCACAAGCAAGATATTACATGGGAGTGCTGCAATGAACCCTTTCGGTTCAATGGTCAATGTTACAGCTACTTTTTTTTTCTTTCCAGTACAACTCAAATCAGTATGTAGGCATCCCATTCTCTAGTGGATGATCACCCCTCTTGTCTATTGGGGTTGAAAGTTCAATTATCCACCCCCAATGACCACTGTGACCACATATACCTACCTCCCTCCTGGGATGGGGTGGGGTGGGGTGGGGGAACATTTCAAAAAAAAGATAAGCCAAGGCACCTGGTCCACAACAGAGGCTAATCTTCACATCAGTGTCTTGGAGATAATGGTCCTTCCAGCATTGTAGGTCTTTCAGGACTCTCTCCCCAAAGGTGTGATCCATCCAGACAGACAGCATCACAACCAAGAGAGAACTCATTGGTGCTTCTTATGTCAGGAAGACATGCAAGTGTGGCGGGCAGTATCTTCTCAACAGTTTCTAGTGGCAGTGCACATCTCTGGGATTTACAGTGGCTTGTGAACAAACTGAATAGGTCTATTCTTTGGCTTTATAGGTGGCCCCCAGGCAATCAATGACAACTATGATTTTCAGTCACTAGAGCCAGCCATGCTGCAACCGTTTAGCTTCTCACCTAAACACCAAGTGCAGCTGCTACTTTTCTGTGATCCCCAGAGATGGGCCGTCACGGAGGAATACTGTAGTCCACAGTTGGCCCTCATGTTTCCTGGATTCCTTTCCACTGTTTCCTTTAATAACCAGATTTCTACAGAAATCCATCAGGAGTAAGCCAAATGTATTGTCCTCTTCTGGCCTTGATGGGTTTGGTTTCCCTTCCTTTGGCCTCATCTGAAACACCTTCCATGGGTGCTGGATCCTCTTCCAGACCTTTTACCTCACCCATCCAGATAGCTTCACTGAGATCGGAAAGCCCTGAAGTTAACTACGTGGTTCCACCTGTTCCAGTGATGGTCAGGGATGAAAGACTTTCTGCTTCAGTTATCTACAGTATGTATTATTGTCATCCCAGAAACGTTACACAAAAAAGGTTTACAAAAGAAAATGAAAAATATTTGCCATTTGGGTCCCTTCCAAAGGCTGAGAACCCTTCTCAGCACCTCTCTCTTCTATTTTAGATTTTATAGTGGGTTTATTCCAGGAAGATGCTATTTTCTCAACAATTAAGGTTCAACTAGCAGCCATATCCAGTTTATCAGAGATCCAGTCTCTTCTTGGGATATTACCTTGATGCTCCTGACTCTAACCAGATCACCTTTTGAACCAACAGCATTAGCAGATATGAAGTTTCTGTCATGGAAAAGTATCTTCATAGTGGTGTCACTTCACCCTGGGAAATTTTGTAAATTCATGCCTTATCTTGCAAACCTCTTAACTCAGTTGTTCACAGGTATAGGGTCTGCCTTTGGACTGACCCAAATTTCTTCCCAGTTTGGCTTCAGATGATTAGTCTTCCAGTTTTCTTTCCAGATTTGTCAGATAAATGTGAATATATCTTACACTTGATGGATGTTCAGTGTCAGTTGAGATTGTATGTACACTGTATCAAAGGAATCAGGAAAACGGATCATCTTTTTATTTCCTTCTCAAAGGCTAAGTTGGGACAAAGTGTTTCTAAAGTCACTCTGTCCAGGTGTCTCTCTGATTGCATCACCCTTGTTTATTCAGAAAAGGTATTTGCTCTTTCATATAAACCCAAGGCTTATTCATCTAGAACAGTGACAACCTCCACTGCTTATTTTGATAGTTTCCACAGACAAGATTTGTGCTGCAGCTGCTTGGTCTACTCTTCACACCTTTGTATCTCATTATAAGCTGGACATGCATTCTAGGTCCCGTGCATCCCTTGGCTCCATCATTCTTCAGAATATCCTTCCATGAGACCACCCCAGAGTTCTAGTAGCTGGGGAATCTGTCCCATACATTGTGTTAGATGGAAGAGACATCGACAAATATGAAAGTTATGTACTTACCATAATGCTAGATCCATGTTTTCTTCTCTCTGGCTCAACCTCCCCCCTCCTGCCCCCCTTACCTAAATTGTCACCATTTGACTTTTGACCTGTACAGGGCCTTGTCATACATTCAGTCTTGAGATGAGTTCTCTCCCTTGTCATTATTGGTATGATATTACAATTTATTGTGCCGTTTAAATAAGCTATTAGATACAAATGGGCAAACTCCATCTGAGGTATTGTAAGAACAAGAGTGAATTATGGCTAGAGGAGGATCCTGAACCCCAGATACAAGAGCTCTTCTAGTTGTCAAGAGCTCACCTCTGCTGAGCTGTGACTACATGTGTACTCGTGAGGATATGTAATCTGACTTGACCTGAGACCCAAACTCCTCATCTCCAAAGAGCTGCATATTCCATTCACACTGTCTGATTCTGTAAATAAACAAAAAAAAAAAAATGAAATGCCGCCATCTGTAACACTTGCAATTAAGTACTAAACTAGGACAATTTCTGTGAGTGCACAAGTGTTGTGTGCACCTAAGAACACTTGTAGAGATCCATATCCCTTAGGGTTGAGTTCCTTCTTGAAGCTTACTGTTTATTGTCTCTTTTCATTACTTTTGTGAGCTGTGGGTATTCTGAGCTTAAATCTGATTCTTGCTGTGATCTGTAAACTTGCAGTAAAACTGCTGTTGTAGCTTCCAAGCCAGTTGATAGTTTACTGTCTTTAAGAAGCCATTAATTATTGAAATTGTCTTTACTGTCTTTTGCACCCATCATTTGCTGTTTGCTGCAGACATTCTGAGCTTGAACTCAGTCATAGCTGATTTTCTCATCACTGTACTAAGCCATTGTGGTGACATTTGAGCCAAATAATTTAACTAAGCTGTTTTGATTGATTTCAAGCCAAATCATTTGTACTAAGTTTTTGTTGTGGCACCCAAGCCAAATCACTTGTTCTAAACTGTTACTGTAAAGGGACCAGTTCGTAGTCACTGCTTCACATCCTTCCATTAGTTATTGCCACACTTTTATCCAACCGTTGTACCCTTCTTTTATTAATACTGTACATATAGTGTGTATTTCTGGTCTTTTGACTCATTGTTTATTCTAGTGTTCTAATATATAAACCCTTCTACAAATTCACATCACTAGCACTCTTTAGTACTCCCTGTTTCACCAGACACTAACAATTTACCTCACTGTCTGTATCCAGACTGATAGCAGTAGTAACATTGAGGCAGTGCAAGAACTACCTCATGCTCACGGACAACTATTTGATTCTTCCTGTAGACAAGTCCATGTATGAGATGTGGGAGTGAATAACTTGTGACATAGGTACATGATGGAGCTGTCAGAATATGCATCTGAAGTTCATGTGAAACATGAAGAGTATCCTGCTGTCACCAAGAATGATGCTATAATGCAAACAAAAGATATCATTCCTTATCACCAATTTACCAAAGCCTTTACACCTTCCAGTCATAGTATGCCAGATGTATGTCCTAAGTGCAAGGAGTAAAGTACATATGTGATGTATGGATACCTAATCCTCAGAACGTCTTTGCCAGCAGTCCAAACACTACCTCTGAATTTGGTCTGTACACCATTCACTAAGCTAGTCCATCTACCAAGCCTTTTACAGATAAGTGTCCCATTGAGATTCCTTCCTTTCCTTTTTTTTCCTTATAGTTTGTTTTTATGTCATCCAGGAAGGGAAATTGTGAGTCTGGGAGGCAGATTCCCCATAAAGATAGACACGAGAAGTGCCTTTTTTGTTTGGGTGCTATGTACAACTTTACTCAGTGTCATTTTTGTCAGGCTTTTGTCACTGAAGCACTCTGCACCCATCTCTCACCCTTTTCAATTGATTTGGAAAAACATCTGAAGCTTTTGACTCAAGGTACCATGGCTGAATATGCCTTCCCCAAAATTCAGCAACCATTTAAGAAAAAAGCAAAAACAACACATAATGAACCTGCTACTGTCCATCCTCCACTGGATATTGCTCTCAGGTTGGATGAAGAACCTGAGGACCATTCAGTACTGATGCCAGTTCCCTTTGTTGCGACCCAGTTGAAGGCTGACACTCACATATCTGCTAAGGCTGTGCATATATCTGTTACAGATGTAGAGGGGGAACCATGGCTGATTATATCTGAAGGGCCTTGTAGGATTCCCCAAATTTTAGTTAGGGAAAAGGTGCCTGGTACCCTTATTGATTCTAGGCAGGAGTCTGAACCTCCTAGATTTGTTAAAGCAGATGTTAGCCACAGTTTTTTTTTTAAACTAAGGATCCTCTCAAAGACAGACAAGATTTTACTTGGGGGCTGTTTAATGCCCTTATGGCCCTGAAACCCCCACAAGGGTTGTCCATCCCTGTCTCTGCTCCCAGGTCCTCCACACCTTCTAAGAGACCTAGAGATTCTGATTCTTCTGATGAAGATTTGAATTATGATTAGTAATCTATGGTATATTCCTCCCAGATCCACTCGCCTCTGGCGCTAGGGTCTGATAAAGATTCTTTATCCCCTCTCTTTTTTTAAGAATTATCTTTTGGGGATACAATGGTCTGTATGATGAAATATTTTAAGTGGGACTGTTTCCAAGTTTCTGAGGTTCAAAAATATATTATGAACTCTTGAAAGTGGACTCACCCATACCCTCTGCAGTCTGTCCTGTCTTTGCTGCCTTTTGGATATACTTACAGCAGCTTCTCAGACTCCTACCTTTCATTCTCTGACCCTTAAGAAGCCAGACAGATTTTATAAAGTTCCTGAGGATCATAAATACTTGTATAAACACCCTTCATCTGATCATGCTGCTGTTTCCATGCCCACAGATAAGCCATCCAAACAGCTTTCCTCTTTCAAACATTTACCTTCTGACAAGGACAGAAGTGCTATGGAGAGGTATGGGGGAAAAGGTATACACTTCTGCTACTTTGGCTATTAGGGCCATCAGTTATCAGGCCTGCATGACTGGATATGTCCTGGGTCTTTTCTCCCAGTTTGCGGGGGGGGGGGTGTTGCCTGATTTGCAGCTCTGCCTGTCAGGTAGCTCACTATTCCAATAAATGTAGCTATGATGCAGCTGATGCCTCTTCTAGGGCAGATGCATCCAGTGCTGTAATGAGAAGATGCTCTTGGTTGCGCCTTCAAGCCTTACCTGAGGACGTTAAGGTCTAACTTTTTGATTCTTTCTTAGACAGCCAGAATCTTTTTGGCACTGCTGCTGCAAAATTGTTTAAGGGTTGTGTGTTGTTGTGCTTACTAGTGACAACTTGCCTTTTGACCAGCTGTTACAAGCATAGCTTACGAGCAATCACGCTTCTTCCCTAGCTGCAGTGTGGATACTTACCCTGGTCCTGATGGTCGTTCTCCAAATGAACCTAACAAGAAAAACTGCTGAAGCAGGAATCCTTGCCTTCTCTGCATGATCATTCAGTGCTTTAACTAAGAGAGGGTGACTCAGTCCTCAGACTACTCTCCTATTTCCTCAAATCCTTCTGGTATATCCTTACTGGCCACTGTGGACTGGAGGTCACATAGGTCCTCTGCGACTTTTCCAGTATCCACCTTGGACATGGAGAATCATCCATCTTAGCTACAGGAAATGGTAAAACCAACAGTCAAGGTTACAGTTAAACCAGTGGTTTCAAGAAATCCAAGTTCATAAAAACAAGAGGTACAGGAAATACCTCAGCAGGGTCTTCTCAAAGGGCCAGGGGAAAGAGACTTCATTCTCAGGATGATATGCTTTCCCCTAGCTATTCTTCCCTTAGAGAAGTTCCTACAAAAAAAGAATTAATCACATAGAAAACAGAGATGGTTTGTGTAACTAAAAATGATGTTATTACCTTTGCCAGAAGAATCTGATGGTGTCTTTTTCATCCATTCCTCTACTAATGGATCTCAGATCTGGCCCTCTGATCCATCCTCGGTCACTCAGTAGGCTCCATAGTTCAAGCTCCTCCCTGTACCCATAACTTCATGACTGCTGTGAGTTACCTCAGCTCTAGTTTGCCTCTTCAGAGATAAGACGTGGTCACCATTAGCTCTAGCAAAATTTATTGACATTTCTGATAAGTATACTTCATCACTTTAGTTTTTTTCGATACCTACTTCTTCTCTCTTGATTATCCTCACCTTAAAAAAAACAAAAAATTATATACTTTTACTTAAATTTCTTGAAACTTTAGTGTTAATGTATGGGCCTTAAGCCATCATTCTGTTTCTTACATTGAGGTATTTCTTCCTTGCCATTGTTGGTAACGTTAATTTTTTTTCTGGTAGCATTCTGGTATTTTTGTATTGTCATTGTTGGTATTCCTTTTATTATGTCCTCTGCCTACTTTTTTGGGGGGTATAATTTCAGTGTTTTGTTGTGGTAGTTGTTATTGGTGTAATGATGTCAGAGAAACCCACTGGTTTCAAGAAGTGCTGTTCTTGCAGGCATTAAATCCCATATTCAGAAAGTCACTCCTTATGTGTTTGTCGCTTTGGCCCAGGATATCTTGAAGTTTCATGTGATATTTGTGCAAGCTTTAATAATAGAGCCTTGGCTAAATGGAAAAATAAATGGATTTTGAAGGGTCTATTCCTATCTTCTGCCTTTTAGGACTCAGAAGCACCATCGTCCTCTGTAAGGTCTTTGGGAGATTCAGCAGAGAAATTTAAAGATTTGAGGAAGCGCTCCTCAGATTGCTGTCCTCCCTTGACCTCTGAGCTCCACTCCACCTGAGAACGTATCCTAGTTGTCACCTCTGACTGTCTCTAAGAGCTCAACTCCAACAAAAGCAAAGTCAAAATTGTCAGATCCGGCTGGGTCAAAATCTAAATCTCCTAGGTTCTTTCCTGAACCAGTCTTTTCGTGGCTTGATTCTCCATTACTTCAAGTCATGCCTTGACAAGCTTCCTGTCCACCATATACTTCGTTTTCCCTCAGGTCATCTAGGAGCCTTTTGGAAGTGGATGTGGACAGGATGATGAGGAAATTTCTCAGAGCCCAGATCCAGTCATCTCCATCTTCCATCAGACCCGTGAGCCTCTCCACCTCTCAACCCCAGGCTTTAGCTCCTAGTCCTATCCATGCTGTGGTTTCAGAGCTCTTGGACCTGGGATTTATGAGCATGTCTATGTCAGGTCTAAGGACTTGTTCTTCCACTTCAGCACTTTCTCTGACTTGGATGGGTCTGACCTTGTCAGATCCAGAAGGATCTTGGGGCCATAGCATTGGCGATGGATCCGGTGGGTTGGGATCAGCTCTGATAGTGTTAGAGCCATCCCTTCTTCTTGGAGCTTTGTCACTGGACAGCTCGGCTCTGACTCGGGAGTGGAGTTGGAGGAATCAGGTTTCGTCCCTCACAGGCTTCTTCGGATGTGGTGGAGGCAAATTCGGAGGTCCCCCATGAATTCAGCTTTCGAGGTGGTGGAGAGAGCTTTTTCCTCATCATTGGAAAAGGCACACGTACTCCCCTTGGGTCCATCCTACACTCAACTGCTTTCTGTGGAAGCTGGGCCTCTTCATTCAGTCACATCAGGACAACTGGCTAGATCAAGTCTTGGGACTGCCCTCAATCAGGACACTACTGGCACTTCCAAGTCCTCTCTCTGGAACCTTCCACCGAAGAGCCCTCTCGGAAGCAGACATGCAAGAAGAGGCACATAGACTCCCCCAAGAAACCAAAAACGTTGATATCAATGAAGATGGGTCCCCCAGAGCACCCCTTGAGGATGTTTCTTTCGGAGAGATTCTCAAACTTCTGAAACAAAAAGGAGATTGGTCCTAATGACCTCACTTCCCAAGAGGAGTCAGTGTTTCTTGAGGCTTTTAGGACTGGCTGAGCTACAACTTGGGTAGTTCTCCCAGGCAGATGAGATGGTAGACCTCATCTCCTGCCAGGCTTAGAAGTTATCCAGACATTATGGAGCTCATCCCTATACACCCAGCTGAACATTGTGCAGCACCCAAAGATAGGGCTGATTAGAGCAAGGGTCCCAACTGGATACTATTCTAGTTGCAGCAACCACCATGAAAGAACTAGCAGAACGGAGTTCTTCTTTCCATTCTCCTAATAGTGAATCTAGGACACTAGACAACTATGGGAAGCACTTCTTATGGTTCAGTGACCTTTGCCCTTAGGTCTGCAAATTATTTTGCACATGTCACCAGGTTTCAGAGGGAATTGATTGAGTGTTTTTTCAGTACCCTCTCAAGATCCATTTATGTGGAGGATAAGAAAGCATTTTCTTTGTAGCTGGCCACCCTCCAGTCATTATCGAATTCCTCCATGAGATTAATCTCTTATGCTTCAGAAGGAACTGCTAGAGTGGCAGGTTCAAGTTTAACCATTAAAAGTCATGCCTGGATGCCCCTCTGTGATTGTGTGGAGCCCTTCAAGTCTTTCTTCATCAATCGCCCTTTTGACAAGTCCACTTTATTTGGCGCTAAGATGCTAAGGCGAAAAAGAGTCTCTTCATGAGTGAGCAAAATCTGAAGACCCATTCTGCCATGGGAATCCCATTTTTCTACTCCCTAAAGGACTTTCTCGCCAAATCAGGACGGGGGGGGGGGGGTTTAGAATATTGTGCATCAGAAAATCTCAGGGTTCTTCTCAGGACTCCTTTGGAGAAAGATACCCTCAAGGCACAGGGGGGAACTCTGATGGAAGATGCTGTCCTTGCAGCAGAGATGGCCTGCAACATCAAGGCTTCAGAGACTCATACTCGGATAAGCCCTTTCACTGTTCCTGAAGGATTACCAGATGGCTGCACTCTGGAGGCATTTGGGGGATGCCTATCTCTGCACCCACAAGCCTGGATAGCCATTGCCAAAGATTCCTGGGTGTATAATATCATATCTAGAGACCATTACAATACCATTTTGCCTTTTTCCCCAAAATGCAGCAGAATAATTCCTTATATTCCACCTAGTCATTGGAAAGCTGCAGCCATAGAGAGAAAAAAGCTGCTAGAAAAAGTCATCCAACCAGTCTCGTCAGACCAGGAAGTGTTTGGAACTTATTCAAGATTCTTTTTCATGCCAAAAATCACTAGGGACCTCAGATCAGTTTTGGATCTCAGCAATCTAAATCAATTTGTGAAACACTCAAAGTTATGGATGGTCATGGTCAGTCCATCTGGCCTGTTTTGAGGAAGAACAATTGGATGTGCTCAGTAGATCTTCAGGATGTGTACTATCACATCAGGATACACAGGCACTCTAAAAGACATCTGCGCTTCTGGCTAGGAATCAGTCACTACCAGTTCGGAGACCTGCTATTTGGTCTCACCACAGCCCCCTCGGGTGTTCAGGTGTATGGCAGTGTTTGTGGCTCACTTGAGACTGCAAGGATTCTGAGTGTTTCTGCATCTAGACGACTGGGTCCTGTCTGCTTCCATCAAGCCTCTGCTAATTCAAGCCAGGGACCACTTGCTCCATCTCTGTTCACAGATGGGCATTACCATAAATTATTACTAATCTCATGTTTATCCAACACAAACTCTGGAGTTTATTGGTGCCTATCTAGACAGAAAATCATAAGTAGCAAGTCTTCCCAATCAAGACTGGAAAACCTAAAGAAACAGACAATGCACATCCAAACTGTTCGTTAACCTCCAGACAAACTAGTTCTGCAACTGTTGATTTCCATGGCAGTCTCCATAGTAGTGATTGATGTGTTTTCACATGGGAATACTACAATGGACCCTTGCAATACTGTGGTTGATAAGACATCAGCCATTGTCAACTCCTATGTGCATCACAGTAGTTTGCTGATGACACATAGCATGGTGGATTCATGCAAAGGAAGTTTCCAGGAGCCGCGTCTTCATTTTCTGAAAGCCACATTGATTATGGATGCCTCCTAACTTGGGATGGCATTACTTGGGAAGGACAGTCCAAGGCATTTGGACTCAGATGCAGCCCAACTTGCACATCAATGTCCTAGTAATGAGAGCAGTTATATATGCGTTGTAGGTGTTTCAAGATGTTTTCACTTTAGGGATGGTTACAGTTCAGACCAACAATATATCAGTAGTCTGGTACATCAACAAACAATAGGGAACCAGATCTTATCCAGTTTGCAGGGAGGCAATGGACAATCTCTTCCAACCACTTTCTCTTAGCAGTGGATATTCTGGGGAAAACCAGTGTGCTAGCAGACAAACTAAGCAGGTCCATCCTAATCTCTCACAAGTGGTCTCTCTGATTGAGTAAACTGTGCTGCGACCTCTTTGCCTCTCCCTTCAGTATCAAGTGCAGCATGTACTTTGCCCTGATCCACCCCAGTGGGGAGTCACTGAGAGATGCTCTATTTCATGATTGGTCCTCTGCTGTACTCTTTACCTTTCCTCCTACTCCTCTTATCACCAAGTATATTCAGAAAGCCTATCAGTGGAAGAGCAAGGTGATCCTCATTTCTCCATTCTGGCCTTCCCAAATATGGTTCTCTTTCCTTTGGCTTCATCTTCACCCTCATTGGGTGTTGGATCCTCATCAGGGCCTTCTGTCTCATGCATCCAGGCTGCCTCATCTGGACATATCCCTCAAATTGACTGCATGGTTTCCTCCTATTCCATTGATGGCTAGAAGTTCCAGACTTTCTTTCAGTTAGCCACATCCTCTTGTTATCCCAAAAAGTATCAACTAGGAAACTTTACAAAAGTAAATGGAAACAATTCTCTATCTGGGCCCTTCAGAAACAATTAGAAATTCTTGACTTTCTAGCTTCCATTTTCAGTGAAAGAGCTAGATGTAATGTGATCCTATCTCGCCTACATTCTCTACAGATGGGTTCGGAGCCGATCCTCGGCTCCAACTCGGCCACTATACAATAGAATGCAGTCTCTTATTGGCTGAGTTACCTCGTATCCCAGGATGCACCACTACTGTTTCCCCAGATCTCGTTTGCCGCTTCTGAAGCATAGACGTGGTCTCGGACTTGGCTGAGCTAAGTGCCTCTTAGTGACATTATTTTCTGTCAAATTTTGTGCTAAAATTTACCCAAAAGCTGTTTTAACAGCTACTTGTTGTTGTGTGACTGTGATTTAGAATTTTTTTGTGGTAAAATTGTATTTTTTGTGGCAGTGATCCCGTTTGAGTTAGAGGGGCCTTGCCCTATCCTAGGCGTTTTAGTTAGAGTCTAGGCTGTCGTTGGTGTAGTTTTTGTGTAGTTTTGAAGTAGATAACATGTCGAAGGAACATAGACCATCAGGTTTTAAAAAATGTTCAAAATGTAGTTATAAAATGTCCATTACGGACGACCATTCATTATGTGTTTACTGTTTGGGCCCGAAGCACCTCCAGGAATCCTGTAGCGTTTGCCATGCTTTTTCCTCTCGTGTGCTCCAAGAGAGGAAAAATAAGTTAATTTTGAAAGAGCTTATTACCCCTTCCTTTGAGGAAGCCCTATCTTCTTCTTCTTCCCCTTCGAGGAAGAAAAAATCTTCGGCTCTGACCAGCCCGTCGGATCCGGCAGCTAAAAAGTCACGGCAGGCTTCTCCGTCGGCTCCACGGACTTCGGAGCCGAGGGCGGAACGGTCTGCCTCAATGTCTCCAGCCTCGACTCCTCTGGCTTCGGAGTCGAGAGCTCGGGCGTCGAGAGGCGAGTCATCTCCATCGGCTCCACTGCCTTCGGAGCCGATGAGGGTTGCCCGCTCAGACTCTTCCCCTTCGGTGCCGAAGTCCCCATCGGCTCCGAGGGAAATTGCAGTGGTAGTGGAATCTCCCCCAGCGCCGATACTTCTCGAACCCATACGGAGCCGGTCCCCCAGTCTTTCGGAGCCGGCGGAGAAGTCGACTCGGACCCGGTCGGTCTCTTCTCGGTCATCGAGGATGTCTGATTCGGATGTAGACAGGGTGCTTCAAAGGCTTTTTCAGTCTCCGGTCTTTGCAAAATTGATCTCGGCTCCAGCCCAGTCGGCTCCGGAGCCGATTTCCCATCCTGCTATCTCGGTTCCTCC
Source organism: Protopterus annectens (assembly GCF_019279795.1). Classification (NCBI taxonomy): domain Eukaryota; kingdom Metazoa; phylum Chordata; order Ceratodontiformes; family Protopteridae; genus Protopterus; species Protopterus annectens. Next base: position 259,140,137 of record NC_056746.1, on the reverse strand, counting down.
TCCAACAGCCTCGGCGCCATTGGAGTCAGTGTTGGTGGAGCCGGTGGAGGTTGTCGGGTCGGTTCTGACCCTAACTCCAACCCCGCCCTTCGGGTCGGGGTTCGGTACGCGGACCTCCTCTGTCGGCCCCGGGGGGGACGGTTCGGGACCGATCCTTTCGGTTCCGAGCCTCCCTCTCAGTGCATCGGCTGTGGGAGTTCCGACTGCTGTTGTGGCCTGGGGGTCGAACCATCCCAGGACTCTGGGGGTCCCACCTTCAAGGCCATGAGGAGTGCCATGGCCAGATCCTCTCTGGCCACTTCTACCATCTCACCACCATCTTCCCTTGGCACGGAGACTGGCTGCTTTGCAATCCCCCTGTCTCACGACAGCGGAGCCCTTGGGCCTGAGGTTACCCCCATAGGGGGCTCCCTTCTTCCTGGAGGTCCCTCCGAAATGCTTTCGGAGGAACCACCGAGGAAGAAACAGTGCAAGAGGAAGCACGTAGACTCCCCTGATGAGTCTCTCACCTCGGATACCGACCTCGATGATGCGGAAGGGTCCCCCAAGTCGTCCTCGGATGATGTATCCTTTGAGGACATCTTAGAGATCCTTAAGCAACGAGGCGACTGGCAGTCCAAACCCCCTTCTGCTGAGGAGTCGGTTTTCCTCAAGGCCTTCGGGGCTCAGCCCTCTGCCTCCTGGGTGTCTCCGCCTTTCGATGAGCTTCTGGATTTGATCTCTCGAAGGGCGTGGGAACACCCGGACTCTGTTGAACCGGTGCCAGCTCGCCCCAATAAATTCCTTTTGGCACCCCCTGATAAGGACTTTCTTTCAAAAGGTGTGGCTGTAGATGCCTTGGTGGTGGCATCTGCCACCCAGCAAGATGTGGCAGAGGCTTCAACGTCCATCCATCCTCCTAATAAGGAGTCTAGGAGCATGGATCGGTACGGGAAGTGTACCCTTACTTCAGCGACCTTTACACTAAGGTCTCTGAACTACTTGACGCATTTCACGAGACTGCAGAGGGATCTGGTCAAGGAGCTTTTGGATACCCTCTCCGGTATCTTACCTGAGCAGTTGACCCAGACGGTTAACTCCCAGTTGGCTACCCTGTCCTCGTTATCCAACTCGTCCATGAGGCTCATTTCTTATGCAGCCGAAGGAGCGAGCAGAGCGCCGGGAACAGGTGTTGCTCTACGGAGACAAGCCTGGCTACGCCTGTGTCACTTTGCGGAGGCCTTTAAGTCTTCCTTTGCCAACGCCCCCTTTGATGGGTCCTCTCTGTTTGGACCCAAGGTAAAGGACACTTTGACTCGCTGCGAACAGGAGGGTAAGACTTTAACTGCCGTAGGAGCCCGGTTTTCCACTCCCTTCAGACCTTATCCCAAGGCTCGAAGAGGAGGGAAAATGTGGTTCCGTAAGTCTCAAAAGCCTTACTCGTCGCAGCAGAGCGATTCCCCTTCTAGAGGCAGAGGAGGGGGAAATTTTTCAGGGAGACGCCGTCCCAGAGGCCGCGGAGGCCCCCGCAACACTGGAGACCGCGAGTCCTTTCGTGGCTCCTCCTCCTTCCTGCATCCCTGAAGGAGTGCCCGACTGTGCAGCTCCGAAGCCAGTCGGGGGTCATTTTTCGAGGCACCTAAAGGCCTGGGAAAATATCACTCAGGACCAATGGGTGCTCCGAATCATCGCCGGAGGTTACACCATTCCCTTCTCTCAACCCCCCCCACCATCCCAAAGAATCCCGGACCCGCCACCCAGTCAACGGGATCTGGCAGCCAGCGAAATATCGAAGCTGCTTCAAAAAGGAGTCATCCAACCTGTCCCCACAGATCAGGCCGGATCAGGGACTTACTCAAGATTCTTTTTGGTACCAAAAAAGACCGGGGACTTGAGGCCCATTTTGGATCTCAGCAAGTTAAACCGATCAGTGAAAAAGTCCAAATTCCGGATGGTCACCTTGCAATCCATTCTCCCGCTTTTGGAGAAAGGTGTTTGGATGTGCTCCATAGATCTCAAAGACGCCTATTATCCCATTCTGATAGATCAGGCGTCGAGGAGACACTTGTGCTTCAGCCTAGGAGACAGTAATTTCCAGTTCCGTGCACTGCCCTTTGGTCTCACCACAGCCCCCAGGGTGTTCACCAAATGTTTGGCGGTGGTGACTGCTCACCTGAGAAGTCTAGGATTCCAGGTGTTTCCATACCTAGACGACTGGCTCCTAACTGTCACGCCCAGGCATCTACTCTTAAAAACTCTAGCAGCCACCATCTCTCTAGGCAACTCCTTAGGAATTACCTTCAATTGGACAAAATCCGTATTGCTGCCATCGCAGCGTATTCTGTTTATTGGTGCAGAAATAGACTCAAGGCAGATGCAAGTCTATCTTCCTGCGGAAAAGATAGCAACGCTGCAGTCTCAGGTTCGGGCGTTACTCCTCAGACGTTGCGCTCCAGCGAGAATGGTCCTGCAGCTGTTGGGTTCCATGTCAGCCACCATTCTTCTGGTTCCCTTGGCAAGGTTGCATATGAGGATACTCCAGTGGCTTCTATCAGTCCAGTGGTCTTATCAAGACCTTCCCCTCAGTCACCACATATTGATCACAGAGACGTGCAAACAGGATCTTCGTTGGTGGCTTCTTTCCTCCAACCTGGATCAGGGGCGACCCTTCGTTCCCCCATCCCCCTTGGCCACGTTGACTATGGACGCCTCCCAGACAGGGTGGGGGGGACATTATCTGGACAGGTCGGTCCAAGGCACGTGGCACACCGACGAGAGTCTTCTCCACATCAATATCCTGGAAATGAGGGCGGTGCTTTTAACGTTGCAAGCACTGCACGATCACCTCCCCCAGGGTACGATTGCCATTCAGTCCGACAACATGTCGGTAGTCTGGTACTTGAACAAGCAAGGAGGGACCAGGTCTTACCCCCTTTGCAGAGAGGCCATGAAGGTATGGGATTGGGTGATTGCTACCAGACGTTTCCTAGTGGCAACACACATTCCGGGGAGATCCACTGTGATAGCCGACAGACTGAGCAGAACTATTCTCTCCCCTCACAAGTGGTCCGAACAACAGAGTAGTAACACAGAATGTTATGTGATCCTATCTCGCCTACATTCTGACTGATGGGTTCGGAGCCGATCCCTCGGCTCCGACTCGGCACGCTTATGCCAAAGAGCGAAGTCTCTAATTGGCTGAGCTTACTATATCCCAGGATGCACCACTACCAGTCCCCCAGATCTCGTTTGCCGCTAACAAGTGAAGACGTGGTCTCGAGCTGGCTGAGCTAAGTAGTGATTATTTTCACTTACTTTCTGTCAGGAATTTCTTTATTCTTCAACAAAAAGCTGTTTTAACAGCTATCTTGTGTTTAGAGTGATTTTGGAGAAATTTACTTGGTAAATTCTTGTGTTGTGAGTGTTGACTAGGAGTACCTCTTGTGTGGAAAGGCCTTTCCCGGTCTTTTTGGTTGATAGGTGACTTCTTTCTGTTTAGGGATCTCGGATCCTTTATACTGCTGTTAGTTTCTCTTTCTTTAAAAGAAGGACAAAGCAGAGTAAAATTCTTTTCTAATTACAGTGTTTGAACTGTGTTTTGGCTAGTTCTCTGAATAATTCACTGGAATGTCTCAGGCTCCTAGGCCTTCGGGCTTTAAAAAGTGCACCAAGTGCAACTTTAAAATGTCTATCACAGATGACCACTCTCTCTGTGTTTATTGTTTGGGTGCAAAACATTTGCAGGAGTCCTGCAGCGTGTGTCACGCCTTTTCCTCGAGGGTCCTCCAAGAGAGGAAAAATAAGCTCATATTAAAAGGCCTTATAAAACCCTCCTTTGAAGAAGCTTTAGCATCCTCTCCTTCTCCTGCTAAAAAGAAAAGGGCGTCGGCTCCGACCAGTCCGTCGGATCCGACCGCCAAAAGACATAGGCAGGTTTCTCCTTCGGCTCCAAGGACTTCGGAGCCGAGGGCGGAACGGTCTGCCTCGATGCCACCAGTCTCGACTCCTCTGGCGTCGGAGCCGATGGCTGGGGCATCGAGGCGGTCATCTTCGCCGGCTCCACTGGTCTCGGAGCCGATGAAGGTTGTCCGCTCAGACACTTCCTCCTCGGCGAAGTCCTCCTCGGCACCGATGGAAACTAGTTTGGGTATTCCTTCGGCCGATAGTCATCGAGTCGCCTCGGGCCGGTCCCCTAGCCCCTTGGGGCCGTTGGAGAGGCCATCTCGAACCCGTTCAGTATCCTCTAGGTCATCGAGGATGTCAGATTCGGATATAGACAGGGTGCTCCAAAGACTGTTCCAGTCCCCAGTCTTTCAAAAATTTGTTTCGGCTCCGACCCAGTTGGCTTCGGAGCCGATGGCCCATGCCCATGTCATTGCCATTCCTCCTCCGACCGCTTCGGCTCCGTCGGAGCAGGTGCTGTTGGAGCCGGTGGAGGTTTTAGGGTCGGCTCCGACCCTTACTCCAACCCCGGCCTTCGGGGCCGAGTTTGGTACACGGACTTCTTCGGCTGGACCCGGGGGTGATGTTTCGGGACCTATGCTGTCGGTTCCGAGCCTCCCTCTCGGTGCTTCGGCTGCGGGACTTCCGTCTGCTATCATGGCTCCGGGGACTGGACACTCCCAGGATTCTGGGGGTCCGGCTTTCAGAGCTATGAGGAGTGCCTTGGCCAAGTCCTCTTCGGCCATCTCTCCGGCTTTACCGGCACCTTCCCTGGGCGTGGAGACTGGGTCTTTGGCAGTTCCCCTGTCCTTAGGCAGCGGAGCCCCTGGGCCTGAGGTTACCCCACTGGGGTTCCCCTCCTCCTGAGGGTTCTTGAGTTGTCTTCAGAGGAGCCCCAAGGAAGAGATCGTGCAAGAGGAAGCACGTGGACTCCCGAGTCTATTACATCGGACACTGATCTTGATGATGCGGAGGGGTCCCGAAGTCGTCCTCGGATGATGTCTCATTTGCAGACATCTTAGAGATCCTCAAACAACGAGGCGGCTGGATATCCAAACCCCCTCTGCTGATGAGTCAGTGCTTCTCAAGGCCTTTGGGACTCAGCCCTCCGCCTCCTGGGTGTCTCCGCCCTTGACGAGCTTCTGGATTTAGTTTGTCGGAGGGCTGGGAACATCCAGATACCATGGAACCAGTCCCTTTCGTCCTAACAAATTTTTGTCTGCCCCACCCGAGAAGGAGTTCCTGACTAAAGGCGTGGCTGTAGATGCCATGGTGGTGGCATCTGCTACACAACAGGACGTGGCAGAGGCTTCAACGTCCGTCCATCCTCCTAATAAGGAGTCTAGGAGCATGGACCGGTACAGGAAGCGTACCCTGACTTCAGCGGCCTTTACTTTAAGGTCCCTGAATTATTTGGCACATTTTACCAGGCTTCAGAGGGATCTGGTCAAGGAGCTGTCAGATTCCCTCTCAGGTAACCTACCTGAGCAGCTAGCCCAGTCGGTTAGCTCTCAGTTGGCTATCCTTGCTTCAATTTCTAACTCGTCCATGAGGCTCATTTCATATGCGGCGAAGGGCGGTAGAGCGGCAGGCACAGGCGTGGCTCTCACGGAGACAAGCCTGGCTCCGTTTGTGTCATTTTGCGGAGGCCTTCAAGTCTTCCTTCGACGCTCCCTTTGATGGGTCCTCTTTGTTTGGACCTAAGGTTAAAGACACTCTTACCCGCTGTGAGCAAGAAGGAAAAACTTTATCTGCCGTAGGTGCACGTTATTCCACTCCCTTTCGGCCTTATCCCAAGGCTAAAGGAGGAGGGAAGATGTGGTTCCGCAAATCACGTAAAGTTTTCCATCAACAGCAGGAAGATTCCCCTTCCAGAGGCAGAGGACGGGGAATTTTTCTGGGAGACGCCGTCCCAGAGGCGGCAGAGGGCCCCGCAATTCTGGAGACCGCGAGTCCTTTCGTGGCTCTTCAGCCTCCCACACTTCATGAGGGATTGCCCGGCTGTGCTGCTCGGAGCCAGTCGGGTGCCGTTGCCAAGCACCTAAAAGCCTGGGAGTCAATCACTCAGGACAGATGGGTGCTTCGGATTATTGCCGGAGGTTACACCATTCCCTTCACACACTCACCCCCACCGTCCAAAAATCCCGGACCCACCACCCAGTCAAAGGGAAATTGCAGCCGCAGAAGCGTTAAAGCTGCTAGAAAAAGGAGTCATCCAACCGGTCCCCACAGACCAGATCGGATCCGGAAATTACTCAAGGTTCTTTTTAGTGCCAAAAAAGACAGGGGACCTGAGACCAGTATTGGATCTCAGCAGACTAAACCAATCCGTCACGAAATCCAAATTCCGAATGGTCACGTTACAATCCATTCTCCCATTATTGGAGAAGGATGTTTGGATGTGCTCCATAGATCTCAAGGACGCCTATTATCACATACCGATACATCGGGCGTCCAGGAAGTATCTGCGCTTCAGCCTGGGAGACAGTCATTTCCAATTTTGTGCTCTGCCCTTTGGTCTCACCACAGCCCCCAGGGTGTTCACCAAATGTTTGGCAGTAGTAACTGCTCACCTGAGGAGTCTTGGATTCCAAGTGTTTCCCTATCTGGACGACTGGCTCCTGACTGCCACCACCAGTCATCTACTAATGGACAACCTCAAAGCCACCTTTTCCCTGGGTGCTACCCTGGGAATTACATTCAATTGGTCAAAGTCTGTCTTGCTGCCCTCTCAGCGCATAAGGTTCATAGGAGCAGAGATAGACTCAAAATTGATGCGCGTTTTCTTCCTACCGAAAGGATCCAAACTTTACAAGGCCAAGTTCAAGCCCTGCTTTCAAGATCCAAGGCCCCAGCCAGGATGGTCCTGCAACTTTTAGGTTCGATGTCTGCCACGGTTCTTCTAGTTCCTCTGGCAAGATTGCACATGAGGATTCTTCAGTGGCTATTATCGACTCAATGGTCCTTTCAGGATCTTCCCCTCAATCACCCCATTATGATTACAGAAACGTGCAAACGGGACCTTCGCTGGTGGCTTCAGACATCCAATCTAAATCAGGGAAGTCCTTTTGTTATTCCCCCTCCAGTGGTCACCCTGACGACGGATGCCTCCCAGACAGGGTGGGGGGGGGCATTGTCTGGGCAGGTTAGTTCAGGGTTCCTGGCTTCCAGACGAAATTTTTCTCCACATCAATGTATTGGAGATGAGGGCTGTACTTCTGTCACTACAGGCCTTACACAAGTTTCTCCCTCAGGGCATTATCGCTATCCACACAGACAACATGTCGGTGGTCTGGTATCTAAACAAACAAGGAGGGACCAGATCTTACCCCCTTTGCAGAGAGGCCATGAGGGTGTGGGAATGGGCTGTAGCTACCAGCCGTTTCTTGGTAGCGACCCACATTCCGGGGAAATCCAATATATTGGCAGACAGATTAAGCAGGACAATTCTCTCTCCTCATGAGTGGTCCCTGAACGAAACAGTAGCAGCTCAGTTTTTCAGAAGATGGGGGACGCCGTGCTGCGACCTGTTTGCTACACCGCAGAACACAAAGTGCAAAAGGTTCTTCTCCTTGACTCCACATCAGGGGGAAGCAGCTATGGATGCTCTAGCACAACCTTGGCCAACAGGGCTACTTTATGCCTTTCCTCCGATTCCACTTCTCCCCAAAGTCATTCAGAAAGCTTCTCAATTGGGGTCCACAATGATACTAATTGCTCCGCACTGGCCTCGTCAGGTATGGTTTCCCTACCTGAAGAAACATGCGGTGGACGATCCTTGGGTTTTAGATCTAACTCCGGATCTGCTAATTCATCAGTCGGAACGACAACACCAGTCCCTTCACACTTTGAAGTTGACAGCTTGGCTCCTCCACTTCCGACTTTAGTCAGAAATCACACCTTAGACCCGGAAGTTATTCACATTTTATCTTCGGCCCACAAACCCACCACTAAGAAATTGTACCTCAGTAAGTGGAAGAGGTTTGCTATCTGGGCTCAACTCAGGGGCTTAGACCCTATCACTACCCCGATCCCAGAGGTTTTGAAATTTTTGACATCCTTGTTTAATCAAGGATCGTCAGTCTCTACTATTAAAGTCCAACTGGCAGCTATCTCTAAATTTCACGAATCCATGGATCCACCGTTGATGAGCAGCAGATTATGCAAAACTTTCATTAAAGGGGCGGGGCTGTTAAGACCCCCAGTTTTTCATCCTGCGCCTCCGTGGGATCTTGATTTGGTGCTTTGTGCATTAACATCTTCCCCTTTCGCACCGGCTGCTACATGTGAGTTAAAATATCTGTCTTGGAAAACTGCCTTCTTAGTTGCAATTACATCTGCAAGAAGAGTTTCAGAGCTTCAAGCCCTATCTATCAAACCACCGTACTTGATTTTTCACAAGGATAGAGTATCACTTAGGCCTAACCCATCTTTTGTCCCAAAGGTCTGTTCTAATCTCTGTCTCCAACAATCTCTAGAGCTACCAGTTTTCTTTCCAAAATTCTCCAATGAAGCAGAATACACTCTCCATAAATTGGATGTTCACAGGCAATTGCGCTTCTATCTAGACAGGACTCAGCAATTTCGTAAATCAGACCAGTTGTTTGTGTCCTTCTCAGACAATAAATTGGGTAAAACCATCACAAAAGCTACTATCTCCAAATGGATTAGAGATTGTATAACTCAGGCTTATTCCTCTTCAAATAAGCAACTTACAACATCTATCAAAGCTCATTCTACCAGAGCTATGGCTACCTCTATAGCTTTTCATTCCAAGCTCGCTATTTCTGAGATTTGTGCTGTGGCTACTTGGTCCAATCCGCACACTTTCATTTCCCACTATAAATTGGATGTGGCATCTAAAGGGCGAGCATCATTTGGTTCCACGGTACTCAGGAGTGTTTTCCAGTGAGCCACCCAGGATTCAGGTGCTAGGGACGCTGTCCCATCAGTCAGAATGTAGGCGAGATAGGATCACATAACATCTTTTAGTTATGTACTCACCATAACTTCAGATGTTTGGGATCCATCTCGCCTACATTCCTAATACCCACCCTCCTTCCCCCGGCCTTGGAGATCAGAAGAGATTGAACAGTTTTGAGTTCTACTGTTTATCTTGTTTCTTCTGACGATGTTATATAAGCAATGCTTGCATGTGTGCGTGTATGCGGACAAACTAGATCTGGGGGACTGGTAGTGGTGCATCCTGGGATATAGTAAGCTCAGCCAATTAGAGACTTCGCTCTTTGGCATAAGCGTGCCGAGTCGGAGCCGAGGGATCGGCTCCGAACCCATCAGTCAGAATGTAGGCAAGATGGATCCCAAACATCTGAAGTTATGGTGAGTACATAACTAAAAGTTTTCACGAGATGGGGAGCTCCATGTTGCGATCTTTTTGCAACTCCCCTCAACGCAAAATGCCAGCAGTTCTTCTCTCTCACCCCAGTTCCGGGGGAGATCCCCAAGGATGCTCTAGTCCAAGCTTGGCCCCCCCGGCCTGCTATACGCTTTTCCACCAGTTCCCCTTCTCCCCAAGGTGATTCAGAAGGCGATTCGCTTGGAAAGCAAAATGATCCTAATCGCCCCATACTGGCCTCATCAAGTCTGGTTCCCCTTTCTTCACAAATATGCATTGGAGGGTCCCTGGTTCCTGGACCAAGTTCCGGACCTCTTGACTCATCAGTCAGGACAGCTCCATCAGTCCCTCCATTCATTGAAGTTAGCAGCTTGGCTACTCCTCTTCCGACCATAGTCAGGAGCCATTCTTTCGACCCTGAAGTCATGCATATTTTGTCCTCGGCCCACAAGACTTCTACTAAAAAGATGTATAGCAATAAATGGAAGAGATTTGCTATTTGGGCCCAACTCCGAGGATTAGACCCTATGACAGCCTCGGTGTCAGAAGTTCTGAAGTTTTTAGCTTCCCTGTTCAACCAAGGTTGTTCGGTGTCTACCATCAAAGTTCAATTGGCTGCTATTTCCAATTTTCACGAGAGCGTAGAACCACCCTTAATGAACAACAAGTTGTGCAAAGCTTTCATTAAAGGAGCTTGGCTTCTACGGCCCCCTATATCTCATCCTGCACCACCGTGGGACCTTAACGTGGTGTTAGGTGCATTGACCTCATCTCCCTTTGAGCTGGCAGCAACCTGTGATTTAAAATTTCTTTCTTGGAAGACTGCTCTTCTAGTTGCCATTACATCAGCCAGGTGAGTTTCAGAACTTCAAGCCCTATGTGTCAAACCACCATACCTGGTATTTCACAAGGATAGAGTATCTCTTAGACCAAACCCATCCTTTATACCAAAGGTTTGTTCTAACTTTTGTTTGCAACAATCACTAGAATTACCGGTCTTTTTCCCTAAGTATTCAAACAGAGCTGAGTATACCTTTCACAGCTTAGACGTGCATAGACAATTGCGTTTCTATTTGGACAGGACACACCAAGCACGAAAATCAGATCAACTGTTTGTGTCCTTTTCGGATAGTAAATTGGGCAAAGCTGCCACAAAAGTCACTATTGCCAAGTTTATCAGAGACTGTATCAGTCATATTTATCTCATTTCAAATAAGAAGCTTACAGTTCCAGTGAAAGCTCATTCTACCAGGGCTATGGCCACTTCAGCAGCCTTTCATTCCAAGCTCTCTATTAGTGACATTTGTGCGGCTGCCACGTGGTCTTCTCTACACACCTTTATTTCTCACTACAAATTGGATGTGGCATCTAGGGGTCGAGCTTCCTTCGGTTCCATGGTTCTCAGGAGCGTTTTCCAGTGAGCCACCCAGGAATTAGGTGCTAGGGACGCTGTCCCATCTGTAGAGAATGTAGGCGAGATAGGATCACATTACATCTTTTAGTTATGTACTTACCATAACTTTAGATGTATGGGATCCATCTCGCCTACATTCCTAATAACCCACCCTCCTTCCCCCTGCCTTGTAGGCCAGAAGAGACCGGACGATCCGAATTAAACTTCTTCCTCTCTTGAAACACCTGGCAGTGTTATAACAACAGTCTATGTGTGTGTGCATGTGTGCGGACAAACAAGATTTGGGGAAGCAGTAGTGGTGCATCCTGGGATACAAGGTAACTCAGCCAATAAGAGACTGCGTTCTATTGTATAGTGGCCGAGTCTGAGCCGAGGATCGGCTCCGAACCCATCTGTAGAGAATGTAGGCGAGATGGATCCCATACATCTAAAGTTATGGTAAGTACATAACTAAAAGTTATTTGACAGTTAAGGTATAATTGGCAGCCCTCTCAAATTATCACACTTGATTAGATAGCTCTTCATTGGCTTCTCTGAAGTTATGTTAAGCCTTCCTTAAGGGGTCGTTAGTGCTCTGTCCTCTGATAAAAGACCCTGTACCTCCGTGAGACCTTATGCTGGTTCTTCAGGCCCTTACTCGGCCTCCTTTAGAACCACCAGCAAAGACCAAGTTAAAAAAGTGTCCTGAAAAACACTTTTTCTAGTGGCCATTACCTCAGCTAGATTGGTATCAGAATTTCAAGCATTTTCTTCTCAACCACCTTACCTGATTTTTCACAGAGACATAGTTTTACTTTGAACTAACATTTCCTTTCTGCCTAAGGTGGTGTCAGAAGCTATTCTCAATCAGTCAATCAACTTAAGTTTTCTTTCCAAAATTTTCTAACAAGGGAGAATATATTCTTCATTTACTAGATGTTCATAGACAGCTAAGATTTTACATTTACAGAACCAAAGATTTCAGGAAGTCAGAGCAGGTGTTTTGTATCCTTCTCTGAAGATGAATTTTTGCACAACAGTATCAAAAGTGACTCGCCAGATGGCTAACTGATTGCATCACCTTCATTTACAAAAATGAAGGTCTGTCATTACCAGAGTGTCCTAAAGCACATTCCACCAGGTCTATAGCTGCTTCATCCACTTTCTGGTCTGAAGCATCTATAGATAAAATCTGTGCAGCTGCTGTGTGGTCCAGTGTGCATACATTTATATCTCATTGCAAGTTGTATATATTGTACAGGAACAGAGCAGCTTTTGGCTCCACAGTACTCTGGAATATCCTTCCACCCAAGGTAATTCTAGCTGGGAACTCTGTCTCATCAGTTGAGGAATGGACAAAAAAGACATTATCTGGTATTATACCATATTTCTCCGTACATAAGACCTAACCAGAGAAAAAGGCCTAGCATGGTTTTCCAGGGTGGCCATGATATAAGCCCTACCCCAAAAATAAGCCCCAGTTAAGATCATCAACAACATACAAAGGACGTGTTGAATTATTAAAATAATAATATTATTGACACCTGTTGACTGAGGTTATCGTACTCTGCTCACCATTTTCGGACCATTCAGACACCCAACTTCTTCTCTTTGCAGAAAGTCGTAAGATTCTTTTCCCTGGAAGTCCTGCACGATTCTTACTGTAACCCTAATCCTCACTCACACTTAACGTTTGAGATCCTTGGCCCATAGGTTCATAGGTAGGTACTAGGCTATTGGCCCTAGGGCCTATACAAGCCTAGCCAAAAATGTACCCTGGCTTTCGCCACCCAAGAAAATTATTTTCCTGTGCCCCTGTCAAGTAGAACCACATAAGTGATCCCCGGGGTGAATTTCCTATTACCCATCCAATCATCAAGATTTTTCTTGAAGAGTGCTAATGAGGAGCTCTGAGTATGGGAAGTCTCTGGGACAGGAATCTATCCCTCCAGCATGTTTTGTTTATTGTGGTGACAAGGTTTAGGTCCCTAGAGCGTTTAGCTCGGAGTGATTGGGATTTCTTTAAGTGGAGCATGTCCAACAGCTCTGGGTTTGACATAGCTTTGTATATTAGGCAGAGATTGCCTCTGAGTAGGCGATATGCGACGGAGTAAAGCTGGAGTTTTTTGAGACGGTCTGCGTAAGGCATCTGTTTGAGACCAGTAATCCTCTTTGTGAGGAATTTTTGCGGCCTTTCCAGTTGTTGTAGATGTCTTATGAGGTACATACCAAAAGGGGCGTTGTACTCTATAATGGGTCTAATGAGTGCTGAGTAGAGGGGAACAATGACCTCTTTTTTTCTGGATGAGAAACCTTTTGTGATGAGGTGTGCCATGTAGAAGGATTTCCTGACCACTTTGGCGATGTGATTATCAAAGGAGAGACTACTGTCCACCTGTGTCCCAAGGTCTCTATTCACACTTTTGGTGTTAAGTAGACTACTGCCTATGTGGTAGTTCATGGGTACAGAATTTTTACCAAAGGGGATGACAATGCACTTTTTGGCATTGAGCTTGAGACCATGTCTTTGACACCAGACATCTGTCTCAGTGAGGCCCTTTTGTAGGATGTCCACATCGTTAGGAGTTTCAATTATGGCTCCTAGTTTGCAGTCATCTGCGAATTTAGTTAGCCAAAGACCTTCTGTGTTAGCCTGTACTTCAGAGAAGTAGATACCAAACAGGAGAGGACCCAGGACTGAATCCTGTGGTACTCCACTTGTCACTGGTCTGAAGTCTGATTTGGAGTCTGCTACTTTCACAGTGTGAGTTCTTTCAGTAAGCCAGTTGGCAACCCATCTTGTGACATAGGGATTTATACCTAGTTTAGTGAGTTTATCTATAATTCCAGAGTGGGGGGATGGTGTCGAACGCCTTGGCGAGATCTAGATAGGCTGTGTGAACCACCTTACCCTCATCTATGGCTTTGGTGACTACTTCAAAGAAGTCTATCAGGTTTAGGAGACATGATCTGCCTTTTACAAACCCAAACTGTGTCGGGTCCAGGGTTTGGAGATCTCCAATGTCTTTTTATATGAGTTCCATGATGATACGTTCCATGGCCTTGCAGATGAGGCTCGTCAGGCTAATGGGGCGGTAGTTCCTGGGGTCTGTTGTGGCCCCTCCTTTGTGGAGTGGGATAACTGTCGCGGTGCGCCATTCAATGGGCACAAAGCCTGAGGTGAGGCTATGATTGAACATGGTACTTAGGTGGGGTGCCAGTTCATTCTGTAATTCATATAGAAGGCAGCGTGGGATGTTGTCAGGTCCCATGGATGCTGTGTTCTTGGCTTTGGAGAGTGAAGTTTTTACCTGTGCAGCCGTGATTACAGGAACTTTGCATTCTTCCGGTATAAAGATGGGTCCTTTAGCGGGTGAGAGGGGGGTAAAGTTAGCACTGAACCTATCTGCCAGGATGTTGGCAATATCAGTTGGTTCTGTATATTTAGTGTCATTGTGCTGTAACTCAGAGCAGATCTGCTGTCTTTAGAATCAGTGGCAATTTTGTTTTCATAACTAGCTTTGGAGGATTTTATGAGGGATCTCAGCTTCTTACTGAGGCTGACCAGGGAGTTCCACCAATCATGGGATTTTACTATGTTTTGCAACAGTTTCTTTCTTCTGTTGTAGAGTTTGTTTATGGCAGAAGACCACCAGATTGGCTTCCTTTTTTTGGAGGATAGCATATTGGTTCTGTTAGGGATAGCACGATCCATGCACTCATGTAAGTGCTTATAAAGTGCATTTGTGTAATATTCAGCAGTCGTGCCTCTATTGTCCATCTGCATGGGTGTCATGAAGTTTGCCACTTCTGTCTTAAGAAGCGTGAAGTTGGCTTTGGAGAAATTTTTTACGGTTGTTTTCCTAATGGGGGGTGGGAGCGGGATGTGGATGTCTAGGATGATTAGCTTGTGGTCGGATCTGACCAACGAGGAGCTGACCTCTGGTGTGGAACACCAGTCACCCATGTTGGTGATGACCAAGTCTAGGATATTGCTGCCTCTGGTGGGGGTGTGGATAAGTTGATCCAAAGCGTTGGAATTTATGATTTCCAGAAAACGTTGAGCAAAAGAGTTGGTACATGAGTAGTTTTCCCAGTTAATGGTAGGGTAGTTGAAATCACCCATTATTAGAATGTTGGGGTGTACCTTAATATTTTCCAGTGTATCAAGAAAAGAGGAGTGGGAATCCTGGGGCATGGTGGGGGGTCTGTAGCAAGCTACAATCTGGATTGCGGTTTTGCCCAGAGTTAGTTGAACTTGGATAATCTCGGATGCATTATGCTGAGCAACTAGCTTGGAGGTGTGGATATCCTTAATGAATATGGACACACCTCCACCTTTAGTGTTTCGGTCCGGGTTTGGTGGCCAAAAGGTGTGGTATGAATTATAGCCTGGTAATGCAGGGGTGCTCTCTGGAGCTGTGAACCAGGTCTGTGTCACTGCACAGATGTCAATGTTCTCCATTTTAAGGAGTGCCTCAAGTGAGTGCATTTTGAGGTTTAGACTTCTAGCATTGAGTAGCATTACCCTCAGATTTTGCTTGCTTGGACCTGTTACGGTGGTGAATTTGTCATTTGAACATTGCCTAAAAAAGGCACTATAGGGGTGGCAAGAGCCTTTGCCAGTATCCGGAATCCCAAGGGCGACAAGGTGCAGGCCATCTCTGGCAAAGCAGCGTGGTCTTTTCGTCATGTCATCCCAGGCAGACAGATACTGGATTCCCTTAGAGTGACACCAGAAGCTTAGCCAATTGTTAAAGTCAATCATTTTGTCCTTGTACTGTGGTGTCATTCTGGGTGATGGCAGGATGCTACTCAGGGCTAGGGTCATACCGGCCTGGGCTACAAGATCAGAGAGCTCCTCCATGTCTCTTTTTATGTAGTCCAGGGAGGTACGTCTCAGGTCATTCACACCAACATGGACAATGACAGAGTCATATTTGTACTTGTTGTGGCGTGACCTGAGTGCGTGTGTTATGTGGCGGATCCTGGCACCTGACAGGCAGATGACAGTAACTTTTTCCTTGTTTAGCCTGGTGAGTGGAACATCAGTGTGCCTGATTATAGAGTCACCTATGACTAGAGTGTTGGGTATGTTATGCCTTATGGGCTGTAGTTGAGTGGCACACTGAGTATGTGGACTATGTGTCATTTGGGTTGTGTTGGGGGGTGGAGGTTGCTTGCATTTCTGCTTTGGAGGTCTCTGTTGTTTGGGCAGATTAGTACAGAGAGCCTCCGCAAATGTAGGTGTGTGTTTTGTGGTTGTGTGTGTGTGTTTTGGTGGTGTAGGTTTTGAGGGACTATGTGATGAGTGTGGTGCGGTGCAAGTGTTTACCTTCTCCTCTTGACTGTCTAGGCCTGTCTTTAGTAAAGAGAGCTTTGCTTCCAGTTTGGCTATATAAGTGCATCTCTCACAGGTCGTAGTGTTGGGTGGTAGGAGGAGAGGGTTGTCTGTGTACATGAGGCAATTGCTGCATTGTCCCAAGATGCCCAGATTCATCAGGTAGACAGGAGAAAACACCACTGGCAAGTGTACTTTGATTGGTCAAAGTACAGACAAGGCACGTAAAACATACGGACTTGATAATGAACAGATGTGGTTGTGTCTTCTTAACTGTCACCATTTTTGTTGCCACTCATGTCTCGTAAGTCTTCAATTAAACCCCCAGACAAGATGAGTGCAAAAAGAAAGAGCTATTCCGTCGAGTACAAGAATGGAATCGTGGAGTACTCCTGGGGAAAGAATCTGATGGCTTTCTGCAAAGAGAAGTTGGATCTCTGAATGGTCCAAAAATGGCTAGCAGAGTGCGATAACCTCAGTCAACAGATGGACGAGGGAAATGCTATGAAGTGCAAGTGTGGATCAGGTTGGCAACCATTATTTCCTGAGCTGGAAGACATCATCTGTGAATGGATTGCTAACAGGAAAGCAAAGACTTTCGTTTTGCGCAGGGCTGATATTCAAGCATTTGCCCTTGCAACGGCACCACAGTTAGGAATATCCCCAGAAGAATTCAAAGCATCACAGCATTGGCTGGATGGCTTCCTTCAGTGATATGAACTGTCTCTAAGAAGATCGACAACACTGTTCAAGGTGGAAGATACTGAAGTTATTAAACGTGCACTTGCATTCAAGTCCTTTGTTGAGGGCATCAACATTTCTAAATACCAGCTCTCCAACATGATTGCTATTTATGAAACTGCAGTGTTTATGGGCCAAGGATCTCAAACAACAATTGATCAGAGGGGTGCCTCGTCATTCTACATTCTCTCCACTGGTTACGAAAGTGTACATGTTACCTGTATTTTAGCAGTTCATCTAGAGGGAAAGAAAACACCACCTCTAATTATTAGTAAGAGCAAGAAAGGTAAGATTGAACGTGTTTCAAGCATTTACATTCCTGAAACCAAAAAAGCCTGGTGCACACAAGCAGTTATAAGGAAGTGTGTAAATGTAATGCTGCCACTTGTTTTGCAAGGTGGAAAAATAGGTCTATTAGTCTGGGATTCAGCCAGCACTCACCGCACTAAAGACATGAAGAACTTCCTTGCACAGAGAAGAATAGATCAAATAATGATTACCGCAGGAATGACCGCCTGTCTCCAGACTCTTGCTATTGCAATAAGCAAGCCATTCAAGGACCATTTGCGCATGGAACTCAATGACTACATTGAAAATAGAATGGAGACAAATCATCGTGGAAACTTTGTAAAGCCTAGCCTGCAAGAGGTCGTGACTTGGGTGAAGAACTCATGGGATAAAAGCACTGACAGCTGTGTTGCCAATGCACTACGAGCAGGCTACATGGACAAACAGTGCTCATTTAAGGAGAGCTCTGTTGCTGGGCATGACAGATTGGAGCCAATGGTTCTTCAGGAAGTGGAGTCGCAAGAAATTCAGGCTGGAATTCAGGGGTTGGAGACTTATTATAATGTTCCAGAAGCAGATGACATGACTGTATTTGAATAACTTTTCCGTTATCGTGGCAACAGATTGGATTGCTTCTGCTTTCAGCTGCCAGCAAGCTCTTGTCAGTTTTTTGACTTTATTGTATTAAGGTAATGTTTCATTATCAAGGAGTAATTACAAAGTAAGGCCATTAATTCCCAGACTTCATTTTTATGACTTTCCATCATTCTTCTCTTACGGTTTGGGTAAGGAATAAAGAAAGCATCATCACTCAAAAAGTGGCAGTTATTCACCGGTTTTATTCCCCTCCTCCAATACACATGTATTGAGATTTTTCTGCACTTTCTGTTAAGCATGAAATATTGCACTGTGAAAGCCAAGATGTAGATATTCTGAAGTTGAAATGTTTGTTGCACTGTTTATGTAGAATTCTCACACAACTGTTAACGCGTTACCTAGAACTGTTGCCCAGTAATGGAAAAGTACCAAATAAATGTCATTTTGTGTACATGAATAAATGTAGATTTGTGTACATGAGTAAATGTCGATTTGTGCACATGAATAAATGTAGATTGTTGTACAGGGGGGTTAAATAAGGCATTCCCTGATAATAAGCCCTGATGCATATTTAAGCGGGGGGAAAAGTTTAAGATCCAGTCTTATTTTCAGGGAAATACGGTAGTTATGTACTTACCATAACTCTGCATCTGTGTTGTTGGTTTTTGTCCTTCCTCAACTTCCCACTCACCCTTCCCCCTTCCCCATTTGCCTGGATCCTGGTATGACCTGTGGGATATTCTTGAATAAACTTTGCTGTATGAGTTCCAGAGTCTCCTTTTCTGTTCTCCATGTTTCCCATATTTATACCTGTTGTACTACTTACTCAGAGATATTATGGGCTGCCTTTTACCTTTTTTGAAATGATGTTCGATAATTGGAGGGCGAACTAGATCTAAGGTAACTCACAGTAGTCAGTGGATTATGGGTAAGAGGAGGAGCTCAAGATACAGAGCCTAAAGTCTGTTGAGTGACCAAGGACAGATCCAAGGGTTGGATTTGAGACCCATCAGCTGAGGAAGGATGAAAACAGACAACACAGATGCAGAGTTATGGTAAGTACATAACTATTATTTATTGCAGTCAGTCAGTTCTAGGTGTCCTATGCCTATTCCTAAAACTTGTACCCTGTCTTCTGAGAGAAAGGTAGTTTACTGAGATGATTCAGATGTTAACAGAGACAAGGTGTTATTACGTGAAGGTTCTACAGCCCAGGACACTGATTCTGGGGATGGTGAGCATGAAGTAGTACACATGGAGGTTTCTCTTTTGTGAAGACCATTTCCAGACTAAGGAATGCATTTTTTGGGACTGGGCGGATGTTCCCTCTGAACTGGGCAAACATCATGATTTAAATGAACAAGAAGCTCCCAACACTGCACTCATTCCTCTTATTCTGACAGTGTTGTATGATGCTTTTAAAGCTGCCTGTAATGGTCCAAATTCTCTCCCATTGTTTTCTAAGAAAGCATATAAGTTGTACAGAGTTTCTCGAGCTAACAAATGTCTTTATTTTCATCTTAGAGAAGATACAGCTGCAATTACGTCTGCAGCAAATAAACTCATTTCCACCTCTAACCCAGTTCCTGGAGAGAATTAGGGTAAGTAGTAGTTCAGATAGGGCAAGAGACTTTTTTTCTTCTTCCCGTCTAGCCTTCAGAGTCCTTAATTGACAGGGGCAGGGCTATATGTGGAAATCTATTTTAAAATATGCCAATAACTTGGGAGAGTTTTTTGCTTCTCTGACCCCTGAAGGTAATGAGATTGTGTTTATTGTGTCTTAAGTTTCCAAAAATGCCATAAAACATGTATGTATGATTATGCTGAAACTGTTCCCAGAGCTTTGACTTCATCTACTATTTTAGGGAGATTTGTTTTGGGTACTTTACCAAAACATTTCAGATGTGTTTGTCAGAAATTTCGAGTGCCCCTCTAGATGCAAAAGTTTTATATGGGTCTGCTGCTACACAGATCCAAAAATAATGGAATGCGAAAGGTAAATTAATGCAGATAGTATGCAGGATTTCTCAGCTCATCATGTTCTTCCTTTCAAACTCCCCCCTACCCATTTCAAAGTAAAAAATAAGGGAGGATCACAGTCTAATAGTAGACAAGCTTCCAAGAAGAAATGTCAGGAGGGAACCAATCCCAAATGCAGAATAAACAGCTGTATTCCCAAAAAAAGGTCAAACACCAGCTTCTGAAAGACTGTGCCAGGGACTTGGCCACCTTCCTTCCTGCCCCTCCCTGTTTCTCCCACTGTGCCACAGCTTGGTGTCAGATAATTTCAGACAAATGGATTTTGAACGTCATACAGAAAGGTTACATCTGGCAATGGATAAAATCTCCCCCTCCTTTCAGGGGGTTCCTGCCTTACTCTCCCAATCAAACAAAAATGTTTCCCCAGGTGCTGCAACATGTTACATTCAGGAGTCTTAGAACAAGTTCCTGCAGAAAACATAGGAAAGAGCTTTTATTCTAGAATGTTTCAGGTCCCAAAGAAAGGAACACTTAGATTTTTATCTCTCCATTCTCAATCTGTAAAAGCTACATAATTCAATGTGTTAAACCTTCAAACTGTGTTGGCACTTCTACCAGACCATTGTGTTATGGTAACACTTTAGACCTCAAAGACACTTACCATCACATTCCTATTGCACACAATTTTACTAGATAGCTAAGATTTTGTGCGTCTGGGTCACATTATCTATTCTTTGCATGTCTGCATCTTAAGTTATAATTTCTAAGTTTTTTAAACACCTTTATTAAATTATTTAGCAAATTTGCTGCATAGAGGAATCCTCAGATGTAATTGGCTGACTTTAACTAGACGTGCAAAATCAAATAAATATAGGGAATTTAAAATATTCATTTGGAAGTATTGACACAGATACTTTTATTTGCCTTCTCAACTTCAGCATGTGTTCCCTCGGTAGTAGATATTTGTTGGACGTATAGCAGTCATCAGAGGCACTTGAGAGCACATGCTTGGGCATTTTGTGTATCTGTCAAGAGTATGAGGGGCAAACTGAAGGTATTTTAATATCTGTATACAGCCTATTGAATTAAATATGATTTTCTTGTTGAATGGGTTGGCAGTAACAAGCTGACACAAAACGAAAGGAGTGATTTATATTTATTTATGCTAGCCTCTAAGAAAGCTTTCACCTGAAAGTGAAGAAGAAAAATACCTTATTTTCAGTACATTTTTGAGAGAATGAACTTATGAGATGGCCAGTAAGGAGGGTACTGGTAGATCAGAGAAAGTATGGCAAAATATCTAGTAAAATGTTTACCTCTATATGCTATTCTTTGATATGTTGTGTGTAGTCCTTTATCGAAATTGGGAAGGTGTTGCTATGTTTGGAAATAGCATTGCTGCGGAGTTGAAGAAAAATTTTAGACTGGATAAGGATTATGGAGAAAGTTACTTGCTCTAGTATTTTCTTCGGATGAGTATTAATTTCATATGCCTGGTTTGTACTAATGATTATTTTATGCATGATTATTTCATTTGACTTTTTCTGTCTGTGTTCTTGTTTGATACTGTTGTTCATATGCCCCCAGAATGAACAAACTGCTGTCAGTCAGTCCCACCCTCTACTGTTGTCTACTCCAGCAGCAGGATTGCTAGTGTATCCCAGGCTAGCTTGGTCACACTCATGACTCTATCCTTGTGTGCCATGGAGCTTATTATTTATATTTATTGTTAAGAATGTATGATACCATGTTTACATTTAATTGTTGTGATCTCACAGTTCTGTATTTGATTAGTTTTGTCATAGCTTCTACCATTTATTTGTGTACTTTTAGTAATAGTTAATTCCCTTGTTCTTCACAGTAAAATCAAACTGAATTAGAAGATGACTTAGTATCAGGATGCTTTGGGTAGGGTAATTGTACAGTAAGAAGCCTGGCTGCTTTGGTAGCTTGCTGAATAAGTTGTGATTGAGAGGCGCTATCCATATGTAATGAAGCTTCTCCTTCAGTTCATTGAGTTTAAATTCTTTGAATCTTCAACAAAACAAAACACCCCAGTTAAAGCTTCAGCTCAGTTAAGACAATAAAAAATCACTGAACACTGACATGAGGAGTTCTGCTTCACCCACACCTTTTTTGTTTTCTTGTATATACTAACTCCCTGGTTGCACAGCCTCAGACTAAAGAGCCCATACAAATGGAATCATTACTAGATCCCAAGTAGAAGCCATACTGGCAGTGAGTTTCTTTTGAGAACCGCAGTAAGGGGGTATAGCTTAGAGGAGCAGAACTCAAGAAATTTAAACCTCATTCACTGTACACTTGAGTAAGTACAGGATAGCAGAAGTGAATACAGTGATAGGCATTTGTGTAGTTCAAAGCAATACTGTTAAGGTCATTCACTGTGCCCTTGAGTAAGTATAGGGTAACAGGAAGGAATGCAGAAGGGGATAGGCATCTGTGTAGTTCGAAGTTATACTGTTGAGGTGAGATCCTCACACAGCTGTACTTTTTTTTTGTTGGAGAGCCATGCAAATACATTGTAAATGGCTTGAGTCTCAGTCTTTCCTCTTCCCCAAGTCTGCAGTACTTTGAAATGCATGCATTTAAGATTTGTATTTACATTATATCGCACATAATAGCTAAGAGCTTGCTTTTGTTTTAAGTTGTCGAGTATTGCTGTGCCATTTATAAAATAGTATCAGTAATGTTTTGTGGGAAGTATATAAAACTCTGAATCAGATTTATTTTTTGTGTATTACTGCTTTTGTTGTTATGATTTATGAAAACAAGATAGATTGTTTTTGTAATGTGATCCTTCCAGTTTGTTTTTGTCAAACTTTTATGTTTTTTCATATGTGTTTAATGTATAGTCTTGATAAAAATAAGTAGGGAGGCACATAAATACCTCAATGGAAACCATACATCTCAAGTATATGGGAGTAGAGTGGCGAGGCAGCAGTTGGGTGAGAAATGGAATTGATGTTTCCTGGAACTGGTAGTGGACAGCTGGAGAAAAGGAAGTAGGATCAAAACAACTGAATACAAGAATGTTTGTGACAAGCATACCTTTATGAGGATAGAGAGGGGTGGCTGAGTAACACCTGTAACTTATGCATAAACAAGCAAACTAAATTGAACAATTTTGTGTTCATTATCAGCTGCCAAAGTCAATGATGTAATATATATGTTCTTGTCAAAGCATGCATAGTTGTAGTTGTATACGTTGTGCATTTATGCTTGCTTTTGTTGTGTTTATACGTGCATGGAATTTTGTTGTGTTTATACGTACATGGAATTTTTGTGACAGAGTATTTAGGTTTTACATTATTAACAGTTACTGACAGTATTGTCCCATAACAAGATGCCCTTTGATATTTATTTGTTTTTTAGATTCACTGCCTGCATTATACAGAACAGATGATGGTAACTGCAGACCAGTGCTTGCATTGGCTTTGCGGGGTCCTAAAGCCTGCTCTGTCTGGCAAGACATTGTAGGACCTTCAGACCCACAATTAGCTATACTTACAGATCAGTTTTCTGTAAATGCAACGTACTGCAAGTGCCGTAATGAACCTTTGCTGTATTCACCACGACTGGAAGAACGGATACATAGGGAGCTTTGTGTCTGGTTTGGAGGTAGGGTTTCTGATGATGGTGTCATACGAATTGGTGTTCAGAATCCTACCAGTGTCTCTACAAATAAAACCAGGTCAGTGTCCATTTCCCATTTTATATGCATCTCTGAATTATCACCTGTCTCTAATTTATTAAGAATGTATCTTTTTCTTCCTTAAAATGTTGACCTCTCCCTGTTTGACAAAGTGGTGCATTGGATTGAGTAAACATTTCCAATAATTACAGGTAGAGGCCATTTTATTCTTCAGAAAATGCATATTAAAAGAGTTCTACTGTTGCAGCAGTTTTCTAAGTGAATTTTACCAACATATAAAATGAGTCTGTTATTTTGACTTTGATTATTTTACATGCTTTCCCCGATTTCTAGCAGAACATGTTGAGAGCTATGTTTATCTGGAATATGTTAAAAATGTCAAAAGGTTTAAAGGATCAGAACAGAAAATATCGAACCATTAAATATCAGGGGGAAAAACAGAGAGAAGAAAACTTTTTTTTTTTTTTTTTTTTTTTGCCAACTCAGAAAATGCATTAATAACCAGCAATAAGCTGATTCAATATTTTAAATTTTCAGTGTTTGGATGTTCAATATTAGGAGTCTTTGATGTTTTGAATGAATCCGTTGTACATACATATGTCTATCATTTCATTAAAAATATTTTCTTGTGTTACATATTCCATACATAGAATAGTGCTGTCACTATTGTTTATCTTATTTAGCCCATGTTTGCATTTTTTATGTGTATGTGTGACTGACACTGTTTAAGGCAAGATAGATTTTTCAGTGGATAGCCATTGGTTTGCCATGAATTAGGCAGAATGACCACGATATATTTTTGCCTGCTTTTTAACTGTAGCATTACTTTGAAAGAAATCAGCAGATACTTGCCTGTCTGGTATTTGTCACCTGTGAAATAAAAACTGCAAGAAAAACCCAGTCAAGCTAGAGTTTTCACTATGAAATTCCTTAAACCGCCTATAGTGGAGTCTCATGGGATATATGCAAATTATCCTTTAAAGACATATCGGTGTTGTAGCTACATGGCTTCTGATTGCCTATGAATTTTTATTTTTTAAGTCTTTATGGATACATTCAGCCCATTAAAGTCAAACCCCACTAGCTATAGGCATACATGTTTCTGCCTTTTTTTGGTCTTGTCAGTACAGCATAAGTGGATTTTTGGGCTATACTTTTGAAACTCAGATATTAAAATCATGCCCAATGTCTATAAACATTAGCGTACCTGCAAAATATCCCGAATAACATCCAAACCAAAAGGTAAAATATCACACAGATAAACCATTCAGGAAAATTGCAAGAAAGATACTGCCAAGCTAGAATCTTCACTGTGTAATACCTTAAACCTCTTGTATTGGAGGCTCATGACCTCCTTAAGTGCATACTAGTGTTCCACCTGTGAAATAAACTACTTTATTGTGTTATGCTGTAATATCAGGCATGTACGAGTTTGTGCTTAAACTCCCTGTAGCCATGAATTTCCAGTATCTGTTACTGGTGAAAGCATTCCTGTAAGACCTTGCCATAGTATAACCTCAGCCCTTCTCTCCTTCTCCCATACAATAAATCAAAACCGTAATGACAACAAGCTCTCCTGAGCCCTCTTCCTTGACCTATCCAAGGCGTTTGATATGGTAACTCACCAGCTACTCTTAAACACATTAAAATCACTCTCCATAGATAACCTAGCAATTACCTGGTTCCATTCTTACCTAAGTGACAGACAACAAGCTGTACTATGGAAGAATAATCTATCATCCCTTTTACCAGTCACCCTTGGAGTCCCACAGGGATCTATATTAAGTCCCCTCCTATTCTCCATATTCATTAATGACCTGTACAAAGTCATCCCTGATCCAACTTGTATTCAGTATCCAGATGAAGCAACCCTAATCTGATCTGCCACCTCCCCCACAGATTTACAATCCTTGTCCCAAATCACTTCAGCAAAATAGAGAACTGGCTCACCGGTCGCCAACTACTATTAAACCCAAATAAAACCAAACTATTACTCTTCTCCCCCACTCGCTAGTTCCCCTCTCCATAATATCTAACAATGGTACCATAATTTCCCCAGAACCTAGTACTAAACTACTGGGAGTGATCATCAACAACAACCTCAAGTTTGATGCTCACATAGACAAAACTATTAAAACTGTTAATAAAAAATTAGGCTCTTTATACAGGATTAAACCATTCCTGACCCCATCTGCTAGAACTGTTATTGCCCATACACATCTGCTATCGACCCTTCTTTATGCCTCACCCATCCTCGTAAACCTAAGCAAATCAAACCTCAATAAATTTACTAGGTGCTACAATAACATTGCCATATTTGCCACAGGATCAGCTTATAGAACCCATCACTGCCTTAACCTTCAGTTGTTAGACTGGCTTGAACTACCGTATAAACTGCAATATAACCAACTAATAGTTGTTCAAAAAATCCTCTACCAACCAGACAGTACACCCATACTGAAAAAATATTATTACCGCCTACAGTAACCTAAAATCCCTTCGCTCTTCCAAAACATTGCTAGTGCAAACTGTTAAAACCAACAATTCAGCTGGTGAATCACTATTCTCCAACTCTGCCGTTAAAAACTGGAACCTGCTTCCTGCTGAACTCACCACTGACCCCCTCCTTATCCCACTTCAAAAAATCCCTTAGGAAATACCTAAAAATGCAGTGGCGTTGTCCCTGTACAAACCCTGAGTAACCCCACTCAAACATAATTCATAAATGAGAACCTCATTACAAGAATAAAACTCTGACTCTGTTTAAAATTCTGTGCATCACCCACCTACTGGAAAGATTTAAAGTTAACACTACACCATATGTGATAACCACCTTAATATATGTGTTTTCCTTTTTCAGATGAAGTCTTTAACTATTTCTTTCTCAGCTACTTGCTTCCAACCTTTGCTGCGTGTTTGTGAGAAAAACATGTACCTGTGTGTACATATTGTTAACCAAATCTCTGTTTTGTGATAACTCACTGTAACAATTTCACTGTATTTACACTTGCTTTTGTACATTTGGAGCTTTTCTCCCCAGGCCTCCGCTGAAAATGGACCTGTATCTAGTCGGACTTTCCCAGTTAACAAATGTAAAATAAAATAAATAAACTGTCACACAAATCATCTGTATCCTTTTTTCTTAAGACTTTTTATTATCTTGATACCAACACTTGGAATGCCATCTGCTCAAGTATTACCACCTCAGAAATGAAACCTTTTTGAGCTACTACAATATCTTCCCTATAAATGGACACAACTTTGTATGGTACTGACAGTTTAGAAGAAGCAGGATTACCTGTGCTGCATTTTTTTTCAGTTTTAATTCTAGTTCTTCATCACATTCCCAAAATTCTGTTCATTGTATTTTCATTTTAGAGAACCATAACACATTGATATCCATTCCCCATATAAATAATTTATCTAATGGCAGACAACCAACTCTATGAAAAGTGTATACAGTAATCTCCACCTCAGAATAAGCACCAGTTACAACAGTGACCATTGTCATTGCTACACTTTTATTGAATTATCACATATAACATAGGCAAATTTACATTTATATAAAAGTAATCAAACCATATTAACAAGATCACATTTACAAGCATTGTAATTCATATATATTTTTATACATCATACAAGCTAAGTAACATTACATAAATTATTAAATTTCTGCTTTTTCTTAAACCTTATTCCTCCTCCAAAACATCTTTCTGCATGTATTGTTCTCACAATTTCCATTTTTTTTCTAGGTAATTTACTCTACCCTTTACTAAAGATCCCACTTCTTGTTCTATTATCTGTGTTACAATATTCACTGCTTCAGTTATAGTTGGTTTAGATTTTGATTTTGATTTGCTAGTAATTGTTGTTTTGGCAGCCACCAGAATTAAATGTAGCAAAGGCTTTCTACTTCTGGGCAGTTCAGATTCAGTATCTCAGCACAAAAAATAGTTTCCTTAGTTACACTCATTGGCTCACGTAGTATTCCCGACAGAGTATTCTGTATGGAACTTTTAAAGTTTGCCAACTCATTACACTTTCAAAACATATGTTCCTATTTACCTCTTTCTTCCTTATCACACCATCACCATTTGCCATCTACCTGAGGAATAATTCTTTGGAATCTGCTTGGTGTATAAAGCAACTATGCAAACACTTCCAGGCAAAAAATCCTAAATCATCTAAAGTTTGTTGCATATTTGGTTCATACACAACTCATAACTTAGTTACATCCAACATGCAACTGAGTAGCTACCTCTTAAAATGTTACTTCTGTCTGCGTATACGTGTTTGTTTATGTATATATGTATGTATATGTATATTATAGCAATAAGGAATCCCACTACAACTCCTTGAATGAAAAACATTGAGTACAAAGTACTCATACAAATGTATTGGAAATTACACTAATAGAGCAAAACATAAAAAAAAATGTGTGCAAGGGAGAAGCCCCACGCCCCTACTACCAATTCCAAGATTGCAGTATAATGAAGAAAGGGGAAATTCCCAGTCCCTAGTATACTTCTGTCTTGTACATGAAAAGGCTGGTAGTTTGCAGTCTTTAAACATTCGGTCACTTTTGCCTGTCTTTTAAGTGCTCAAACAACAGACAGTTCAAGCACCTAAATGGAACCAATATATTGACATATCCATATCCCTTTCCTTAAGCTGGACTTTATAAGATTAAACAGTATAGGTTAAGATTACCAGTATTGTAGAAAGTATTATGTGGGATACAATTTGCAAGTTTCAGCATAAAACATTTTAACCTTCACCATGTACATGCAGCATCAGTCCTTACTATGATAATGTGTTATGTAATCCTGCCATTTTGTAGGCAGTTTAATGATTCATCCGTACATGGTTATTTTAGAGTCATATCTGGTGGTAATAGTCTCACGCAGTTGAGTAGTCACATCAGGTGTCAAGTTTCACAATCAGGAAGGTTAAAAGAGTCACAGTCAAGTGCAATGTCTCATTTAGAGTAACCCTGTAAGTCTCACAAAATTTGTTTTTCTAGTGATTGTTTCATCTCCTAGAATTAATTATTCATATCTTGGTTTCATTAGTCTGGAATGAAGTTAGTCCTATCTTATACATATGGCTTCTGTTATTTCTCAGTAATTGACCCTCTTTGCTTTCAGTGATGTAAAATCTAAAGGTACCGTCTAATTTCAGAATTTTTTTTGCTTTTCTGGGTACTCCTGCAATGTATTTTGCATTGTATTTTTTTCTGTTGAAGGGAAGATTGGCTGTTCTGTCATAAAAACTTTTGTAAAGCTGCTTGCTAGAAAGTAAGAATGCTGGTATAGAGTTTGGCTTAGAGAACATTAAAGAAATAGTCTCCTGCCTATTGACAAAAATGAAAGTGATAACCTAGCAGGCTGCAGACAGCTGAATGTTTCTGTATTTAATCAGAGCCAGTCTTACTTTGTACTAGCAGCACACTTTCATGTGGTATTTCTAAATGTCTGGATAATGTTCTCCACTTAACCTTCAATCTATTTATGTCTTGGACTGATTTGGGTGTGT
The DNA here is from genome assembly GCF_019279795.1 of Protopterus annectens. Classification (NCBI taxonomy): domain Eukaryota; kingdom Metazoa; phylum Chordata; order Ceratodontiformes; family Protopteridae; genus Protopterus; species Protopterus annectens. The sequence goes on along the minus strand of NC_056746.1, from coordinate 259,111,312 downwards.
TTGAATTCCCATCCTCATGCAAATTTGTAAAATTCCTCACTCACAAAGTGAGAATTAATGTCAGAAATAAGTGTGTTTGAAGTACTATGCTTAAAAAATTGCTTTAAGTAGCATAATGGCTGAATTGAACATAGTATATTCCCTTTTAATTACTGTTGGATATTTTGAGAAATAGTCTACCCAAATCAGATAGTAACAGTCTTTAAAGTGAAGCAAGCCAATCATAAGATTTTCTCTGGACTTTATGGAAGCTCATGTAGAGTTATTTCATCTTTCACATGACTTACATTAAGCGTTTTGTGTAGTTTCCCACTATCACCTCAATTTGATGAGACATACCTCTCCAGAACATATCACATGCTCAGTCTTTGCACCACAGAATTCCAATAAGTGCTTCATACCCCTCAACCTCTTATCGCAAGAAATCTGGACAAAGCCTAAGCTAATGGGGGATGAAGGCCCAAAAATAGGGACAAATTTTAAATATTACTCATAAACTTGGGAAGCATCTGGAATAACAGGATTTGTGTTGTATGCATTTTCTGAAAGAAATGAAGTCTGAAACTCAAATGTATGGCATTATTTAGTGAATTGAATCTTCATCAATTTGCCAGAAAACCACACATTTTAAGTGGAGCAAATCAAAAAATATGAGCCAAAAATCTGGACAGTTGAGAAGTATGGCTTCATGTATTTTCTTAAGTATTAGGTCTCATAGCTGATTTAGGCAGTGCCACTTATTAGATTTAAACAATGAATCATCTACATAGCTGATTACATTATAAAATGTGTAACACTGCTGCATTTGAAACTAAACATTTTTGTTCCATCCTGATATTATAGCTTTGTTTCAGTGCCTGACTGCACACTACATAAATTCTTGCACTCCTTCTTCCAACAGTGATAGGTAGGGAATGATAGGCATCACTTCAAAGTCACAGTTCAGCAATTTCTGTTTCTTCCTTTATGATGGGGTCTGCTTAGAGCATCGGCAATATGCATCACTCTGTCAGGTTTATATACAGTTGTCAAGTCAAATTTTTACAAAGACAACGACATTCTGTGAAGATGTAATGGTGTTTTAAGTAGAGGCTTTAGAAAAACACACTAACTGTTTAAGACCTGTCTCAACAGAGACTTATCTACTTAAACATACACATTAGAACTTCTTTCACCCATGTACAGCACATAGAATCTCTTTTTCTGAATGCTTATTGAATGAAAATCTGTCAGTGCTGTGGAACTGTAGGTAATTTGTTGACCTTCCTAGAGTACCACTGCTGTAGTAGCAGACTGACTGCCATCACTTGCAACACAACTGGGGTTGTCATACCTTAATAGCAAGGAGTAGAAGATTCTATCACAGGTTTCTTTACCATTGTGAAATGTTTCTTGTTCCTGTTCTCAGTGCTTTGATTATGTTTCTGAAGCAGTTTCCCTAAAGCCATCAAAACTTCCAGTAGTCAGGGATGAACTTGGGTAACTATTGTACCATGTCCATAAGTCTCAATATAATTTGTATAGTACTAGATGAGAGATATCGTCTATTCCCAAGGTTTTTCTAGCAAGGACTACCCACGTCCAAGAGAGAAGCCAGGGCAATCCCCAGCAGAAATTTACAGTTTCCCATCCAGTCATCCAGTTTGCGCTTAAACAGGGTCATTAAGGTGCTCTGCTTGATATGGACTGGAAGTTTGTTCCAGAGGAGTGGCAACCTCTGAGAGGTGTATCTGTCTCTCCAGCAGGTCCTGTTTATGTCGCAGTCTTGACTGAGGTCCCTGGAACTGGTGACTCTAGTCCCATTTGATTTACGGATGTGCAGCATTTCATTAGATTTTGGTCAGAGAAAGCCGTGTGAACTAGGCATGTCTCATTAATTTCAGCTTTTTATTTTTTTGAGATATTTGACCCAACTGCATGATGACTTCTGCTAGTCAGCTGAACTATTCATTCCCCAAACACTGGAGCATGAGCCGAATATGAGGGGTCATCAAGTGAGGCAGCCATCAGCACATTTGCAATTTGCAGCCCTAACCACACTACTTATGCCTAGCAGTACCCCTAAGGTTCCCTTATGGAGTTCGATTGTTGACTGGAGATTCACCCATTTGAGTGTCCACCCTAGACATGTATTCCTGCCCCTGCCTCAAGGAGAGGCATACTAATAAAGCAACATCACTCCTTTCCTCCTCCATACTAGCTCCACTAATTGAACTTGGGTCACTGGAGTCATAGTCAAGGCTTTCTCTCTCTGCACCACCAGAGGTGGCTGACATGGTTCATATATTTCATACCAGTTCATCAAATTTGGCATTTCCTTTTTCCAGTATAGATTGCTCTGTCTTAGCTTAAACCTGATATTGCGTTTTCATCTCACTTCAAACTAATGTGTCATCACTGATGTTTACAGCATTTTACAGACTCTCAATGATCTGCTCAACATCTCCAGGTGCTGAAGAAATATCAAATGGCATTCTCAGGCATCTGTATCCTCCCAGTGGAGAATTTATTGTACACAGCTTAGAACTGATCTGAATTTAATAATTAGTAGCATCTCAGGATACATCAAGGACTGAAAAATATTTATCTCCAAGCATCACAGAGACAAGACAGAGACACAGATTCAGTAGTTTTTAATTGGACTTAAAAAGGTTTTTTTTGATAAAAAGTTTAAAGTGGGTATTGCTGTGCCTATTCCGATTTTCTCTCTGGTTTAACTTATGTTTGGGTATTGCAGATCTATGAATATTCTAATATTCTTTGGTTTGACTACTGTCACAATACTTTTTATCTGAGAAGAAGACCAGCTTTGTTTTGCAGTCATGCCTAGCTTCTCCAATTGTTGTATTTATTTCTTTCTCACTTTTTTGTTTGTGGATGCATACATTACTGGTAAGATTTCTCAGTTTATCTTTATGTTATACTTACATAGAATGTGACCAAGATCTGAAAATAATTCAGAAGAATTTTCACAACTATGAGTCTTATCACTAGAATTCACATTTCTATGTGCATTAGCCTTTACAGAAGCTTTCCGCATTGCATTTCTAATTACAGCATTTCTGAACTGCACTGTGCAGCTTTGTGGTTGTATCAAATGTACAAATTGTCTGCGTCACATATGTAACTCATTACGTGTGTGAATCTGCCAATAATTTTTGACATGACTATTTGAATGTCTGCTGTCATAGACATGAAAATTATGCACTGCACAGACTTGTTTTATTTATTTAGTTTTAACTGGACAGTGAGCTGTTTCAAGGACCATTTCAGTCACAACCTGAGCTAAGAAGGCATAGAGTTGTACAGTGAATAACAGAATCTAAACAATAATTTCTAAAGTAGCAGTGCACATCAGTAGAGGCATGATACAGCTTTTTCCTGAAAAAATAATCATCAGTGCACTAAGACATGATAAAAAGATTGTCAGCATTCAGGCATTATGCAAAACTATGTATGCAGTATTGCGTATTAAATGATTGTGAAAAATAACTTCCAAAATAACAAGTGATCACCTATTTCAATATTTAGAAAAAAAGACAAAGTATGTATACAGATATTGTTACTAATTAAATAAATGCATTTAAAAAAATGGCGGCACCCTGTTAGTTTGCAGCTGCTTTGGGTCCACTGGGAAATGTGCATTATTTGTCTTGTTTTGCACCTACAACAATGAAAAATTCAGAATTAATGCAAAGTACTGAAGTTATAGTAGAGAGAAACTCCTAGAAATTTGATCCTCAAGCATGTTGTGCCACAGGCTTGATCAGCTGCTGTTTGCAGGGTTTGTAAGGCCTACTACACTTCACAAACCCCAGCTGTGCTGCAGGCTTGGTCAGCTGTTGTCTGTGGGCTTGTAAGGCCCTACACTCCAGGAACTCCGAGAACAAGGAATTATACTCAGTCATGGCCCAAGATGTCTTGCACAAGCAGAGCTAACTTTTAACACATCTAAAATAAGGAGAAGAAGGAAAATATGTGAAATACTGAGGAAAAGAGAAACAAGAGCAGGAATATCTGCAAGGCTAAAGGCCAACCCACACAGGCCTGCACCTCCATCTATGCTACTGGCCAATGTTTGCTCCATGGAAAACAAGATGGGCTACATAAGGCTGGAACTAACTAAAATAACAAGGGGAGAACTAGTTGTGTGCTCATGTTTACAGAGACTTGGTTAAGCTCTCTAATATCAGTGACAGTGCTGTGCATGTGGAAGGCTGACATTATTTAGTGCTGACAGGAATCATATTCATAGTGCCAAATCTAGAGGAACGGGTGTCTATATATATGTCAGTAACATAGGATATACCAGCTGTGAGGCATAGATATGTCAGTAACAGATGGTGTACCAACTGTGAAGCAGTTACCACTCACTGCTCAGAAAACATTGAGTTCATGATGCTAAGATGTAGACACTTCTACTTGCCAAGGGAGTTTAATGGTGTGAGCATCACAGCTGTTTATATTCCTCCCAGTGCCAACACCAGTGAGACACTGGCTACATTTCACCAGGAAATCAATGAGCTGCAGAATCATAACCCAGAATTTACTGATATAATAACTGGTGACTTCAACCAAGCAAACCTGAAGTCAGATGTTCATCGTGTTTCACTGTTGCAGTCATTACAGTTGGGTTAACCTGCTGGCGGGCTACCCGCAATCGGCCTGAATTCCAAAGTCCTGGTCCAGCGTCGGTTGCTGTCACCTCCTCCCTGACGTCAGTGCGCCAGGGGTATAAAAGATGCAGCCGACACCATTTTCTTCAGTCTTTCTTGCCGCACGGTGCCCGAAGCAAAAGCAGTTCGCAAGTGTCAGTCGGCCGACTCCTGAGATTTTCAAGTTCAAATTTCAGATCCAAACTCTTCATTAAAGCTAAGTACCCCGTTGGGGAAACTTTTTTCTTGCTCCAGACCGATGTCAGAAAAGTTAATAATTGTATTTCTTGTGGGAAGCAAATACCTCATAAGGATTTTCATTCTTACTGTATTCCTTGCCTAGGCCCTGACCACGACGTTGCTAGTTGTCGGTTTTCTGCTAGATTTAACCAACGCACTATTAAGCGTCGGTACGATTTTACATTTCATTATTTTGGCAGAATATTTAATTATATAATGCCGTCGGAACAGCCGATTACCAGAATTTACAAAACGCGCAAAGACAAAGAAAAGGACAGGCATCCGAGGTCCAAAACCGACGACGAGGCTTCGGCTAGGCCAGTCGCCGGTTTGCCGGTTCTCAGTGAGGTGCTTTCGCAGCCCATGACGCCTGCTACCTCAGAGCCACAGGCCGCTTCTAACTCCCACATGGAGCTGACTAGGCCGCTGGAAACTCAAGGTATTGGACCCTCGGAAACCATTCCCTCAGATGGGTCTGGAGCCGCTGGGCAGGCACCGGCTTTTGAGGGTGTTTTCAGGTCTACACAGTTATATGTGAAAACGACTTCAGCTTCAAAGGCAAAGACTAAAGCACCTCTAAAGACAAAGAAACAAGTACAACATTCCCCTGGGCAGGCCTCCATGCCTAAAAAACAGATGCTTAAAATGGCCGAAGACCTAATTACTTTGATCAGGGGTCTCCACCCCCCCTCCTGATAAGAGATCTAGGCAAGAGACAGAATATGAATCTTCGGATCAGGTTTCCATTTCCTCTGATTCCTCTTCTGAACAGGGATACTCTTTTCCTCCCTATGAGGATTCTGATGCTGAAGAATCTATCCCTTCAGCCTCTCCTCCTGAGGATTATTCTTTTGGGGAGACCCTGCATACTATGAGGGAACATTTCCATTGGGAGAGCCAAGATTACTCAGAACCTAAGAAAAGGCTCAGATATTTTCTTTTACTACCTCAGCACAGACCCCTTGCTATTCCTCCTGTTTTAGACATTGTAGATGATGTATTTACAGAGTCCAGTCTCACTCCTGACTTTACCACCAGCTCCTGTTAAGCCAGACAGATACAACAGGGTTCCTGATTCACATACATTTCTTCATAAAAACTGTGCTGCTGACCCAGAAACTATATTTCAGGGTCCCAAAGGGGTCAAGGCGACCACTGCAAAAAACCCTATCCCCTCTGATAGGGATTCAAGGGCCCTGGACAGATAGGGGAAAAAGATTTACACTTCTGCTACCTTGGCTGTAAGGGCCTTAAATTATCAGTTTCATATGCTTAAATATCAGCAATATCTTATGTCACTACTTAAACAGAAAATATTGTCAAATTCTGAATGTGCAGAAAACAAAGAAATGCAGAATGTATTGCATGCAGCTGAACAAGTGGGAAAGCATACTTTGCATTGTGGCTTTGATTCTCTGGAGTCCACCTGCAGGGCCGCTGTTATGGGTTCTGTCATTAGGAGGCATGCTTGGTTAAAGGAACAGAATCTGCCTGATCATGTTAAAGCAAAATTATTAGATGCTCCATTACAGCATGATACCTTCTTTGGTGTTAAGCAGAAGAGGTGTTGAAGAAAATGGAGGACAAAGCTAAATCTATGCAAACCGTCAAGGATTTCTTACAGGTTCAACGTCCCAGATTTAGCAGGAACTGGCCTGCAAAGAATTGGTCCTTTCCAGTGTCAGACAGGCCACAAAGAGGCAGATACAGATGCCCCAGAGGCAGATCCCAGCCCCAGGGCTCATACAGGTCTAAACAGTGGGGTGCTTCTACCTCCAAAAGTGGAGAAGATAAATCACAGCCATACAGGAAACAGTCTCAATGACTTTCCTCTGCCAGCACCAAGCACTTATCTTCTGGCAGCTCCTTTAGGGGGAAAACTAGCACTTTTTTCTCAAAATTGGCGCCTAATCACCCAGGACAAATGGATCCTGAATATAGTGTCACAAGACTACAGGTTCCATTTTCGCACCCTGCTAAGGGCAAACGTAATGCCAGACCTGCCACACAATCAATGGGCAGAGGCACAAAAACAAGTTTCATCCCTCATGGACATGAGGGCCATTCAACAAGTACCAAAGCAAGATCAGGGACTAGGATTTTACTCAAGACTGTTCTTGGTGCCCAGAAAGGACAACGCCTGGAGACCAATACTGGACCTGTCTATTCTAAACACATTTCTGAATATTCCGAAATTCAAAATGTTGACTCTGCAGCAGCTTCTGCCCATGCTGGGCAAGAAGGCATGGCTTATGACTGTAGACCTAAAAGAGGCATACCTGCATGTCCCAATTAGACACTCATGCAGAAGATACCTCAGATTTATAGCTGGCTCAATGCACCACCAATTCTCTGCACTGCTTTTTGGCTTATCTACTGCACCCAGGGTCTTCACAAAATGCCTGGCACCAGTAATTGCATTTTGCAGACAAAGAGGAATACAAATATATCCTTACTTGGACGACTGCCTTATTCAAGCAGAGAACAAGGACATTCTACTACAGCATCTGGAGTTTGTAAAAAGATTACTAACATGCCTAGGGTACACAGTAAACGAAAAAAAATCAAAACTAGTACCCTCACAAGAGATAATATTCCTGGGTGCAAGCTTAAATACAACTGCCCAGATGGCTTATCTCCCACCAGACAAACAAAGACAACTGACTACTTATTTCAAAATGTTGTCAACAAAGACCCAGTTATCTGCAAGAAAAATTCTGCAGACATTGGGATTCATGGCATCCTGCATTCTACTAATTCCATATGCAAGACTGCAATAGAGGAAACTACAGTGGTATCTAAAAAGTGTTTGGACTCAACATTGCCACGGCCTGGAAACAATAATTACCCTCATTCCCTACCTACAACAGGAGTTTCGATGGTGGGCAAAGGCCTGTCACCACAACAAGGAACAGCCTTTCACTTTACCCACAGCCAGGCAGACATTAACAACAGATGCATCAGATTATTCCTGGGGGGCACATATGGCAGGAAGATCTAATCAGGGCACATGGCCCACAAGCCATATGCATCTACATATCAATCAGAAAGAGATGCTAGCTTTTCAAAATTACCTGACAGCCTTCAAGGATCTACTTCTTCCAGGACAACTATTGATAAAGACAGACAATACTACATTCATGTGGTACATAAACAAGCAGGGAAGCACACATTCCTACCCCCTCTGCAGACTAGCCATGACTTTGTGGGATACAGCATTGACTTACCAAGTACATCTGCAAGCACAATACCTGCCAGGAAAGATAAATTCTCTGGCAGACGAACTAAGCAGAAACCTAATGGATCCCCACGAGTTGAAATTGGATCCACAAGTCTTCAGCATGATAACAAGGAACTGGGGATGCCCGGACATAGACCTATTTGCCTCCCCTCACAACTGCCAACTACAGGGATTCTACACAAGGACTTATCACAAGCAAGCATGAAAGGTGGATGCTCTTTCAGCTGGAAAAACTTAACAGTATATGCCTTTCCCCCACTGCCTCTCCTCCCCAAGGTACTCCTCAAGGTCAGACAAGAGAAGCCAAAAATTATACTGATTGCCCCAGACTGGCCTCGCCAGCACTGGTACCCAATCCTGAAAAACATGTCTAAATGCCCAGCCTGGACATTACCTCAAATCCCTCACTTATTGACCCAACAAAACAGTCAGATCATGCGCAGCCAACTCAGGACCTTAAATCTGGCAGCATGGCGGATAATGTAACCATTCAAAACACGCCTCTCTCTAAAGCAGTGATGGATGTTATTTTGGAGGCCAGGAGGCCTAGCACCACAAAATCTTATGCAGAAAAATGGAAGAGATTCTGTGCTTGGAACCAGGCACAAGGAATTGACACGATTCTACCAAATATTCCTCAGATTTTGCAATACTTAACTGATTTGCTGGACAAAGGCCTATCCTTTTCATCAATTAAGATTCATGCCTCTGCCATTTCAGCTCATTACAATACAGAACCACTTATTTTTTCTCATCCATTACTAAGGCAGTGCCTCCGAGGGGCCAAAAACATAAAACCTCCAAGGAGGGCACCAGTACCTGCATGGGACCTAAATTATGTCTTGGTAAAACTCACACTGCCTCCTTTTGAGCCAGCCTCTACAGCTGATATAAAATTCTTATCCTGGAAAACAACTCTGCTCCTAGCAATAACTTCTGCAAGACGAGTCTCAGGGTTACAGGCACTCATGGCTGTGGAACCTTTTATCATTTTCCATCAGGACAGGGCTTCTCTGAGGACAAACCCGACATTTATGCCTAAGGTAGTGTCCAGTGTGGCCCTGAATCAAACAATTCATTTGCCTACCTTTTATCCAAACCCACAGAATAAGGGTGAGAGACTTCTGCATTCTTTGGACATTCACAGGCAGCTACGCTTCTACTTGGACAGAACCAAAGCTTTCAGAAAGACTGAACAACTTCTAGTGGCATATGCTACAGGATCACAAGGAAAGGCTATCTCAAAGCAGACTTTCAAAATGGATAGGCCACTGCATTCGTTTCTGCTATTCACAGCATGGCAAATCAGTGCCTAAGGGCATTAGACCACATTCAACCAGAGCAGCAGCCTTCCTCAGAGGAGTACCAACTAAAGACATCTTAGAGGCTGCAACTTGGAGTTCAGTGCACACTTTCACCAAGTACTATCACTTACCTCTTTTCTCTAAATCAGGGCAGGCTTTGCCACTGCAGTTCTGCAGGGCCTCATAGCATCTCCTAATCCTATTTAGCCCCAGCCGCCCAACCTTAGCTTTGGGATTCAACCCAATTGTAATGACTGCAACAGTGAAACATGATGAACATAGTACAGTTGTGTACCTACCATAAATGTAGATGTTCGAGTGTATTCACTGTTGCAGTCCAGGTTACCCACCCACCATCCCCCTTTCCTTTGCTGGGTCTTGTCTGTACTTCTCTATTCTATATAACCTATGTGGTGTATTTGCTTGTAGATGAAGGTAGTGCTTTACTTTACTGCATGCATGTTTATTGGCATAAATTAGCCTACCCTTTTGGGGGCACCTGACATCTGGGGCAAGAAAAACTGAAGAAAATGGTGGCGGCTGCATCTTTTATACCCCTGGCACACTGACGTCAGGGAGGAGGCGACAGCAACTGACGCCAGACCAGGACTTTGGAATTCAGGCCGACTGCGGGTAGCCTGCCAGCAGGATAACCCAATTGTAATGACTGCAACAGTGAATACACTCGAACATCTACATTTATGGTAGGTACACAACTGTACTTTTTGCCTATCAACAACATGTGGCATTTGCAGTGAGGAAGTGATATATACCAACGTCAAGCTGGCTTTTAAGGTGGTACCACACCCACACTTGGGAAACTCGGACCATCTGGCCATCATGCTAATCCCTGTGTATAAACCGCTATTAATAAGAGACATGCCAGCTAAGAAGCAAACAAAGTAAAAAAAAGAAACACCACTACTTCGGCACTTTCACTGCAACCAGATTTAATAACACATGAAAATAAAAACAAATCAAGACTTGGAGCCTTTGCCCTTTACTATACATGGGGCATCATCAGAGTCACCATCATAAGTAACCCAGCCCTTTTATAAATGTCACAATCATTTGACAACCTCAGTTAAAAACCTTGATTAAAAACAATTAACTAATAAAATGCACATAACAGTAATTTTAAGGTGTTCTTAAAAAAATTCTTTAAGAAACAACTGTACAATTATATGCAAGGTAGCTCATTCCAGGAGAGGGGTATATAGGAAACAATTAACACCAATGTAAAAAAAATAAATAAATAAAGAAATAAATATATATATAATATATATATATATATATATATATATATATATATATATATTTATGAAAAAGTAACAATTTTAATTTTATAAACACACCAAATAATTTAATGTTAAAAAACAACTAATATTCAAAATATGTATACATTCATATTAAATCTGTGTTGATCTAAGTTTCAATACACTAGCTATTGAACAGCAGTCGTTAATACCGGGAGACACTGTGGCATTGAGTCTTAGCTGCCACATTGTTTCTCTTAATTCTAAAAATATATTATAGTCTCTCCCTCTATCATTTAGATTAACTTTATCAATAACAAAGAATACAAATCTTTTGAAATTGGTACAGACCAGGCTGTGAGAGTATAGGGCATTAGTCGTTTTCTTTTTCTTAATGTCCCTCATATGTTTGGCTATCCTTTCTCTTAATTTACGGGTGGTCTTCCCTACATAAAATGCTGAACAGCTCACGAATGTTGCAATGTAAACCACCATCTTGGTGTTACAATTTCAATGTCCGAGACACTGGATGGTTCTTTTGTACCCCTTTATAGCTACATAAGGACTCTCATTAATAAGTCTACAATATTTACACATGTAGCATTTAACTATACTCGATTTATACTTAACTTGGTTGTTTTTATGTTATTCAAATAATTCCTTCAGGTTACAGCCTCGGCTGTAAACCACCTGTGGTCTTTCACCTATGGTACGTTTTAAATCACTTGTTAATGTCTAGTCCCAGCACTTATTCAACACAGTTTTTAATCAAACAGTTTTCTGATTGTAGGGTAAGACCATCACTTTATTCTGAACTGTTGGCTGGACAGTATTAAATATTGTTCCTTTCGCCATCAATAAAATAGGTACATATGTATTAGTAGTTCTTTTGCTTACTTCATTCCTAATCTTTATTAAAAGCCTCACCGGATAACCCCTATCTTTAAATAACCCTATTAAATGGGTCATTTCATTCTCAAACCTTTGGTCATCACTCACTAGCCTGGATAAACGTACCATTTGCCCTTTAATTACACTCTTCTTTTGGTGGGGGGAATGACAGCTATCAAAATGAAGCAGCGTGTTAGAATGTGCCTTCTTTCTAAATATATTTGAACCATGCTCTCAACCCTCTGAATGTTTATAAAGTAATATGTCTAAAAATTCTGTTTCATGGGCATCAACCTTGTATGTAAATTGCAAAAAAGTGGTGGTATTATTAACATAACTAACAAATATATCAATTTCTCAGTATTTCCATGCCACAAAATTAGGATATCGCCCAAACAACGTACCCATAGAATAATATCCTTCTTGAAGGGGGAAGTGAAAACAAATCTTTTCTCCCATTCTGCTAAAACTAGATTAGCATAAATGGGCACACATTTCGCCCCCATTGCAACCCCTGATAGTTGCTTGAAATATTCACCTTCTCTAGTTATTTGTTCCTGATACCTTGGATCCTTTGCCAGTTTTTTCCCATCTTTTCCTGCCTATTGTCTGTATCCCTAATTGCAGTCATCTCTATCGGCAGAATCTCCTTTCTCCATTCCGTGTTGGCTTTGTTCTTAGAAGACCTTCTGCTACTTTATGAATGTAATATTCTGTATGTAAAGGTCTGCATCCAAAATCCCAGTCTCTCCCTGTTACTTGAGCTCCCCTCCCCCATTTCATCATCATCTATTTCCACTTTGAATTATACATCTGATGTCAGTTTTCATTCCCCTCAACTGATGGGTTCAGGTCCGAGCTCTCTGATCTTATTTGGCTGTTGTAAAAGCCCGTTGCAGCCTCAAACTCTCAAGCTTCTCCCTTATCCAGGATGCATCACCCCCATTACTTCAGATCTCGTTTGCTGCTTCCATATGGTCACTTCTCTCAAGCTTGGGTGATAAGTAACCAATTTAAAAACTTAAATTTATCTCTTCTTTCTTAAAATCATTTGTAGATTAAGTTTTTCTGTCTACTGTTCATTTTCTCCCTTACCCTTCCAGAAACCCTCTGCCTTTTTCCTTCCCTTTACTGTTCGTGGTATTTTCCATTACTATTGTTAGTAACTTCCCTCTTTAGTACCATTGTTGGTTCTTTCTTCTTTCCCTTTCTATCTTCTGTTTAAAAAAATAGTTTTTGTGTTAAAGATTGTAGTTCTGTGGGCATTTCTGCCTTGGTAATTGTGGTTGTACTGATTTTTCCCTTTTGTGGTGATGATGGTCAAAGACAAAAGCCTGGCTGGGTAAAAAAAAATGTGGAAATGCGGTCAGAAGATCCCTATGTATGACTCGCATACCTTGTGTGTTTTTTGCTTGGGACCTCTCCACCTCCTGGAGAATTGCGTGATCTGCCACACTTTCAACCCTAGGGCATTGGTAGATAACAGAGACAAGCTTATTCTAAAGGGACTTTTGCCTTCTTCCTTTGAAGCTATATCTGGACCTTCCAAAAAGAAGCTTAAAAAGACAGCAGTTATTTCTCTGAGCATTTCTTCAGTATCCTCTAAGTCCTCGGAAAAATCAGAAAAAAGAACTTCTTCGGATCCTATTGTACTTTCAGATCATTCGAAGAAGAGACAAAAATTACTGGATGCAACTCTTTTGTCATATTCTACTAAGCCCAAATTCAAGTCATTGGATCTGATGGCTTCTTCAGATCCAAAGTCTCTGACGAGCAAAGATTCATCAGATCTGAAGACCTCAGATCAGATACCAAACAACAGAGACCCCTGAGACAGAAACGCACTCGACCGCCACAACACAACACAACACCAACCCCAGAATACATAGTTCACCACCACAGTGTGCCCCTCAACCTAAGCCCTTAAGGCAAAACACTTTTCACAATGTACTAATCATAGGAGACTCTATTGTGAGGCACACTGATGTCTCACTCACTAGGTTGAACAAGGAGAAGGTGACAATTAGTTGTCTATCAGGTGCCAGGATCCGCCACATAACACATGCTCTCAGGTCACTCCACAACAAGTACAAATATGACTCAGCCATTGTCCATGTGGGTGTGAATGACCTGAGACATACCTCCCTGGACTACATGAAAAGAGATGTGATGGAACTCTCTGATTATGTGGCCCAGGCAGGTATGACCTTAGCCCTGAGCAGTATTCTACTGTCACCCAGAGTGATACCACAGTTAGAGCAGAAAATGATTGACTTCAACAATTGGCTAAGTTTCTGGTGTCAGTCTAAGGAGATCCAGTATCTGTCTGCCTGGGATGACATGATTGACAGACCTCGATGCTTTGCCAGAGACGGCCTGCATCTGTCACCCCTGGGATTCCGGGTACTGGCTAAGGCTCTTGCCACCCCTATAGTGCCTTTTTTAGGCAGTGTTCCAAAGACCAAAATTCCACCGTAACAGCTACAAACAAATGCAATCTGAAGGTCCTGCTGCTCAATGCTAGAAGTCCAAATCTCAAGATGCAGTCACTTAAAGCTCTCCTCAAAATGAAGAATGTCGGCATCTGTGCTGTAACGGAGACCTGGTTTAAAGAGGCAGAAAGCACTCCTGCACTCCCAGGCTACAACTCATTCAATACCTTACAGCCACAGAATACGGCTGGAAGCTCCAAAGGCGGTGGTGTCTCCATATTCTTAACGGATACACACATCTAGACAGGTAGCTCAGCATAATGCATCCGAGATACTTCAGGTACAGATAACATTGGGTAAGATGGCAATACAATCATAGCCTGTTGCAGAGCCCCAAACATGTCCGTAGACTCTCACTCCCAAGTTCCTAAGCACCCTGGAATCTATCAAGGTCCAACCCAATACTTTCATACTGGGCAACTTCAACAACCCTTCCATCAACTGGGAAAACTATTCAAGTATCAATGTACAGGCCCAACACTTTCTGGAATTTATCATTTCCAATGCCCTGGACCAGCTCATTCTGACCCCCACTAGAGGAAGCAACATCCTCGACCTGGTTATCACCAACATGGGATACTGTTGCTCTACCCCTATAGTCAATTCCTCCATGGTTAAATCCAACCACAAACTGATCACCATGGAAATCTCCATCTCACCTACACTCCCTGCTAAGGTGACCTCCCTGAAAAACTTCCCTAAAGCTGACTTTGGGCTCCTAAAAACAGAGGTGGCTAACTTCTCGGCACCCATGCCAATGGGAAATAGCTGCATGATTACCGAATCATACAACAATGCACTGTATGAGCACATACACAAATGCATGGACCTTGCCATACCAAATAGAACTAAGATGCTCTCTCCAAAAAAAGGACGCTGATCTGGTGGTCCCCAGCCATCAATAAACTCTACAACAGAAGGAAGAAACTGTTGCAGAAAAAAATGAAGTCACAAGACTGGAAAACCTCCCTTATCAGTCTCAACAAAAAGCTGAGATCCCTTAACAAATCATCTAAAGCCAGCTATGAAGGCAGAATTGCAGCTGACACCAAAAACAACTACAAAGCCTTCTATAACTATATCAGAAACCTCCAAGGCAATACCCAGATTTGTTGTGAGTTATTGCACAACGGCACCTCTTATGCTGAGCCAATAGATGTAGATACATACTGGCTGACAGATTCAGGGCCAACTTTAACTTTACCCCCCCCCCCCCAAGGGCCCTATCACAATACCAGAAGAAAGCCTGGTACCCACCATTTCTGCCGCACAGGTAAAAGCTGCATTGTCCAAAGTCAAGAAAATAGCGACCATGGAACCTGATAATATCCCTGGCTGCATTCTACATGAGCTACAAAATGAACTGGCACCACATTTGTGTGCCCTGTTCAATCACAACCTTACTGTAGGCTATGTCCCTAACGAATGGTGCACTACTACAGTCACCCTGCTCCATAAAGGGGGATCAACTACAGACCCTGGGAACTATTGCCCCATTAGCCTGACGAGTCTGGTATGCAAAGCTATGCAGTGCATCATCATGTACCTGCTTAACAAAGATATAGGGAATCTCCAAACTCTTGACCCAACACAGTTTGGCTTTGTCAAGGGGAAATCCTGCCTGCTGAACATGGTTGACTTATTTGAGGCAGTCAGCAAGGCTGTGGATGAGGGTAAGGTAGTGCATGCAGCCCACCTCAACCTGGCCAAAGCCTTTGATACCATTCCCCACTCAGGTATCATTGATGAACTCACCAAACTAGGCATCAGTCCTTACATCATTAGGTGGGTTTGCAAATTGGCTCACAGATAGGACCCACAGAGTGAAAGTTGTGGATGCCAAGTCAGACTGTCGACCAGTCACGAGTGGCGTCCCACACAGCTCAGTCCTGGGCTCTCTCCTGTTTGGCATTTACTTCTCAGACGTCCAGGCCAACACTGAAGGACTGGCTGACCAAGTTCACTGATGACTGCAAGCTAGGAGTCATTATCAACTCCCCAAGGCCTCTCTGAGACCAATGACTGGTGTTGGAACCATGGCCTGAAACTTAACGCCAAAAAATGCATTATCATCCCCTTTGGAAAAAACTCAGTTCCCTTGAATTACCACGTTGATGGGAGCCCACTGAAGAGATCTCGGCCCCCAGGTTGACAGCCACCTCACCTACAACTACATCGCCACTGTGGTCAGAAAGTCCTTCTATATGGCACATCTTATAACCAAAGGTTTCACATCTAGGAAGAACGAGGTCATCATCCCTCTCTACTCATCCCTCATTAGACCAGTCATTGAATGTAACGCCCCATTTGGCATGTACCTGATCTAACATCTACAACAGCTGGAGAGGCCACAAAAGTACCTCGCAAAAAGGATCCTAATCCTTAAATACATGTCCTACATGGACAGACTCAGGAAACTTCAGCTGTTCTCAGTCTCTTATCGTTTGCTTAGTGGTGATCCCTGCTTGACTTACAAAGCTATGTCCGACCCAGTCCTACTTGAAATGATACACCTAAAGAAATCCCAATCCCTCCATGCCACATGCTCCAGAGATCATAACCTTCCCATTTGGCATGTACCTGATCTAACATCTACAACAGCTGGAGAGGCCACAAAAGTACCTCGCAAAAAGGATCCTAATCCTTAAATACATGTCCTACATGGACAGACTCAGGAAACTTCAGCTGTTCTCAGTCTCTTATCGTCTGCTTAGCGGTGATCCCTGCTCGACTTACAAAGCTATGTCCGACCCAGTCCTACTTGAAATGATACACCTAAAGAAATCCCAATCCCTCCATGCCACATGCTCCAGAGGTCATAACCTCATTACCCCACAATTAACAGAACATGTTGGAGGGACAGGTTCATCTCCCAAAGACTGCCCATACTCTGAAATAAGCTTCCCATTCATGTCAAGCAGAGCACCTCGCTGGCCGTCTTCAAGAGAAATCTTGAGTGGATGGGTAACAGAAATTTCACTTCAGGGATCACTCCAGTTGCCCTACTGGATAGGGACACTGTGAACTAACATCGGGTGGCACGGTGCCTGGGCATTTTGTTTGAGCTAGGCATGTAAAGGTTCCAGGGCCATTTGCCTAGTATACACCAATGACTCTATGAACCTATTCTCCCTAGGATAAGGTGCTCCCCTTCAGTGGACCCAGTTCCATCCAAAGTGCCTTCTTCCTTTTTAAAAAGATCAAAGTCTCCATTGGCTGTATCCACCCGTTCATCCTTAAGTCTTTCTGAAGAAGATGTGGAGAGACTAGTGAGAAAGATCCTCTCGGGGCAGAGCCAGTCTGCTGCTTCCTCAGCTCCTACTCCATCGGATCGGGAAGCCCATGCATCCACCTCTACTTTTCTAACGATTCCTCCTTTGACACCTATCCTGGTTTCAGAGCCCTTGGATACAAATCATACAGCACCGCCTCTTTTGGGTCGGAGGATTCTAACATCCCCAGATCTGAGACTTGATCTGAGCTATTTGGTTCAATTGGATGTGGATAGCTCTCAGAGCTGACCCCCTCTTGTGTTTGAGGTGCTGCAGTTCACTGCAAGGTTTTTGGAGCCATCTCTGCATCATGGAGCCTCAGTGATGGTCAGTTCGGGTCCAACTTTGGCCTCCTGGTGGCTGTCCTTGGGGCAAGGTGAGACTAGGGATCAGAGGCTTGGCCTTTCAGATCCATGTCCTTCTTTGGGACAAGTCTGCCTTTAGGGTTTTGGATATAGCTCTGTCTGCACCTCAGACTCAGGTGATGTCTTCCCCTTCGGATCCTATGTCCTCTTCTGTTCCACCTCTGTGCCTAGAATCTCAGCTATGCTCTTTACAGGGACAGCCAATGCCAAAGCCCCAGGCTTCCCAACAAGGTATTCCCTTCTCTTCTGATACGTCCCCAGAGGAGCTCCGTAAGAAGATGACATGCAAGAGGAAACATGCTGATTCCCCTGAATCAGTCACCAAGGGCACATATTTTGGTGAGGGCAAAGAGTCCCCATGGTCACCTCCTGAGGCTGTCTTATTTGGAGACATCCTGGAAATCCTGAAACAGAGAGTTGGCAGGAAGCCCAGCAACCATTCACTGGAGGAATCCATAGTACTGTAGGCTTTTGATACCAGCCCATCTACTACCTGGGTGGTCCCAGCCACTGATGAGCTTCTGGAGTTGGTCTCGCAGCAGGCATGGAAGGAACCTGACCATTGAGCCCATTCCCAAGATATCAGATAAAATTATGACTCCTCCAGAGTCTAAACAGTTTTGGTTGAAAGGTCCTCCTGTTGATGCCACGGTCATGGCAGCGGCCACTGAAAGGTAGTTCCTATGTCCATCCTCCTGAAAAGGAGTTGCGGGCGATGGACAGATTTAGGAAGTGTGTCTATGCTTCCACTACCTTTGCTTTAAGGTCTCTGAATTACTTGGCACATTTTACTAGTTTTCACAAGGATCTGATTAAGGAACTTTCTGGTACTCTCAAAAGAACCATGTCTGAAGAGGTGAAAGATTCGGTCAGTTCTCAGCTGGCGACCCTACAGTTAATTTCCAATTCATCCATGAGGCTGATTTCTAATCTGGCAGAAGGAACCTCAAGGGCTCAGGCGTAGCCATTAGGAGACATGCCTGATTGCGTCTGTGTGATTTTGAGGAGCCTTATAAGTCTACGTTCTTCAGTGCTTCCTTTGACAGAACCTCTCTTTTTGGCCCCAAAGTAACAGATATGTTGTCCAAGTGTGAGAAGGATGGAAAGACCCTTTCTGTCATGGGCGTATGTTGTTCCACCCCCCCCCCCCAAACATCATCTTCGAGGAATCATCGAGGTGGTGGAAAGATGTGGTTCAGAAAATCACAAGGTTCTTTCCAGGACACATGTGGAGGATCTTCCTCCAGAGGCAGAGGGGGAAGTTCAAATGATAGATGCTGCCCTCATGGCAGAGGAGGCCCACAACATCAAGGGTCTAGAGAAACTTTCTTTGGCAAACCCTTCCAGCGCTCCTGAAAAGACACCTGATTATCTCCCTCTAGAGGCAATCGGGGGTCATTTGTCCCTGCACCAGAGAACCTGGCTAGAAATAACAAAAGACACTTGAGTGCATAGGATTGTATCCAGAGGTTATATAATTCCATTTTCCCTTTATCTGCTAAATTCCATGAAAATCCCTGATGCTCCAACCAGTCAGAGGGAACAAGCAGCAATTCATAAACAAAAGCTGCTAAACAAAAGAGTCATCCAAGAGGTTTCCCCAGACCAGAAAGGATCCGGAACTTACTCAAGATTCTTTTTAGTGCCAAAGAAAACAGGAGACTGGACTTCAGCAGTCTGAACAACTTTGTTTGGAAAACAAAGTTCCAGATGGTCATGGTTCAATCAATTCTTCTATTTCTGGAGAAAGATGACTGGATGTGCTTGCTAAATCTCCAGGATGTGTACTATCACATAAAAATGAACAGACCATCCAGGAAATTCTCACACTTCCGGTTAGGGGCCAGTGATTACCAGTTCAGAGCACTGCCCTTAGTCTCACCAAAGCCCTCAGGGTGTTCACCAAATGTATGGCAGTGGTAGCAGCTCACTTCAGACTGCATGGATTCTGGGTGTTTCCTTACTTAGATGACTGGCTCATCTCCGCCCCTACTAGGCATCAACTTATCATGGCAAGAAAAGAAGTAATCCAGATTTGTGCTCAGTTAGGCGTAACCATAAATTTTGAAAAGTCACATCTGCAACCATTTCAAACTATAAAGTTTATAGGGGCGCTACTCTACACAAGGTCAGCAATACCTTATCTTCCCATTTCCAGAGTTCAAACTTTAAAATCACAAGTCAACAAGATACTTTGCAGTACCACAGTTCCTGCTCATCTGGTCCTACAAGCACTAGGATTGATGGCAGCAGTAATAACCCTTGTTCCACTGGCCAGATTCCACATGAGGATTCTTCAGTGGATGTTGGTGGCTCAATGGTTGATACTTCAGCATCCCCTGCCAGCCCCAATTTAGATCACCAACTTGTGCAAAAAAGACCTGATGTGGTGCACCCAGTTGTAGCAACTTCTACAAGGCTGTCTATTTATCCCTTCTCAGCCCAAGGCCATAGCGACCATACTCGACAAAAATTGAAAATACACTAGAACCACAAACTGCAGGAAACAAAAAATCTGGCAGGCACATGTGGATCACAAAAAACAGTTGCAAATGAATCCAAGTCACATGGAGAAGTTGTAGTCACTTTTTATTTGAAGAAAAACACAATAAATGTTTCATTAAACCTTTAGTCTATTCATAAATATTTAATATTTTCATGTATTTACATTTATACATTTTTGGATCTGTTTATGAAATGCAGTTTCCTTTAAGTGCAATAATGATCCTGTTGGGATGTCACTGCACACTTTTGATTAGTTAGGATGGTGAGTGTATTCTGACTTCTGCTTTTAAAATAACTGCTTTTAGTGTATGATACTTTGTTGATGTGGTTTCCAATAGTTGATGACGAAAGCACTTATTTTATTGTGTTTTTCTGCAAATAAAAAGTGACTACAACTTCTCCTTGCACCTTGGATTCGTTTGCAACTGATTTTTGTGGTCCACGTGTGCCTGCCAGATTTTTTGTTTCCTGTCATAGTGTGACCATGCTTCCCAGCTGGGGTGTGGGGGTGGGGCATTACCTGGGAAAGACAGTCCATGCCATGTTGTCCCCCAAAGAAGCCAATTTTCATATCAGTGTTCTGGAGTTGAGAGCAGTGCTTTTAGTGTTGCAAGTCTTTCAGGATACTCTCCCACCGTGGACAAGTGCAGTAGAGACAGACATGTCAGTGGTTTGGTACATCAACAAACAAAGGGGAACCAAGTCATAACCCCTGTGTTGAGAAGCACTACAAGTGTGGCAGTGGGCAAGCTCTTTCAACTGCTTTCTCCTAGCAATGCATATTTCTGGGAAGAATAACACACTAGCATACAAATTGAGCAGATGCATATTGTTACCTCATGAATGTGCCTCAACCAGAAAGTAGCAGACATGATTTTCCGCAAATGGGACCAGCCTTGCTGCAATATCTTTGCATCTCCCCTAAACAACAATGTACAGGAGTTAATTTGTCCTTATCCCCCTTCACGGGGAGTCACCGAGGGGCTCTACTTCACAGTTGGCCTTCTGGGTTACTGTATGCTTATCCTGTGATCCCACTAATATCGAAATTCCTTCAGAGGGCTGCCAGGTTGAAGAGCAAGGTCATTCTCATTGCTCCCTTTTGAGCTTGACAAATTTGGTTCACGTTCCTGTGGCCTCATTTATCCATCAGCCCTGGATTCTGGAACCAGTTCCAGACCTGCTGTCCTCACCCAACAGAAATGGTTCATCTGGATCTTCCAAAGCTCAAGCTGATTGCTTGGTTTTTCCATTTCCAGTAATAGCCAGACAACCTATGCTGTCCTTCCTGGTTTGCCATATTCTATTATCATCCCCTAAACCATCTATGAGAAAAACGTATGCAAGTGAATGAAAAAGATTTGTGCATTGGGCACTTGCAAATGATGTGGATCCTTTTTATGCACCGATTCACACTATCCTGAATTTTTTTCTTTTTGATCAAGGAGCCAGTTCTTCTACAGTAAAGGTTCAGTTAACAGCAGTTTCCAGTTTCCACGTTTGTCTTGATGGCTCTTCCCTTGCTGTATATAAACTTTGTAAGACCTTTCTATGTGGAACACTTCTGTTGAGACCTCCAGTTAAAGATCCTGCTCCACCGTGAGACTTTACTCTGGTACTTCAAACTTTGGTTCTTCTGCTCTTCGAACCTGCATATACTTGTAACCTAAAATTTGTATCTTCGAAGACTCTTTTTGGTGGCATTACTTCAGCCAGTTGAATTTCAGAAATTCAGGCTTTATCAGTGAAGCCTCCATACCTAATTTTTCATAAAGGTAAGAGTTACATTGCAAACTAATTCATCTTTCTTGCCCAAATTTGTATCACAGTCCAACATTGGCCAGTCTATCGACCTTCCAGTTTTCTTCCTAAATAATACAAACAAAGGTGAATATTTGTTGCATTCACTAGATATGCATAAGCAATTGCATTTTTACTTAAACAGAACAAAGGACTTCAGAAAATCAGATCAGTTATTTGTTTCCTTTGCAGAAAAAAAATTGGGCAAGCCACTGTCTCCCTAGCCATATGGCTCACTAACTGCATTTGTTTAATTTACATAAATTGAATTTGTCTTTAACTAAGCAATTGCATGCTCATTCTACAAGATCCATAGCAGCTTCTTCAGCATTTCATTCAAGAGCTTCCATGAATGATATTTGTACAGCAGAAATTTGGGCTTCACCTCACCACTTCATATCTCATTACAAGCTAGACTTAGTTTTAGAAGTAGGGCGTCCTTTGACTCGGTGGTACTCAGAAATATCCTTCCTTGAGGCTGCTGTGGGATTATACTAGCTGGGGACTCTGTCCCATCAGTCAAGGACAGAACGAAAATTGGCAACATCAGATAAAGAAGTTATGCACGTTCCATAATGTTCCATCTGTGTTGTCCATTTTCATTCCTCCTCGACTCCCCACCCACCAACCCTTATCCAATGTTATTTGAAAAGCGAGTGGATAGAGACAGCCTTGGGGGGTCTTTCCCTTGCCTTTTATAAGTCCAGATATAGCTTTGTGCTTCCATTACCTGCTTAAAAATCTTTCTACATGAGTAAAGGTTAGTCTTTGGCTATAATCTGCAAACATGATCTGAAATAATGGGGTGGTGCATTCTGGGTAATGGAGAAGCTCAAAAGTTCAAGGTTGCCATGAGCTTTTACAACACAGATAGAACGTTATGGTAAGTACAAGCAGAAAAAAAAGTTATGTGCTAAGTATGGGAGGTGCCTTAACTGTGTTGCTTTAAAATACCCCTTCAACTTGGGTAATCCCACTTTGCCATTTTCTGTTGGAATAATAAGCTTATCCCATTTGAGTCCTGCTGTCTTCCCCTCCCAGATAAAATCTTTCAGCTCTTTATTAATTGCTATCCACAACTTCTCCTCTGGTTGATAAAAATTTGCCTGACCTGTGCATAAGTCTAAAGGGACTAAAAACATTTTAACTGCTTGTATCTTACTATCAATATCCATGTAAGAGACCTTCCATTTTCTCAGTTTTTGCATTATTTTTGTTTAGTCTCTTCCCACATATCCTTAGCTGCAACACCAGTATAATTTTTAAGCCTTTCTCCTAAATATTTCATTTTATCATGTCCCCATAAAGGTTTACTACGGTTTGTGCGAACGACAGTCTGTCGGCAGCACTGCTGCCGAAAATCAGAAAGTTGTGCACAAAACATAAAGGGATGAAATAGTCGAACACACTTATGCGAATGCAGTACTGCATTTGCATAAGTGTATTCGACTATCTCCACGGTGATCGCGGTACAGTGGGGACTGGAAATTCATCCATATCCCCACTGTAGTGCGATCTCAGAGTTAGAATATATTAGTGGTGGGGGGTGTGGGGGGGCACAGGAGGGCTTGCCCCCCTGCAAAAACGTGATATGCCATATAGGAGTCTGATTTGCATCCGCTCCTGTAAAGCTATCACGTGATGGTTTCGGCCATAATGTCGACTCAAATGTGTCGATCATTTGGGTCGACATTGTGGCTGGTTGGAATGTTTGTGTTCGGGTTTACTTTTCGTTGTTTCGAATGGCAAATGATGTTCTTCATCTCACATTGCTGCAGTCCTAACACTTGGGTAGTCCGCTGTCCCTCGGTTGGCCCGAATATCAGAGTATAAGGCTGACGTCGGTCAAGGCGCATTTGACTGACATCAGAACGTCAGGGTACAAATGCGCATGACCGACGTCATATCCTCAGTCTTTTTTGCCGCATGGTCCGATGCAGAAGCAGTGTTGCAAGTGCCGTTCGGCGTTCTGAAATTTTTCGAATTCGGAGTTTCAGACCGAAGTCAGAGTTGGTTAAGTACCCCGTTGGGGAATATTTTGGTTTTTTCTTGCCTCAGTGGTTTACCGGATGTCAGAAAAAGTGAATAACTGTATTTCTTGTGGGAAACAGATACCGCATAGAGATTACCATAATTTGTGTATACCTTGTTTGGGACCTGAGCACGACGTTGTTGGGTGTCGCTTTTGTGCTAGGTTCAATAAACGCACTATAAAGCGTAGGTTGGATTGTGCCAGGTTGATCTTTGGGAAGCGGTGCAATTACAATATGCCGTCGGATGCTCCGACGCCGGCTTCCTCAAAGAAGCGCAAAGACAAGGCAGTTAAACCTAGGTTAGAGGAGTCGTCCGAACTGGACGCCGGTTCTTTAGAGGCGTCAGTGGAACCGGTGGTTCCGACGGAGGCCTCTCTGGAGTCCCAGGGAGAAACTGTGTTTTTACAGGATGTGGCCTCCCAGGAGGCAGGTCAGGCTGTAGGGGCTTCTCAGGTAACTGTACTCCCCTCCCTTCCTAAGGTGTCTAGGCCCTCTCTTTCTGCTTCCAAGGCTTCTCCTAGAGGCAGGTCTACTTTTGCTTCTGTGGGTGTCACTCCTAGTTCTTCAGGTTCAGTGCCCAAGAAGCACATGCTTAAAATGGCAGAAGATTTAATTACTTTGATTAGAGGCTCTATGCCCCCTCCTGATAAGAGGCCTAGGATGGAACCTGTGTTGGGAGATTATGAGCAGGCTTCCAATGTGTCTGAGTCTTCGGCTGAAGACTTGCAGGAGTATTCTCATTATTCTGATTCTGATGTGGATGATTCTACTCCTTCTGCTTCTCCTCCTGAGGATTTTTCTTTTCAGAGACCCTTCACTCCATGAGAGAGCATTTTAAATGGGAAGGTCAGGATTTCTCTGATTCCAGGAAAAGGCTTAGGGAATTTTTGTTTTACCCCAGCATAGGCCTTTAGCTATACCTCCTGTTCTGAATGTGGTGGAAGATGTGTTTGCAGAGGCTTCTCTTAATCCTGATTCTTTGCCTCCTGCTCCTGTTAAACCAGATAGGTATTACAGGGTGCCTGAAGCTCATAAGTATCTTTTAAGAGTCCTAGGGCAGACCCAGAAACTGTTAGCCAGGGGCCTAAGGGTGTTAAGGCTTCTGTTGTCAAGAATCCAGTTCCGGCAGATAAAGAGGCCAGGGCCTTGGATAGGTGGGGAAAGAAAGTTTATACTTCTTCCACTCTAGCCATGAGAGCTTTGAATTGCCAGTTTCACATGTTGAAATATCAAAATTATCTCCTTTCACAGTTGAAATCTAAGGTTGATGCTCTGGCGGAAGGTATTGATTGTAAAGAGTTACAAGATTTAGTGCATGTTTCTGAACAGGTGGGTAAGCATTCTTTGCAATGTGGTTTTGATGCTGTTCAGGCCTCGTCTAGGGTGGCTGCCACTGGGTCAGTTCTTCGCAGGCATGCCTGGCTGAGGGATCAAAATTTATCTGACCATGTTAAAACTAGGATTTTGGATGCCCCTTTGCAATCTGATGTCTTGTTTGGTTCTCCTGTTGAGGCAGTTTTAAAGAAAATGGAAGACAAGGCTAAGTCTATGCAGACTGTTAAAGACTTTTTGCAGGTTCAGCCTCCAAAGTTTAGTAGAAATTGGCCTACTAAAGGGTGGACGTATCCTTCTTATGATTCCCAGTCTAGGGGTAGATCTAGACGTGGCAGGGGCAGAGGTCAGGGCTCTTTCAGGCCTAGAACAGGGAGTTCTCCTGCACAGTCTTCGGTGAGGGCAGGTGTCAGTCCTTTCGTAAACAGACCCAATGACCTACCTTTTCAGCTGCCAGAACCTTCTCGCCTGGCAGCACCTTTGGGAGGAAGGTTGGCACTTTTCAAAGAAAATTGGAGTTTGATTACCCAGGACAGATGGGTACTGGATATCATACATCACGGTTACAGGTTTTATTTCCATACCTTGCCTCCTTTCAAAGGCATGCCAGACATTCCTCCTCAACAAAGAATAGAGGCTCACAAGCAAATTTCTCTGTTACTCCAAATAGGGGCCATACAGCCGGTTCCTATGCCAGAAAGGGGCCTAGGATTTTATTCTCGCCTGTTCCTTGTGCCAAAAAAGGGGAACACGTGGAGACCAATTTTGGATTTATCTATCCTCAACACTTATCTGGACATTCCCAAGTTCAAAATGTTGACGTTACAACAGCTTTTACCTCTACTGGGCAAGGATCACTGGATGGTAACTTTGGATCTCAAGGAGGCTTACCTTCATGTTCCTATCAGGCTAAGTTGCAGGAAATATCTGCGTTTCGGACTGGGACTTCTCACTATCAGTTCTCTGCATTGCCCTTTGGCTTATCTACTGCGCCCAGAGTATTTACGAAAGTTCTGGCTCCAGTGATAGCTTTCTTCAGGCTAAAAGGAATACAAATCTATCCTTATTTGGACGATTGCCTGATTCTGGCTCAAGGGAAGGACGAGCTTCTTCGTCATTTGGAATATGTGATAGCAGTGCTAAGATGCCTGGGGTATTCTGTGAACGAAATAAAGTCCAGTCTAGTACCCTCTCAAGACATGTGCTTTCTGGGTGTAAGACTGAATACAGCATCCCAGATGGCCTTTCTAACCCCGGACAAACAAAAGAATCTTTCCCTTTACTTCCATCATCTATCTCTTCAGTCCGGGCTGACTGCAAGGACAGTCCTTCAAGCCTTAGGGTTCATGGCATCTTGTATTCTGGTGCTTCCCAATGCCAAACTGCATATGAGGAAGTTGCAATGGTATCTCAAAAATGTATGGACACAGCACTGCCAGCATCTGGACACTGTCATTCAAATAATACCTTGCATTCAAAAGGAATTTTTGTGGTGGGCTCAGGAATGTCACCTAAACAAGGGACTCTCTGTGACCCGGCCAGAGGCGAGTCAAATTTTAACGACAGATGCCTCAGACAAAGCTTGGGGAGCTCATCTAAACGGAAAGTGGATACAAGACAAGTGGCCTGTCAGACTACAGCATCTACATATCAACTTGAAGGAGATGTTAGCAGTCCAGTTTGCATTAATAGCTTTCAAGGATTTACTTCTTCCAGGGCAGGTGTTGATTCTAACAGACAACACAACTGTCATGTGGTACATCAACAAGCAAGGGGGAACACATTCTTATCCTCTATGCAGGCAAGCAATGATTTTGTGGGAGACTGCTCTCAGTTTACAACTAAGTCTTCAGGCAAGGTTTCTGCCGGGAGCACAGAACTCCTTAGCAGATGTGTTAAGCAGACAAATCATGGATCCCCACGAGTGGAAACTGGATCTTCATGTATTTCAGAAATTGACAGTGTCCTGGGGAACTCCAGACATAGATCTGTTCGCTTCTCCACTAAACCACCAGCTGCCAAAGTTTTGCACAAAGCGGTTTCATCCCACAGCTTGGAAAGTGGATGCTCTTTCTTTCAGTTGGAAAAGTCTTCATGTGTATGCCTTTCCACCTCTGCCTCTCCTCCCAAAAGTACTTCTAAAGGTCAGACAGGACAAGCCAAGGATGATTTTGATAGCTCCAGATTGGCCTCGACAGCACTGGTACCCATTACTGAGAAGTCTAGTACAGAAGCCTCCATGGCCTTTGCCTTTGATTCCACATCTGTTGTCCCAGGAGGACAGTCATTTGCTCAATGTCAAACTTCACTCTCTTCACCTAACAGCATGGCATATTCTGTTTTAAACCATAGAGGGTCTCAACTTCCACAACAAGTTTTGAATGTGATTTTGGAAGCTAGAAGGCCTAGTACAAGGAAAGTGTACGCAGATAAATGGAAGAGATTTTTATTTTGGAGTGCAGCTAAGGATTAGGATGTTTCTGAGCCTGATTTAAGTGTGGCTCTTCAATATCTTACTGAGTTATTGGACAAAGGTTTGTCCTTCTCTTCTATTAAGATTCATGCTGCAGCAATTTCAGCTCACTACGACTGTGACCCACCATTGTTTTCTCATCCTTTGTTCAAGCAATTTCTTAGAGGGGCAAAGAATATAAGACTCCCACGAAGGGCTCCTACTCCTGCTTGGGATCTCAATTTTGTGTTGGAGAAACTCACTCCACAACCTTTTGAGCCTGCAGCTACTGCTGAGTTGAAATATTTGTCATGGAAGACTGCTTTTTTGTTGGCCATTACCTCTGCAAGAAGGGTTTCTAAATTGCAGGCCCTTATGGCAGTTGAGCCTTTCTTAATTTTCCATAAGGATAGGGTATCTTTACGTACTAATCCTTCCTTTATGCCTAAAGTGGTTTCTAGTGTGGCTTTAAACCAAACTATTCATTTGCCTACTTTTATGCAAATCCCCAAACTAAAGGGGAAAAGATTTTGCACACTTTAGATGTACACAGGCAGTTGCGATATTATTTGGACAGAACTAAAGGGTTCAGACAATCTCAGCAGTTATTAGTTTCTTTTGCTTTGTGCTCTCAGGGCAAGCCTGTGTCAAAACAAACTATTTCTAAGTGGATTGGATTTTGCATTGCTTTCTGTTATTCCCATCATGGCAAAGAGATTCCAGCTGGGATTAGGCCTCATTCCACTAGGGCTACTGCCACTTCAACAGCTTTTGAGGGGTGGCTACTAAGGATATTTTGGAGGCAGCCACTTGGAGTTCAGTGCATACCTTCTCTAAGCATTACCACCTTCCACTGTACTCTAAATCCAGGGCTGGTTTTGCCACTGCTGTGTTGCAGGGCATTTTGGCAGCTCCTGCTTCATTATAGTTTAGCCATCCTCCCTTACCTCTGCTTTGGGATTCTACCCAAGTGTTAGGACTGCAGCAATGTGAGATGAAGAACATAGTACAGTTTTGTACCTACCATAAATGTAGATGTTCGAAGATCCACATTGCTGCAGTCCAATTTACCCTCCCTCCTTCCCCTCTGTAGTTTGAGGTGGTTGTGTGGGTTGGGTTATCCATCTGAGGTATAATTGTATAATTGTATATATTGTATATATTTTGTACATATTTTTGGTGTTAGGCTGGTTAGTTGTTTAGTTGTTGTCTATGGGTTTTGACCTTTCTTTTTAGGGTCTTCTGACATCTGGGGCAAGAAAAGACTGAGGATATGACGTCGGTCATGCGCATTTGTACCCTGACGTTCTGATGTCAGTCAAATGCGCCTTGACCGATGTCAGCCTTATACTCTGATATTCGGGCCGACCGAGGGACAGCGGACTACCCAAGTGTTACGACTGCAGCAATGTGGATCTTCGAACATCTACATTTATGGTAGGTACAAAACTGTACTTTTTGCCGTTTGAACAAACAATAGTAAACCCCCCATAAGTATGGATATTGCTGAACCAATTCATATGTGGGTACATAATTTACCTCTATTGCTTTTGTTTTAGCATCATTAATTTTTTATCCTGAAAAGGTTTGAAACTCTCTCAATATGTTCCATAACAATATAATACCCCTTTCTGGTTTTGTCAGGTATAAAATAATGTCATTTCCAGATAGAGCCAGCTTTTCTTGACTACCATACCAATTATATCCTTGAATTTCTGAGTCCCTTATTTTGTTTGCCAGTGGTTCTAAATATAATGCAAATAAAGGGGAAAGAGGACGCCCCTGCCTGGTTCTTCTGCTCAACCAGAAATTATCAGAGAGGAACCCACCCACTTTAATTTTTGTCTCCTATCCCTCGTATATCCTCCTAATTTACCTTATAATTTTATCAGGAAGTGCAAATTCTTCCATTGCTCTGCTCATAAAATCCCAGCCTATTCCATCAAATGCTTTCTCTGCATCAAGACCCACCAATAACAGTGGTATTTTCTTACATTCTGCTTCCCTCTGGATCATCACTGTTCTGTTAATGTTGTCAAATGTTTGCCTCCCTTCCACAAAACCACACTGACTCGTATCTCGCAATTTTGGCATCACTTTTGCCATTCTTTTAGCCATTATAGACATAAACTCTTTATAATCATGATTTAGTATTGAAATGGGCCTGTATGAAGCTGCATCAGAGGGATCTTTACCCTCTCTAGGTATTACAGCTACCACTGCTTTCTTTCAGGATTTTGGTACTTCTCCTCTTAAAATACTGTTAAAACCTTCCAGATCTTTATCAATTTTTCCCTTCTAGCCTGCAAACATCCACAGGAATATCTCTATTCCTGAGGACTTTCCTGTGGATTGGTTATACATCACCATTATTATTTCATCACCTACTATCCTGTTAGTAATTGAGCCTCCTCTACCTCTAACCATGGCATAATTAATTCTTCCATAAACATTTCTATTTGTATGTTTTCTTGATTAACATATTTCTCTGCTTTATACAGACTTTCATAGAATTTACAAAATATTTCTAATACTTCTGCAGGATCCCTTGTTATCTTCCTTGTTATAGTCTCCCTAAGCTTGGTGACAACGCTTTCTACTTTGTTGCCTGAGTCGTCATACTAAAAGTTTTTGAGCTCTAGAGTCATTATCAAAAAGTAGTTGCTTAACAGTAATCTTTCTAAACATGCATATTATTGAGGTAATCCCTTATTTTCTGTTTAGCATTCTGCAGTTGTTCCTCTTCTTGTTCTGTGAGATTCCCTTTATTTTGCAATACTTGGACATGTGTCAGTCCCTCCTAATAATTCTTGTCACTTCTTAACTAGATCTCTCTTTCTTTTATTTCCACCCTGTTTTTAAATTCCACTTTAATTTTATCCCTCTCCCTAGCTATATTTTCATAAGAAGTTTCTGTCTTCTGTGATAGTTCCTGAATAATTTCCACTCTCATTTCTTAAATTCCTCTCTTTTCAACAGATGGGTGGGAAAGTGCCAGTGTCTCATTTTTATTTTGTTATCCTGTGTTTTTATTTATTTTAGTTATTATTGGTGCATAATGTGAAATAGTTATTGGGTGCATATCAAGACCTTCAATTAAATGCACATGTTCCTGTGAAATGTAAATTCTTTTTAGCCTAACCCAGTTTTTGTATCTTGTAGAATAATATGTAAATTCACTCCGAACTCCTGCTACTGAATTCACATCTTCCATGCCAAATATTTTCATATTTTTTTTTTAAATCTACCCTCCTTTGTTATATTTTCCTTTCTGTGCCCCCCAGACACATATTCAGTGTTGCAAATCAAATTCCAGTCCCCACTTATATGTAATTTTCCTTGCCGAAAGCTGATTATTTCTCCCAGAATTTTCTTACGCTCCATTATAACAGTTTTCAATGGAATATAAATACATGCCAGTGTAATCCGCCTCCCTTGCCAGTAGCCCTTTTGAACTACAAATCTACTGTTATTGTATTTATACTTTTCTGTTACTATCAGAACTCCTCTTGCAATTAATGTAAGTACTCCTGTCTTCCTTTGCCCCGGGTATTCTGCCGAATAACCATCCTGAAAACCTTTCTTTATCAAATTTACATGTTCAGTTCTTTCCAAGTGTGCCTCCTGTAGAATAGCTATTTGCACTCTACATTTTTTTTTATATTTATCTGTGAGACCATTAATGTTTAACAATGCTGCAAAGGCAAGTGTGGAAGGAGTCCTAAACACAAGAGCTGATATTGTCAGTTTTCATTTCATCCTCACATATGGGTCCAGATCCGATACATTGGATCTGACTTGGGAGTTACCAAGCTTGCTGCAACCAAAAAGCTCTTGGACACCTCCTCTTACCCACAACACACCTCTCCCTGTTACCTCAGATCTCGTTTGCCGTTTGCTAAGAAGTTGTCTAAACCTTCTTCTCTTGGACAGTCAGGTGATACTTGGATTTTTCATAAATCTTTTTTTTACTTTCTTGACCTTTTAGTAGTTCATTTAGTTTTTCCTACCACCTTTTTTGTCTGAACTCTACTTTTCCCGCAGTAACTGTTTTTTATTAGGTTATTTTCCTTCCCTCCCGTATACCCCTTGGGATAATCTCACTACTGTTTTCAGTAGCCTTTCTTTCCTGCCCTTTCTCTTCCTTTCCAAAAAAAAATCTGTTCTGTACTTTTTCTTGTGAGAATTTGCTGCTTGTGTTTGTGCATACGATCTCTGCCATATCTCTCCTTTCAAATGGCTGAGGAACAGGATAAGCCAGCAGGCTTTAAAAATGTACAAAACGTGGTCACAAGATCCCATTCAGTGACTCACACACCTTATGTGTCTACTGCCTTTGCCCCTTCCACCTGCAGGAAGACTGTGCTATTTGGCACTCTTTTAACCACTGGGCCCTGGTTGAAAGAAAAAATAAACTTATTTTGAGGGATATATTACCATCTTCCTTTGGTGAAGCCATTTCTAATAGTGACCACAAAACTATGGCTAAATCTTAATCGGCTTACCGAGCCCAGGTTCTTTGTCCTCTATAAGTTTGGATAGCGGAAAGAAGAGACCTTCCTCTGCTCCAACAGATTCCTCAGAGCCGAGACCTAAAACTTTTAAATCTGCTGAACCCAGTAGCTTGGTCGGAGTCTTTTGCACTGAGCATGTCTTTCTCAAATCCGGCTTTTCTGTGTCTGAATTTATCCCGATAACAGTAAGTCAGAGCCGTTGTGGTCGGATCCAACCTCCCGTCCATTCAAACCCATGTGTAGACCCTGTGCTTTGAGGGTACTGTCTCCCTTTCTGAGCAGGTCAAAGTCACCTTCAGTGTCCTCTTCCTGTTCTGCCAGAAGCCTTACAGAAGAACATGTGGAATGAATGGTACAGAAAATTTTGTGGGTGCAGGGCACTCCTAAGCTCCCTTTGGCTTCTACCCAAACATCATTCAAGCCATCTGCACCACCTCTGGTTTTTCCTCTGACTTCAGAACAAGCCTCAGAGTTATCGGATCCGATATGCCTAGTGTCTTGAAGCTCGGATCCAAGGATTTCCCTTTCTTCAGCTCAGATCTTTGCTTCGAGTGCTTCATTTTTTTCAGAGCTGGAGAGCTCTCAGAACCGTAGCAAACTTTTCGGGCCACAGGTGCGTTTGACTCCCAGGGCTTCTGAGCAGTCTATGCACCTTGGGGCTTCCATACAGGTCAGCTCAGTGCCAGCTTTTATCCTGGTTGAGCTGTCTTCATAGCTCAAGAGGACTCCGTCGCTGAAGTCGTCCTCCACTCAGGAGCAGTGAGCCTTTTGGGCTCTAGAGGGGGCCATAGCTGTCGCTACAGCTAGGAAGTCAGCTCCCCCTTTGGATCCTTGGCCACAGCTCACAATTTCTGACCAGGATGTTCCACAGGGACAGAGGGATCTTAGGCCCCTGGATACCTGTCGGGGTATCCCTGCCTCTTCTGATGCCTCCCCAGAGTACCCACTGAGGAGGTTTCTTGGAAAAGGACTTGCAAGAGGAAGCATTTGGATTCCACCGAGGAGTCAGCCACTGAGGGCACCAACCTCAATGAGGGGGAAAGGATCTCCATGGTCACCTCTTGAGGATGTTTCCTTTGGGGACATCTTGGAGATTTTAAAAAGGAGAGATGGCTGGCAGGCCAGTAATCTTTTGCCTGAGTAGTCTGTGTACCCGGCAGCTTTCAGA
Organism: Protopterus annectens; assembly: GCF_019279795.1. NCBI lineage: Eukaryota > Metazoa > Chordata > Ceratodontiformes > Protopteridae > Protopterus > Protopterus annectens. The sequence continues at coordinate 259,077,792 of NC_056746.1, read as the reverse complement.
TCCTGATCTTTTACCTCCTGGGTCACTCCTTCTGACAGTGAGCTCAAAGAACTGATTTCTCAGTAGGTGTGGGAGACCCCAGATTCCATCGAGCCAACCCCCCGGAGACCAAACAAGATAATCAATGCACCAACTGACAAGAAGTTTTGAATACAAGGGGTTGCACTAGATACCATGGTCATGGCGGCAGCCACCGAAAAAGAACTCTGAGGGGAGTTCCTCTATCCGTTCTCCTAATAAGGATTCCAGGATGATGGATAGATGTGGAAATTGAGTCTTTTCTTCAGTGACCTTTGCCCTGTGTTTGCTGAATTACCTTTCTCACTTCATCAGGTTACAAAGGGATCTGATCAAGGAGCTATCAGGTTCCCTTGAAGGTTGCTTCCCAACTGGCAACCCTACATTCTGTAGCTAATTCTTCCATGCAGCTCATCACACATGCAGCCAAGGGAATGAATAGAGCATCTGGTTCTGTTATATCTGTGAGGAGGCATGCCTGGATGTGCCTGTGTGACTTTGCAAAGCCTTTTAAGTCTTTGTTTGTCAATGCTCCATTTGACAGCATGTCCCTTTTTGGTCCCAAGGTCAAAGATATGTTATCCAGGTGTGAAGAGGATGGTAAGACCATTTCTGCTGTGGGCATATGTTTTTCTGCCCCTCAGAGACCTTACCGTAGGTGTCAGAGAAGTGGTGGCAAAATGTGATTCAAGAAATCACGAGTCTTATCAGGACACACGTGGAATGAGTTCCCCCAGGGGCAGAGGGGGGAAAAATTCCTGAAGATGCTGTCCTGGCAGCAGGGAAGGCCTGCAAAATCATGAGTCCAGAGAGCCATTTTTGGGAAACCCTTCCAGCGCTCCTGAAAAGAGGCCCGATTGCCTGCCTCTGGAGGCAGTCTGGGGTCGACAGTCCCTGCACTGGAGAGCTTGGGAAAAAAATAACCACCAGTATATGGATGCAGAGGATAATATCTGGAGGTTATCTAATCTCTTTTTCCCACCAGCCCCTCCCCAGCAAGAAAATCCTGGACATTCCACCCAGTCAAAGGTATCGGTCATTGAAATTCAGAAACTACTAGACAAAAGAGTCATCCAAGAGGTCCCCCCAGACCAAAGAGGATTTGGAAGTTACTTGAGGTTCTTTTTAGTTCCAAAGAAAACAGGGGACTGAAGACCAGTTCTGGATCTCAGCAGGTTAAACAAGTTTGACACCACAAGTTCCAAATGTTCACAGTACAGTCCATACTTCTTTTTTTGGAACAAGTCAATTGGATGTGCTCCATAGACCTTCAAGATGTGTACTACCACATAAAAATGAACAGATGATCCAGAAGTCACCTACGCTTCTGGTTGGGAGCCAGTCATTAATAGTTCAGAGCACTGCACTTTGGTCTCACGTCCGTCCCCAGAGTGTTTACCAAATGTATGGCAGTGGTAGCGGCTCACCTAAGAAGACAAGGATTCCATTTGTTTCCCTGTTTGGACGACTGACTCATTTCTTCCCCTGGCCAGGCATCTAGTTATACAAGCAAGCTACTCTGTTATTCATATCTGAGCTAGGTATAACCATAAATTACGAGAAATGTCACTTGGACCCTTCTCAAACACTGGAATTTATAGAGCAGTTCTGGATACAACTCAGATGATTGCTAAACCTCCACTCTCCAGAGTGCTGATAATTAGGCGCTAAACACACGAGCTGCTCCAGATCAAGAAGATAGCTGCCTGTCATGTCTTACAGGTTCTAGGTTCAATGGCTGCAGCAATAGGATTGATTCCACTGGCGAGATTCCACTAGCGAATACTACAGTGGTTTCTGGCTGCACAGTGGTCAGTTATCCACTAGCCAGTGTATTACCAAATTTTCATTATGGACACCTACAAAAGAGCCCTGTCATGGTGGATTCATTCTGCTCAATTAACATAAGGCCGACCTTTTGTTCTCCCACAACCACAGGCCACTGTGACCATGGACACTTCCCAGATAGGTTGGGGAGGGGCATTATCTAGGGGAGACAGTCCAAGGCACCTAGTCTGCCAACAAGGCCAATTTGCACATAAACATCCTGGAGATGAGGGCAGTGCTTCTAGCATTGGAGGCCTTTCAGACTGCTCTTGCTCTGGGAATAGTGCCGATTCAATCAGACATGTCTGGGGTCTGGTATATAAACAAGCAAGGAGGAACTAGATTATACTCACTGTGTTGAGAAGTCTCAGAGTATGGCAATGGGTGATCTCATCCAAAAGCTTTCTAGTAGCAACAAACATTCTGGGGAAGTCCAACGTGATAGCGGACAAATTGAGCAGATCCAAGTGGTCCCTCAACCAGAAAGTAGCAGAAGAAATTTTCCACAGATGGTGCCAGCCTTGCTGTGATCTCTTTGCATCCCCCCTGAACAGCAAGTGCAGCAGCTACTTTGCTTTAATCCTCCCTGACTGGGGAATCCCTAAGGGATGCTGTCATACACAGTTGGCCTCCCAGTCTCCTGTATGTCTTTCCCCCTACTCCCTTGATCCCCAAATTTCTCCAGAAAACAAACAGGTTGAAGAGAACAGTAATTATCATTTTCCCATTTTGGCCCTGACAAGTCTGGTTTCCCTTGCTTTGGCCTCATTTACAGAAGAAACCCTGGATTCTTGAACCCACTCCAGACCACCTGTCCCATCTGACAGGAATGATTCATCCCAATCTTTCCAACCTCAAGCTGACGGCTTGACTGCAAATGTTCTTCCAGATTAATAGCTTATATGAACCTATTAGCACAAATGTGGTAAGTCACAGTGCAACTTGCCTAGAACTCCAAATGACAGTAACTGTAACAACACAAAGAGATCTCACCTTCAGGGAAAGTGCGTTTCAGATTTATTGTTACAGTCGTCTTTATAAAGCTGGCAAGTTGACATCACAGCATCAGATGTTCAGACAAGCCAAGAAGAGATGAGCAGAGGTATGCAAGAAGAAGCTGTGCTTGCCTTACATACACCAGCTATGTGATATGTGCAGCATGTGGTCTGCCTGTTGTATACAATCATGCCAAGGTTAAAACTTGTTTGTAAAATATCTTTTTTTGCCTACTGAGATTGTAAACTACATGTGTGCTGTTGACAGTGTCTTTTAAAAATGTATCAGCCCGTTCCCTTCCAGCATAAGCAGTTTCATGCATAAGTTCTTGAAAGTGCCAGATTTGCATGATATCCATGATAATGCTCTGTAACCATTCTGCATTTTCACTGGACTTGTTGTTTGAAGGAGTACCACAGTACTGTTTATGTGGCGCACATTTATTTTCCTGAATGGTGGGAGTTACTTCATGTAGATGCACAAGTGGACATAGTGTAAGCTGTTTTTGGTGCACGATGCTATTTATTTATGGATGCCCTTCACTTGTTTGGTACCAAAGTGCTCACTTCACATGTTCTCCACCATTATTCTTCAAAAGAGATGCTGATCACACCTTTATGCTCACTCCATAGAGCAGTGATGTTTTTTCTGTTCAAGCTGAAGCAATGTATGTACTTCCAAGATTACAGCCTCCTGGAGAAAGTGAAAGTTTTATTTTTCATTTTAGTGATTGTTGTTTCTCTGAGGTATGGTAATCTTAGAATGAGAATATTACAGTAACATGTAGGGGTGAAGCCCCCCCCCCGTCACAAAGTGCATGTTATTTGCACATAAACTTCACAGGTTTGGGTCCTTTGTTTAGATGGTTCATGATCTTGACCTTTAAGTTTCAAGCAGTTGCAACAAAAAAAATTAAAATTAAGCAGTGTGGCTTCAGTAAGACATAGGAGACCTTTCAAATGCATATTGCAGCATCATGTAAAAGCGAAGTTTTAAAATACCTTATTCATATACAGGAGCAGAAATTTTGTTTATGCTTTAATAAACAATGAAAACAGCATTTATCGAGGACATGATGGATGATATTAATAATTTCTCTTCTGTGTAGCCAGGAATTAGTATGGAATGAGCTTCCGCAGTGGATCACAACCTAGAAGATAACATGTAGTAATAGTAGTAGTTATAACAATACTAATAATAATTTAATGGACTCTGGCTGACCTTGAAATTTGTCAGTATTGATCAGTGCACTACCCTGGTAAACAAATATAAATCAATCGTAAATAAATAAACAAATAATAAACACAGTACAAACACTCACCCATACAATAACAAGTAATGTGTGATTCCCCCAGGCATAGAACAGGTGGACTGTGTAGGGGATAAAAAAAGAAGGAAGGAATTACTTGGGCTGTCACTCAAGCTGTATACTATACAGTCATAATCCTAAACATTTGTAGACAGAAATTAAAAACACCCATGAAGAAAATAAATTCACCCCCCATTCCACCAGTATGGATGCCAAAACACTAATCTACCTATATCCCCCACTTAAAATCACTCAGTCTTCTCCCAACACCTAGGACTGTCAAGCCTATCTTCAGTTTTCAAAATGACCATCTCACAAAATGTTTAAGGCAAGTTACATATAACTGATTTTTCTATATAAAGAAGTGTAACTTGAAAGTGCCAAGAAGAGAGAGAGAAAAAAGATATTTTTCATTAAGAAAAATACCCACCCCTGCACCCTTTATATGCAACTTTTTGACTGAAGTGTAATTGTTGTGAGGAAGTCCTTCTGTGCAGTTTATAAACAAATTATGTCTAGAGTTAGGGATGTGATTGTCTCCCTTTAGTCAGCCCTCATTAGGAAAATCATTGGATATAATACCCCCACTTTTTGCATGTATCTGTTCAGACACAGACACTTGCAAAATCTGGAATGCACACAGAAATACCTTATTAAAAGTATACAAGGCTTTAAACATGTTCTACATGGACTGACTCAAAGCCCTCTCACTATACTAAGCATCCTACAGACTGCTAAGAGGTGACCTGTGTGTGCAGCAGCTACTTTGCCCTAATCCCCCAAAGGGGGGAATCCCTGAGGGATACTCTCATACATGATTGTCCTTCCGGTCTCCTGTATGCCTTTCCCCCTACTCCTTCATACCCAGATTTCTCCAGAAAGCAAACCGGTTGAAGAGAACAGTAATCCCCATTACTCTCCTCCCCAGTCTATCATATTTTACTATCCTTCCATAAGCCATCCACTCAAAAACGTTATAGGAACAAATGGAAGAGGTTTGTAATCTGGGCTCACCTACATGATGTAGATTTTTTCACAGCACCTATCCACCCATTCTAGAATGTTTGGCTCACCTCTTTGATAATGGGGCAACTGCCTCTACAGTAAAAGTGCAATTAGCATTTATCTCTGATTTTTCACATTGGGAAAGATAACTTGTCACTGATCTCCCACAAACTTTGCAAAGCCTTCTTGAAAGGGACCCTATTACTAAGACCACCTCACAAGGATCTCTCTTCTGCATGGGACCTGAAACTGGTGCTATGTCTCATCATCCAGCCCCCATTTGGACCCGCAGTGACACGTAATATGTTGGAAGACTATCTTTCTAGTGACTATTATATCAGCAAGAAGAATATCCCAGAGATTCAGGCTTTGTCTTTCCAACCTCTGTACCTGATTTTCCATAGACTGAGTTTTGTTGCGTACCAACCTCTACTTTTTGCATAAACTTGTGTCAGTGTCTAATATCAATCAAACCATTAACTTGCTCATTTTCTTCCCTAACTTCAGTAACAAAGGTGAATGTATACGTATTGCATTTGATTGATGTCTGTAGGCAATTACATTTTTATCTAACAGGACAAAAGATTTTAGGAAGGCAAATCAATTGTTTATTTCCTTTGTAGGCCCTAGGAAGGGCCTTCCAGTATCCATTGTTACTCTAGCAAAATGGCTGTCTGTCTGCATTTCCTTCATGTACACCAAACAAGGTATAGATCTTCCCAAACCCGTTTGAGCTCACTCAACCAAGGCCATGGCCACTTCAGCAGTTCTCCAAGTTAATGCATCCACGAACAAAATTTGTGTAGCGGCCATATGGGTCAATCATCGCACTTTTATCGCTCATTACAAATTGGATTTGGTCTCCAGGGGAAGAGCCTCCTTTGGTTCGATGGTTCTAAGGAACATCCTTCCATGAGTCCACCCAGGATAAAGGTAGCTGGGGACTCTACCCCATATTTTATTTATTTATTTTTATTTTATTTTACATTTGTTGACCGGGCTAGTCCAACTGGATACATGTCCATTTTCAGTGGAGGCCCGGGGAGAAAAGCTCCAGGATCATGGTAAGTTAAACCAATACAATGATGAAGTTACAACAAGTTAATCAAGTAAATACAAATACAATGTTGTTGTTAGGACAAGTAAATACAGGTAAATACACTGACACTTACAGGCCCAAATAAAGGAAGCAAGAGTGAAAATTATGTTTTGAAGAGGTACAGAATTAAACAGCTAGACAAACAGGCAAAATAGTGGCCTCTTGGGTTTATGGGTTAGGTGGAGGCTGAGAGAAGCCTAGGTGAGGATAAAATGAAAATTGGCAATATGAGATAAAGAAGTTATGTACTCACCATAACTTTCCATCTTATTGTTGATTTTCATTTCTCCTCACATCCCCTCCTGCCAAGCCCCCTACCCTTTGCTTCTGGTAGAGCAGGAAGCCTAACTTTATTGCTTTGGTTACTTGTATCCATACTGCAGCAATGTTCTCCTTATGCGCTTCCTCAACACCAGAGCAAGACTCGGAGTTGTGGTGTCGGTGCTGGGTACGGGGGAATGGGGTCGGCTCCATCTTTGTTGGAGCCTTCTCTCCCCCCCTAGGCACTTCTGAACTTGACAGCTTGGTTCTAGTCCCTTTTTGAGGTCCCAGATCTGGGGTGAATCCTGGCTGTTTTCCCTCTGTGGTTTCAGCTTCAGGGGAGACAGAAAGGACCTCTTCTGGTCCGTCGGCTTTTCAGGTAGTGGAGAAGGGTTTTCCCCCAAGTTGAAGATCCTTCAACACACGTCCTGCAATCCACTGCCATACCCCCATTGGATCTGTGCCTTGAGCCCATTCACCTTGCCATGAGTCTACCTGTCCTGAGTGGCCTTTAAGATCTCCCTGGTCAGGAGGGATCCCTTTCTTCCTACACTTCCCCAGAGTACCCAGCTGAGGAAGTACTTTGGAAGAAGACGTGCAAAAGGAGGCACATTGACTCCCCATTGGAGTCCTTAACCGTGGACACTGACTTTGATGAGGTGGAATGATCCCCCCATCCACACCTGAGGATGTCTCCTTTGGGGACATCCTAGAGATCCTGAAGCAAAAAGGTGGATGGTTTGCCCAACCTCCACCTTCTTAGGAGTCAGTTCTCTTGGAGCCCATCTAAGTCCTGGGTGACCTCTACCCCCATTGGATACCCTGGTTTATTTGGTATTCTCCTGGGCATGGAAGGAACCAGACACAATCGACCCCATATCCAAGTGACCTGATAGGTTTCTGGTACCCCCAGTAGATAGGAAACAGTGGAGCAAGGGTCCTATAGTTGATGCCATTGTGGTGGCAGCAGCCACTAAGATAGAGCTGGCAGAATAAACTGCCAATGTCCGTCCACCTAACAAGGACTCCAGAGCGTTGTACTGGATTGGGAAATGCCTTTACACCTTGGCTACCTTTGCACTGAGGTCATTGAACTACCTGGTCCATTTTACTTGACTTGAGAGAGATCTGATCAACGAACTGTCAGCATCTCTCTGAGTCCATACCTGTGGAGGAATTTAAAAGAGTTTTTCCAAGCTGACCACTTTATTGTCCTTTGCCACCTCATTGATGAGGTTGATCTCCCATACCACAGAGGGTATCTCAGGAGCAGCCAGTTTAGGACTTTCCGTAAGGAGGCATGCCTGGATGAGGCTATTTGATTTCACGGAGCCCTTTAGGACATCCTTTGTGAATGCCCCTTATGATGGCTGTTTGGGCCATCAGTTTAAGATACTTTTACCTGAAGCAAAAACGATGGGAAGACCCTTTCTGCTGTAAGAATCAAATTTTCTGTGCCCCAGAGGTCCTTCTCCAGGAACCAATGTAGAGGCAAGAAAATGTGGTTTTGCAAATCCCAAGTGCCTTTCCAGGACCCATGCGGGTAACCCTCCTCTAGAGGCAGAGGGGGAGGGTTTGATGGTAGATGCCACCTTAGAGGTAGAGGGGGGTCTACAGAACCAGGGCTTTAGAAAAACCTTTTCCGATAAGCCCTACCAGCGCTCCTGAAGTGCTGCCCAACTCTCCATCTCTGGAGGTATTTGGGGGCCAACTAGCTTTGCACTCAGAAGCCTGGACCCAGTTGACTCAAAACCGTTGGGTGCTAAGCATAATATCCATAGGCTATTACATTCTCCTTTTTGTTCTTCCCCCAAACTCAGAGAACCTTCCCGACATGCCACCTCGTTGGAAGGAGCAGGCAGAACAGGAAATTCAAAAATTCCTGCAAATAAAAGAGTCTTCCAAGAGGTCTCAGCCAAGCAAGAAAGATTCAGAACCTTCTCCCACTTTTTTTTAGTGCTGAAAAAGACAGGTAACCTAAGATCCATTCTGGATCTAACCAAGTTGAATGGATATGGAAAGAAGTCGAGGTTCCAAATGGTCACAGTTAAGTTCATTCTGCCCCTGTTGCACAAGGACGACTGTATGTGCTCAATAGATCTCAAGAACACATACTATCACATCAAAATCAATAAGCTCTCCAGGAGATATCTGCGATTCCGTCGGGAAGCCAATCATTATCAGTTCAGAGCACTGGCCTTTGGGCTCACCACAGTCCTCCAGGCATTCACCAAGTGCATGGCAGTTGTAGCAGCTCACATGAGGCTCAAAGGATTCCAGGTATTTCCATACTTAGATGATAGGCTCCTTAGCCATCTCATGAGGCATCAGCTAATCCAAGCCAGAGATTACTTAATCAAGTTTTCACATTTTCTGGGCATCACCATAAACCTAAACGACTGTAACCTGACTCCTGTGCAGAACCTGGAATTTATAGGGACACAGCTGAACACGAGGGATCAGGTAGCTTCTCTCCCTTTGCACCGCATAACAACTCTGAGGAATCAGGTACAGAACATGTTATCCCAACAGGCCCCTCCTTACATGGATGGTCTTACAACCCCTAGGATCCATGTCAGCAGCTATCCTGTTAGTTTCTCTAGCCAGATTCTTTATGCAGGTTCTGCAGTGGCCATTGGTGGCACAGTGGCCTATCTTCTTTCACCTGCTGTCCCTTCCCATCAGATTGACTCCGATATGCAAGCATCACCTCAGCTGCTGGATGCAGTCGAACAATCTCCTTCTAGGCAGGCCCTTATTTAAACAACCCCATATAGCCACTGTGACCACTGAAGCGTTCCAGTTCGGGTGGAAGGGCATTATACTGGGAAGATGGCCCAAGGCACATGGTCCCCTTCTGAGACCAGGTTACATATCATTGTCCTAGAGATGGGGGAAGTCCTCCTAAAGTTGCAAGCCTCTCAGGACGTTCTCCCCTTAGGGATTATTGAAGTACACACTGACAACATCTCTGCTATCTGGTACATCAGAAAACAGGAACCCATTTTTACCTCTTGTGCAGGGAGGCCATGAAGGTGTGGGAGTTGGCAATCTCTTCAGACCGCCTTCTAGTTGCAATGAATATCCTAGGGAGATCAATGATCTGGGAGACAAACTCAACAGATTGCTTGTGGTTCTGCACAAGTGGTCCCTCAGTCAGTGGTGAACATGATCTCCAGTCGCTGGGGTCAACCTTGCTGTGACCTCTTTGCTTCACCCCTCAATAACAAATGCAGCAAGTTCTTCACTCTGATCCCTCCTCTGGGGGAGTCCCCAAGGGATGTGCTAGTCCATGATTGACCCCAGGTCTCCTGCATGGTTACCCTCCTCTTTTGCTAATCCCAAAGTTTCTACAGAAGGCAAACAGGTTGAAGAGCTGTGCCATCTGCATTGCCCCCTTCTGGCCTCGACAGGTGTGGTTCCTATTCATCTGGTGCTGTCTGAAATATCCTCCTTGGATACTGGAGCCAAGTCATGACCTTCTTTCTCATCTTTCAGGTATGCAGCATCCGAATCTTCATGCCCTCAAACTTACCAGTTGGTTTCTCCACTTCCAACCCTAGTGAGGTAGTCCAGGCTTAATTCCCCATTCCGAAAGATGCTTCTAGCTTCACAAAAGGGTTTGACCAATAAAAACCTTCACCAGTAAGTGGAAGAGGTTTGTCATTTGGCAGCAAACAGGAACACTTACCCTTTCTCAGTGCCAGTTTCAGACGTTCTGCTATTCATTAGTACTGACCCTTCGAAACAGCTGCAAGTTGTGACATGAAGTTTTTGTCATGCAAGACAATCTTTTTGGCGGCTATAACTTCTGCTAAGAGAATTGTTGGAAGTGATTTTAGAAAACAACTTTTTCAAGTTTCAGGGGGAAATAGTATAAAGAAAAAACAGGAGTTGCTGTGGGGCAAGAATAGCCCCCGTATTTGCTAACCTGGTAATGACTTGATGGGAGCAAGTATACTTCAAACCTTACCCCTTATCTGAAAAGGTAGCCTTTTACAGGAGATTTATAGATTACAAAGTAAAACAACATCGATTGTTTGACTTCATTAATTCCAGTACTCCATTTCTTCGGTTCACTGAGTGGTGTAGGAAAGGCCATCAATTATTTGGACATTGCAGTTCCCCTAGAAGAAGGAGCTTCTCAATTTGCAAGTAAAATTTTTAGAAAAGAGACCATAGTTAATCAGTACCTGCAAGGAAAAGTCAACATCCCTTTCATATAAATAAAGAGGTGATAAAAGGACAGTTACTCAATCTTAGTAGGCTCACCAGTAAACAAACTATTTTTGATGAAGAAGCAGAATATATAAAATTGCTTTTACTCTAAAGAGGCTATGGCATTGACTGGCATACAAATATCATCAAGAAAGTATTTCTGCTCAGATCAAACAAAGTCAAACCTATTTTGATGAAAAATTAGTCAGAGACTATGGCAAACAGGGAAGATGAGTTGACTTCCACAAATACCTTCTTGGTTAAATACATCAAGGCTTTTCCACTTTCTATTTCCAGTGACATGCATCTTATCAGAGATATACTCAGAGGCAACTTGAAGATTTTTTTAGGAAATGGTGAATTAGCCAAAACTATTGGTGACAGCCCTTCACTTACCTGCATAAGAATTAATAACCTGAGATCCATGTTAAAACGTCATCAAACTACACCATCAGAAATAAATACAAGTGGTATTTACAAATGGGGCAGGTGTAAGCAGTGGCGATTTATCAGCAACACTTCTAACATATACATCAAGGCACTGAATTTAAATCTTTGGGCCAGAAACAGATAAAAGAATTTATGAACACAATTTGGCTAAAAAGAAAAAAGACACTAATAACTCTTTAGCGAAACACTCACTAATGTGTACTAATTTCAAAAAATTCCATTTTTTCGTAGTATGGAAGAATTTGTAGGTAATTACAATGTCCTTCTTGAATGCTGTGAATCCTGGAGGCAAATAAGCCTGTGGGCATATAAGTTTACTGGTCTTAATGAGACAGTAAACATTAAATGTTTTCTGATGGCAGAAGGACTTTAAATGCTAAATACTTATACCCTAGTAACCATGGCGTTCTCATTTATAGAAATATGTTTTCATTTTAGAAAAATTGTATTAGAAGTTTTTTCAGCGACACCATACCATTTCAGACAGAGTAACATTTCTGATTGGTTTTTACTTGCTTATATTTCTTGAACATGTTTTAAAATGTAATGCAACTTTAAGAAGAAAAGAGGGAACAGAGACAACTATTTTATTGGTTAGGGATGATCATGTGATTCATTTGATAATTCTTTTAAACTCACATTGTATACTTGGTTTTAACTCTGATGAAGTTCTATGGAAAAGAAAAAGAAAGAAAGTGCTTGGTAATTTAAACGTGTGTGGGGGACTTTTTCACGCTTGCCTTTGTAGGATTCTTTAAAGTTCACTTGTTTTTTAAATTCTACTCCATTTTTTGTTGTTCTGCGATTAACGTTTAAAGACATTATAGAAAGAATCATATTCTTGAGGGATTATTATTCCCACCTTTTATGTATAACAGCTTTTTTGTTAAATGTCTAGTTCCACCTTTTGTGTTATGCATGCACTGTTTTGCAGATTAAATCTTTATACAGTTGTTTCTAGTTATCTGCATTTGAGCCTATGTGACGTCTTACAGAATTTTTTGTTTTATTGAAAACCCTGAAAGAAAAATACACACACACACACACACACACACACACACACACACACCCAATATCCCCTAAAACCTATTAACATAATAATAACACAAAACTATGTCCATCTTTAAATATTGACATTTTACCCTCCTAATGGGAACAAAAGTTCCAAACTGACAGCCACACACACACAGACTGTATCTAAACAGAAAGAAAGATTATCCTTATTAAGACGCACAGTAGAGTCTGTGATTCTGTTAAGTGCTGTCTGTTTTTGCCTTATCTTTATAGCTCTCTCAGGTGGGAAAACACTTGATTGCTTTCAGAAAACATTTTCTCCAACCTGTTCTCTTTATCAGATTGTCTGCTAGTAACATGAGAACCAGAGCAAAACTGTTTATTAGAAAAAAGCCTTACAATAGTCAATATTTTTTTACATTTATTTGCTTTCTGTTAAAACATGCTACTATATAAAGCTAAGGGCCTTAACCGAGCCATTCCCTTATGCAAGAATGAGAAAAAACACACTAATTTTTCTTTTCTCATGCTCTTTTAACCACATCTTTTTTTAAAACATTGCACTGTCTACATTTCTTAAAACTGGAGAAGGAGAAAGAGAAGAGAAGGGAGAAAGAAACAAAAATAAAAATACATTAGTATCCCCATTACACTTAAAAATAACTGAAAAACATTACTTTATAACGTGCAAAGAAAAAATGCACCACTGAAATAATACTATTAAGAAAAAAAAATTGTTTTACTTATAATTAACTTTCTCCCTCCTCTTCCCCTCTCCTGAGTATTTTTCTGAACATTAGTGACATGTAGTAGGGCATATGCTTTAGAGTCCCCTACAAGTTTAACAAAGTGCAAAAAAAGTTCAATATTTTCAGATTTTCTTGTTCTGTCTTGTTTCACAAATATAATAATTGCTGTGTTAATCCCTTCAGTTGTCAGTTTCCAAGTTATTGATTTAGTCTCCAAAAGTTAATGACTTGAAGTAGGGCATATGCTTTAAAGTCCCCTAGAAGTTTAACACAGTCTAAAAAAGTCTTAATGGTTCCAGATTGTCGTCTTCTATTCCTGTTCATCTGCAAAACCATGTCTCTGCTTCATCTCTAGTGCACTCTCGGTTCTTCTAGTCAACTCCTGTGCTTTTTCCCTCCCTGAAGCATTTTCCATTGAAACACTGGGAAATGTTCCACTGGGATAGTATCTCTGTGTTTTTTATTACCAGAAAACAAGAAGCAGAATCTCCTTCTGTTTCACAGCTCACTTTTTGTTGGACAAACTTTTGTATATTACCGGGGAGGTCCACTGGGCTCGAGAGCCCATTTTCAGTGGAGGCCCGGGGAGAAAAGCTCCACATAATAAGTTACATAGACTATATAATTTTCACATTGCTAAGCTGCAAAGCTCCACATAACAAGTTACATAACATATAGAATTTTCACATAACAAATTGAAATAACAAAAGGAAAAAAGATTAATTTACATTGCATTCAATATGTAGTCGTACAATTATATACCAGGTCGGGTAGTAGAAAGAAAATGTATCCAATACTTAGTAGCTAAGATGTTAAAAAGTAGTTATGAAGGAAAGGATGAGAAGCATAGAACAAAAGGCTGGGTGGACACTGGTTATAATTTATAGTCTGGGTATAAGTGAGAGGTTTGAAGGGAAGGAGGTTAGCCAGGAGAGAAGGGAGAGAGGAGGTTGGGAGGTATGGGGTGAAGAGTGCAGTTACATTTTCTGTGAAGAAACAGGTAGGAGTGAAGTAGTCTTTTGAAGGTGTTTAGGTTGTCACAGGCCCTCAAAGTGGAGGGCAGGGCATTCCATTTTTTAGCTAGGGTGAAAGAGTAAAAGTTGACCTGCAGGGCGCTAAGGTTTGTGGATGGTAATGAGGTTTTGGTGAGTGGATCTAAGGGGTCTTGGGGGGGGGGCTATAAGGTAGGAGAATATTAGATAAAGGAGGGTAGCTGGTGGGTTGAAATAGTAACTTGTGGGCTGAGACAATTTGGAGGAAGTCAATTTGATTGGGGAGTTCAAGCCAGTTTAAAGTTAGTAGGGAAGAGCAGTGCTGAGAGGAGGCTTTTGCTTTTGTGGTAAACTTGGAGATTTTGTTGTAGCATACTTCTAGTTTGGAGTTAAGGGTAGAAGATAGATTAGTAAGCAGAGGAGCGCCATATAGAAGAGATGGGAGAAGATATGTCGTGGCCAGGGTCAGTCTAGTAGAGGGAGAGAGGAAGTGATTATTCCTGTAGAGTAGGCCGAGTTTTATGTGGGTTTTCTTGATGTTAAGTTGGATATGGGTATTGAATTTTAGGTGTTCATCAATGGTGACCCCCAAGAGTTTGGCGGAGGGAACAATATCAGTGATAGAGTTGTTGAGGCTGGTAATTTGAAATCAGTTTTTGTCAATGGGAGTGGATTTGGAGGGAGTGAATAGGAGGATTTTAGTTTTGTTAGCGTTAAATGAGAGGTGGTTTTGGACCATCCATTTTTCAGTGGTTGAAAAGGCAGATTGAGTTAGAGACTTGAGTTCAGTTTGGTTGGAGGCATAGCAGATCAGAGTACAGTCGTCTGCATATTGGACAATTTTGGTGTTTGGAATGGCTTTGTGGAAATCATTAATGAAGATGTTAAATAGCAGACGGCTAAGAATGGAACCTTGGGGAACTCCTGTGGGTGTTGGAAGGAAGGTGGAAGAGGATTGGCCCCATTTCACTGCTTGGGACCTGTCAGAAAGATAGCTGGAGAACCAGGAAAGAGTTTTTGGGGAGATGTTAAGGTTAGATAGATGGTTTAGTAGATGAGTGTGAGAGATGGTATCGAAAACTTTAGATAAATCTAATAGAACAGATGAAACTAAGTTACCAGAATCTCGGGCTGAATTGATAGAGTGTAAAAAGGAGAGAAGGACTGTGTTGGTATTGTGTCCAGGTTGGAAGACGTGTTGGGTAGGAGAGAGCAGTTGATGTTCGGTTAGGAATGGCATGAGCTGTATGTGAATGCATTTTTCAAGAAGTTTAGAGATTGGAGAGAGGATGGTTATGGGGTGGAAGTTGGAGAAGTTACAGTTTTTACCACCCTTGTGGAGTGGAAGAATAAAAGCAGAATGCCATAGTTTTGGTACATATGACTCGAGTAGTGATCTACTGATCAGGATGCTGATAGGGAGAGCAATACTGTCAGAGGCAATTTTTAAGAAGGAGGAGGGAATGTTGTCAGGAGCATTGGTGCAAGGTTTAAGTTTATAGAGAAATTTCTGTATGAGGTTGGTGGATACAGGTTTAAGTTCAAAATAGGGGGAGTGGGAGGAGATGGGGTGGAAGCTTGGGAGGAGGTGGGTAGGGGGATGTTATTGGGGAAGGTTTTGGTCAACTCAGTAATGGAAGAGGTGAAGAAGGTATTAAATAGTTTGGCAATTTCTTGGTCAGATTTGCTAGTGTCAGGACAAGGGTTATTTGTGGTACCAGGCTTGAGAAGGGTGTTTATAGAGTTTCAGAATTGTTTGGGGTTCTTTGTATGATTTATTTGTTGGTGGTTGTAGTAGGATTTTTTTGTCTTTAATGACTTGTTGTTTGGCTAAGTTTCACAGCTGTTTGTATTTTAGTAACAGTTCAGGCTGTTTATGATGGAGATAGTTTTTCCAAGATTTGTCTCTTTGTTGCATAATTTTCTTTGTAGCTTTTGTAAGCCAAGGGGCTGTTTTGGCTTTAACTCTTTTGGTTCGTGTTGGAGCTAGGGAGTTTAGGACAGAAAGGAATGTAGAGTTGAAGAAGTCTATGGCTTCGTCTAGAGGCAGGGTTTTTAGTGGGTTCCAGTTAGTGAGCTTAAGGGAGTCAGAGAAGATAGAGGGGTTAAAGTTAGTTAGGTTACGGGTTTGTAGGAGGTGGTGGGAGTATGGGGAAGAGGAAGTGGCTCTGTGGGTGAAAGCAGGGAGGTGGTCTCCTAATGGGTCGGGAGTGACACCAGATGTAGTGATTTTATTTGGGTGGGACACTAGTATCCAGTCTAGGATGGAGCCTGGGCGGTTATTCTTGTTGGGCCTAGTGATGGTGTGAATAAGTTGAGTAAAGTTGAAGAGATTAATTGATAAGGTGGGATTAGGGTCTATGATTTTTTGCCAGTCAATATTTACGTCTCCCATTATGTAAGTTTCTTGTTTAATATTTGTGCAGGTCCAGGAGAGGAAGTCTTCTAAGGTATTGGTGTTATTACCAGGGGGAATGTAAAGGGAGATGATGCAGCTACTTTTACGGTTATTTAATTTTAGCATGCCAATTATTAGTTCAGCATTATTAAAGGATGGAATAGGATTCAGGAAAGGAGTAATAGATAAATGATTAGAGTAAATTAGTGCTACTCCACCACCTCTTTTATTTAGGCAGTCAGATCGGAGGCATTGGAATCTGGAGGGAAGGAATTCTGAGTCAGTTATGTGTGGTTTTAGCCAGGTTTCAGAGATGGCTACTATGTCAGGTGAGTTATGGTTGACCCAGGCATGAAACAGGGTAATTTTATTCATTAAGCTTTGGGCATTGATAGTGAGGAATTTGAGGTCTTTATGAATAGGTTTATTTGTTGGAGCTATGGTTATAAGTTTGAGAAGTGTTTGGTCCGGGGTTGGGATGAATGTCGCCTGCTAAGAAGAGGTATGAGAGAAGATGAATATGTTTTTTTAGGAATTTGTTTGGTTAGGGATGGATGGTGGGATGCGGGTGTAGGTTTATAGAAATTTGAGGGGATTTGGAAGAGTTTTAAAGTTAATAGAGAGGTGGGGTGAATGGGGGTAAGAGAGGCAGAGATGTTGTAGAAGTGATTTGAATGGTTGGGGTGTGGAGGTGGAGGGTGTATATGGAGGTTTGTATAAGAGGTGGCATGGTATAGAGGAAGTAGAATGAGGAGTAGAAATGTTGTGGGGATAAGAATTGTGGAAGTAAAAGAGGGCATTTGTGGTTGAAGTTTGTTTTGAGGAGATAGGAATATGGAGGTTAGAGGGAAATAGGCAGAGCAGGTGGAATGGGAGGAGGAGTATAAATTAGAGTGAGTTTGGTGGAGAGGGAGGAGTTATGCTGTGGTGGGATTCGGTGTTGTAATGGGGAGGGAGTAAGGGATGGCAATAAATGTAGGAGCACTGGGGGCAGGTGGTAATTGGGGGCAGGGTAGGGGAGCAGAGTGAGCCCGCAGGGCAAACGGAACGGGATAGAGCAACAGAGCAGAAGAGTCTTGCTGAAAAAGTATCAGCCACTGCAGGTAGGAGCTGAGGTAAGTAAGAGAAAGTGCAGTAAAGCTGGGTAGAATTGATAGAGAATAGAGCAACTCCGTGGAAGAGGAAATAGTATAAAGGAGGGAGAGAGGAGTAAAGTTATGGGATAGTAGGCTTTAGAAGTAACTGGGTGATGAAAGTGGATGAGAGAAGAAAAAATAAAAAAAACAAGAGGAGAAGAAAAAAAATAGAGTAGGAGTAGGCAGAAAGGTGGGAAGGTGCTGCCACCTTGTGGTGAGAGGGGAATAGGCAGGCAGAGAGGCAATGGGGAAATAGAATGGAGCAGGATGGGCAAGAGACAGGTAAGAAAAAGTAGAGGTAAAGAGTGAATAAGATGGTAGGTCTTCAGAGGGATACAAAAAATGGGATGGGAGGTTAGAGGTAGTAAGTTAAAGGGGGATCTTTGTGGTCTGCGGTAGGCTGCTGAGTCACACACTGAGGGACAGGCTAGCATATAAGGATATTTTGATAATTGAGTTTGTAGTAAGGCTACATACATTTATTGAGAGCAAAACTGGTAAGGGATTCCACACTGAGGATTCCTTTCGGGTAAGCCCAAACTAGTGAGCAGGAAAGATCCAGGTGGGCTGACTTGGCTTTATGCGGAAAGTCCGTGTAATTCAGGAGGTAGAGATGGACCCTCAGGAGAGGAGTGATTTATGGAGAGCAAAATAGGTAAGGGATTCCGCACTGAGGATTCCTTTCGGGTAAGCCCAAACTAGTGGGCAGGAAAGATCCAGGTGGGCCAACATGGCTTTATGCGGAAAGTCCGTGTAATTCAGGAGGTAGAGATGGACCCTCAGGAGAGGAGTGATTTATTGAGAGCAAAATAGGTAAGGGATTCCGCACTGAGGATTCCTTTTGGGTAAGCCCAAACTAGTGAGCAGGAAAGATCCAAGTGGGCCGACTTGGCTTTATGCGGAAAATCCGTGTAATTCAGGAGGTAGAGATGGACCCTCAGGAGAGGAGTGTCAGGGGTGAACAAGCAGCACTACCACGTTACCAGCCCAGTGGGGGAGAGCGAGGTGGTGAATCCTAGTCAGGATTCTTCTTTAGCATGTAGTTTATCAAAAAATGTTTTGTCCCTCCAGGGAAAAATATTTTGAAGATAGCTGTGTACAGCAGTTGATTCTCATGCCTGCTTCTCGACATTCACTAAATGATGGAGTAAATTTATTCCTCTTCTGCCTGGTGAACAGTGAGTAGTCATTCTTCACAAACACTCTGCTGTCTACCACTTTTAGTACTTTTTCCTTCTGCCACAGTTTTTTCAGAATTAACTCATTGTACTGGTAAGATTGCATTTTTTTCTATTAAAGGTCTAGGTTGTTTTCCCATAGCCAGGTTTGGAGCATGCACGTGATGTGCCTTTTCATTTAACAATTCCTGTTGTGGGATACCAATCCAGTTGCTTATTTGTGATATCATGAAATTAATGCAGTCTATACCTTCCAGCTTCTCATGTACAGCAGAAATTCTGAGGTTTTCCCTATGTGCTCTGTCCTCTAATTCTAGTATGTTTTGAAACATCTCTTCCTGTGCAGTTTCATATTCATCCACCCTTGTCTTCATTTCAGCCTCTGAGTTTTGCAGTTTTATCACCTGATCTGAGTATCTGTTTAAAGCTTCTTCCATTTTTCCAGACTTTTAATGTTTGAGTTGATGTACTCTTTATTTTAGTCAGGTCTGTGTACAGTTGCTTTATACTTTTCTCAAGGTTACTGGAAGTCATGTGTGGAGTTTGCACTTCTTTTTGCTGAACAGCTACAGAACTTTTCCAAGTCAGTGCTTTTTATCATCTTGAATTTCCTTCAGGTTCTCTGCATTTCTTTTTTCCTGGCATCCGGGCAATGCACTTACTAACCAGTTACTGAAATTTAATCCTAAATCTAGGTCCACTGGCTTTCTCGGCTAAGTTTCTGTTTTCACACTGGGCAAGCTAGAATTAACCTGTTACTCAGTGTGCAGCCATCTTGGATGTCCCCCTCAAATGTCTTCTCATACAGACCTTGTTGTCCTCACCTGAGGCCTTAACTACGATGGTGTTTCTTGAAAGGCATTTGTGTGTAGCTTTGAATGAAGCCTTTTGATGCAGAGTTGTTGCTTTTAATCAGCAAACTTGATTAATCTGTAAGGAAGAGGGACACAAAGAACATTGTGGGAGTTAAGAGAGGAGCTCTAGTTTTGAGAAAAGTGACACTGAAGTCAGTTTACACCTGCATTGACAAATCCTTCCATTTGAAGTGCATTGGCTAGGATCATAAAGATCTATCATTATGTTAAGTGCATAACTTTTTTCTTGATAGCTGAAAAATGGAAATGGTAGTGGAATTAATGAAAAGTGAAAAAAAAAGTAAATGCCGACTGTAATCGAGGATGGCTGGCCATTGTAGTAATATCCTGTTGATGATAAGAAAATAATTAGAATGTCAAGAAGAACTTTAGAAGAGATAAATTATGGAATATGGTAAATATTTGATGTTAAGTTGTCTATCTCGCCGTCATTCATGCTGGTTGGGTTCGGAGCCGACTCGGCCATCTTCAATAGCTCGAGAGCTGTTTATGGTTAAAGAGTTACGATAATTTGTTTTCTGTGTGGTATTGCAAATGGATTATCAGAAAATGAGCTCAGGCTGCACCGTGGTTTCTATGGTGGAAGTAAGCAGGCAGCATTTTCGGAGCTGCTCCAGAGTTAATGAATTAAGAGAAAGTGGGACAAATGTTTGCCCCATTTATTATTTGCATACAGTGACCATAGAATCCCCAGGATCTGAAATTGTTGTCTTTATTTGATCTTCAGCCTTGGCGTATAGGCACCGACATCAGTGCTGAGCCAGCCATATCCAAGCTATGGTGCCGAAACTGAGCTCCTCCCCTACCCATTGTGTCCCTCTCTCCCTCACTACCCCAGATCTGGTTTGCTGCCATTCAGGCAACAGCAGGTTGACTGAGCATTTTTCTAATCCAGTATAGCCTGGTTTCAGGTACTCTTTTCCTCTTTTCTATAGATTTCCTTTCTTTACCCTGCCCTCATGTTTTTGTGTTAAAAAACAAATCCTTATTGGGCTATCAGGTTCCCCTTTCTAACCTGCTGTATTTATTCTAGTTTTGGATATGGCTGAAAAATCTGACAAAGAGCCGTCTTCAGGTTTTAAAAAGTGTACTGGGTGAAGACAGAAGCTTCCCCCTCCAGATGCCCACACTCAGTGCATTGTATGTTTAGGCCCCAGCCACCTGGACTCTGAGTGCTCCATTTCTGTGGGTTTCAGTGCCCATACTATCATGGACAGAAGGAATAAACTTATTTTAAAAGGCCTGTTACCTAGTTCAGCTTCTGTGGGCACTGGGACTCAACCCCCCCCCCTCAAGTCACCCGATGTGAAAAGGAGGGAAGAGGATACGAAGGCCAAGAGAGAAAAAGATAGCAAAGTCTAGAAGTAGGGATAGACATCTGGAAAAGTGGAAACTGCTGAATTCTTCCTTTTCTACTGAGAAACCTTGCCCCAAAGTCAGGCCCAGGCTGTCTT
Source organism: Protopterus annectens (assembly GCF_019279795.1). Lineage (NCBI taxonomy): Eukaryota > Metazoa > Chordata > Ceratodontiformes > Protopteridae > Protopterus > Protopterus annectens. The sequence continues at coordinate 259,056,813 of NC_056746.1, read as the reverse complement.
CACCTCTGCTGAGGTTTTCTCCTGAACCTCCTGAGATCTCATTGGCCTTGCCCAGGCATCCTTACAGGCCTGAGTCAGTGGCTTCCTCTGTCAGATCATCCCAGAGTTTGATAGAGGGAGAGAAGTGGATTGCCTGATGAGACAGTTTCTATGGGCCCAGATCCAGCTGGGTGTCCTTCCCACCAGCTCAAATAGTGGGAGTGGTGGGTCCTCCCCATGTCTTTACTGGGCATCCTCTTTTCCTGAGCCCCATGGCTTCAGGGCCTGCAGATATTGGAACTTCCGCAGTCGACATTTTTGGTGTCTTCGCCGACCATGGCCTTTAGTTCCTCAGCGCCTTTCACTTCGGTGCTGGAGGGCTCTTTGAGCCATAGTCCTCTCAGTGGTGGGTCCGAGGGTTTGGTGTCAGTAGCCACGTTTTTGGTGCCGTCCCTTCACTTTGAAACCTCGGCACTGAGCAGCTCGGCCCTGACTCCTCTGTTGACGCAGATGGGGTTAGGGGTCTTGTTTCCAAAGGTGTCGAGCTCCTCAGAGCCGATGCTTTTGGCACCGATCTCCCCCACTTTGTCAGCATTCAACATGGTGGAGAGGGTTCTATAGACCTGTATGTCGAGATCCTCATTACCACCCCCTCCGGATCCTTTCTTACCTCAGCCGGAATCTGAGCTCAGCATCTCCAGTCCTCCACTTCAGTGACAGCCTGCCCTGATCCTCCAGGGTACCCTCCCTGTGGAGCCCCAGGCTTCCAGTTCTTTCCTGGAATACCCCTGAGGTGGTCCACTGGAAGCATGTGTGCAAGAGGAGGCAACTTGACTGCACTCCAGACTCTGTCACCGAAGACATCTACTGGGGAGGAAGAGGAGTGCTGTCCAAGATCTCCAACTGACAATGTCTGGTTTGGAGACATCATGGAAATTTTGCAACAGAAAGGTGGCTGGTCCTCCCAAAAGCCCAATCTGGATGAGTCAGTGTTCCAGGAGGCGTTTGGAGCATGCCCATCTACCTCCTGGGTGACCCCCCCCTGCAGACCCCTTGATTGATCTTATTTGCCCACAGGGCATGGAAGGAACCAGATGCAGTGGAACCAGTACCCAAGTGCCCTGAAAAAGTGTTAAGTGCCCCTCAGGATAGAATGTTCTGGCAACTCTGTACATCCACCCAACAGGGAGTCAAGAGTGATAGGTTGGGGAAGCGTGTTTACACTTCAGCGACCTTCTGTTTGAGGGCACTGAATTGTATGGCAAATGTTACCAGGCTACAGAGATCACCCATCGAAGAGGTAACTCCGTTTGCTCCAGAGTCCATGTCTCCCAAGGAGAAGAAGATTTTCTTCTCCAGACTGGCTACTCTTAAGGCCATCTCTAACGCCTCTATGAGGCTCCTCTCCTAAGCTATGGAAGGCACTTCTAGAGCAGCCAGTTCAGGCTTCGCTATTAGGCATCATGCCTGGATGAGGCTCTAACTTCTGAGACCTTTGAGGCATCCTTCACGAATGACGCCTTTGACAGGTCGACCTTGTTCGGCCCATCCATGAAGGACACTCTGACTCAGTGTGAGAAGGTTGGCAAGACCCTGTCTGCCATTGGGATCTGCTTCTCTACTTCTCAGTGATCCTACTTCAGGTATCAGAGAGGTAGTAAGAAGCTGTGGTTCTGGAAGTCCAGGGATTTCCATCAGGATGCACTGGAAGACTCTTCCTGTAGACGTAGTCCGGGGAATGATATATTCAGACACCTCCTTAGAGGCAAAAGGTCTCCAAGGGACCAAGGGTCTCAGAACTCTCATCTGGACAGACCCTTTCAGTGGCCCTGAAGTGTTGCCCAACTGCTCTGCCCTGGAGGCAGTTGGGGGTCACTTTTCCTTATACCCATCAGCCTGGGAAGCCATCATGACAGATCGATGGGTACTGAGAATAATATCCAGGGGTTATTCGATCCCCTTCCTTCATCCCCCATAATCCCAGAAAATTCTTCCAGATGTTCCACCCACTCATAGGGATGCAGCCAATTTAGAAATATCCAAACTGCTTATCAAGCGAGTCATCCAGCCTGTCCCCCCAGAACTGTCCAGATCGGGTGTCTACTAAAGGTTCTTTTTGGTGCCTAAAAAGATGAGGGGACACAGACCCATATTGGACTTGATCTGTCTAAACAAGTTTGTTGCCAAGATGAAGTTCCAGATACTTACCATTCAATCCATCCTTCCCTACCTGCATTAGGACTTCTGGATGCACTCAGTGGACCTCCAAGACGCATATTACCATGTAAAGATGGAGAAGTGACACAGGAGGTTCCTACACTTCCGGTAAGGAGCCAGGCATTTCCATTTCAGGGTACTCCCCTTTGGTCTCACCACAGCCCCCAGGATGTTCGCCAAAGGGTAGCAGTACTTGCAGTGCATCTCAGACTGCAGGGAATACAGGTTTTTCCCTACCTGAACGACTGGCTCCTAGTTGCACCCACCAGGCATCAGCTTCTTCTATCCAGAGACTAGTTTCCTCCAGTCGGCTTCAACTTTGGGCATCATGATAAACTTTCCAAAATCCAAGTTGGAACCCTTTTGTTTTCTGGAATTTAGAACTTCCACTGAGTGACCTCTCAAACCTCTTGTATCAGAGACGCATGGGATATATGTAAATGGACCCTTATGAACATCAGGTGTTTCAGCTATATGGCGATTCTGAATGTCCTTGACTTTTTTCTTTTTAAGTTGTTTTAATGGGCAATCAAACCAGCTTTTACTGCTTGGTTTTTCTGTGTGGCCTTCTCACTCTTTGTTTTAGTTTGTTAGTTGGGATATTTTGCAGTCACCCTAATGGTAATGGACATCAGCTGGGTATAACAGGCCTGTGTTTCTTATGCTTAGTCAAACATCTGCTTGTGCTGTGCTGTGCTGATGAGGTCATAAGAAGGCCGAAATATGCATATCCACAGCTAGTGGGGTTTGGCTTTATTGGCCTGAAATTGTCCATTAAAACAACTTAAAAAGAAAAAAAGTCATGGGCATTCAGAATTGTCATATAGCTGAAACAATTGATGTTCATACGAGTCATTTGCATATATCCCACGTGCCTCTGATACAAGAGGTTTGAGAGGTCATTCAGTGGAAGTTCTAGCATGGCTGGAGTTTTCATTTAGTTTTTACTGATTGTTTTTTTCTGTGTGACCTTCTCACTCTTTATTTTTAGGTTGTTAGTTGGGATATTTTGCAGTCACGCTAATGGTAATGGTAATGGACATCAGCTGGATAACAGCCCTGTGTTTCTTATGCTTAGTCAAGCACTCTGCCTGTGTTGTACTGATGAGATCAAAAGAAGGCCGAAACATGCATATCCACAGCTAGTGGGTTTTGGTTTTATTGGCCTGAAATTGTCCATTAAATCGACTTAAAAAGAAAAAAGTCATGGGGATTCAGATTCGCCATATAGCTGAAACACCTGATGTTCATAAGGGTCATTTGCATATATCCCATGTGCCTCTGATACAAGAGGTTTGAGAGGTCACTCTGTGGAAGTTCTAGCTTGGCTGGACTTTTCATTTAGTTTTTACCAATTGTTTTATTTTCTGTGTGACCTTCTCACTCTTTGTTTTAGTTCTCTGGAATTTATCAGAGCATGGCTAAACATTTCTCTGTCCAAGGTCTTCCTCACCAAAGACAGGATTTACTGTCCTCGGTTTCATGTTCATGTTATTCTTGAAGCTTCTCTTCCCTCAGCAGCTCAGATTCTTCAAGTCCTGGGGTCCATGGCAGCAACCATCATTATTCTACCCCTTGCAAGACTACAGATGCATATCCTTCAGTGGACCCTAACTGTACAATGGTCACTTCTGGACAAACCTCTGTCTCTTCCCATTCGCCTGTCCAAAACCTGCAAATGTCCCTTCTGTGGTGGTTAGATTCCCAGAACTTGACAGAAGGTCGCCCCTTCTTGGCTCACGCTCCTGTAGCCACAGTCACCATGGACACCTCCTGGCACGGGTGGGTGCATTGGCTGGGACGGACTGTTCAAGGGACATGGTCAACTTTAGAGACTAGCTTACACATCAGTGTTGTGGAGATGAGGGCAGTGCTTCTGGTGTTGCAGGCACTTCATTCATTTCTCCCTGAGGAATGATTATGATACAGACGGACAACATATCAGTGTCTGGTATATCAACAAGCAGGGAGGAACTAGATCATATCCCCTGTGCCAAGACGCTATGAGATTGTGGGAATGGGCAGTTTCCTCGGACTGCTTTCTTGTCGCAATGCACATTCCGGGGAGTTCCAACATCTTGGCGGACAAACTCAGCAGGACCATGTGGTCTCCTCACGAATGGTCAATGAAACAGTCAGTGGCGGACATGATCTTTCAGAAATGGGGTCAACCTTGCGATCTCTTCACCTCTCCTTCTAACGCCAAGTGCAGCAAGTTCTTCAGCCTGATTCCCCCCAAAGGAGGGCTTCACAGTTCATGCTTGGCCCCCAGTCTGCTGTATGCTTACCCTCCTCTTCCTCTTATGTCGAAATTTTGTCAGAATTCAAAAAGGTCAAGGTGCTGAGTGATCCTCATTGCTCCTTTCTGGTCTCTCAGGTTTGGTTTCCTCTTGTTTGGTCTGACAGTGTCAGCCCTCCATGACTTCTGAATCCTTGTTTAGATGTCATATCCAATCCAGAGGACGATTAACATCCATCTGAAAAACCTGAAGCTCATGTCTTGGCTTCTGTAGTTCCAATGATGGCTAGAGTTCCTGGGCTTTCCTGTCCTGTGAAGCACATTTGCTTTCTGCTCACAAGTCATCTACCAAAAAGATTTATGCTAGCAAATATTAGAGGTTTTCCATTTGGGTATCACAGCATTGTATTAATCCTTTTACTGCCTTGATACCTTCGGTCTTAGAGTTCCTGGCCTGTATCTTCAACCAAGGAGCAAGTTCCTCTGCAGTTAAAATCCAACTTGCTCTCATTTCCCATTTACCATGTAGGACTTAAGGACTCATCTTTAGCTGCTTCCAGATTGTGCAAAACCTTTTTGAAAGGTACATTCCTCTTACTGCCACCAGTTAAGGATCTTACTCCCCCTTGGGACCTAACTTTTGTGCTACAAGTGCTGGTGTCATCACCCTTCGAACCATTGGCAAAGGTGGATCTACAGTATATGTCTTGGAAGACCACTTTACTAGTGGCCCTGACCTCATCTAAGCATTTTTTGGAGTTACAAGCCCTTTGCATTAAGCCTCCGTACCTCATATTCCATAAGGACCGTGTCTCTCTTGGACCAAACCTCTCCTTCATGCCCAAGGTCCCTTCTGAAACAAACATTAATCAGATCATTCACCTTCCTGTTTTCTTTCCAGAGTTCCAGAACAAAAGGGACTATCAGTTACATATGCTTGACATACATAAGCAGCTCTATTTCTACCTAGCTAGAACCAAAACTTTCAGAAAGTCCAGTCAATTATTTGTCTCATATTCTAAAGCCAGATTGGGATCTCCCATCTCCAAAGTAACCATTGCCAACTGGATTGCTAAATGTATCACATTTATTTATGACTAGTATGGTGTTTCTCTTCCTTTCTCAGTGAAAGCACATTCTACCAGAGCAGTCTCTACTCCATCAGCTTTTTCATCCATGGGCTAGGTCTCACACCTTCCTATCCCACTACAAATTGGATATTTTATCCTGGAACAGTGTCTCCTTTGGTTTTGACGTGCTCTAAAATATCTTTCCATAGGGCCTCCCAGGGTACAAGTAGCTGGGGACTCTGTCCCACAGATTGAAGATCAAAGGAAGACAACAGTTTCAGATAAAGAAGTTATGTACTCACCATAATGTTCCATTTGAATTGTTGCTCTTCATTTGTCTTCACCCTTCCCTCCCTCAGTCCCACTTCCTTAGTCAATTAATCTGGCAGACGGAGCCTCCCACCTTTTTTCTCTGATCTGCTTTTGGGGTGGGTGTGTGGCAGTAGTGATATCTCCGTGCTATCTTGAGCAGGTGCTTGGATTTCAGGCAAACTCGATCTGAGGTAGTGAGGGAGAGGGGCATTATGGGTAGGGAAGGAGCTCAGTTTCATCACCGTAGCTTGGATATGGCCGGCTTGGTACCGATGTTGGTGCCTATACCCCACAGGTTGAAAACAAATGAAGAGCAACAATTCAGATGGAATGTTATGGTGAGTACATGACTTCTTTTTTTCACCCTTTGAATTACTATATGGGCATAGGGTGAGGGAGTTCCTTGATTTTAATCGTGATGAATGGGAGGGTTGTTGTGAGTCCCACAAGGATTCTGTTGTGGCATATGTCCTAAACCTCAGGACAAGGCTTAGGGAGCTCATGGGCTTGGCCCTGGAGAATCTGGCAGGAGCCTAACAGACAGAACAAGGTCTGATATGACAGTAATGCATGATCCAGAGAGTATGGTGTGGGACAGCAGGTTATTGTGCTCATTTCTATCACACATAATAAGTTGCAGGCAGCTGGGAGGGACCATTGAAAGTGGTAAGGAAGGTGAGTGATGTTAACTACATGGTAGAACTGCTAGGAGGGAGGCAAGGACACAAATTGTACCATGTTAACATGATGCAGCCTTACCGTGATATGGAGGCCCTTGTGCTGAGTATTTGCAGTGGATAGCAGGAGGAATATGGTGGGATCTGGTGACTGATCTCCTCAGTGAGACTTGGACTGACACCTCAGTGGAAGGGGTAGCAATGTCCCAGCGGCTATCCCCTACCCAGGTTTGAGAAATCTGAGTAGTGTTAAAGGAGTATGGGGACATGTTCACTAGGTAACCAGGGTGCAGCTACCTGGAGCAGAACCATGTGGATACAGGGTCCCAAAGACCTATCAAGCAGGCCCCTTGCAGTGTGTCTGAGCAAGTCAGACAGACTCTGAGGGAGGAGATATAGGAGATGTTGGAATTAGGAGTAATCCAGGAGTCCAGCAGTCCCCAGGCCTACCCATTGGTGCTGGTACTAAAGAAGGATGGCAGCACCAAGTTCTGCATGGACTACAGAAGACTAAATATTCACACAGTGTCAGATGCTTACCCCATACCTAGGATAGATGAAGCCTTAGAGAAGCTGGGTGGGGCTAAGTTTCTGACCACTATTGATCTGACCAAGGGTTACTGGCAGGTGTCTTTGACTCCCAACGATAGAGAGAGGTCAGCCTTTGTGACTCCTTTTAGCTTGTATGAGTTCACAAAGATGCCCTTTGGATGAAAAATACCCCAGCAACTTTCCAGAGGTTGGTAGAAGAAGGGGGCACAGCAGGTAAATCTGTGCCAGCCTTTCCCAGGTGTGTGTGTGTGTGTGTCAGCTACTTGGAGCAGAGACATGAACCATTGGATTCACAGAGAGGGTGCTGGAGGACTTGGCTTGAACACTCAGCTGAGGACTTAACCTTGTAGCTGTGGTACTGTGGAGCCTTATTGGGGTGCTGGAGGGAAACAGATATAAAGAAATCCAGACCCCGGACTAACTGCATTTCCTGTGTGCTCTTAGGGAAATTGTACTTGGTGCAGAGAGCTGCATCTGGAAATATTGTGTGTATCTATTTCCCTGAAAGCGAATGTTCCCCACAGGTGTCAGTGTTGAGGATTGAGGCTCCTTGATTACTGGCCTAGTGTGGGGATGTCACACAGTCTACCTCCCTAGGCTCTTTTCTTCCCACAATATGTCTACCTCTCAATCACACTGTTGTATCTATTGCATATTGTACATATGTACACCATTTTCTAATAGTAGATCAAATATATTTTATCATGACATGCATTTTACTCAGATTGTCTACAGGATGTATTACTGTAACTTAAAACTGTCACTAGTGTTGTTTATGGTATATCTGTTAAATTGCACCATCTGTATTTCTAATGTATTTGCTTTTATATTTTGGATAACTGGATCAGGGGAAACCATATTCCTAATTACATCTGTTCACAAGTCTGTATTAATTTACCTTTTACATTGTTGATAGTGTGGCTCAGTGAAACTGTTTCTTATTGCATGTCTTTGGACTGGACCCACCTACGTGGTTATCAAATAATAAATAGTGGAATTGAAACTGGTTGACGAAAACAAAAAATCAGAGAGTGCTGAAGAGCATAAAAGTTATTTTAGCAGCATTACAGGTTTTAGATAACAAAGAAAATGAACCAGAACAGAAGATCCACATAATAACCGATTGAGATGTGTAGCAATGGTGAAAAAGAGCAGTTAACAAGTAACAAAGCTTTGGCAGGATGAAAGGGGCAGCCCTCTATGTACAGAATGCATGATTGGCAGATCCTGATTGTTCCTCAGTGCAATACTGACATTCAGACCCAAATGGCTCCAAGATCATTGGAGCCAAAAGGATTCCTTAACTGTGTTTTTTTTTCCAAACACCTTTACTGAATTATCACTTGTGACATAGGCAAATTTGCATTCATATGAAAGTAATCGGACTATATTAGTTTAACAATCATTATACTTCACATATATTGCTATATTTCATATAAACTAAGGAGTATTACATACATTATTCAATTCCTGCTTTTTTTAACAAGAAACATCTTTATTAAACCATCATCTACTACATATGCAATCATACATTTATATAAATAAAAACAAACCACATTGACATGATCCTTGTTGCAAGCATTTTGCATCACAAGCCATACTAACACAATGCCAGTTGCAAACATTATATATCAGTTATAATCTACTCAATTTTTTCTCACTCAAACATTACATAGCTCACTTACGCCCTGGTGCCTTTAAACCTCATTCCTCCCTTGTATGTATTATTCCCACAATTCCTATTTTTTCCTATGTAGTTTGCTCGTACCCCTTTATCCACTTGTTTTATCTCTGTTACTGTATTCAGTACTTCCTGTATAGTTGGTTTAGATTTTGATTTCCAGTTTCTAGTAATTGCTTTTTGGCAGCCACCATTATTAGAAACAACAAGGCCTTACCATATCTAGGCAATTCCAATTCTGTATCATAGCTCAGAAAAATCATCTCCCTCATCAGACCAATCTGCCCACCCAGCATCTCTGACAGTGCATCTTTTACACTTCCAACATTTGCTGTCTACCTGAAAAATTCTCTGGAGTCTACTTGGGGTATAAAAATAACTATGTAAACATTTCCAGGCAAAAGTTCTAAATCTTCTAGATTTTGTTGCATATTTGGGAGACATGCATATTATCCTCTCATTGTTTTTTATTTTTTTTTGTGAATTGCTTATCCAATATCTCTTCCCTATCCTTTCTAATCTCCTCTAATTGATTCTTAGAATTATCATGCAATATGTTATATGCTGTACTGATTATTCTTTTTTTCAATGTCAACTTCTGTTCTAGATTCTATTAAAAACTCTACCAGTGCTGGCCTTTCGTTTAGGGCCCCCCTATTTCTTTCTCTTTGTCTATAATCTGATATCAATCCCTGATAGGCAAGGCAAACTCTAACCTGCTGTCCAGATAAATTCTTGGCATCTTCCCATTCTATTATCTTTCCCTCTCTATTTGCTCCCAATACCTTGGTTCCTTTGCCAGATTTCTCCAATAAATGCCAGCCTCCTGTTCCTATTGTCTGTATCCCTAATTACAGTCATCCCTATTGGCAGAATCTCCTTTCTCCACTCCCATGTTAGTTTAGAATACTTTCTGCTACTGTATGGATTTAATATTCTGTATAATTATTGGTATTCTCCTTAAAGGCCTGCATCCAAAATCCCAGTCTCTTCTTGTTTCATGCCAGAGCTGAAGTGCTGGTGTCAGATCTAGAGGAACAGTTTTGACTGTGAGGGTTTTGGAGCCATCCCTTCCTCTTGGAGCCTCATCGCTGGATAGCTCAGCACTGGTGTCACCCTCTGATCCAAGCCGAGTGGAGTTCTGGGGTTTGCCTGGAGAGGTTGTTTCAGATCAGAAACTTCACCAAACTCCACTACTCCACTTCGTCACCAATAAAAAGCAAAAGGAAGTCCGCTAGCTAAATACTATAAAGGGTATCCTCATATATTGCTCAAGCCCCAACGCCAATACTTTGAATCTCCAAAAAGACAAATGAAATGTTCAGTAGATGGTAACGAGCATTTAATAAAACACCAAAACAAACGTACAACACATACAAAGGATTGAGCGCGCTTTCATCTATTCCTTCTAGACTTCATCAGAATCCATAAATGCCAGTGTAAAAATGCTCTTAAATACTTAATCACCTGATTGATAAATTAATTAACAAATCAATTAAGTGGGTTGTCTTGTTAAAGAAAGTATTATGGCTCAATACAGTTTATATAAACCGATACTAAAAACACCTATACTATAAACTGTAAAACAACATAACCTTGTCTAAAAACTTTTTACTAAAGACACAACTTACTTAATCAACCTTATATAATATATAATATAATGTAATATACACCTTAATACATTCTAAAAAATAATAAACAAATATATATATATGTGTGTATATATAATGTATATCAACTCCAAATGTATAAATATATATGTATGTGTAAAAAACATATCATAAAATAAAAAATATATAAAAAATATGTCAAATACAAAGAAAAAGAAAAACACATAATATTGTACTGTAGTGGTCCTTATATAATATATTTATATACATATTAATGTATAAATAGTGTAAAATCTGGTAATTAGGTCAATTTAGGGTTGTTGGATAATAATTTCAGAGCTGGTTTTATGGAAATGTGATCATTCATCCCATGGGATCCACAGGCATCCAGCCTGAGTTGCCATATCATCTCTCTGTATTCGAGGAGGGACTCCCAATCACCCCCTCTTTCACTTCTCTTAACCTCCTCAAGAACCCAGAATTTGATATTGGCCTTGTTACATACTTCAGTGTGTCTAAAGAGGGCATTGTTATCGTTCTTTTTATTGATATCCCTTATATGTTCATATACCCTTTGCTTTAACTTACGTTCGGTCTTTCCGACGTAATATTTTCCACAGGTCAAGCAAAGGGCAAGATAAACCACACCTTGAGTGTGGCAATTGTGATAACCCAAACTTTTCAATTTTAAATTCAATCTCTCTATCCATAACATTTTTTCCCCCAATATGAAAGTGCATTGCCCACACCTTCCACACTTGTAAGTTCCCACTTTTTTCTCCGTTCCACTTCCATAAAGGGCCTTTTTCCTTTCAAAAAGCTTCTTAAAATTATTGTTCTTCCTGTATCCAAAAATCAACCGCTGTTGAAAAATGGGAACTTCCACACATGTTTTAGAAAACATCCTCCATACTTCATTAATGCCCTTTTGTAACCAATGTACCCCTTTGTAATATGTAACCATAAGGCGTGGTGTGTTATTCTCTTTTGATGATTTATTTGTAGTACCTGAGGGATTGTCTATTTGGGGTCCCAGTGTATCAAAATCATATGCCAATAATGGCCGAAAATGCGTATTCCGCTTTCTCATGACCTCCCTTTTGACATTCTTGATGAGCCTAAGTGGGTACCCCCTGTCCATAAAGAAACTTTGTATTAAATCCATTTCTTCTATACATGCCCCTTCCTCACTGGTCATTCGGGAGGCCCTGATCATTTGGCCCTTAACTATATTCCGCCTAAGATATAGTGGGTGGTCACTCTCAAAGTGTACATAGGAATTGGAAAAACATTCCTTTCTAAAAACACGAGATTCGTATTTCCTACATAGTTTATTTTTGGTAATAGTTACGTCCAAATAGTTAATATAGTCATTATTATATTGGTAAGTAAATTCCAAAAAGGTTGTAGTCGTATGAAGATAGTCAATAAATTCCCCAACCTGTTCAACTGTCCCTTTCCACACTACCAGGATGTCATCCAGGAACCTAAAATATGTGGCAATATAAACCCAAAATTTGGACTTGAAAACATATTCTAGCTCCCAGAATAACATAATAATATTAGCATAGGTGGGGGCACATGAGGAGCCCATTGCCACCCCTCCTATCTGATGGTATATGTCACCCTGGAAGAACAAGAAATTATTCCTCAAAACCAGTTCCATATTTTCAAGAATTAACCTAAAATCGGTTGTATCACCCAAATTGAATTCTACTAACATATGTTCGAACCATCTTAACCCTGTATCGTGAGGTATGACAGAAAATAAATCCCGGACATCAATAGTCACAAAAATAAAATAATCATTATATGGAACCTCTCTAAATTTTGTAAGAAGGTCCCATGAATCAACTAAAATGTGTCTATAGTTCTTATAAAAGTTTTTTAACTTAGCGTCTATAAATATGGCAAGGGGCTGTGTTTTTGAACACTGTGAGGTTACTATAGGCCTAAGGGGGGGATTATGTACATCCTTATGGATTTTGGGAATACCAAAAATTTCCGGAATGACTGGTTTAGTTACTTTGAAGTAATTATACAGGTCAATATTTATTAAACCCTGTAGCAAGTTGTCCTCAAGCCAATAATCAATTTTCGTGTAACAGATGTTCATCTCATTCCTAGATGCAAGTCGGTATCTGTCCCCTTGATTGAGGATTTCTCTCATCCTACTAGTGTAATCCCAATGGTCCATTAGGACCACCCCTCCCCCCTTATCAGGTTTCATAATCCTTATTTTGTCATTTCCTTGTAACCACTTCAAAATAGACACTTCTTCCCTTGTCATATTACTAAATACTTCTACTCCGTCATTTCCTTGATACCGTTCCCTAATCATGTGCAAAACTTGCTTTTCAAAATTAGCAATGTCGTGTTGTAAGGGGGGATTAAGAACACTTTTCCTTTTAAAAGTGTTTGAATGCATATCCACACTTTGTCCAAACATATTCTTAAAGTGTAACTTTCTTGTAAATAACTTCACATCAAGTAATAGGTCCTCTAATTTGGGCTTTTTTATAGGAATAAATGAAAATCCCTTAGTAAAAAGTCCAAAAAAAGTCCAAAAAAAGCTGGCCTTTCGTTTAGGGCCCCCCTATTTCTTTCTCTTTGTCTATAATCTGATATCAATCCCTGATAGGCAAGGCAAACTCTAACCTGCTGTCCAGATAAATTCTTGGCATCTTCCCATTCTATTATCTTTCCCTCTCTATTTGCTCCCAATACCTTGGTTCCTTTGCCAGATTTCTCCAATAAATGCCAGCCTCCTGTTCCTATTGTCTGTATCCCTAATTACAGTCATCCCTATTGGCAGAATCTCCTTTCTCCACTCCCATGTTAGTTTAGAATACTTTCTGCTACTGTATGGATTTAATATTCTGTATAATTATTGGTATTCTCCTTAAAGGCCTGCATCCAAAATCCCAGTCTCTTCTTGTTTCATGCCAGAGCTGAAGTGCTGGTGTCAGATCTAGAGGAACAGTTTTGACTGTGAGGGTTTTGGAGCCATCCCTTCCTCTTGGAGCCTCATCGCTGGATAGCTCAGCACTGGTGTCACCCTCTGATCCAAGCCGAGTGGAGTTCTGGGGTTTGCCTGGAGAGGTTGTTTCAGATCCCCACCAGACTAATTTTGAGATCTACTTCAGCTTTGGCATTTGAAGCTGTCAAGAGAGTAGTTTTCTGATTGGACAAGTGGAGTTCTCTTTCTAGCTCGGTTCTTTACCTGCCTCCCAAAGTACACCCCTTGGTCCTGATCTTCTCATCTGGTACACTTAGGACAGCCAGATCTGTCAAGTCTTGAGTCAGCCCATATAGGGGACTTGCAGATCTCTTCCAAGTCTTCTCCGGAACAACCCACAGTGTAGGCATCTCAGAAATATGTGTGTAAAAGGAGGCATGCAGACTCCTCAGTAGTCTCTCACAGAGAACATGGATCTCAGTGATGGGGAGGGGTTCCCCTTATCCTCTCTTGAGGATGCTTCATTTGGGAAATTCTCGAATTCTTGAGAAAGAAATGTGGATGGTCCATTGACTCCCCCTCCCAAGAGGAGTTAATGTTCCTTGTAGCCTTCAGTTGTATCTCAGCAACATCTTGGGTAGTTTCCCCCACTGATGAGATGGTGGATCTCATCTCTAAGTGGGCTTGAAAGAGACTGATGTGGGTGAACCAATTCCCGATAAGCCAGACAAATACTTGGTCATTACAAAAGATTGCCAACATTGGAGCAAGAGGACAGCTGCAGATTTCATTTTAGTGGTGGCAGCCAACATAAAGAAAAGCTTAGAGAGGAAATCTGTTTAGTCCATCCTCCTAACATGGAGTCTTGGGAGCAGATTGGACAGATTCTGGAACAGACTTGCACTTCATTTACCTTCACTCTGAGATCAGTTAATTTGGCACATATTATAAGATTTCAGAGGGTTTTGACTAAAGAAATCTCCAAGTCCCTCTCTGTGTCTGTATCTGTAGAAGACAAGAAAACCTTGGACTCTCAGCCACCCTTCAATAACTGTCCAGTGTCTCAATGCATCTTATTTCCAAAGCTACCGAAAGTGCTTAAAGACCTGGATGTATGGATATTACCGAAAGGAGACATGTCTGGATACTCTTGTGTGACTTTGTGGAGCACTTCAAGTCATCCTTTATTAATGCACTGTTTGATAGCTTAACACTGTTTGGGCCTAAGTGAAAGAAACAGTGACCAGAAGTAAACAGGCTGGAAAGATCCTTTCTGCCATTGGAATCTGGTTTTCTATCCCCCAGGTCTTTTTCTAGACACCAGAAAGGGGGTAAGAAACTATGGTTCTAGAAGTCCTAAGGGTTTTCTCCGGACACTTCTCGAGGCTAACACCCCCTCCTCCTGAGGCAGATGAGGAAGGTGTAATATTAGATATTGACCACAAGGCAGAGTTGGGGCACAAAATCAAGGCTTTAGAGTTCCCTTCACTAAGATGACTTATCAGCAGTCCTGAAGGATTGCCTGATTGCAGTTCTCTGGAGCCAGTTGGTGGGTGATTGTCCCTGCACCCCAGAGCCTGGCTGTCCAATACAAATGATAAATGGGTACAGAGGATAAAAATCAAAGACTGTTTCATCCCCCTTTTGTGCCTTCCCTCAAACTCAAAAAGGTTACCAAATGTCCCACCCAGCAACACTCAATGAAATATAAAAGCTGCTAAAGAAAGGCGTCATCCAATAGGTTCTACCAGACCAGCTATGATCCAGAAGTTTTGGACCACAGCCTCCTCATCCAGTATGTCAAGCAATTAAAGTTGCAGATAGTTATGGTTCACTCCATTCTGCCACTAGTGAGAGTGAATGATTGTATGTGCTCTGTACACTTGCAGGATGTGTACTGCCATATCAAGATGAACATGATATCCAGGTTTCTCTGCTTCTTGCTGGGAGCCAGTCACTTTCATTTCAGAGCCCTTCCATTTTGGTTTCACCACTGCCCACTGGGTGGTCACCAAAAGCATGGCAGTAGTAGCAGCATACCTCATGCTGCAAGAGTTTCAGTTGTTCCCCTATCTGGATGGCTGACTCATGTCCACTCCTTCTAGGGATTGAATTATCCAAGCAAGAGACTCCTTGCTGTGAATTTGCTCAGTGATGGGTATCACAGTCCAAATTCTATCTGGTGCAAGTAATAGAATTAATAGGAGCACACTTGACCACGATTCATCCGGCAGCATAGCTTCCACAGATCAGGTTATCCACACTTCATAATCATGTTCAGGTTGTTTTATTTCATCCCAGAAAACAACATTGAGAATGGTTCTTCATTTACTGAGTTCAGTGGCTGCTCCATCTCTTCAGTCCCTCTCTCCAGATACCACATGAAAGGGTCACTTATTCAGACATTCCTTCTGCCTGGCTTGGACACCTGTGACTGCAAGAATTGGATTGCTTCTAAAACCATCTGGACCTACAAAGCTGATATAATTATATGTTTTTGCACTTGCTTTGACTGTTTCAGTTATATTTATTACTTCTGTTCTGCATGAAACTACATCTGTTTGTTACTGTGCTGCTCTTAGGTTGTTTTAACAGTATTCTGCAAAAGCTGTTCTGAGTTTACCAAAGTTCTTCTGAGTCTGCCAAAATATTTCTAAGTTTTGCAAAGTTTTTGTGCGTTATGAACATTTCTCAGGGTTAGTGAACTTATTTCCAAGGATTCCTGATATTGCAGGAATTCTTACTTCTGTTCTAAAGCATTTGGTACTGCACTTGAGCTCAAAGCTAGTTTGTTTTACATTGGGATGGTTCTTTTGCAGTCTGGTGGGAGCTGATAGCTAAATTCCACCCATCCAAGGTGGGAACTACTGGTTGATAGCTTATTCTGTTTTTGTCTGATTGGCCTGAGGGTTTAACTTTATGAAAGTCTTTCTTCCTGCTGGTATAAAAGCCTTGATGTTGTGCATCGCGTAAATGTAGTTCCCCATGCTTGCATATAAGCAAACCTCTCCAGTTTAAAAACGTGTATAGGAAACGCTCTCCATAGGCTCCCACTGTTCACAGCTGCTCGAAGAGCTGACAGTTTGTGCAGAGGGTTGTATCACTGCAGGTCATCTAATAGTATACTACTAAACACCCTCACTTTGACTTTAAGTGACTCTCCCTCACTCCTTCCCATCTAGAAATTGTATTTCCTTGCCCTACGTAGCATAGGCTAGATTCAGACCTGCCAAATCTAGACTGTTTGGTATCACTGCGTTATTAAACCAGCCATCTTACATTGAGAGGGCCTCCCTGCACCCTTGTGGCAGAAGTGTGTGTAGTTCAGGACCCATCTGAGTTGGGGCATGGTGGAGAAAGGGTTAGTTTAGGGATTTCCCATTAGTGGTTGTGTTAAAACTGTTTAAATTTGCCTGTATATATAAGCCTCGCATTTGCATGGGTTTGTGCTCAGTTTACCGGAGCTGTTCATCGTTTGGAAACTTTAGCTAGAGGTCTGGAGTGCATCTGCACTGAAATCCAAGGCATCCACTGAAAAAAATAAGTATATGTTAAGCCAGCATTGCACTTTTTTATCTCTAATTGAATTATTTCTTCATTTTTGCTTAAGTCCAGTTAGCCCACTTCCTTCCCAAATACCCCATTCAGAAAAGTCTTGCCACAATGGATGGGCAGTTTCCCATAATTTCCTCAGCCAGCTTGATTGATATGGGCATCTTGAGGCAATGCAGCAATTACTTCATGTACACTGACAACCATTTACTCCTAATGCAAACTAACAGCCTATGTGAAAGATACAAATACACTTTGGAATTGAAGTCAATTCTCTCACGTTGAAACAAACCTGACATCAAACAGGTTGTCAACACACATGTTTCACCTCTCACGCAAACCTCACCTCTCACACAATTAAGGTCACGACACATAAACTGATATACGAGGAAGTGCTCACTAAAAGCCTCCCAAAAGAACAGAGGCCTCCCAAATGCACACCACCCACACATATCAACACACACCTCTCTGTACTATTTGAAGAGAGACATAATGGAATTCTCTGTGTCCCAGACAGGTATGTCCCTACCCCTAAGCAGTATCCTCACCAAGGATGATGCCACAGTATAAACATAAAATGATTGACTTCAACAATTAATTCATCTTCTGGTGTCAGTACAGTGGGATCCAGTATCTGTCAGCCTGGGAGGATATGGTAGACTGACCTTGCTGCTTTGCTGGAGATGGTCTGCACCTCTCCCCTCAGGTTTTCAGATACAGGCAAAGGCCCTTGCCTCTCCCATAATGCCTTTTTAGGCAATGTCAGAACAATATATTTTTCAACGTAACAAAATCTAATCAAGGCAAACTCAGGGTCATGGTGCTTAATGCTAGGAGTTTAAACATGAAACGGCACTACCTGGAAGCACTCCTCACCTTAGAGGATGCTGTTGTCTGTGCAGTTATTGAGACATCGTTCAAGGCAACTGAGAGCACCCTGGCTCTGCAAAGCTACAATGCCTTCCACACATTCAGACCTCAAAATGAGTGTGAAGGAATCAAAGGTGGCGGTGTAACCATCCTCATTAAAACCAAATGCACTTCGAGGCTGGTCAAAGAGCATGACTCTCTCGAACTACTGCATGTCCAATTAACTATTAGGAAACTACTATTCCACATCATTGCTACCTATAGATCCCCCCTACCATAAACCATGATATGCACACCACCTACCTTGATTTACTGGAATCCCTCACCATACAGCCCAACACCTTAGTCATGGGAGATTTCAACTATCTTTCCACAGACTAGGGGACATACACGAGCAAAAGCTTGCTCACCCAGAGGTTCCTGGACTTTGTTAGCACAAATGCTCTGGAGCAAATAGTTTGCACCCCAACAAGGGACTCTAATGTTCTGGACTTAGTACTCAGCAACCTGGGGGAGGGTCACTGTACTTCCCTATGCACGATGCCCTTCCTGGTTAGGTCAGACCACAATCAGTCTCATTTGAAGTAACTACTGCAACTGACACCCTCACAGGAACAAAAATTATAAAAAAACTTTACCCAACCCAGATCACATTTCTCACTCATCCGGCCTGCCTTTCCCGGACATTCAAGCCCTCAAATTAGCCACTTGGTTTCTCCACTTCCTATGATGGCTAGTCAGTTCAGGCTTTCTTCCCAAGTGATCTACAGTCATACTTCATCTCTGAGACCATGCTCTAGGAAGATTTACTAAAGGAAATGGAAAGGTTCTCTGTTTGGGCTACTCAAAGGAAGTTAGACCCTTTCTCGGAACCCCTTCCAGTGGTCTTAGACTTTCTAGCCTGTCTTTTTCAGAATGGTGTCAGCTACTCTATCAAAAGTTTAGTTAGCTATTTCTGGTTTCCACATTGGAGAGAATAAGTCCCCTATCGCCTTTCTTAGGTTATCTAAGGCCTTTTGAGGGTACCTTTCTTCTGAGACCTCCTGTTAGAATTCTTACCCATTCTTGGGATATTACTAGTTTACTTCAAGCACTTAGTATACCACCATTTGAATCTGCAGCCAAGGTGGATCTCCATTTCCTAACATGGAAAACATTATTCTTGTTGGTGGTTATTTCTGCTAGGGAAGGTATCAGAACTCCAAGCTCTTTCTTCTAAACCTCTGTATATTGCTTTTCATAAGGACAGAGTTTCCCATTGAACCAGTCCTTCCTTTTTTCCAAAGGTAGTTACTGAGACCAATTTAAATCCAAATATCAATCTTTCAGCCGTACTACATTTGTTGGATGCTTATAGGCAACTCCATTATTACATCCACCATACGAAAACATATAAAGTATGATCAACTTTTTGTGTCCTTTTCCACAAATAGACTCGGTCATGGAGTTTCTAAAGATAGGCTATCGAGATGGTCGCCTGATTGCATCACACGTGTATACAAAGAAAAAGGTTTAGCATTACTTGGATTCATAAAATCTCACTTCAGAAGATCTGTAGCAATGTCAACTGCTTTCTTTTCCAAAGCATCTATTGATGACATTTGTGCAGCTGCCACTTGTTCAAACATTCATACCTTCATATCCCATTGTAAACTGGATTTTCTTTCACGAGGCAGATAACCTTTTGGTTCAGTTGTTCTCTGGAACATGCTTCCATGAATCCATGCAAGCTTTATATTAGCTGGAGACACTGTTCCATCCATTGAGGAATGGACAAACGTTATGTACTTAAAATAAAGATGGATCTGTGTTGTCTGCTTCTGTCCTTCCACCTATCCCCCTGCCTGATTAATGGAATTCATTATTCCTTTATCCTGGTTTGGCCAGACTAACCTATTCTGAAGGCCCTTTAAGCTCTCTTTCTAGCTGCAGATCAGCTTACGAGCATTCTTATTACCTTTGGATAATCTTTTACAGCAGCATTATTATTATTATTAGTAGTAGTAGTAGTGGTAGTAGTACTAGTATCAGGAATTTGTCTGTATTCTTGGGCAAACTCAATCTGAGATAATTGTTGGGTTTTGAATTTGGTTATGGGTAAGGGGAGAAAGCTGAGCTTAGGATCCAAAGTCTTGAGTGGTTGAAAATGGGTCCAAGGTCAGATCAGAAGACCCTTCCATTGTGGAAGGGTGGAAGCAGACAACACAGATCTATCGATCTGATGTTGCCCTTTTCATTCTTCCTCATCGAATGAGTTACGGATCTGACTCTGCCGCATACTTCAGACTTTGGATCCAACTCTCAAGATCCTGCCTCTACCCATGATGCTCTAGTCCATCCCCAACACCCCAGATCTCATTTGCTCCCATCATGCACAGACATGGGACACTACTCATGCAGTTTTAGCTCTTTCTTTGATCTGTCCTTTGGTTTCAGACCCCCAGGGTCTGACTGCTCCAAGAGCATCAGATTCAGATCCAAAGAGAATTACTTCTTCCACTCCGACAGTATTTCTGACCAGTTCTATTCCTGTGTCTTTAGATTGGGATGAGTCCTGGAACAGAAGCATTATCATCGGATCCATGGGGATAGGGTCTACTCCAATGATGTATTCATCCCTGCCCCATGGAGCCTTGGCGCTGGATAGCTCGGGTCCATTTCCCTCCTTAAGGCATGCATCAGGTCAGAGTCGTGATCTACCTATATTAAAACATTTGGCCCTGATGCAGGTGGCCACGGCTTCTTTAGGCCTGTCTGCCTTTGAGGTTTTGAAAAGGGTCTTTTCTCATTCTAAAGATCCAGTCTGTCATCCTCCCTTGAATCCTACCTGTATTCCCTCTTTGGTTGTGAGCTCTGATTCCATCAAACCTATTCCACAAGCCCACTAGGAGATAACTTGAAAGAGGAGGCACATATATTCCCCCTTGGAATCTCTCACTGAAGATACTGATGTCTAGGAAGAGGAAGGATCCCGCAGATCATCACCTAATGATGTCTCATTTGGAGACATTTTAGTGATCCTTAAACAAAAAGGTGGTTGGTCCTCAAACAGGCCTTCTGCAGAGGTGTCAGTATTTCTGGAGGCTTTTGGTGCTGGCCTATCTATGTCTTGAGTGATTCCCCTGGCTGATAAGTTAATTGATATGGTTTCTCACTGGGCATGGAAGGAGAAGGATTCCGTTGAACCTTTCCCACATTGCCCAGACAAGTTTTTATCCCTGACAAAGGAGAAACCCCACTGGATCAAAGGAGTCACTGTCTATACAGTGGTTGTGGTGGCAGCTTCTCTGGCCATCCCCCAACAGAGAGTTTAGGGTACTGGACAGATATGGAAAGCATGTATTTGCTTCAGCAACCTTCGCCCTGAGGTACCTGAACTACCTGGCACACTTTACAAGGATAGAGAGAGATTTGACAAAAGAACTATCAAACTCGGTCTCTGAGTCCATGTCTACAGAGGCTTTCAAAAGATCATCTTGTAAGCTGGCCACTGTTTTGTCAATTTCCAATGTGTCCATGAAGTTAATCTCTCATGCAGCAAAAGATGCCTCACAGGTGGCCGGTTCAGGCTTTGCTGTAAGGAAACATGCCTGGATGTGGCTGTGCTACTTTGCAGATATCATATCTTCTTTCATCAATGCTCCCTTTGATAGAACATTCTAATTTGGCCCTTCTGTGAAAGAAACACTTACCCACAGTCAACAGGAAGGAAAGATCCTGTCTAACGTAAGAAATACGTTTTTTACCCCTCAAGGAATCAGAGAGGTGGCAAGAAAATGTTCTTCTGCAAATCCTAGGGAGCTTTCCAGGACTCACGTGAAGGCAACTCCTTCAGGGACAGAGGAGGGAGTTCTAACAGAAGATGCTGCCATTGAGGCAGAGGAAACCGCAAAGTCAGGTTTCAGAGATTTCTTTTCAGCGCTTCTGATGTGTTGCCTGAATGCCCACTTCTGGATGCAGTCGGGGGGGGGGGGTTATCCTTGCACCCAGATGCCTGGACATCTATAACAAAATATACTTAGGTGCTAAAAATAAGATCCAAAGGTTACTTCATAGCCTTTTTCCAGACCTATTTTCCACCCAGTCAGAGGAAAGCTGCAGCACAAGAAATTAAAAAGCTGCTAAACAAGAGAGTCATCCAGGAGGTTCCACCAGACCAAACAGGATTCGGAACCTACATTTTTTTTAGTGCCAAAAAAGACAGGAGACTTTAGACCAGTTCTGGAACTAAACAAATTAAATCCATTTGTGAAGAAGTCAAAGTTTTGAATGGTCATGTTTCAGTCCATTCTGATGTTTCTATGCAAGGACGATTGGATGAGCTACATAGGTCTTCAGGACATATACCATCACATCAAAATAGACAGGTGCTCCCAGAGACACATTTACACTTTTGGCTGGGAGCCAGTCACAGCCAATTCAGAGCCCTGCACTTTGGACTCACCACAGCCCCAGGGTGTTTATCAAGTGTATGGAAGTGGTGGCATCTCATTCGAGACTAAAAGGATTATGAATGTTTCCATATCTAGATGTGTGGCTTCTCACCACCCCTACCATGCATCTCCTATAGCAGTCCAAGGATTATTTGCTCCAGTTTTTTCACTCACTAGGTATAATAGTCAATTTTGCAAAATCAGATCTGACACCAGTACAGAGCCTGGAGTTTATAGGTGCATGGCTGAACATAACAACTCAGGTTGTTTCCTTATCTTCTCACCGTATAGACACACTCAGATCTCAAGTTCATCTAATTCTATCTCACCCTGCTCCTCCTGCCAGACTAATTCTTCAAGCTTTAGGTTCCGTGGCAGCGGCAGTATTTCTAGTCCCTTTAGCACTCTAATTTTTGTGTCCTTCAATGGACTTTAGCTGTTCAGTGGTCTTTTCTTTGACAACCTCTGTCTCTTCCAGTCAAGCTTACCCAAATATCCAAACACCATATTCACTGGTGAATCCAGTCAGGCGACTTTTACCTAGGTCAGCTTTTAGTTCTTCCTCCCTCTTGGCCACAGTGACTACGGACACCTCCCATTTGTGGTGGAGAGGCATTACTTGGGAAGGACGGTCCAAAGCATCTGGTCTCTCCTATAGACCAATTAGAATATCATTGCTCTGTAGGTGAGAGCAGTCCTTTTAGCATTGCAGGCATTTCAAGATGCTCTTCCTCTGGGGACTATTGCAATTTATATATTTCTATACAATTTTGGACTTTGAAACCACTAATTTAACCGTTTCCACAACTGCTTTTAGGTGTGGTACTTTTGCAATTCAAACAGACAACATGTCTGTAGTCTGGTACATCAGCAGGCAAGGGGGAACCTGGTCTTACCCCCTTCGCCGAGAAGCTATGAGAGTGCTCAAATGAGCGATGTCCTTCAACCACTTTCTAGTATAAATACACATTCTGGGAAAATCCAGAGTACTAGCAGACAAACTAAGAAGGTCCATTCTGATGCCTCATGAGTGGTCTCTCAGTCAATCAGTGGTGGAAAAGATTTTCTGTCATTGGAGCCACCCTTGCTGTGACCTCTTTGCATATCCCCACAAGTGCAGCAGGTATTTTGCCCTGATCCCCCCTCAGGGGGTGTCTTTGAGAGATGCTGTAGTCCATGTTTGGGCATCCTGTCTCCTTTACGCCTATCGCCCACTACCTCTGATCCCAACATTTTTACAAAAAGCAATTTGGTTGAAGAGCTGAGTCATCCTCATTGCCCCTTTCTGGCCTCACCAGGTGTGGTTCCCCCTTCCTTTAGTCTAATCTTCGTTATCCTTTCTGGATTCTAGACCCAATTCCAGACCTTCTGTTAAACCTATTGGGATGAATCATCCCAGCCCTCAAGCTAACCACATTTTTTTTTCAATTCCACTAATATCCCATTCAGCTCAGGCTTTCCTCCCCAGTATGTGCCATATCATTATCCTCGCAAAAAGACTCTACCAAAAGGATTTACAAGACTAAATGTAAACAATTTTTGTTTTGGGCTCTGAGAAACAACATTGACCCTTTTACTGCCCTGTCTCTGCTGTACTAAATTTTCTAGCTTCCTTTTCAAAGAAGGTGCTAGTTTTTCCACTATTAATGTTCAATTGGCAGCCATATCAAATTTTTTTGCAGGGTACAAAAACTATTGTTTGGCTGCTTCTAAGTTATGTAATGCTTTCTTAAAAGGCACCTTCCTACTTAGACCTCCAGTAAAGGATCCATTACCTCCCTGGGATTTGACACAGTGGTTCTCCAGGGTTTGATTCAGCAACCCTTTGAACCTTCAGTAAAAAATGGATTAAAGTATCTGTCTTGGAAAATAGCCTTTTTAGTGGTTATCACTTCTGCTAAACGATCTCTGAACTCCAGCCTCTTTAATCAAAGACTCTCTAATGATCTTTCATAAAGACAGAGTTATTTTATGAACTAACCCTTTTTTTCCTAAAGTGGCTTCTGA
Organism: Protopterus annectens; assembly: GCF_019279795.1. Lineage (NCBI taxonomy): Eukaryota > Metazoa > Chordata > Ceratodontiformes > Protopteridae > Protopterus > Protopterus annectens. The sequence continues at coordinate 259,032,655 of NC_056746.1, read as the reverse complement.
ATCTTGCATTAACCAAGCTATTCATTTACCAGTCTTCTTTGCAAAGTTTTCAAACAAGGGAGAATGCATGCTATATCTTCTGGGTGTGCATAGACAATTACGTTTCTATTTATACAGAACAAAAGAATATAGAAAATCATACCAGCTTTTCATCTCATTTTCATTAAGTCAGCTAGGTTATTCAGTTTCTAAAGTTACTTTGGCTGAATGGGTAACTAATTGCATTTCCTGGATTTATTTCCAACAGAGCCTTTCCCTACCAAGACCACCTAAAGCCCACTCAACTAGATCCATGGACACTTCATCTGCTTTTTGGTCAAGGACTTCTATCAGTGATATTTGTGCAACAGCAACATGGTCCAATGCTTATACTTCATACTCATTACAAATTGGACTTAATTTCAAGAAGTAGAGCTGCCTTTGATTCAGCAATTCTTTCGAATATCCTGCCATGAGGGCCACCCAAGATATACATAGCTGGGGACTCTGTCCCATTCATTGAGGAAGAATGAAAAGGAAACCATCCGATTTAAGTTATGTACTCACGATAACTAGGCATCTGTGTTGTCCATTTTCATTCTAATTATTTATGATTTATAATTTTGGGAAGTACATAATTTCATTTTTGGAATTTGAAGGTGACTAAAAATACACAATGGAGGTGGAACAATTTCCTTTTGTACTTTCTGAGGATAAAGATAAAACACAGTAGTTGCCAAGCAGTCTGTTTGGTTGCACATATGACTGAATGCTGATAGGCACCGAGTCACCTGTGTATGCTACTTTGTCCTTGGGTATTGATTGAATGCAAAAGTTATATGCTGATGTGCAAGTATTATACAGGACGATGGCAGTTTTTTGGTAAGCAGATATTTTCCTATGCTTAATACAATGATGATGTCATAATATATCCTGGTATGGGCCTGGTGCCCCTGTAAATACAAGGCTTAGAGAAAATCCAGAATTGTGCCAAAAAGTATATCGTATGAAGATATGTGACTACTGCAAAAGGCTTCTTAACATCTCAGCTGATATCTCAACTTCATGTCTGTTATTTACGTAGATTTTTTTTTTTTACTTTGATATTGGTGATCTTACTCCAAATATGGGACTTTTAAAATGAACACTCTAGAAGATGCAACATTCTGAACTATATCAGGTACTTCATATCCAATAAAGAATTCAGCATTTGAATATTTTACAGTTTCATGTTTGGGGTTCAGCTCATCTGATTGTATTAACTAAACATAATTATTACTTTGACAAGAATCTTATTATTGCAGTGTTTTTCTTTATTTAAAAAGAAATACTTTCATCATCTAGCCTCATATTCATCATCTTTAATAGATCATTTTATCAATTCTATCATTGCAGGCCACAGAATTGTCAACAAAGAAAATCTAATCATACTCAGTCTGAACAAAGCCCTCAGGAGACAGATCTTTGCAGACCACCAGCTACACTAATTGCCACCACCAAAGGTAAAATTTACTCTTAAGATTATCATATTTCAATGATATGATATATAATAAACATTGTGTCTTCACACCATTATCATCATAAAAATTATAGTCATTTTGTGATGTGGGTAAGGTATCACATACAGAAACACTGAATGCTTCCTAGCTATGCAGTTGAAACTGAATGTTTGATTAAATGTGAAAACCAATGATCTTTGGGGTTCAGCATTGTATAGCCAGTTGAAATTGTCATAGGTATTGCATATCCTTGCGAACTTTACATTTTTTGGATTCTGATCATTTCATTACTGAATGCAAATCTTGCCTAGTCAATCTGTACAAATGAGCTTTAAAAGTGCTAGAGTTAAAAAACTGTGAAGTCCCCTTACTAGCACCTGGAGGATCATAGAAACTATAACAAAATATGGTGATTCTTTAAAGAAAAGAAAGGGCATTGTTTCTTAGATGCTATTCAGGGGGTTTAAAATAAGCAGACACCAAGAACATCTTAATGTGATGTTGTCCGTTAAAGCCTATGGGTTGTTGGATCCAATGGAATCCGACCTCGGCACTGATATCAAAGCTTCTTGGAACCAGAGATCTGACTCTTCCCCTACCCATAATTCCCTAGGCTGTATCACAGACCCTCATTTGCTGCTTGAAGGTTTCGGACATGTGTAGAGCTCTCAGTCAAGTAGAATTTTTCAGTGTCTGTTTCTGCTCCTCCATTACCATGACAGATTTGCTTTCAATTTTTCTAGTAAAATTGCTTAGTAGGCAGTTGTTAGACATTGCTAAATAGTTTGTAGCATAATAGTTGCTTAAGTTAGTTAGTTAGTTAACTTAGCCAAGGCCTGTGACCTATATGTTTTAAAAAAATGTGTGTTTATCTTGTATGGTTCATAGTTGTTTCACCTAGTTTAAGGTGTTATTACAATTATATTGTATTTTGTGTCTCTTAGATTGTTGGCAGAGCATTTTTCAGTATGTTAGAGTCTACGGATTTTAGAAAATGCTCAGATTTTGGACGCAAACTCCCACCTCAGGATCCACATTCAAAATGTGTTTACTGTCTTGGTGCTGCACGTCTTGATATTGAATGCCAGTCATGCACAGCATTAAATGCTAGGTCCTTCCAGACAAAAGGGGCAAACTAGTTTTAAAGGGGCTCATTCCTGCTCATACAGGGGCTTCCCCTTTACCTGTTTCTCCATCCAAAAAAAGCGAAAACTAAAACTCAGAACATAGACAGAGAGGACAAAGAGAAAAGGGAGAAAGACTGCAGCAAATCTCCATCTAATCTCCATCTAAGTCATCAAAGAAAAGGTGTCCGGAATTGACAGCTTCTGTCGGCCCTGACCCTAAGGTACCTAGATGATCAGATCCAACATCTCCTCTACCCTGATCACCCTCACTTTTTACAAGTTACTCACCGGGACTGGTGAGTTCCAGACTCTAGTCTCCCATACTTCAAGAGAGATGTTACTCTTGTGCCTTATCTGTAATATCATCCATTCGGTCATCAAGAAACCTGACAGAACTCGATGCCAACAAGATGATGAGGAAATTTCTAAGAATGAAGATACAGCTTGGGGTCTTACCAGCACCATCCCCTGGAAAGGTACCAAGTGTTGGCCACTTTACCACTACTTTACAAGAATCCGTAGTGATCCGGCCTTCAGGTTCAGTTTAATGGTACTGATTGGAACCATGGCACCTGTACTGGTACTGGAACTTCTTAATTCTTCAATACCGACTGTTTCCCAACCTCTATCCACACCAATGCCATCGGCTCGAGATGAGACTCTGAGCAGAGTTCCAAAAGGGAGAGTTGATGCCATGGCTGTCGGAGCCGTCTCTTCCTCTTGGGGCTTTGACTTTGGATAACTTAGATCCAAGATGGACTTACTGGCTGGGGCTTGTTGGTGCTGAGGGTTCCCAGTCTTCATTGGAATGGAGGAAATCACTGGACACAGTAGCAACCTCGGCCTTTGAAAGGTTTTTGGTGAATGCCAAGATCAAGGTAGCTTCAGCCACTTCGGTTCCATCCAAATTCCATCTACACTGTGTTTCCTCATCTCTTCATCCTGCCGTACAGGAACAAGCAACACCAATGGTTTCCTAGTAATATTTCTGACCCTTTTACTGCCCCCCCCCAAGAAGATGTTCCCCTCACTCCTTCTCTGAAGATGTCTCATTCAGCAACATTCTAGAATTAATGAAACAGAGAGGGGGTTGGATGACCCAAGACGTTTTTCCATATCAGTCTGTATTCTTGGAGGTTTTTGCTTCTGGACCAACATCATCATGGATGGTACTGCCCATCAGTCCTGTCTTTGACCTTGTGGCTCAACGAGTGCGGAAGTACCCTGATGTGGTGGAGCCCATACCCAAAAAAATGGACTGTATATTATAAGCACCATTAAGTAGGAAGCACTGGAATAAGGGTCCACCAGTGGATGTTATGGTAGTGGCAGCAGCCGCAAAGAAAGAGCTATTGGAAGAAAGCTCATCTGTTGATCCCCTTAATAGAGATTCTAGGGCTATGGGCAGACTTGGGAAATGAGCTTATGTGTCAGCGACATTTGCCCTTGGATCACTGAACTAATTAGCCCATTTAAGATTCCAGAGAGACTTGATTAAAGAGATCCCCAAGTTACTCTCGGAGGTACTACCTGCAGATGTTCAGAAAATAGTGGACTCCCAGCTTTCCACTGTTCAGTCCTCCTCTAATGTAGCTATAAGTATTCCCTCCATTGCAGCAGATGGTACGGCCAGAACAGCAAGCACTGGCATAACCATGTGTTGTCACACCTGGATGCAACTCTGTGACTTTGCAGAAGGCTTTAAGTCATCCTTTATTAATGCTGCATGTGATGGTTCAACATTATATGGACCCAAAGTCAAGGAGCCAACAAGATGGTAAGACACTCTGCAGTGGGAGTGTGCTTTTCTAACCCACAAAGAATTTTCTCTAGGAACCAGAGATCGGGGAAGAAAATGTGGGTCCACAAATCACAGTTTTTTTTCCATGACTCCCAGATTGAAAGACCTCCCTGTGGCAGAGGGGGAGACTGTTTTAATGGATGTCGCCCAAGAGGCAGAGGCAGACTGCAGAATCAAGGCTTTCACAGATCATTTTCTGAGAATGCCTTTCAGCGCTCCTCATTAGACACCAATCTGCACATCAGTGTCTTGGAGTTGAGTGGTCCTTCTAGCACTGCAGATGTTTCGGGAACTCCTTCCCAAGGGTGTGATCTCCATATGGTCAGAAAACATGACTGTGGTGTGATATATCAGCAAACAAGGAGGAACCCAATCTTAATCTCTATGATGGGAGGCCATGAGGGTTTTTCAATGGATGATGTCTTTGCACCTCTTTCTTATAGCAATTTACATCCCGAGCTACTCCAATGTACTAGTGGACAAACTGAGCAGGACATTACTAATGCCTCACAAGTGGTCCCTCAATCCCATAGTAACACAGACAATTTTCAGTCACTGGGACCAGCCACGATGTGACCTCTTTGCCTCATCTCTCTAAACAAGTCCAGCAGGTACATCACCATGATCTCACAACAGGAAGAGTCACTGAGAGATACTGTAGTGCAATCTTGGCATCTGGGTGTTATGTATGCCTTTCCTTTTGTAGTACCGATGAAGAAATTCATACAGAAAGCAAGATAGTGCAAGGTCCGAGTAATCCTATTGCCTCGTTTTGGCACTGAAAGACATAATTCCCTTACCTATGGCCTCTTCTAGTACATCCTTCATGGATGTTGGAACAGTATCCAGATTTGCTAACTTACTTGTCTTGACTACTTCCTCCAGATCAGAACTCCATGAAATTAACCACATGATTCTTCTCATTTTAAACTTAGCCAGAGATGCCAGGCTTCCCCCATCTGTAGTTAATATTCTCTCTGCTTCACAGAAACCATCAACTAAGAAGATTTACATCAGTACTCAATCTCAGTCTGGGTCTACGCCAAATGTCTGGAGCCATTTTCAGCACAAGTTCCTTTCATTCTTGAATTTCTGTCTGATCTGTTTGACAAGGGCTCCAGCCTTGCAACCATTAAGGTCCAGTTGGCTGCAATATCCAATTTCCCTATGGGACACAATGACATGTTAACAGCATTTCTTAAAATATCAAAAGCCTGCCTTAAGGGCACATTTCTACTAAGACCTTCTATTAGAGATCCAGCTCCTCCATGAGACATTGCTATAGCTTTCACCTAATCTCCCCTTTGAACCTTCTTCCACTGCATTTTAAAGCTCCTTACATGGAAAACCATCTTCTTGTTCACAGTAACTTTTGCTAGACAGATTTCAGAACTACAAGCTCACTCTTCTAAACCTCCTTTTCTGTTTTTTCATAAAGATAAAGTTTCTCTTAGAAACAACCCATCCTTTGTCCCGAAGGTAACATCCGAGGCTAATTGAAACCAGTCTATATATATCTTCCTGTTTTCTTTCCAATGTGCTCAAATAAAGGAGAATACCTGCTTCACATGCTAGATGTTCATAGACAACTCAGATTCTATATCCACAGAACAAAAGATTTCAGAAAGGATGATCAATTGTTCATTACTTTTGCTAGACCAAAACTGTGAAAATCAGTTTCTAAAGCAACTTTTTGTTCAGATGGCTTACTGATTATATTTCATTTGCATATCATAAAAGGAACTTACCTCTATCATAAAAATCAAAGGCACATTCAGCCTGAGCAGTCTCTGCTTCCACAGCTTTTGACAGAGGATTATTTATTGATGATATTTGTGCTGTGGCCACTTGGTCAATGGTACACACTTATGTGTCTCACTATAAGTTGGACACTCAATCTAGATTGCACTCCTCTTTTGACTCAATACTCAGGATTGTCCTTCCTTGATACCATCCAGATTGATAGCTTGAGGACATCCTACAAAAGGGCCTCACTGAGACAGATGCCTGGTGTCAAAAACCATGGCCTCAAGCTCAATGCCAAAAAGTGCATTGTCATCCCTTTTGGTAAAAACTATGTACCCATGAACTACCACATAGGCGGTAGACTACTTAACACCAAAAGTGTGATAAGAGACCTTGGGACACAGGTGGACAGCAGTCTCTCCTTTGATAATCACATCGCCACAGTAGTCAGGAAATCCTTCTATGTGGCACATCTCATCACAAAAGGTTTCTCATCCAGAAAAAAAAAGGTAATTGTTCCCCTCTACGCATCACTCATTAGACCTATTATAGAGTACAACGCCCCTTTTGGTGTGTGCCTCACAAGACATCTACAACAACTGGAAAGGCTGCAGAAATACCTCACAAGGAGGATTACCGGCCTCAAACAGATGCCCTACGCAGACCGTCTCAAAAAACACCAGCTTTACTCTGTCGCATATCGCCTACTCAGAGGTGATCTCTGCCTAACATATAAAGCTATGTCAAACCCAGAGCTGTTGGACATGCTCCACGTAAAGAAATCCCAATTCCTCCGAGCTACACGCTCTAGGGACCTAAACCTCGTCACCACAATAAACAGAGCATGCTGGAGGGATAAATTCCTGTCCCAGAGACTTCCCATACTCTGAAACAAACTACCTCTCTATATCAAACAAAGCTCCTCATTAGCACTCTTCAAGAAAAAATCTTGAAGATTGGATGGGAGATAGGAAATTCACCCTGGGGATTACCTCTGTGACTCTGCTTGACAGGGGCACAGGAAAATAATTTTCTTGGGTGGCAAAAGCCAGGATACCGTTTGGTTAGGCTTATATAGCCCCTAGGGCCAATAGCCTAGTATCTACCTTTGAACCTATGAGATTCTGTCCCATAAATTTGAATGGACAAAAATATACAATATTGGATATGATAGTAATGAACTTGACATAACGTTAGATCCATGTTGTCTGATTTTTGTCCACTTCAAACCACCACCCTTCCTTCCCCCTTTCAAATTCTTACCTATAGCTTCAAGATGACTGACTGGATTGATGCTACCTGTCTGAGCACAATGACACTACACTGTAATTATTTCCATTAATATCTAACATCACCAAGGTTATAACATTATCTTGGAACAGGATTCCCTAGGTAGTTTTTTTGTTTATTTTCAGACTGGCTGAACAAACTCGATCTGAGATTTTGTGATACAGCCTAGGGAATTGTGGTTAGGGGGTGGAGTCACAGCTCTTGTTCCAAGAAGCTTCAACATCGGCACCAAGGTCAGATCCCATCAGATCTGACAACCCATAAGTTTGAAGTGGACAAAATGAAATAACATGGAGAGTTATGGTAAGTACATACCTTTCATTTTTCATTGAGAAGAGAGGTGTACTGTTGAAGCATTTTGAGATATCTTAGTAAATACATGCATTTATATGCTTATTTTCAGGTTAAACTTTGTAAATACAGCATTTAGAGTATACCAGCCATATCATTAGTATTACATTTGCTTGGTGGAGAAGGAATTAGTAAGGCTATTAATCTGTCCTTTGAGTGCATTCAGCATTCTTCCACTCACCTGCTGTGTGCCTTCTTAAATGTAAATTCCTTTCCACCACCCGTCCTTTCAGTCCATTTCATGAGTCTGCATCCCTTCTGTGTAGAAACACTTTTTGCTGATTCAAGGAGTAGTTATTAGAGTGTCTTGTTTGTGCCCTGGAATCGTGTCAGTCTACCAAAGGAACCTTCAGTGAGTGCTGAAGATGGGCAAATAACTCACTAAAAGACACTTTCATCACCCTTTAGACTAGATCCCCCTGCACCCCCCTCACACAGTATTCTGAGGGCACCACCAAACCCCATGCTTTTATATATATATATATATATATATATATATATATATATATATATATATATACCAACTCCTTACTGGCACAACAGTGAGATAAAAGGCAGACTCCATTATGTCCTTTCCTCTCTTTTCTGTCATTCCTGTTTAGGAAGACCCTGCCATATCTCTATTACATGATATTGTGCAGTCATCATATTATATTACCTCTCTTTTGTGTTCTATAGTGAAAAGAGTTGTAGCTTCTCTAATCTCTAGTAGTATCCTTACACCTTCATCTAGTGTACTTTTTTGGATAGTTTCAGATGGACTCTTCCCATTAGTCTGATGTCCCTGTCATTGTATGGCCTCCATAATTGTTACAGTACATCGGCTGAGTATAAAGTAAATGAGGTTTAAACTTGTTAATTGTGAACTCTATGATCACTGTGCTCTATTGGTGATCAGTGCCAGTACAGTTCCTCTTTACATAGTGATGGTGACTACATTTGTGAGGGCTGTTCTCTTTTTTCATGGTTGTGCCACCATGAAGTTAGGATATTTAATTAACAAAAATGTGGAGTATGAAGCCCCCCCCCCCCCCCCATGTGGAGTATGCAGGGAATCTTGCCCTTTTGCAGCAGGTTTTGACTGGTGTGTTGTGACAATTTGAAGCTTCAGGGACCTTAAAATGCAATAAAACACAGAGGAAGACTCCAGAACTGCACACAGTACTAAAGGCTTGACCAGAACAGCGTTCTGTTGAGGAAACTCCTGATGATGCACACCGACATTCTGTTAACTTTGGTCTCTACCCTTTCACTCCATTCCTGTTGTGTTTAAGGTGTGATGAACACTCTTTGTTCCTCTTCATGCTGTTTTGCCATCAGTTCCAATCTACTTTGCCATCTGATATTTTGTACCAGTGATACTGTGGTCCAAATGCAGTACTGAGCATCAACTGTCACCTTTTGGCCCACTTGATCAGCCTTTCTAAATGCTTCTTTAGACTTTTGCCACATCCTGTACTGCTGCATGTAGCATTTGCTGTCAGTAAAAAAGTTGATCCTAGTCTCTTCTCTCGCAAATATGTTTAAAAGGAATGCACTAAAAGTTACTAGACCAAGGATCAACCCATGTGGCATTACAATAGCTACTTTCCTTGTTTCTGAAATTATATCTTTCACCACAGTCCTTTTACAGTATTCCATTGTTTTAGCCTTGAACCTAACCTCAACGCCTCCAGTCTCCCAGCAGGTGACTGTGTAGAGCCAAATCACAGGCCTCAGTGAATTCCAGGTAGCACACACATATCGGTACTCCCATGTCCAATTCTTCTGTACCCCATTTATAAAATTGGATCAGAGTTGTCAAACAACTTTTTCTAGGCCTGCACTAATGTTGGGTCCTGTCCTGGAGATTAGTTTCCTCTAGGAAAACAACCATTCGTTTCCCCAGGATTCTCTCCATGACTTTCCATGGCACCTTTTTAGACATTTCCATGCATGCATGTATACACCCACAACACCACAAACAAGTTCCTATGCACTTGCTGATACTCAACACACACACACACACACACAAACGGAAGCACACAGTCACATGCACATGCAAGGCTACCCTATACTTAACTTCCATATTGTAACAGCCTTCACAGAAATCTATTCAGCTGCATTCATGTCATTACAGACGGGCACACAGACATCCAAATACATACGCACAGACACCCTCATATTTCCAACTTACCTGTAGTTGTGTTATGGGAGTGAACAATCCCATTGAGGTAAATATGTGAATGCCATTAAAAAGTAAGTGTTCACATTTTCCTCCTGGAGAAAACAAAACTTAAAAGAGTGATTCTGTCAATTCCTGTACTACATTAATTCCATGCAAGTGTCATTTCCAGGTGCAAATGATCCATGCATCTAGGTTAACTGCTGTCAAAAGTAAATTCCTGAATAAAATGCACGTCAATACTCAAATATTTGTTGAAAAAAGTTATGGCATTATTTTTTTAAACATAGTGCAGAAGAAATTATTACTAAGAAAAATGATCACTTTCAGCTTGTACTAGACAGGGGAATAAGTCATAATATTGGCAATGTAACTGGTCATAAACGTGTGAATTATTTCTGTCTGAATACAACACTGGGCTGTTTTAGTATTAAGGAAAGTATTGCTATTAACTGGAACATTTTAAGAGGGAACTTTGAGCATATTTACATTATTAGGAAAAAACATCCTTCATTTACAAGATCTTAAACATGTATCACAACAGGATAGTACCACAGTTCACCCATGACTGGTAAACACCTGAGAACTTACAAATGTGGGCAGTGCAGAGCCTGAAAAAATATCTTAAAGGGACCCTTTAGATTTGTTACAGCATGTAGATAAAACCAAATCTGTTGAATTCCATTGTAATTGCAATTCCATCGTTGTCATCTGTGTTTGTTTATGTTCAGAATGTGGCTGTTTTTATGTGGGGATAAGTACTCAGACTTTCTCAACAAGCAGTAAATAATATGTATGCTTTCAAATGCTGTGACATAAATAGTGACATGTACAGACACATTATGATTTGTAAAGGAAAGAATAAATTCTATTTTAGTGTGCTTTAACATGAACCTAGTGACTGTAGAGGTACAAATTACAACAATAAACCTGAAGCCAATAGAAACTAGATGGCAGATGTGCCTGCAAGGTGACAGATTTACTGAATTAAATGAAACAACATCAAATGTTTTTGAAAAAAAAGAGGGCTGAAAAAAAAAAACTTTAGAAAATATGTTTTACAACAGGTATGGTCATTTTAATATATTTTGTATGTTATTTAATGTTAGTTTCAGTGTTACTTTTATTTTTGAATGAACCCCATGTGCAAAAATGAGAAAAGGGGTGATGGATGGATGGATGTTATTTTTATACGACCGGTCACTTGATAACCCTGTGGTATATATACTTTGTGTTTAAACTTGAGTGTCTATTCTGAAGAAGTCCATTTAATTGTTGGACAAAAATGCTTAATAAATTTTATCATCTGGTTTATCATTGCCAGCAAGTGGTATTTTGGGTACAAGTTACAATAAACCTTTGCCTTTTGAACCTTAAGCCCATTCATCTAAGTAGCGACGGTCTCTCAGGCAGTCTTCAGTAATATCTGCACAGTAGCTACTTGACTTTTCTTTGAGTACTTTCATGAGACATTATAAGCTGGTTGTAATTTTCTTGTCTATTTCTTCTTTTTAGGGCCACAGTTATCTGAGGTATTTTTCAGTGGGGTGACTACACAGAAAGATGAGCTTGAGACTGTATTCTGCAGTTAACAAGGGTGGACCTTACTATTTCCAGATATGAAAGCTATGCATTTAGCATAAGAATGGCTCTAGATGAGCAGGCTGATCCATGTTAACATACATATCTGCCATACCACACCCATTTTGTTAACCTGTTCAGAGGTTTTTGATTACTTTGTCCCAGAGCTGGATAGAAAGATCCCAAGGCAGAACATTATGGATAAAGAGGAGGGGTTTAGTAGCGTAGGAAGGTTTTAGATGCTGAGTTGCCTAATGCCTTACAGCACTGGTCTTGCAGTTAATTATTCAAATTTGGGGTATTTATTGCTCCAGATCCTTTTAACATTAAAAACATACTTTAAAAATTTCTGTTAATCTGTTTTAAGATTCAGATTAACATTTTTATTAATAAGCAAATAGGTGATCTGTTTTATTAATTTACTTTCCTACGAGTGAGTGACATTATTTTCTTGCTTTCTACAAGACCATTGGATATAATACTACCAGGACAATGTAAACCAGAATTAATACATGAAAGTAATGTGGCTCATAGTGAACTGAACCATTTCTAAGCTACGCCAGCTGTGTAAGTGTGCAGTATTTTAACATATGGTTAGGCCAGACATTCTGATCTTTTTACAAGTTGCTAGTAAAGTGTTGTTTTACAAAATAGGTAATGCGCAAAACCACATTCTGCAAATAATGTTTGATCTCATATTCTTTTCTGTTTTTTAGCTGATGTGTTCTTGGTGGTGTCATCTGCTGTACCTTGTAATACATATGGAGATGTGATTTCTGTCTGTAGTCGCCAAGGATTTACCATGCTTGGAGTTAAGAGGATGCGGCTTTCAGTGAAGAGATTAATTAACCTTGGCATCAACAACAAACAGGTATAAAATTGCTCAGGAGGGGAAAAGGAAATACAAGATCTTGGATCACATCAACAATAGCAGTATATACAGCAAAGAAACATTTGAATATATTTGGAAGATACTCTGAAATGAAAAAAAAAAATACAATATGTAGTTCTTAAAGTTTCATTAACTTGATTCATTTGTGGGCAAGTTCATCATGCTTACCTAGTTACTATGTCATTTGCTTTTTCAAACTTTCAACCAAGTTCATGTAAGTCTACATTTTAATAACAGGCAGCAGGTAATATTACAGTTCTCCAGTAAACAAACTCCAATTTTGAAGAGCACAAGCTTCTCATACACATTGTTCACTTGGTGGTCATAGCCTCATTGTCCTAGTGCTTTTGAAAGACCTGTGTTGTGAATACCTCTGGTATCCGAATAGTACTAGGCATGAACTCAGTGCTTCTATAAGACTTGTGAAATCGTTTCATCAGAAAGAGAAAGTGAGTATAGTTAATCCTTTGATCCCAAGTAAGGAATTTTAATGAAACGTAGCTGTTATATTATTTTCATTTCAAACTGTCAGTTGTCTTGCATTTGTTTAGTAGGTCAATGATAACATTTGAGGCTGAAAGGCCTAGCTGTCTAAAAAAAGATGTATCTAGACAAGAAAATAAAAGAAAGTAAAGAGGGAAAATGAGGGATCCAAAAAGAGGATGTAAGAGTACCACAGGCTGGACAAGAACAGGTGGGAGACAAACTTGGGATCTGTGAAGGAGAAGTTGGGATCTGGGGGAGAATGGGTGAACTTTGTTGTAGAATATGAAAACTAGAAATTTTACTGGACTGGTTCATTATGAAGTGACAGGATAGAATGAGACTAGAAAGGGGAAAGGAAAAAAGTGAACAGATAGGGTGAGATGGGAATAATGTTGGGGGGGGGGTAAGAGAGGCAGGGAGCAGGAGGGTATGGGTAGACATTGTCAGAGGAAGGTAGCCAAATGGGTAGCACAGACAAACGTGAAGAGAGAGAAAGGGTGAGATGCTGCACAGGAGAAGTAAGCCAGGGTGGAAGGGCAGGTGCAGAGAACTAAGGCAAGAGATAATGGGAAGATAGAGACAAAGGTGGCCCAGCAAGAGCCAACACCACAACAAGAGCAGGAGGCAACTGGATAGGGAGGGATGCTCGGCAAGCTAGGAGAGGTAGAGGAGAGAATGGACAGAGTAGTGTTGAGGTCTTGTAGAAAGAACATTAGGAGGGTAGGGAATGCATTAGATGTGGCACTGGGGAAGAGGAGAACAGCTAACAAGGACTGCAAGAGGTTTGGAGTTGGTGGGAGTGGACGCAGTAAGGATCCATATAGCAGGAGTAATGGTATTTTGCAGAAAGCAAAGGAAATAAGAACCATTATGGCAACAAACAAGAGAGCTTTGGTAACTGGGAGTCTCAGCCACAGAGGAAATTAAAAATCTATGCAGGTGAGATAAGGAAGGTGAGATTTCAGTGAAACCATTAGACTCTGATAAAATTGGTGGTAGCCAAAATGTTCACCAAGGGTCAGAGTTGGATTTATTTTGTGTTGCATGTAGACATCAATTACCTGTTAAGGGGCATCTAAGATAGTAGCGTGTAGGACCGTGGAGCTCATAGAGAGATGTCAAGAGAGGGGTTGGGGGTAACATTCTCAGAAATGCTACCTGTTTCCATGGTCAGCTCACTGAGGAGGAGATAAATAGGGAATATAATGACTAGTTGCAGTAGTGGGAAAACAGAGAAGACCTACAGAGATAACAGCATTGTGCAAGAGATGGGCTTCATCTTGGCCCTAAAGAGATATCAGTGCTTAGTACTAGGTTGGATAGATACATCTCAGCATTGTACCTTTAAACTAAGATAGAAAGGGGAGGGAGTGTGACAAAAGTAGTAGGGGATATTAAAATAGTAGGCAGAAGGTAATAAGAGATGCAACATTTACCATAAAAAGAAAGAAAGTTGATTCAGAGCATGTTTGAACATTATTACTCTGTATTGCAGAGTCAAGGTAGGAAGATGGGAGAGCTACAAGTTGCAAGAGAGTGAAGGTGGACATTTCTAGTTTTACAGAAACATAAACCATTGAAAAGAGGGGTTGGGACATGAAGATTACTGTGCATCGCTTGTTCATTTATGACGGGGAAAAGAAACACACAGACAGAGTAGCAGTCCGCATAAAGAAAGATATTATCAAAGAAGAGGAAGGACACCAAACAAAGAATGGGGCAAAGCACCAGATAGGATCAAAACCTAGGTTAAGTACCATGGTAATTAAGAGTAAAGACAACGAGAACTAGTAGATCGATACACTGAATAATTTTTCCAGACACACCAAGGGAGGAGAATGAGAGACTGGAGGAAAGATTAAAGGAGTGGGACAAAAAGGAGGAGGTAATATTTAAAGGAGATATGAATCTGCCAGGAACAGACTTGCAGGCTTCAAGCTCCAGGTAGAGGGGTAACAGAAGTTGACTGAGGTGTTCGGCAAAAGGTAGCCAACTGGTGCAGGACTTTACCAAAAAGGACATGGTTCTGGATCTGATCCTATCTGAGGATCCCCTGTGAGAAGTCCTGGGGGGGGGGGGGGGTGACTAGTGACAGAAGACTGGATGAGTCAGTCTCATTGATCTGCATGAGTACTAAATTCTCTGTAACAATAAGACACTAAACATTTCTAGTGAGGAGGAGTGACAGGCCCACTGTAATCCCACAACTCTGTGGTCCTTGTCAACCCCACTCATGTACTAACTCCTTGGTTACTCAGCTGTGGGGAGAAGAAAACCCAGCAGGGCTGAAAAATAAAGTAGTTGCACTACTGTGATATCATACTACTGCAAACAAATGAGAACATTTCTGAGCCTTGAAAATTTAAGAAGTTTGGTTTAGAAAGATTGCATTCCAGGAGATACTTTTCATCTAATAGTAGATCTATCTCTTACCAATGCAGAAGGGTCATGGACGTCCAAGTTATGTTGTTATCTAACAGTGATCATATCACTGTATGATTTAGGAAGGAGGGAACAGAAGCATTGTAAAACAAAAACATAGACTGTGGTATGGTACTATAAGAGAGTTAACGTCATTGTGATAGTGGGGAAGAGACTAGGATGAGTTAGGAGATTGGGAGGAAACTAGAGGAAGTAAAGAAGTTATAGCAGTGTGCTATGGTTGGAGTACACAGACATATGAACAAAGGTGTGCAGTAGAGGAACAAAAGGGAAATGCTGATGTGGCTGCATAGGAAAGTGAGGCTAGCAATTAAGGCAGAAGATAGGACCAGTGTGAGGTATGGAAAAGATGAATGGGAGGAGAGAGAGTACAGGGAGGCTAGCACAAGGTTAACAATGCAATTGGCTTAAACACTGGTGTCATTCAAAGGGGATCCAGTGTCTGTCTGCCTGGGATGACATGCTGGACAAGCCACGCTGCTTCGCAAGGGACGGCTTGCACCTGTCACCCCTGGGATTCCGGATATTGGCAAAGGCTCTTGCCACCCCCATAGTGCCTTTTTTAGGCAAGGCTCAAATTCTAAACCTACCACCCTAGAACACAAAAAAGGAAAAAAACTAAGGGTAATGCTGCTCAATGCCAGAAGTCTAAATCTCAAAATGCACGACTCGAGGCCCTTCTCAGTATGGAGAACATCGATGTCTGTGCTGTGACAGAAACCTGGTTCAAGGCTCCTGAGAGCACCCCGCGCTATCAGGTTTTACCTCATATCATGCTCCGCCCCAAAATCTGGACAATACCAAGAAAGGAGGGGTATCCATATTCATCAAGGACACCCACACCTCAAGACTGGTGGCAACGCACGATGCATCGGAGACCATCCAGGTGCAATTAACCATAGGCAAGACTGCTCTGCAAATTGTAGCATGTTACAGGCCACCCTCACAAACTCAGGAACCTCACATGGCCTTCCTGAAAACACTAGAGGGGATAAATGTATCACCAAACACCATCATACTAGGTGACTTCAATTACCCTAATATAGACTGGGAACACTACTCAAGCCCAAACACCCTAGCCCAAAAGTTCCTGGAATTCATAAACTCAAATGCCATGGAACAACTAGTCACCATCCCCACAAGAGGAGATAACATACTTGATCTCATCATCACGAACATGGGAGCACAATGTTCAACACCGGAGGTGTACCCCTCACTGGTGAGATCAGACCACAAACTAATCTCGCTGGAGGTCCTCATCCCACCCCCACCTGAAATAAAAAGACCACAGTAAAGAACTTCTCAAAAGCCGACTTCACACTTCTAAAGACTAGTGTGGTCTCCTTTAAGGCCCCGAGCGGCGGAAAACAGTACTCAAGCCGCTGAATCACTTACAAATGCCTTCTACCAGCACCTGCAGGACTGCATGGATAAGGCAATCCCAAGCAAAACAAAGACTCTTTGTACCAAAGGCAAGCATCCAGTCTGGTGGACCCCAGCCATAAACAAACTCTACAACAAAAGGAGGAAGCTACTACAAGATAGAGCAAAATCCTTAAAAGGTAAGACACCCTTGATCACTATAAGTAAAAAACTAAGAGCTCTCATAAAATCATCCAAAGCAAATTTCGAGAGAAAAATAGCTAAAGACTCAAAAGACAGTCATAAGGCCTTCTTTAGCTATGTTAGAAACCTGGGAGGAAACTCCCAGATATGCTCAGAGCTAGTTCAAAATGATGTGAAGATTACTGATCCTACAGACATTGCCAACATACTGGCTGACAGGTTCAGTGCAAACTTCTCCCCTCCCCAAAAGGAGAGATATCTATACCAAACGATTGCAGCCCCCAAACATCTCCAGCGCCCAAGTGAGAACTGCTCTCTCCAAAGCAAAAACACAGCATCCATGGGACCTGATGGTGTCCCCGGCTGTGTGCTCCATGAACTCAATGAGGAATTAAACCCACAGCTAGGACAGCTGTTTAATCAAAGTCTTACCTCTGGATACGCACCCAGGAGTGGCGCACTGCAACTGTGGTACCACTTCACAAAGGCGGTGCCTCCACCGACCCTGGAAATTACCGCCCATTAGCTTGACAAGCCTTATCTGCAAAGCCATGGAGAGGATCATAATGGACCTCATAAATAAAGACATAGGGAATTTGCAGACTTTGGATCCAACCCAGTTTGGCTTTGTCAAAGGCAGATCATGCCTTTTAAACTTGGTTGACTTTTTCAAACAGTCACCAAAGCCATTGATGAGGGAAAGGCAGTCCATACAGCCTACCTCGATCTGGCTAAGGCCTTCGATACAATACCCCATTCGGGTATCATTGAAAAACTCATCAGCTTAAATGTCAACCCATACATCACAAGATGGGTTGCAAACTGGCTGAGTGACAGAACCCACAGGGTCAGAGCTGCTGGCGCCATGTCAGACTCAAAGCCTGTCACAAGTGGTGTCCCACAGGGCTCAGTCCTGGGCCCACTCTTGTTTGGCATCTACTTTTCCGAAGTACAAGCAAACACAGGAGGGTTATGGCTGACAAAGTTTGCAGATGACTGCAAACTGGGTGCCATAGTAGAAAACACATCTGAGACAGATATCCTTCAGAAGGGTCTCACAGAAACGGATAACTGGTGCCAGAGCCACGGCCTAAAGTTAAATGCCAAAAAATGCATAGTCATACCCTTCGGGAAAAACAAGGTTACCCCTAGCTACCAAATAGGTGGCAATCCACTGAGCACAGAAGAAGTTATCAGGGACCTGGGGACCCAGGTTGATAGTAGTCTGTCATTCGACACCCATGTAGCTAAAGTAGTTAGGAAGACCTTCTACATTGCCCACCTTATCATGAAGGGATTCTCATCTAGATCAAGGGAGGTCATAGTCTCCCTTTACTCATCACTCATCAGACCAATGATTGAGTACAATGCCCCATTCGGAATGTATCTGACCCGACACTTGCAGCAGCTGGAGAGGCCACAAAAGTTCCTCACCAAAAGGATAAAGGGTCTCAAAATCTGTCCTATGCTGCCCGACTGAAAGAACTCCAGCTCTATTCAGTCGCCACCGCTTGCTCAGAGGTGACCTTTGCCTAACATACAAGGCCATGTCAAACCCAGATTTGATGAATATGCTTCACCTCAAAAATCTAGATCCATCAGAGCCACAAGGGCGGAGACTTAAACCTTGACACGGCTATTAATAGGACGTGCTGGAGGGATAGATTCATCACCCAAAGACTCCCTATGCTGTGGAACAAAATCCCGGTACATGTGAGGCAGAGCACCTCGCTGGCCTTGTTCAAGAGAAATCTTGACCAATGGATGGGAGATCGCAGATATACCCCAGGGATTACCTCAGTGTCACTGCTCGACAGAGGCACAGAAAAATAATGGGTATAGTTCCCCATACTAAAGGGGTGGCCTAAGCCACAAAACGATGGGCTAGGCTTGTAAATGCCCTCGGGCAGATAGCCTAGTATGAACCTATGAACCTATGAACCTATGAACAGAGGTGATGTGGGGAGCAAAGATGAAAGTTAAAGAGGAGCTGGCATAATGAATCAAGAAGGAAAACAAGGTCTTTAATATATATATATATATATATATATATATATATATATATATATATATATATATATATATATATTATACATGGGTCCCTATTAAATTGCCTTATGTTTCAAAGTTCGAATGTCATATGGTCGACACCATATGATCGAACTTTGAAAAGTTTGAAGGTGAAAGCAACCACTCCGTATGAGCTGAATGGAAAAATTTCCCTTTTCTGCACTGAAGTGCGGTCTCGGAGTTGGTATATTTAAGCAGGGGGTGTGTGGGGGGGTGCAGGGGGGCTTGCCCCCTTGCTCAGAGTGTTAAGGTGATTTTTTTTTTTAACTTTTTTATTATATATTCGATGTTTCAAGTTTTGCTCATATGTTGTCGAACATATGAGGTTCGAAATTTTGAAGCTTCGAATATATAATATAGACCCTAATCTCTCTCTCTCTCTCTATATATATATATATATATATATATAAAGAGAGAGAGAGATTTTTTTTTAATATATAATCAGAAAAGAAAACGGGAGGAACAGGCTAAGCCAAGACAGGTCACTCATGGAGGACTGGAGAAATTGCTGACCAGGACCAAGAAGGAGCAGATGCTCAATTGGAAACAATCTCTCCTTAGCCTAAACAAGCTAATAAGAGCACTAGTGAAATCTTCCAAAGCAAATTTCAAATCCAAATTGCCCACATCTACTACAGACAGTCATAAGGGCTTCTTCACATATGTCCGTAATCTCAAAGGTAGCACCCAGATCTGTTCAGAACTGATGGTCAAGGACACCACATATACAAATGCTGTAGATATAACAAACTTGCTGGCTGACAGATTCAGCTAAACATTCGCCCCTCTGTTCCCCCCATCAGTAAATCAGGAGATTCCTAGTACCTGCTCCCTTCCCCTTACATCTAGGGATCAGGTCATCACTGCTCTCTCAAAGGCAAAAAATGCAGCCTCCATGGGACCTGATAACATCCCAGGCTGCGTCCTACATGAATTCAGGTAGGATCTTGCAGCACCATTAAGCACCCTATTCAACCAAAGCACGAGTACCAGTTTTGTCCCAGCTGAGTGGAGGACAGCTACTGTCATCCCTTTATACAAAGGTGAAGCATCCACTGATCTGGGAAATTATAGACCCATAAGCCTAACTAGACTGATCTGCAGTGATATGGAACATATTATCATGGACTTCATAAACAAGGACATTGGCAACCTCCAAACACTCGATCCCACACAGTTTGGCTTCGTCAAGGGGAGGTCATGTCTATTAAATTTGGTCAGCTTTTTTGAGACAGTCAACAAAGCCATGGATGAGGGGAAGACTGTGCACACTGCCTACCTTGACCTGGCCAAAGCCTTTGACACTATTCCCCACTCGGGCATAATAGATCAACTCTCTCAACTAGGCATCAATCAGCTCTCTCAACTAGGCATCAATCCGTATGTTACGAAATAGGTAGCCAACTGGCTCACTGATAGAACCCACCTAGTCAAAATAGGGGAATTCATCTCAAGCAGTAGTCCCGTATCGAGTGGCATACCCCAGGGTTCGGTCTTGAGGCCTCTGTTATTTGGGATATACTTTTCTGAGGTACAGGCCAAAACCAGTGGGCTATGGCTGACCAAGTCTACAGATGACTGCAAGTTGGGAGCTGTCATCAGTTCCCCTAGTGAAGTGGATATCCTCCAAGAGGGTCTCATCCAAGCAAATGACTGGTGCCAGAAACATGGCCTCAAGCTGAATACAAAAAAATGCATCATCATCCCCTTTGGGGAGAGAAATTTCCCCTCAAATTATCACATTAATAACGTTCTAAGCACGCAGTCAGTCATGAGGGATTTGGGCACCCAGACTGATAGCAGCCTGACTTTTGTCCACAATGTTGCTTCCATTGTACGGAAAGCTTTCTACATGGCCCCCCTCATAAGTAAGGGTATCTCATCCGGGGAAAAGGAGGTCATAACATCCCTGTATTCTTCCCTTATAAGGCCCATTATTGAGTACAATGCCCCATTCGGCATGTACCTCACAAAGCACATGCAGCAGCTGTAGAGACCACGGAGGTTACTCTCCAGGAGAATCCAGGGCCTCAAAAATGTACCATACACAGGCCCTATGCCTCTACTCAGTTTCATACAGGCTCCTCAGAGGTGACCTCTGTCTGGCATAAAAGGTGATCTCGGACCCCGCCTTGATGGAACTGCTGCATATCCGCAAGTCAAGCTGCACTCGAGTAACCTGGATACACGGCCTCAGCCTGGTCTGTGACATCAGTAGGACTTGCTGATAGGACAGATTTGTGTCCCAGAGACTCCCTGTCCACGTCAAGCAGAGTACCTCTTTACCCGTTTTTAAGCGCAATCTGGATAACTGGATGGGAAATAGAAAAAAATACATCCCTGGGATTCCACCCATGTCCCTGCTGGATAGGGGCACTGGGTGCTGATTTGTCTATGCATGGGCTAAACTCTTGGCTAGTCTTAAAAGGGCCTCAGGGCCAATAGCCTAGTAACTTCCTATGATCCTAAAAAAGCATATGTACTTAGTGAATGCTTTGCTTCCATCTTTATAAAGGAAATCAGGTCAAAGGTTCCATGCTGGGAGAAAGGGAGGGAGGAACACAGAGGTCAATGGGGAGAACACCTGACAGGCAGCAGCATAGAGAGAGAGAGAGAGAGAGAGAAGTGGTGGAGCATGAATTGACTGCCCTTAGGGAAGATGAAATAGAAGGACCAGATGGGAATCTTCAGAAATCTGTCATCTTTGTTGGCAATCCCCTATTAACAACCAGAGTACTGAAGGCCAGCATGCAGAGTTTTTGTCTAATGGGGAGCAAGAAAAATCTGAGAGCTAGAAATCTTTTGGGTTAAAAACAGTGGCAGTGAGTCATGGACAGAATCCTTAAAGAAAGACTGGTAGCATTTTAAGAAGACAATTACGTCCAGTGCAGCAATCATTATGGATTCATGACCAGAAGGAGCTTTCAGTCAAACCTGATCTGATTATACTGTTGGGTTACAGATGAAACTGACAGGGAATACCAGTAGACGTGGTCAACGTGGTCATCAGGAAGGATTTTGATTAACTTCCACACGCGATGCTGACATGAAGACTGGAGGGGAAGGAGTAAGACCAAGATTGAAGAACTGGATTGATGCAAATTGAATGGCAGAATACAGTGTTGTGGCCAGAGGGATTATATCAGGAGCTGTGAAAGTGACTAGTAGAATGCAAAAAGAGTCAATTCTGTGTTCATTATCTTTAATGCGTTTGTCTGAGTAATATCTAAAGAAACAGAAAACAGAACGATCATCCTCTTTGCTGATGACTGAAAGATAGGTGCCACAGTGGAAATTTGAGGGTAGACTCTAGGGGAGACTCTGAAAGGCTGATCATGTACACAGAAACTTTGTAGTTGAGGCTGATTACAGACAAATGCATAGTGCTTCACTTAGGCCACATTAGATTGAAGTATTGATAGGGGACAAAGGAACTGATGGCAGCACTGTAAGAAAATAATCTGGGGGATGTAATGTCACTATCATCAGTGAGAGCAGTGCAGCAGCAGACAGAATGCTTGTGGTATATTCTCTGGGAGTAGAATCCAGAAGCACATGGGTTATGTTTCCACAGCAAGGCCATGGCCAGAACACACCTTGAATACTATGTGCCATTCTTGAGCCGATACAGGGAAAGGAGAAGAAATCCAGAAGGTCACCAGAAAGGTCAGTGGGATGCAGGGGAAGTAATATGAAAAATGACTAGAGTAGCTACAGTTCTCATTTGAGAAAAGAAGAGACTACAGGCATAGTGATGAACAATATGATGTCAGAGAGATGGGAAGAAAGACCCCAAAGATTCCTGACCAAGAAAACCACTGGTCTAAAAACTATATTTACCAGGAAAGGCTAAAAGTACTGTTCCTTTATTCAGTATCTTAGGGATGATCTATGCTGTACCTTTCATGCTATGAGAGATCTAGTAGTCATAAATCTCTTGTTTCTCTACAAATCAAATGACCCCACTAATACCAGAACCAGGGATCTAAATCTTCACAAGCAGATAAATAAAACATGATGGAGCAGTAGGTTGATCATGAAGTGTCGCCCTTATCTTTGGAACAGATTCCACTGCTAATTAAGCAGTGTTATGTATTATTTTCCTTCAAAGGGAACCCAGATGATTGGATGGGTACTCAAAATTTCACAATGGGTTTGACTGACCTAGCCCTACTTGAGCGAGGATGTACAGTCTAGGAGTGGTTACTGGCAAGTCAGAAATGGTCGAAGACTCAGTTGCTTGTATATCCTGTGATCTTATGATCCTAAGTCATCCTGAACAATAAGGACATGGGGAAAGGAGGAGACACAGTCATTAGATCGTGGGGATTAACTACTTCCATGATCCCTGAAGCTGTTCATAGGTTCATAGGTTTATACTAGGCTATCTGCCCCAAGGCATTTATAAGCCTAGCCCGAATTTTTGTGGCTTACGCCACCCCTTATATGAAAAAATACTGTACCCATTAGTTTGTTGTGCCTCTGTCCAGCAGTGACACAGAGATGATTCCCGGGGTAAACCTACGATCTCCCATCCACAGGTCAAGATTTCTCTTGAACAGAGCCAGCGAGGTGCTCTGCCTCACATGGACCGGGACTCTATTCCACAGCATAGGGAGTCTCTGAGTGATAAATCTATCCCTCCAGCACGTCCTATTTATATCCGTGCTAAGGTTTAAGTCGCTTGCTCTAGTGGTTTTGGTGGATTTGGATTTTTGAGGTGGAGCATGTCCATTAATTCCGGGTTGGACATGGCCTTGTATGTCAGGCACGTCACCTCTGAGCAGACGGTATGCGACTGAATAGAGCTGGAGTTTCTTCAATCTGGCAGCATATGACAGATTTTGGAGTCCCTTTATCCTTTTGGTGAGAAACTTTTGGGGTCTCTCCAATTGCTGCAGATGTCGGGCGAGATACATCCCGAATGGGGCATTGTACTCGATCATTGGTCTGATAAGTGAAGAGTACAGGTGAACAATGACCTCACTAGATCTGGATGTGAATCCCTTCATGATCAGGTGGGCAATGTAGAAGGTCTTTCTAACCACTTTAGCAACATGAGTGTCAAAAGAAAGGCCACTGTCAACCTGGGTCCCCAGGTCCCTGATAACCTCTTCTGTGCTTAGTGGATTGCCACCTATATGGTAGCTTGGGGTTACCTTGTTTTTCCCGAAGGGTATGACTATACATGTTTTGGCATTTAACTTCAGGCCATGGCTCTGGCACCAGCTATCTGTTTCCGTGAGTCCCTTCTGAAGGATATCCGTGTCCGATGCACTTGTCACTATGAGGCCCAGTTTGCAGCCGCCTGCAAACTTTGACAGCCAAAGACCCCCCATGTTGGCCTGTACTTCTGAGAAGTAGATGCCGAACAATAGGGGGCCAAGGACCGAGCCCTGTGGGACACCACTTGTGACCGGCTTGGAGTC
This sequence comes from Protopterus annectens, assembly GCF_019279795.1. Classification (NCBI taxonomy): domain Eukaryota; kingdom Metazoa; phylum Chordata; order Ceratodontiformes; family Protopteridae; genus Protopterus; species Protopterus annectens. The sequence continues at coordinate 259,008,232 of NC_056746.1, read as the reverse complement.
TGACATAGCGCCAGCAACTCTAACCCTGTGGGTTCTGTCCTTAAGCCAGTTTGCAACCCATCTTGTGACATATGGGTTTACATTTAAGCTGGTAAGTTTTTTTACAATACCCGAGTGGGGTATTGTGTTGAAAGCCTTTGCAAGGTCAAGGTAGGCTGTATGGACTGCCTTTCCCTCATCAATGGCCTTGGTGACTGTTTCGAAGAAGTTGACCAAGTTCAAAAGGCATGATCTTCCCTTGACGAAGCCAAACTGGGTCAGGTCCAGTGTCTGCAAGTCCCCTATATCTTTGTTTATGAGCTCCATTATGATCCTCTCCATAGCTTTGCAGACTAGACTTGTTAAGCTTATGGGGCGGTAATTACCAGGGTCCGTAGAGGCACCACCTTTGTGGAGTGGGACCACAGTTGCCGTACGCCACTCCTTGGGCACGTATCCTGTGGTAAGGCTGAGATTAAACAGCTGCATTATGTGCGGGTTTAATTCCTCATTTAGCTCGTGTAGCTCACAGCCGGGGACACCATCCGGTCCCATTGATGCTGTGTTTTTAGCTTTAGAGAGAGCAGCTTTCACCTGCGCATTTGAGATGTCTGGGAGGCTACACTCGCTGGGATAGTTATCTCTCCTTTAGGGGAGAGGGGTGAAGTTTGCACTGAACCTGTCTGCCAGTATGTTGGCAATGTCTGTGGGTTCAGTGATTTTTGTATCATTTTGGACTAATTCTGAGCATATCTGGGAGTTTCCACCCAGGTTCCTAACATAGCTGAAAAAGGCCTTATGATTGTCCTTTGAATCCATGGCAATTTTTCTCTCAAAATTGGCCTTAGTTGATTTTATGAGTGCTCGTATTTTTTACTAATAATGATCAGGGTGACTTCCTTTTATGGATTTTGTTCTATCATTTAATAGCTTTCTCCTCTTATTGTAAAGTTTGTTAATGGCTGGGGTCCACCAGACTGGACGTTTGCCCTTTGTGGAAAGAGTCTTGGTTTTATTTGGGATTGCCTGATCCATGCAGTCCTGGAGGTGTTCATAGAAGGCATTTGTAAGGGCTTCCGCAGCTTGGGTTGTGGTTTCCACTGTCTCAGGGGCCTTGAAGGGATACCACACCAGTCTTGAGTAGTGTGAAGTTTGCTTTAGAGAAGTTCTTCACTGTGGTCTTTTTTGTTTGGGGTGGGGGCGGGATGTGGATTTCCAGTGAGATTAGTTTATGATCAGATCTCACCAATGAGGGATATACTTCCGGTGTGGAGCATTTTGTCCCCATGTTTGTGGTAATGAGATCTAGTATATTTTCTCCTCTCGTGGGAACAGTGACTAGCTGTTCCATGGCATTTGAATTTATGAACTCCAGGAACCGTTGGGCTAGAAAGTTAGGGCTTGAGTAATGTTCCCAGTCTATATTCGGGTAGTTGAAGTCACCCAATATGATGGTGTTTGGAGATACATTTATACCCTCCAGTGTCTTCAGGAAGGCTGTGTGGTGTTCCTGAGTTTGAGAGGGTGGCCTGTAGCATGCTACAATTTGTAGAGCAGTTTTGCCTATGGTTAGTTGCACCTGGATGGTTTCCGAAGCTTCGTGCGTTGCCACCAACCTGAAGGTGTGGGTATCCTTTATGAATATGGATACACCCCCTCCTTTTGTGGTGTGGTCCGGGTTTTGGGGCGAATGCATGATATGAGGTAAAACCTAATAGTGCCGGGGTGCTCTCAGGAGCCTTGAACCAGGTTTCAGTTACAGCACAGACATCGATGTTCTCCATACTGAGAAGGGCCTCGAGTGCATTTTGAGATTTAGACTTCTGGCATTGAGCAGCATTACCCTCAGTTTCTTCCCATTTTTGTTTTCTAGGGTGGTAGGTTTAGAATTTGAGCCTTGCCTAAAAAAGGCACTATAGGGGTGGCAAGAGCCTTAGCCAATATCCAGAATGCCAGGGGTGACAGGTGCAAGCCGTCCCTTGCGAAGCAGCGTGGCTTGTCAAGCATGTCATCCCAGGCAGACAGACACTGGATCCCCTTTGAATGACACCAGACATTAAGCCAATTGTTAAAGCTGATCATCTTGTCTCTATATTGTGGCATCATTCTTGGTGAAGGAAGGATACTGCTCAGGGTTAGGGTCATACCTGCCTGGGCTACATAATCAGAGAGCTCCTCTATGTCTCTTTTCATGTAGTCCAGGGAGGTACGTCTCAGGTCGTTCACACCAGCATGGACAATGACTGTGTCATATTTGTACTTGCCGTGGAGTGACCCGAGTGCTTGTGTTATGTGGCGGATTCTAGCGCCCGATAGACAGCTTACTGTGACCCTCTCCTTGTTCAGCCTGGTGAGTGGGACGTCAGTGTGTCTGACTATGGAGTCACCTATGACAAGTATGTTTGGTGTTGTATTTGGCTTTAAGGGCTGTGACTGCTTTGCATACTGCTTTTGTGGTTTATGTGTTGCTTGTGGGGTGTCTTGAGGTAGCAGTTGTTTGGGTGTCTGCTTTGGAGGCCTCTGCTGTTTAGGTAAATTTTTACTCAGAGCCTCCGAGTATGTCTTTGTGTGTTTATGTGTTTGATTCAGTGGTGTGGTAGCATTATGTGAGGCTGGTTTTGTGGTGTGTGTAGTTGCCTTCTCCTCCTGTCTGGTCTTGCCAGTCCTGAGTTGAGAGAGCTCAGCCTCCAGTTTGGCTAAATAGCTGCATCTCTCGCAAGTATTTGTGTTATGTGGGAGGAGGAGAGGGTTGTCTGTGTACATGAGGCAGTTATAACAAGTTGATTCATAGAGAGGTTGTACCCCCATGGAATGGACTGCCAGAAAGGGTGGTGGAGAGAGAATCAACAGAGACATTCAAATGGTCATGTACCAGTTGGTAGAAAGGTGTGGGAAAGAATATACAGGGAGGTGAAGTAGTCATTTCTAGATTTTTAGGAGAATGTTCCATAAACCTAAACATCTAGACACTGTCAGCTTGATGGAGGATAAATAAGGGTGTCATAGGTTTATTTCCTCTTCCTGACATCAGTCCAAAATAATGTAAAGTGATGGGAATCTGATCAATGAAGGTGTCCACACATTCCCAAAATTGAGAAATAGTAGGTCTGTAGTAGTGCCAGTACATGTAGTCATCATATCTAAAAATGTGCAGTCAAAATATTCACTAATTTACTGCATATGAAGAATGAAGAAATCATTCAGTCATGCCTCTCAGCATCTGAGGTGTAAAAATCGTATTGACTTAAAAAAAAAAAAAAAACAGCAGAGGATCAAAAACGAGAAACATCTTATTTTTCAGAATTGAAGATCCTCATGTACTAACTCCATACAGTTACTGATAAGTGTTAGTACAGGCTTCATTTCCTTATTTAATTATAATTGGACCGTTGTATAGGTCTGACATAATGAGGAAAATCAGTAAATCTAGAAATGCCTACATTAAAATTTAAGGGCAAAAATCATAGCATTATGCCTGAATCATAGAACTTGAGGGGATATACCTCCAGTAGACCATTAAGGAACAGTCCCATCTCCCTGCAATTATCCATTTATATACAAACACACACACACACACACAGACTCAGAACTGCTTATAGTAAGGAATTTTCTGCCGAGTAAAGTAAAAAATTGTATTAAAGCATCCATGGAGCTAATACTTTGGACAAACTGAAGAAGGTTAACTTAAATGATGTAACAAATGGTGAACTTTGCAGAATCTGGTAGAATCATTTTGTAGTACTTGAAGGGTTTGTTTAGCAGGGCGGAATCAGTGGAAGTGTTAAAGATGATTTTCAGCATATTATTTTAAAAGGGGTGCATTGCATAAAGTGGAACCCATTGAATATTTTTAATCACTGAAAAAGGTAATAAATAAGGTAGCCTTATACATACTTTCTGGTGTAATTTACCCCATGTGGTCTGATTTTATGTTAGAATGCCCTTAGCTCAATATCTCCTAATGCAGTAGTCTGTGGCTTACCTTGTATTTGTTCTGATCTTAACCCAGAAGTGCAGAGCAAAATATAGAACCTTACATTTAGGGATAAAGTGAGGAAGGGAAGCATGTTCAATAAACCTAAATGTCTGGACACTGTCAGCTTGATGGAGGAAGAATAATAGTGTCATTAAACAGATTGTTTTAGCATTCACTGCAAAAGATCATCACACTGATCAGGAATAGGATGGTTGACCTGAACAGAATTTAATAGAGCCAGCATACAAACACTGAATGAGATGGAAAGACAAACACTTGAATGCAGTATATGTAAATTACCTTGCTAATATGATGACATGATGTTCCAGAAGCTCAGATAGTATAATCAGCTGTTATTGTTTGATACAGATACCTGTTTATGGCTCACCACCAGCCTGTTCTTCTGCATTGCACACCGATATTGTTGGTAATGATACAGCCACTGAGCTGCCGTCCTGCTGTCTACTACTGCTGCTGAGGAAAGAGAATGCAAGCCATCATATTCCAGGACTCCTTAGAGGTATTGAAGTATTCTAGCTTTACATTTTTGTAAACATTTGCACTGTTTGCATCATATTGTTCTGAATTATGATATGCTGTATATGAAAATGACTTGCTGTTTGAAACTGTGATCCTCTGAACATGGCAGCTTTATGCTATTTTTAAGGAAAGAAACCAGGAAATCTGACTTCAGAGGCCTTCTGAAGTTGGTAGCTGTTGAGATTTCTTTTTGATATCCCAGCTCAGTACAATTTAGAAATGTCTGCAGCTTTTACACTCAGGGGTGCATGCGCCTTCTGCTGGCACTTGTCATAACCGACTAGGAGGGCCTGCTTACCTACTCAAGTCCCCAATTCTTTTCTGCCACCTGTAGAGTTCTGATATTGATCATAATATACATCATGACAAAGTTATACATGTGTTGCCTAATATCTCACAGACTTGTAAATCTCCCTGCAGTCATCAGATCAAAAACCAAGACCTGTACACCAGCACTGAATATACTGCCTTGGAGAGGTGAACAATGTCAAAACTGTCACACATACCTGGACATTAATAGAACCACCAGAACAAGGATGTGAGAGGAGCTTGAGGTCTTTATTCAGTGCCAACAAGATGGTGACTAGCCCATAGGCTGATATGTAGAGTCCTTCATTTTATTCTGGTTCTGTATCAGACAGATGAGAGATGGATGGGAATCAAGAGGCCATGTGTTAATCAAAGCCTAATCTGTCAGGATCCATCCTAGAGTCAACCTCCACTGCTTGCATACCACCAGCTCTCCCTTGACTGCCAGAAGATAAAGTTCATACCGTTTGTTTACAAAAGGAGCAGGAGAGATGAACCCAAAGCAGCCATCTTGGAGAATGTATCACTGGGATTCAGTGATGACGTCCACAGTGGAACATTTTAGAGCTGAACTACACCCAGCCTAAGCCACACTGAGTAAGTGTCCTAGCAAAGGCTTGGTGATTAAACTCAGGTTTGGCAAGTCTGCTGTTCTGGTCCTCTCCTAGTCAAGGAAGGCTTGCTGGCTAGGGTAGTGGAACAACCTTCAGGTTTTCATGCAGTATTTGAGTCCACAACGATGGCTTAAATGTTGGACATAATGAGTTATGTTCAACATCTAATGAAATCTTTTTTTGTGATTTTTGGACCATACCTTGAGGGAGTATAGTTTGTCACCTGTGTTAAGACCTAGTTTGACTAAATATTGTTTCTGACTTGCAGTACTCTAGATGTTGATACTCTGTATAGACTGATAGTGCCTACCTGACATTTGCTGACCATCTGGAATGTACAGTGAGCTGACTCCTGTACTTGATGCAGAGAGGACTGTTTGTTTTTCCTTATTCTCAGCCTGGAAAGTATTTCTTGAGAGTCCAAAGTCTCTGTTTTTTGTCCTAGAAATTCTTCTAAACCGAGACCTTCTTTTCCTCATGATTATGTCTGTGGAATGATTCTAAGGTAATGCAGTTGACTGTTTTATTTTTCCCCTCTGTCTTTACATAAAAAAATGGTTAAATCATTTTCTTGGTAGAAGAATGAATAGCTATGGATCATCTCTGTCATGGAACTTTCCCAGATGACATTTATTTTCTCTGGAAGTATCCAAATTCAACGTTTTCTACTCCCAAGGAGGTAGTCCTGTGATGAGGTGGAATTACATCCCTGCAAAGCATACCAGGGCAGATTCCTTTATGATTTCTTCAGTCTAACATAGGTGCCAGAAACAATAATACTTTTCTATCTTACTGCTGGGTAAGGAGCTCAAAGAGCTCAGAGTGTTGGATAGGATTGGAAGACTTGTGTTCTCCATTACCACTTTATTCATTGTATCCCGTAAATATCTGGCTACTCTTTTCCAGTAACGTTTCTCCCTTGTGGACCAGGCTTTAGAGAGGCTTGGCTGAGTTCATAATTCTGGAGTCAAGGAGTCTTTAGAAAAGATACTTATAACAACAACAAGTTTTCATATTTATTTTATTTATTTATTTATTTATTTATTTTGCTTATGTTAACTGGGATAGTCTGACTGGACATGAGAACCCCTTTTCAGTGAAGGCCTGGGAAGAAGAATTTTGCAGTACAGTAACAGAATATACAGTAGCACTGAACATGGTACAAACATGTGAAAGTGTTGCATGTGAATTTATAATACAGTATCAGATGTACTGTAGCATTTAACATGGTGTAAGCATGTATAGACATTGCATATACATTTACATCAGATAGTCATATGTAATTTAACAAAATGTTCCAGTGCATGGTTGCAGGTACTATGTACAATACAGTGTTTTACCATTGATAAGTTAATTTGGTAGTCAACACTGTACTCATAAAGTAAGAGGTAAAAGTTAGAGATTAGTAAAGAGGGAGAAGAGAGTCCAGATGGAGTGACATGCTTATGAATGGAAGTAATGATTACAGAGGTATATACAGGAGTGAGATGCTTATGAAGAGGAAAATTGATTAGTAAGGTGGATAAAGACAAGATGAGGAATTAAGGGGGTTGCGAGGGGCAAGAGTACTTAACAGAGAAGAGAATAGTAGGAAGCAGATTAGTAGATTCATAGTGCTAATTTTCACTAGGTTTATGCTGCAGTCTGGACAAGCAGTCATAGATGTATGGCTGCACTGGATGACATGGCTCTAGCTCTCAACTTTTAAGTGTGAGCTGCAGGCCATTCTAGGTGCCCCTGTCTTCAGTGATGTCCTGTTTGGGCAGGCTTCCCAAGACATGGCTGAAGACCTTCAAAAGAGGAAATGGGTATTGACCACCACAGAGGGTTTTTTGCAATGTGCCTATTGTCTCAAGATGAATCATCTTCCACTTAGAATGACGAGGGGCCCAAAGTATTTTGAAGTATTGATTCTCTTGGCTGTACCCACAGTATCTCTCTGGAAGTTGATTTCACTAGCACCAACAGTGCAGTTCTGACTGCCCCATAGGACTCAAAAAATGGAATTCAGCCATGCTAGGAGTGTTTGACACACAAATTAATAATAATAAGTTTACTGCTTTCATATTAAACTGTTGTAAGACTTCGTCAGAACTTGGAAAAAACACTCAAAAGTAACATATTTTAAAATACTTTTGTCGTGACATCACAAAGTCACTTGTATCTAAATCAAGTAACATTTTTGTTGATTTAAAAATGCATGCTAAAAATGTTTATACTAAATGCATACACACACACACACACACACACAAAACCATTGCACCATGACTTTCCTAATATCCAAAACTAAGAACAATAAAAATCAAAAAATTCTGTGCATATAAATATAAAAATGTAAATATGACTGCACATAACCCGTAACACATATAATATACATAGTACATGTGAAGTATAGTCATGTGTGTATATATATATATATATATATATATATATATATATATATATATATATATATATATATATAGTAAATTAAAATTGTTATATATGTTCAATATATATATATGTGTATATATATATATATATATATATATATATATATATATATATATATATATATATATATATATATATATATGTTATGGGTAGGTGTGTTTATTGACATTTACATTTTTGTGTGTATATGCATAGAATTTTTGGATTTTTTTGTTTTTAGTTTCGGATATTAGTAACAAAAGCACTAGAGGAGGAAGGCAACAAGTCCTTGCTGGTAAAAAGAATCTTTTATTACCACAAACGGCTGGAACAAGACGAAATCCAATACACTCCAAGGCACAAACGCTATGTCTCCACACCTGCGTTTTCGTTTCCGACACTTTTTCAGATGCAATACAATTCAAACCTTTTAACCTGCCTTATATATACATCCAATTGATATCAATTAACAAATTAAAACACCAATTTATAATTAATTATCTAATAAACATATACTAATCATACTTAAAACAAACCTTAAAAAACTTTTTAATAACTCATGAATTTGGAAACTAGACCAACCCTTCACTTTACTAACAACCAAGCAAACTACATTCATTTACAAAAACATAAAACCCTATAAATCGTTCATCCATATAAAAAATCATACTCTACATACTATAATGTTAAAAAATCTGCCTATATCTATTACATTTTATTGGTACACATACTCCCTCTAGTGTACAAATGGAAATGTTGCACGAAATGAAGAGAATTCTTTTTGTATATAAACTATCAAAGTTATACCTTCCTATCTTAGTTTCGGATATTAGGAAAAATGTTGCTATAATATTTACGTATACATACATATGCATACATATATATATATATATATATATATATATATATATATATATATATATACACACACACACACATTTTTAGTATATATTTTTAGCATTTATATTTAAATAAATGAAATACTTTCATTGATTTAGATACAGCAGGCGACGTGTGATGTCACAATAGTAGTATTTTAAATGTGTTGCATTCAAGAGTTTTTCCATGTTTTAATGCAGCCTTCTAGCAGTTTAAGATGAACGTGCTAAACGTAGTTGTTAAATTGTGTGTCAAATACTCATGGTATGGTTGAATTCCATTTTTTTTTGTTTGTTTGAGTTCAGTAATGGTACTGCTAATAATTTATGTTAGTACCCTAAAGGACACTGGTTCTGTAAATTTTCCCCAGCCTAGAGAGCCATTACTTTAGATTGGTGCATTCTAGACATAGTCTCAGATGACAGCATTTCAGAACTATTAGTCTCCCTATTTATTTATGTATTGACATTTGATTACCAGGAAAGTCTGACTGGGTAGAAGCCCATTTTCAGAGGAGGCCTGGGAGTAAGCTCCAAATTATTAAAAAACATTTTAAGAACAATAATTTTACAGTCTTCAAAAATAAAACAAAAACATCTGCAGTTTAAATAATTATAACAAATTTGACATAATATAATAGCATTGGTTAAAAATCGATACAAGGTATATGACAGTCATTTAATATTTAGAGAAATTTTAGTTTGTAGAAAAATTAAAGGTAAGTTAGTATGATACAAATAGGAATTGCAATATGAAGTGAGAGAAAAAGCAGGCTTATGGTATATTTAGAGAGAAAGTTAGGGAAGAGAAATAGATAGTAGGGACGCCATGATGAGGGAGCCACAGTCGTGCAGCAGTTAACGTTGTCACCTCACAACAAGAGGTTCTGCAGTTCAGTTCTTGGCTGAGGTGCCTTCTGTGCAGAGTCTGCATGTCCTCCCTGCATTCGTGTCTGTTTCCTCCGGGTACTCCAGTTTCCTTCCAAATTCCAAAGACATGCATCTGGAGCATTTCTCCCCGGGCCTCCACTGAAAATAGGCTCTGTCCTAGTCAGACTTTCCTGATCAACAAATGTTAAATAAATAAATAAATAGCAGTAAGGAAGTAAGTAAATAAGGGAGAGTATGGAGGTATACGGAATGTAAGGGTACTTGTTCACATTTAGGGATATAGTTTATCCTAGTTTTGAGCAAGAACAAAGCTAGAGTTTAGCTAGGAAGTCTTTCAGAGTGATTTTGAAAGATGGGAAAGAGGGTATAGATGTGATACAAATATTTTACTAAGGTACCAGGTGTTCTACACATAGTTTGAGAGACAGACCCAAACTCTTCTCAGGTAGGAGTCATAGAGCATGTTCATCCTTTAGAGAAAAGCAGTGGGGGGGCTTGTGTCCAATATTTTTTATCTCAACAGCCTCATTGAGGATATCCTGTATGTCATATTCATATTTTGGATGGTAACTCTTTAGGGAAATCATGGCAGTTGGGTTGGTATTGCTGACATGATGCATGCCTTTTGCAGAAACAATGTCTGGAGTCTGCATAGTAGGCTGCTTTGGCTCACTCTGGTGGAGGATTACCTTCAGTACAAAGCATTACTGTTTAGTTTCAGCCCTGTCCCTACATTTTTTCATCAAGATGGCAACCACTGCAAGTGGCTGTTTAGTTTCTTCTTTGTTCCCAGAGTGTTTGTCATGGTGCCAGTCACTGTGGTAGAGGCCTTGCAGTAGAAGGAGACACTTGGTTGGGTTGTCCAGCCAAGGGTGTCCCTGGCAGCTCCCCTTATTTGAGTCCACTAGTGTTTGCAGTTCCTGTGAGTAACAGTAAAGCTGAGTGGATTGCACTTATTGTGGCAGAGTTGCATTTGTACCTGTTGACCATCTACTCATTGCCATGACCATACTCATTTGTCACCATCGTTGGGGTTAGTCTGCAGTCATGAGAAGTTTTTCCTGTTGCTGAAGTTTACAGATATGAGGGCCTGCTATACCTTACTCTTTGAGCATGTACATTCCAATACACAGTACATGAAAGCTATCATATGGATGTGTCTTAGCAGAGCTAAGTGCATGTCACTATCCTGTATTTTGCATATTATGTACCCTTTGCCCCACAAGGTATCAGCATTGCAGCAGGCTGGACTGCCTTTTTCCCCCCATGGTAGGTGACCTAGAATTGATCATTCAGTTCTCTCCTCCAATGGTGTCTCAGTTGTACAGGTTATTAGTTGATCTCAGATCATTAAGGTCACATTCTGGCCTTGATTCATCTGCATCACTTACCTGAAAGACTCTGTTACTCTGCAGTGTCATTCATTTCTGCTTGCATAGAGGATCAGGTGAGGTTGTAGTTGATCGAGCAAATGTGAATCATCCTGCACTGCCTGGGCCTCATGACACTTGCTGTCTTCACAGACCCATGTGTATGCTAGCAGATGAGGGTTCTGAAATGGTCAATGAGTTACTAGTAGCTGGAAAGTCATCATACCTTCCTAGAGTTGCTGTTAGAATTAGACCCATAGTACCAGACTGTAGAGTGGTGGATGATTCCCATCAATCTCATCATGGGGTTTCCCCTTTCTGTCAAACTCACTGGAGTGTATGATGACAAATACTTCATTGGAGTGTTGGGTAGCTCACTTGCATTTTTTCCTTGTTCTGGGATGATACAGTGTTCAGGAAAGGGAGTTCATTTTAAACCAGCGTGATCTGACAGTGATGTTTTTTGATATCTTAGCTCTTGAAAGAGAAGTGAGACCAAAACCAGAGCTCCACCCCCTTATTGTTAGACAGCAAAACCAATGAGTGTAAGGGAACAAATAGAACAGCACATATGTATACCTTTTGCAAATAATTGGAAATGTTGTTCCGTGACTGGGGTAAGGATCCAAGCCTGCCTCTCTCTTACCACTGTTGACATCCTGGGGAAAATGAACATATTGGCTGACTCCAGTATTTGAAGTTGCAGCTGTCTATACAAGAGATGAGAATAAAGAAGACTTGTTTGATCATGCTCTTCTGGGAATGTGGCACTGTTGATATTAACCCTGTTTGCCACATGAGAGAATGGTAGTCTTCATTCATTTGCAGAGAAGTTTCTTGAACACCTTTCCTGTTGATACTATATATCCTATCAATATTCATCATTGGCCAAGAATAGTACTGTTCAGGCCATATGCTCCCTGGTACTAAAGGAACCTATTCCACTACAGTTGAAGGAAATACTCCTTGTTTTGAATAACAACCAACATCATCTCAGGGCTTGACTATTTCTGTAGAGCATGTGCTTCCACTTTGACTTCCTAGGGAAATATTAGAGGTGATTATGTCTGCTAGAAAACCTTACATTTATCAAGGGTACTTTGTGAATTGGTAGAGCTTCTTCATCTCGCCAGGAAGGGCCCTATATGGCACCAGTCAGTTTGCTGTAAGTGGTTCTGATCTATCTAAGTCATTGGTTTGAGTTGCCTTTTATTTATTCAACTGTCAGGATGCATGTCTATGCTATGTTTGTATATCATGATCTCATGTGGAGCAGTACTGCAGCCTAGAACAGTCTTATTAAGCAGCTCTTTAAAGAGGTAATGGTTCTTTCACTACTGAAGAAACATGCTCATCTTTGAGACTGGAACTTTTTGACTGGCTTTCACTTAACTAACCAGTTCAACAGCTCTGACGTTCGTCTCTTGGCAGATGTTTTTCTTGGTGGCCATCACATTATCTTTTGTAAGATATCTGTGTTGTAGACCTTTATGCATAGGCAGCCATCTTTGGTCTTTCACAAGAATCAAGTGTCTCATAAGATATTTTGGTTTTACTTCCAGGAGGGTCACTGTGGTAATAGCGATAGCAGTGTCCTTTTAAGATTCCTTAGTCTTACTTCAGGAAGGATCACTGTGATAATAGACTACAGCAATTGGGGGTCACAATCAAAGCATAACTGGTTCAGCCATTTTTTTTCTTTTGCCATCTTGCTTCCCTGAGAAGGCCAGCAGTAGTCTTATACATTGTACATACTATTGCTCATTTGTGCAAAACTTCAGTGTAAGTAATGATGATGTTTACCTACTGTAGTTCTCACCATAGTTTTGCTCTTAGTTACTCAGCTTCATTTCTTTTGTGACAGCTTGGCTGCTCAACTGTGTTATGGTTTTAGTATTTTAACATTTGTATTGTAGGTTTTTGTGATGTGGTTTTGGTCATACGTGTATTTTATTTAACCAGTTATTTATGGTTAATGTAACTAATGTATCAAATTTTTAATTTATTAATCTCGTTTTATGGAGTTTGTATTTGATTAGGTTGTTTAAATCTAAAAGACTGTTTGGTTTTTGATGCACCTATGCTCTGATGCAGTCTGTTGTGTCAAATGAAAGCACTTAGCAGGGGTGTTTTTCACCAACTCACAGTTTATTAAATATGTTTTGCTTTTCAAATTTATTTAGAACTTGGACTTCGTGGTCAGCACTCCCTTTTGTTTTATTGCTTTTCATTTCTTTCATGAATGTTTTTGTTTTAGTTAAAAGGCCTTTTTACTAGCAGTCCCTTCAGTCATTTTTGTTGGGTAAGCAAAATGCTAATATAAAGGATTCTATTTGACATAGCCTTGGCTGGATATATTTTCTTTATAATTCAGCATTTTGTAGTATTTATTTATTTACATTTGTTTACTAGGAAAGTCCGGCTGGGCACAGGTGCCATTTTTTAGCAGAGGCTCAGGGAGAAAAGCTCCAAATAATAATAGCAAAACATAATCCTGTGGAAACCTCTGTAATGATGCACATGCCAAGTACATATACATAGTTATTTACTTCTTCAGAGTGCTGTCATTTCTTTTCTGCTGCTATTATTAGTAAATAACTGTATTTGTATATCATAAAATTATTGTCCAGTTCCCACATCAGGATTGTTTATACCAGGGGCCTCAAAGTCAAGGGAGCATGAGGACCGTAAATAACCCCAAGGATTTTTTTTTGGGGGGGGGCCGCAAGTCCAAATCATCCACAAACTATATAATTTTATTTTTTTTTTAATTAGCAAAAAAGTTACAAAAATATTTGGTTTGAAGCAACAAACCAATACTATTCTATTGTTTTAGTTTCAAATATTCTAGTAATTGCACCTAAATCTATGACAGAAAATTTGTTGTCTATGAAAATTATTGCATTTCTTCATTTTGACTACTTAACTGACAAAGTTTTGCAGAGACCAGGACGTCAACATTAGGCTTTATGTCACGTGATGCAGCCACTTGCAAGGTAGCTGTTAAGTGTTCATCTGTCATCCTTGACCAGAAAACAGATTTGTTGAGCTTCATAGATGAAAAAAACTGTTCACAAATCGCAAGGATTCTATCAGCCATGGAGAAAAGCTTTGGAAACTTATCTCAGCTCGTATACTTATAAAAGTCTGCAACACCAGCATCTATGAACTTCTGCTTCAGAACACTATCGCACTGAAGTTCCAACAACTCCATCTGGAATTCTTCAGAGACAGTGTCAACATATATGGAGAATGGCGTTGTAAAGATGGCAAAGAGGGGTTCTAGTGCCTCGAAATCCCGAAACTGATGGTCAAATTCTGTTCGTAATTTGCTGACTGTGTCTGAATATTCTTTCAAGAACTGTTTTTTGACTATTCCAAGTGGCTGTAAGGCAGTGAAATGAGGTAGGTTACCATCAATCAGCTGTTTTGCCCACAGGGAAAGTTTACATCTGAAAGCCTTGACACTGTCATACATCCGTGTTATTGTCTGTTTTGTGCCCTGGAGCTTGAGGTTGAGTTCATTAAGATGTTGTGTGATATCCATCAGAAAAGCAAGGTTAGATATGAAAAATGGATCAGCTAGCTGAGGAATTTCATTTATTTCCTGTCGAAGTGCAAAGAATCGTTTCAGCACATTTCCCCTACTTAGCCATCTGACTTCAGTATGATAAAGTAATTCTCCATATTCGGTATCAAGGTTAGACAGAAAGTCATTAAACTGGCGGTGATTTAGACTTCTAGCATGTATAAAGTTAGTCACCCTAACAACAACATCCATGACTTCCTTCATTTGGAGACTTTTTCCACACAATGCTTCCTGGTGCAAAATGCAGTGAATTGCAATGAAGGTGTGAGTGACACCAACACTGTTGCGCTTTGCTTTCAGTAACCCAACAACACCAACTTTTTCAGAAAACATTGAGGGTGCACCATCAGTTGCTACTGAAACAGGCTTATCCCATAGCAATTCTGACTTTTCTAGACATTTTTCAAGTTCGCCAAATACATCACACCCCGTGGTTGTGCCTTTCAATGGTAACAGGTCTAGTAATTCTTCCGTAACATTCAAGTTCCTGTCCACACCTCGAATGAAGACAGCGCAGTATGTGGTATCTGTTATGCCAGTGCTCTCATCAAGGGCAATTGAAAAAGCTTCAAACTGTTTGCCGCTGCAAGTAGCTGCTGGTGTACATTGCTGGCCAATTCAGTAATTCTGCTGCCCTCTGTATTTGCAGAGAAACTTATACCTACAAACAATTTCTTCTTGTCTGAGCAAAGAATTTCACTTGCTTTTATGAAGCAGTTTTTAATGAACTGGCCTTCAGTGAATGGATGGGACAATTTCACAATCATTTCACTGATAAAGCTTGCTTGTACTGAATCTTCATTCATTTTGTTAAGGTTTGTGAAGATGTTTCGCTGCTTGCCAAAGGCTGATTTTAGTTGTTTAACTTTCTATTCCCTCATTTTGCATGTAATCACATCATATTCGTTACCATGCATAGTTTCATAATGTCTCCGTACATTGTATTCCTTTGGAATGAAAACCGATTTATAGAAGATTAGGCATTTGATTTGACTATTCAACTCCGTGAAAAAATATAATTTTTCCCACTTCTCTTGGAAAACACGCTTTTCATCTACAATCTTTCGTTTCTTGGATGACAACATCACTAATACTCACTTATAATATTAGTCTGCAATAAATAAAAATACAAAGAAAATTATAGTGGTTTCCAAATTTTCTAGCGCTGAAACAAGCACTTCCTTAGTAACAGATGATGACCACATATTATAAATAAGTATTCTCTCTCTCACTGTTTTCCATTCCTGCCACAAAATAACCTTCAAATGTTGTCTAATTTTGAATTAGTACAAACTTTAGTTAGGCTCACATACATGCACACATACACAGAATGATCTTTGCATAATCAACCCACACTATCCCGAGTTCCCCAAGACAGCTGCATAAACCACCAGGAACAAAGATATCCAGCAGCTAGTGCAGACTGCAGAGATAACCGGCAACTACCAAGTCAGACATTCCTGGTAATCAAATGTCAATAAACAAGTTCATCAGTCACACATTTGTGAATCCTGGGTGGTACAAGGGGATAGGAGTTATGTAGGGTTCTCTGTACCGGCAGTCTTCTAGGTAAGCAATAGCTTATGACTCAGCTTGTCTAAGTATGTACAAGCACCGAAATGACCCATTTTATTTTGCCCAGTGATCACATCAGCAGTTTGCCAAGTATGCACAAGCACCAAAATGAAACATTTCCCCACTGCTCCCTTTTCATTAGTACAGAGTACAACAAAGTCAAATAAACATACAGTATTCTCCAAGGGCAGCATATAAAAATTTACACTGCAACCATAACTTTCAACCCTCCATCTCCAAAGTGAGGAAGACTACCTCTTTTAATGTGTGGCAAATGTGCAAAATGATTAATCCCTGGATATAAATTGTAATGGTTACATTCCAGAGATTTTCTTAACTATAGAAATGAAACCAAGATTGTACACCACCACTTCTATGGCTTTTACCCTCTGAGAATTAAAACGTGTTTGGACCCTGATGCAGTTTTTAATAACTTAGTCTTACAATCAAGAAAAGAGGAACGAAAATCACCCTATCTTTATTAAAGTACAGAGAATCTGCTTGCAGCCGCGTTTGGTGCCCTGTGCTGCAAGCAAGTTCTCTATATTTTAACAAAGATCCGAAGAGAACTACAATCGCTACAACATCTTACCTCACTACTTTAAATAGATCTGGAGATGTGCTTCTTTCTCATCAGAGAATTATAGTACAGGCTTCTTTAATTTTTTTCCTTAGTTCACAATTCCCACACTCCTCTCCCAATTTCAGGGTCAGTCTGCTGGAAGGAGATGATCCGACACAATGACACCCAAAAGCTAGTTCCACTCCTTGGAAATATATTTTAATTCACATAATTGAATTGAACAAATGTGCCTAATTTGAGAAGGAGATGCCATTGGGAGGAGGAAAAAACACCTGACTGCAACCCTCCAATCACATCTCCACTCTGTTAGGCACGTATGGTGATATAATCTATACAGGATGTACAGAGGAGACGTATGGGAAAAAAAAAAAAAAAACCTTCACACAACTGGAGCCCTACTAAGTGATCGCGGGCCATGAAAAAAAAACTGCACACAACCGGAGCCCTACTAAGTGATCGCGGGCCATGGAAAACTACTTTGCGGTCCGCATGCGGCCCGCGGGCCATGTGTTTGAGATCCCTAGTTTATACTGTTTTGGGAAGGAATGTGCTGTTGATAGCTGTCACAAGTGCCACAGTTACAGCCCAGCTACTTAACACTGAAGGCTGGAAAATTGATGACCTGCTTGCATATGACAGTGTTTGAGAGGTTTGTGCATGGAGACTTGCAAGTGGGTCTTTTTCAACTCCTTGGTCATCATAAGTTAGGGCACAGCAGCAAGAACTAACACTTTTTGGGAAGGTCCAGGCTTGAACCTTCTTGAGGCACATTCATCATTTATCAAGCCCCTAGATCCTCCAAGTTGCAAACTCTCCTTCAGCTAGCAAGGGACTGAGCCCTAACTAGTACTTGATTGAGGAAGATGGGATTAAGGAAGGCACGCCTTTAGCTTCCACCATGGTGGAAGGTGCATCCCACAGTATTTGCACTGTTCTTTTTAAGGAAGATTGGCTGGCACCCATAGGTGTTATGTCTGATTCATTTTGTCATTTATGGTTGATACTTGAGACTAGGGGGTCCTTCATATGCAAGTATTGATCACAAACGTTTCATCTTGTTTTCCTGTTTCAGACCACCTTCTCAAAACATAGGCATCAAGTAAATATATGATAGCTGGTGAGATGTTGAATCATTGGTGCTGGAGCTCACTACCTGACATTTCATCTGAAGTTCATACTAAATCCAATACAAGCTTTTCCTCCACTTATGCTTCCTTTGGCTAATAATCCAGCACAGATTCTTGATCATTTGATACCAGGAACTGGTCTATTACATGCTCACCCTTGCATGTTCTCATGCTTGAAGGCTTTCTGGTCCATGGTACTCCCTTGCTGTACTAGTAGTTCTGTGAGAATTCAGAGGGTCTGAGGTTCACTGCTTCAGAAATAATCATAGTCCTGTGGGATGTCCCCATTTTCAAAGATGCTTTAAAGCTTATGAGGCGCAGATTAAGCTGGTCCTGGATAACCTGTTTTCTCCCTTAGAAGCTTTTGGCTGAGTTTCTGTGGAAGACACTTGAGGATCTTTGGGTTATCCACCTTTGGAGCAACTTTTTAGGGAGAAATCTGGGGACTCCTGACTCTGCCCTGTCAGCCCTCAAAAAAATCCAACATCCTTTATAAGCTGCTTTCTGAAGGCCTGACCAGTTCACTATGCATCCAAGTGCTGATGCCTTTGTGACATCTTTAGTCTGACATAGGTCCTAGAAACTGCAGCATTTTCTCAACTTGCCTCTTGGCAAGGGGTCTAGCATTGTGGAAAGGTGTGTCAAGAGAATTTACTTCTCCATTGCATTGGAGCTGAAGGCATTTCATAGGTTCATAGGTACTTCCTGGGCTTTTAATCCATGAGAATCTTTAGAAGCTTAGCCATAAATTCCCAAGATATTTCTAGCACTTAAATTTTAAGTACAAATAATCCGGATGTGATTAGAAGATTTACATGTTGTCCATATCCATAACGGACAAGGATGTGCTAAACCAGGGGTGAATTTATGTTTACCCACCCATTCATCTAGATTATGTTTAAATAGTACAACAGAACTATATTGCTTTATTTGGAGACGATGATGATTCCAAAGAAGTGGTATTCTCTATGATACATATTTATTGCTTTATTTGGAGACGATGATTCCAAAGAAGTGGTATTCTCTATGATACATATTTATTGCTTTATTTGGAGACGACGATGATTCCAAAGAAGTGGTATTCTCTATGATACATATTTATTGCTTTATTTGGAGATGACGATGATTCCAACGAAGTGGTATTCTCTATGATACATATTTATTGCTTTATTTGGAGATGACGATGATTCCAACGAAGTGGTATTCTCTATGATACATATTTATTGCTTTATTTGGAGACGACGATTCCAAAGAAGTGGTATTCTCTATGATACATATTTATTGCTTTATTTGGAGACGACGATTCCAAAGAAGTGGTATTTTCTATGATGCATATTTATTGCTTTATTTGGAGACGACGATAATTCCAAAGAAGTGGTATTCTCTATGATACATATTTATTGCTTTATTTGGAGATGACGATGATTCCAACGAAGTGGTATTCTCTATGATACATATTTATTGCTTTATTTGGAGATGACGATGATTCCAAAGAAGTGGTATTCTCTATGATACATATTTATCCCTCCAACATGTTTTATTTATGTTGCAAAAAGATGTAGATCTACTGAGTGGGTGTTTATGCCTTCATTGGAGTTTCAAATATGCAGTAGGTGTGACAGGATAGACTCTGTTAAGGCTATTTTCTTGAGGGAGAGATTGCTCCTCATTAGCCTGTATGACAGTGAGAAGCGAAACAAGGCTTTAAAATGGTCTGCATGGTTTTTATGATTTAGGACCTTGATTTTCTTAGTAAAAAAGAATATATGTGTGTGAATGAGAGGGAGGATAGAGGAATGGTGAGGATGCAGGAGTAGAGTTGGTGAAGGTGGATGAGTTTAAATACATGGGATCAACAGTTCAGAGTAATGGCGAGTGTAGAAGAGAGGTGAAGGAGAGAGTACAGGCAGGGTGGAGTGGGTGGAGAAGAGTGTCAGGAGTGATTTGTGACAGACGAGTACCAGTAAGAGTGAAAGGGAAGGTCTACAAGAGGGTAGTGAGACCAGCTATGTTATATGGGTTGGAGACAGTGGCATTGACAAAAAGGCAGGAATCAGAGCTGAATATTAAGATTTGCACTGGGTGTGATGAGGGTAGACAGGATTAGGAATAAGTATATTAGACGGTCAGCCCAGGTTGGACGGTTTGGAGACAAAGCCAGAGAGACGAGATTGCATTGGCTTGGACGTGTCTGAGGAGGGATGCTGGGTATATTGGGAAAAGGATGCTAAGGATGATGCTACCAGGTAAGAGGAAAAGAGGAAGGCCTAAGATAAGGTTTATGGATGTGGTGAGAGAGGACATGCAGGTGGTTGGTGTGACAGAGCAAGATGCAGAGGACAGGAAGAAATGGAAACGGATGATCCACTGTGGCAACCCTTAATGGGAACAGCCAAAAGAAAAAGAAGATTTTGTCTTGTTTTAAATGTTTAGTATTTAACTATTCATCTAACCTGTCTGTCTCAGTTCTAGTCCCATCTTGTGAGGAAGGCATTGGCTAAGCTTGATACTCTCATTAAATCTAGGCCCAGGGAAGACCTTCACCTGTGATTTCCAGTTGGCATTTATACTGCTGCAGATTTTACAGTTTTGACATTTTTGCTGGTGCTGTAGAATGGTTAAGATCATTGTCTTCTAAACAGGAGCTTGGGAACAAGATCCTGGATATTAGCATTTAGGGGAAATGAAGATGAAGAAAACATTTATATCAGTGGAGGAACTCTAGGATCCACCTCCTTTTACTTCGGCTTTTTTCTGTGTTGGATTTGATCAGCTCTAAAAGAAGAAGATGGCTTCTTGCCAAGGAGGACCCACAACATCACATGGCCATACCTTCTGGTGCCAGGAAAGTTAGTTGCCCAGGAAGACGGGTCTCCTTTCTACCTCACTGCTGTGATGATTATGATCTAGGGCTGTCTTTAAGGGGGACATGATTCTTTGATTTTATTCCAGTTTGAAAGCTATTACAAAGGACCTTTGTTTTCTACATGTTGTCATCTTCAGGTACATCACGTGGCTCATCACTCCTCCCTCAGAAAGAGCTCTTCTGGGGGAGCAATCCATTTCAGCAGAGCTTTTCAGACGGGCCTGGGCTGTAATGTTGAAAGAGGCCATAGAGGCTGTAATAGTGTCTGTAGGAGTGCTAAGGATTTTTAAGCCATCACAGACCATCACCTTCAGTGCATGTTTTTAGGCACTCTTGTAATGCAGAGCCTACTTCTCCCAGAGAGGACCCCTCCTCTTTAGTGAGTTGTTTCACTCCTCCTGCAAAAGATTCTTACTTAACCAGCCTGCTCCTTTAAACCCCAGGTTTACTGGCAATCACAGTTTTCTCTGTTCCTTTTCCCAGGTATCGGATGAAAATCTTACAGTGGGTCCACAGAAAACAGTTGTGCCAAATGACAGACCCCACGTCACAGCACTCCAAGATTTTGAAACTTTGCATACCTCTAGCCTTTGTCTAGCAGATCTTTCTGGATTCCTCTTCCCATAGTGACATTTGTCACAGTACCTCAGCCTTTGGGTGTGGGAACATTGCCACTGGATGATGGTCCAGGGAGCCTGGTCAGAGTTGAAGGCTAGATTACACATCATCTTGTTGGAGATAACAGCAGTACTGCTGACTCTGCATGTGTTTCCCTCACGGCACTGTTACAGTCTACACAGGTATGGCTATGGTATAGCATGTCAACAAGTAGGGTGGCATGAATTCATACCTCCTCTGTTGGGAAACCATGATGGTTTGGGAATGGACTACGATAACAGACTGCTTCCTGATGGCAAACTGTACTGCTAGGGAAGCCAGACTTCTTGTACATGGCTTGTCTTCTGCTTACTGATATGACGTGTGTGATCCATATGCTTGTCAGTAGCATATACAATTTTCCATCACTTGTGGAAGACTTCCTGTGACCTGTTTACTTCAATGACCAGTGCTAAATGCAGAAACTTCTTCTCTCTGGTACCTTTTCCAGGGCAGCTGCTCATGGATGCTGTGGTCCAGCAGTGGTCACCAGAACTCAAAACACTTTTTCTTATTTCTGCCTATTCCCAAGCTTCTTCAGAAAATGAAGATCAGTAAGTTAGAGGTCATTGTCATAGCCTCATTTGATGTTATCAAGTATGGTTCCTCTGCTGTGGCATTGTCATCCGAAGAAGCCTCTGCACTTGAGGCCATTTAGAACCTTGCTCACTCATTTATCCACAAAGCCTAACCTTGACCTGTAGTTTCTCCATCAACTGCTTGGCTTCTTCACTTCCTTTGATAGTCAAGGAAACATCTTATTCAATTCATCTTTGTTCATCTCACTCCTTACCTCTGCCCAGAGACCCAACACCAGGAAATATACAAATGCAAGTAGACCCATTTGCAGTATGGCTGTTTGGACCCCTTTTCACTGCTTGTCCAGTCATTCTCAAATATTTTACAGTAGTCTCAGTTATTTACCTATTAAAGTCTACTGTACAGCTATTTCTGTTTTTCTCCAAGTTTTACAAAATATGTCCTTGGCTTTTCTCATTGTATGGAAAGCATTTGTAAGGGGTACCTTCCTTATCAGACATCCTTTCAAGACTCCAGTATTCCCCTGATTGAAAAAAAAAATAACTTTACCTCCCTTTGAGCTCACTTTTGTTGTGGTGGTGAAATTTTATTCTGAAATACTACTTTGCTATCATTTCATCTAGAAGAATGTCAAGAAATTCAAGCATTGTGTGTTGATCCCCCTTTTCTGACTGTCATAAATACAAAAAGGTAAACTTTTATGGATTAGGTAGCCATGGAACAAAATTTGGACTAAACTGTTAATGTCCCCATTTTTTCCAAAGTATTCTAATAAAGGGACACATGCATTGTGTTGTCTAGGTGTCCAGAGGCAGTTACATTTTTTTGTTGATAGGACAAAGTCATTTTACAAAGGCCCACTGCTGTATCTTGGCTTTCAGAGCTTATTAAATATTGTTGCCAAAAGTATGTTAAGCCTGTTTCAGATGCTCCTACTGTGTACTCACAAAGAGCAATAGCTACATGTTATAGATATTTCATATGGGCTTTGACAGATGAAACTTGTGGAGCTGTAATGTGATATTCTGTGCATACCTTTGTAATGCACTATAAGCTGGATTTGATTTCAAAGTGTAGGTCCCACCTATTTTGAAAGGAATAATTTCATAATACCATCCAAGGGTAAGAGCAGGGAACTCTGGAACTGAAGAGGATGGACTGGATCATTATAGACAATAAAGGTACTGAATTATTGTAATGATTGCCCTAGATGACAATGATCTGTCCATTTCAACATTACCATTCCTTCTTCCTACATCTTGTTGAGGTGGGGCCTCAGGAGGGGGTTGTGGTGTGTTTTTGAAGTTGGCTGAGTCATTTATTATGCTTACAGTGCTTAGTGCCTGAGTGTGATGCTTTTTTAGATCTGGATAAAGTGAAAAGTGCAGTACATTTTGAAAAAGGAGGAAGAATTGGAGCCTGTGAGATGTTTTTTATTCTCAGTTGATTTGAACATGTAGCCAATTCCTACAGTTTTTGAAGAGTATGGACTTAGCTCATAAAGAGTTAACACTGTGTTAAGTAAAATTTTTGTAGCTCTACTCTGTAGTTGTGGAGTGTGAACTTGTTTAGGTGTGGCACACATTGGTCATAACTGGATGCAGCAGTGTGCATTTGCTGTATGCTGTTAAGAGTAATTAGCCTTCATATATTACTCAGTAGCAGAGGAGTGGATCCTATGACTGCATTCCTGACTCATAAGCTGTCTGGCATCTGATGGGATTTAAAGCCAGTACTTTACGTATTAATTAGTCTGCAGTGGTGTAGCTGTTGTAAACTCAATTTACATAGCCTGAAGAACAGTTTTATCGCCACAAAATGCAAGTATCCTTGCAGTCACAAGGTAAATATACAGAACAATATATTCTACAGCAATTATTTCATTGTTTGGACAGAGTGAATTTGGAAATGGGAAGAAATGAGCTCTGTAAAACATGGAAGACTTGTCAGTGTCACACCTGACTAAAGAGTGTAAGTCAAAGAAGAGATTCACATATTTGTATGACCAGTGATGAGGTGATAGCCATCCTGGGTGCAGTTAAAACAAAATCCTCTGAACTTGGACACAGCCTGGTAGTGGCTGCAAATAAAGATAATGTTGATTTGAACATGTAGCCAATTCCTAGAGTTTTTGAAGAGTATGGACTTAGCTCATAAAGAGCTAACACTGTGTTAAGTAAAATTTTTGTAGCTCTACTCTGCAGCTGTGGAGTGTGAACTTGATTAGGTGTGGCACACATCGGTCATAATTGGATGCAGCAGTGTGCATTTGCTGTATGCTGTTAAGAGTAATTAGCCTTCATATATTACTCAGTAGCAGAGGAGTGGATCCTGTGACTGCATTCCTGACTCATAAGCTGTCTGGCATCTGATGAGATTTAAAGCCAGTACTTTACGTATTAATTAGTCTGCAGTGGTGTATCTGTTGTAAACTCAATTTACATAGCCTGAAGAACAGTTTTATCGCCAAAAAATGCAAGTATCCTTGCAGTCACAAGGTAAATATACAGAACAATATATTCTACAGCAATTATTTCATTGTTTTGACAGAGTGAATTTGGAAATGGGAAGAAATGAGCTCTGTAAAGCATGGAAGACTTGTCAGTGTCACACCTGACTAAAGAGTGTAAGTCAAAGAAGAGATTCACATATTTGTATGACCAGTGATGAGGTGATAGCCATCCTGGGTGCAGTTAAAACAAAATCCTCTGAACTTGGACACAGCCTCGTAGTGGCTGCAAATGTAGATAAGTTCAGTATAAGCTCATATCATCACAAAATGTAGCCTGAATTAATGAAACTAGGGAAATGAAATATCTGGAGATCAAAGCAGCTGACATAATAAAAACAGCTTAAGGTGCAAAGGAAGTAAGAGCAGAGCAAGTTTGAAGTCACAGCGAAGGAAAGGAAGTATCAGCATGAGGTGGAGTAAAGAGAGAGTGGATTACTGCATGAAAAATAACTGATCACCCTTCATCAGGCATATGTAACAGGAGAAAACCCAGCCCAGGAAGCAAATGTCAGTACTAATTTAGTTCCTCATAACTAAGAGGAATGACAAGTGGTTTTCATGCAGGCATTTGAATGTGTATGCAGTCAACACCAAATTGCTGAGGGGCTGTAGGCAAGATTTAATTCCAGTACACATGGTTAAAGTCATGTGCTGTAAAAAAGTTCTCTGACTGTTACTTTCTTGACTATAGTAACGTGAAGTTTTATTTTTGAATGTTTTAAGCTCACAACTGAAGCATATAGAAAAAGAAATAGGAACTTAAGGGAAGGGCAAAGGATGATGATTTCATTGTAGAAATAAGCGGTTAAGTACTAGGTGTGTAAGTGGATGAAAGGTTACCAATTAGAGAATGTTGGGAGAGACCGTATGATAAGGAAGCAAACATTCTGGACTCTGCTAGAGGACATGAAAATCTTGACAGATTGGGAGTCTGACGTTACTGAGGAAATGGAAAGAAGGTGTGACCTGTGTCTAGACATAACATCACATGAGGATTTTAACAGCACTACATTTGAGTATAAGGGAACTCATAGGGTCAGCTTAAACCATCCACAAACAATGGAAGAATCTACTGGTTACCCAACATCTTTGGATTAAATATTTCCAGTATAAAAAGTGGGCCATGTACAGAAAATTAAACAGATTTTAGTCTTGAAGATTACTTCATCCATCAAGACAGTTACCGTTTGGAATATTAGGACCCACTAGAGTGAATCTTGAAACAAGAAGACAGAATGGCCCAAAAACCAGATTTAAATATATTGAGTCCAAGATGGCCATTTCTCAGAAGAGTCTCTTATTTCTGAGATATGGTGATCTCAGAGTTAGTGTATATATATATATATATATATATATATATGTGTGTGTGTGTGTGTGTGTTTGTGAGGATGGGGCTTGACCTAGATATCAAGGGTTGCAGGGAGCTGCCCCCTCTTACATAAAAGGGCGATGTTCAAGATTGACTCTTTTCCTGCATTTTCGATCTTTTTTCCCCCCACATGTCAGCACTTGGCATTTCAAGTGCCAACATTTCAGTATGGAGCCAATAAGACCCTTATCAAGCAGGTCACACACACACTGAATTATCAGCTACATACACAGATCACAAATAAAAATTTGACAAACATTTTGATTGTTTCATTAAAAAATTTGGTTGCAACTGTAACACTTCATCATGATGTACTACAGATGAAATACTGCTTCTTCCCATTTTACTACACTCTTCATCAAATTTAAAGCTCCAAAATACACACTTTTCAGAACATGAAGTGCTGCAATAACACCAACAAATTTGTTTATCATATAACACTCATCACTGTATAGAAAAATTATCTGACTGCAACTACATTAGTTGCATTTAGTACAACTAAAACTACCCATAATATTCTTTATAAGCCAGATAAACCTGTACTATCCCAACTAATAGAAACTACAGTTCTTCTAGACCTTTTAGATCACAGTCTAAAAAACAATTGCTTGTCTTGAAATCAAATAATTTACTGCATTGGCAGTCTCTACCAAGTAGCAGTCACTAAATTATGAAACTCCATGCCAATAGATATTACCACAGAAATTAAATTTAAAGTATTCACAAATAAAGTAAAAATTTACAATGCTAACATTTGGAATTGTTCACACTTGACTCTACTACACCAGTCCCCTTTACTTAGTTCTCAAACTGACTAAAACCTTACCCTTTATCATTTACAACTAGTTTCTCATAATTTTAATAGCTTTAAAGTCTCTATGCCTATTTCTGTCTTACTATATTTTCTCTTTTTATTTTAATACTTCTATCCCTCAATCTTCCTGTTTTTCTTTTATAATACCACAGATAGGTTCATAGGTAGGTACTAGGCTATTGGCCCAAGGGCCTACGTAAACCTAGCCAACAAGGTTCCCTGGCTTGCGCCACCCAAGAAAGTTATTTTCCTGTGCCACTGTTGAGCAAAGACACAGATAGGTGTATTTCCTATTTCCCATCCACTCATCAAGATTTTTCTTGAAGAGTGCTAATGAAGAACTTTGCTTGACATAGATGGATAGCCTGTTCCAGAGTATGGGAAGTCTCTGGGACAGGAATCTATCCCTCCAGCATGTCCTGTTTATTGTGGTGACAAGGTTTAGTTCCCTAGAGCGTGTAGCTCAGTGGGATTGGGATTTCTTTAGGTGTAGCATGTCAAACAGCTCTGGGTTTGATATAGCTTTATATGTTAGGCAGAGATCACCTTGGAGTAGGCGATATGCTACGGAGTAAAGCTGGAGTTTTTTGAGATGGTCAGTGTAGGGCATTTGTTTGAGGCCAGTGATCCTCTTTGTGAGGTACTTCTGTGGCCTTTCCAGCTGCTGCAGATGTCTTATGAGGTACATTCCAAAAGGGGTGTTGTACTCTATAATGGGTCTAATGAGTGTCAAGTAGAAGGGAACAATGATCTCTTTTTTTTTCCTGGATGAGAACCCTTGTATGATGAGTTGTGCCACATAGAAGGACTTCCTGACTGCTGTGGCAATGTGACTATCAAAGGAGAGACTACTGTCCATCTGGGTCCCAAGGTCTCTTATCACACATTCAGTGTTAAGTAGGTTGCTGCCTATGTGGTAGTTCATGGGTACAGAGTTTTTACCAAAGGGGATGACACTGCACTTTTTGGCATTGAGCTTGAGGTCATGGCTCTGACACCAGGCATCTGTCTCAACGAGGCCCTTTTGTAGGATGTCCACATCATTTGGGAACTTAACTATGGCTCCTAGTTTGCAGTCATCTGTGAAGTTCGTTATTTAGAGGCCTTCTGTGTTAGCCTGTACTTCAGAGAAGTAGATACCAAACAGGAGAGGTCCCAGGACTGAACCCTGTGGTACTCCATTTGTCACCGGTTTGAGGTCAGATTTGGAGTCTGCAACTTTTACAGTGTGGGTTCTGTCAGTGAGCCAGTTGGCAACCCATCTTGTGATGTAGGGATTTATACCTAGTTTAGTGAGTTTAGCTATAATTCCAGAATGGGGGATGATGTCGAAAGCCTTGGCGAGATCAAGATAGGCTGTGTGAACCACTTTACCCTCATCTACACCTTTGGTGACTGCCTCAAAGAAGTCGATCAGGAGGCATGATCTGCCTTTCACAAACCCGAACTGGGTGGGAGCCAGATTTTGGAGGTTATCAATGTCTTTGTTTATGAGTTCCATGATGATACGTTCCATGGCCTTGCAGATCAGGCTAATAGGTTGATAGTTCCCGGGATCAGTGGTGGCTCCCCCTTTGTGGAGTGGGATAACTGTTGCTGTGAGCCATTCACTGGGCACAAAGCCTGATGAGAGGCTATTATTGAACATGGTGCTTAAGTGGGGAGCCATTTCGTTCTGAAGTTCGAGTAAAACGCAGCTTGGGATGTTGTCCGGTCCCATGGATGCTGTGTTTTTGGCTTTAGAGAGTGCAGCTTTTACCTCCGTAGTTGTGACTACAGGGATTCTGCATTTTTTCTGTATAGATATGGGCTCTTTAGCGGGTGAGATGGGGTAAAATCAGCATTGAACCTATCTGCCAGGATGTTGCAATATCAGTTGGTTCTGTAATTTACGTGCCGTTGTGCTGTAACTCAAAGTAGATCTGGGTGTTGCCATTGAGATACTTGATATAGCTATAGAATGCTTTGTGGTTGTCCTTAGAATTAGTGGTGATTTTGTTTTCGGTAACCATCATTTTCTTAGCATTCTCATATACATTTGCATGTCACTGTTTAATCCTGTTTTCTCTTCTTTTTCATTTTAGGTTATTCACTTCGTTTCCCTGTTCTCACTTATGTTTTTATATACATAATTGTTTAAAGAAATGTATTCTCTTCAAGAAGTGTGTTATGTACATATATTGAACATTCACACATTTTTGTTTGTTATAAATATCTACATTTATCATCTGCTCATCAGTTTTATTTATTTATTTTATTTATTTGACATTTGTTAACTGGGTTGGTCCAACTGGGCTTGAGGCCCATTTTCAGTGGAGACCCAAGGAGAAAAGCTCCAAAAAAAAAACATTTATGAAAAACAATATCGCAGTTAAAATTTTTTAGGCACATACATATATGAGAGATAATACAAAGATCAAAATAACAAATCTGTTAATACAGCATGAATAAAACCAAAATAGAGAGCTTACATGATCTGACAAAAACACAATATTTATACAAAGCAATCGTATTTACATAAGAAAATTATGCATCTTAATTGCTAAAAAGCAATTGGCATTGGCTATCGTGCATGGAGTTGTGGGAAATGAGATGAGTGAGGAAAAAAACATAGTGATTTAGGAAGAGTGAAAGGTGCTTATGTTGGATTGTGGCAGGGACAAGTCTTGGAGTTGAGCATATGGTTAATGTAGAAAAATCAGTATTATGGCACTGCATTTATAAATATTGTAAACTAGTATGCAGGACTTCTCTCTCCAGGATGTTGCTAAAAAGTGTCCAGAAACCCATTTGGATCATCATGGTTAACAGATATGAAATTAATAAATGTCCACACCTACATGGTGTGAAGCAAAGGTTTCATAAGGGAGTTCATAGAGGTGCCATCATGGTACTCTGGATTACTTTGAGATTGCAGCTCCACTAGATTATCCCAAGGTCCTGTACCCTGCACTGCTGGAGGAAAAAGAAATATTGGCTAAGAGGGACACTGCATCATGTAACTTTGGAAGGTGAGCTGAGCAGGATTGCAAAGAGCTGAGCTATGAACAGCTCTCACATCCCATCTTAGAGGAATTGAGGGAGATAGCCAAAGAGTCTCTTGACTCAAGAATTTAAGAAATTATATATATATATATATATATATATATATATATATATATATATATATATACACACACACACACACACACACTGGAACAAATGGTTATTATAAAGAGTGTGGATTTCTGAAAAGGGGAAGGGGTTAAGTGAGTAGTAGGGCAGGAATAAAGGCCTGTCTTATGGCAGTTCTTTTTCTGGTTGTCTGGCACAGAAAATGAGGCTTAAGTACTGGGAGAGATGTGAGAGGACATGTAAACAGTGTCGTAAGGTTAGCAATGCAGGAAACAAAGCTAATGCTGCTTTGGTTCCATTGACAATTATTGAGAAAGTGCTTCAAAGCCTTGGATGTAGTGGGACTTATTGGTACTCCAAGCAACACAGGTAAGAGCGTCTACCTTGTCGATGGTAGACCTTGACACTAAGTACCTTGAGGCATTAGCTTTATCCTTTATTGAATAAAAAGAGAAAGCAAATATATTGAAAATTTTCAGCATAATGGGTTCCCCACGAAAACTATTCTACCTTCATGGCAGATAAATGAATTAAATCAGTTAAAAACTGCCCCTCTTGCATCCTCAAAAAGTTTTTGGTGGAAATTAGTAGCTCTTGAGATTATGTTGAAAGTATTCACAGACAAGTTTAGGCAATATGGAGAAATTACCTGTTCTATCTTCTCTCTGCATAGGTTCATAGATTCATAATAAGCTAACTGCCCTTGGCGAGCCATTTTAAGCCTAGCCAATTATCCCTTGTGAAACCTTTGTTGGTAGCCTTTCCTCACCCACCCTTGGGCCTTGCTACAGTGTGTGTGTGTGTGTGTGTGTGTGTGTGTGTGTGTGTGTGTGTGTGTGTGTGTGTGTGTGTGTGTGTGTGTGTGTGTGACTAACTAGTTTTTTGAATATTTTGTGGATATAATGTCTGAGAAGAAAGGGAGTCCAGGCTTTAAGAGGTGTTCAGAGTGCGGACACAAACTGCCTCACTGTGACACGCATGACTTGTGTGTTTACTGTTTGGGCGTGCTTCATCTCACAGTGAAGCCACCCTGTCAGATTTGTAAAGTTTTTTCTGCCAGGACTTTGAATGAACGTAAAAATAAACTAGTACTAAAGGGTTTCCTTAAGACTCCTTTCTGCGAGCCTATTTCTGGGTCGCAGGAATCTTCTCCTTTCAAACAACGTAAAAGGTCTAAGTCTCTTCCATCGTCTCCCTCTGGAGACCCTAAGGAATTGAAACATAAAAAGGCTAAATTGTCAGAGTCGTCAGTGCCAGCAGCTGCTTCGGCACTGACTCATTTGATTCTGTCTCCAATTATGTCTGCTGGTCCCTCCACACCGTTGCTTTCGATGCAGACATCAACCTTCATGGTGCAGACTACTACGGCACCGACTAGTTCGGTGCAGACTTCCTCAGCACTGATTGGTATATTGGGGCAGTCATCTTTGGCATCAACTGAAGTCTCGGTGCAGACTCCGGCATCATCCATTTTCTTGGTGCAGACATCTTCGGCACCAACAGTTTTCTTTATGCAGACACCTTCGGTGCCAACAGTTTTCTTGGTGCAGACGCCTTTGGCGTTGACAGTTTTCTAGGTGCAGATCCCCTCGACACCAACAATTTCTTTGCTGCAGGCTTTGCGGCGCCGTTGGTTTTGGTGCAGACAACCCCAATTTTGACGACACCATAGACCAGTTGCTTTGGGCCAGAGGAATTCCTGCCCCTTCAAAAGTGTCTCTCCCCTCTGGAGTTGATCTCCCTTCTCCACAGACTCCTACCTATACTCCAATCTCTGTGGAGTTTTCGAGGCATCCCTCTTTGGGAGGCCTGCCCTACCAGGCCTTGGGGAGGACACTGGCCTCTGCTTCTCGGCTGCGTCTGTCAGAGACTACTACTTCCTTTGAGCCTCAGCTGTCCCAAGTTGCAACCCCCGGACACCAGGCACAAGAGTCTCGGGCCATTCTCCCCCTGGAGACCCCATCCTTGCAGCCCTCCTCAGAGTCTCCCACTGAGGAAGTTCACCGCAAGATTATGTGTAAAAGGAAGCACATAGACTCCACAGAAGAGTCATTGACCGAAGAAACAAATTGTGATGACGGGAGGGTTCCCATGTTCCCCTTCTGATGAGTCTTCCTTTGGTGACATCCTCGAAATTTTAAAGCAGAGAGGTGAATGGAAATCCTCTAACCCTTCCTCAGAGGAGTCTGTGTTCCTGCAGGGTTTTCATGCCCAGCCCTGTACCTGCTGGGTTACACCACCTGCCGATGAGCTGGTCAAGCTCATTGTGCAGCATGCCTGGAAGGCACCGGACTCTGTGGAGGCCATACTGCGTAGGCCAGACAGAATCCTTTCTCCCCCAGAAGAGTACCCCCATTGGTCGAAAAGTCCATGGTGGTGGCTGCCACTGCAAGGAAGGAACTGACAGAGGAGAGCCAGACTGTTCACCTGCCCAATAAGGAATCCTGGGCGGTGGACAGATTAGGGAAGCGAGTTTTTGCATCATCAACCTTTGCTGTTAGGTCCTTGAACTACCTGGCACATTTCACAAGGCTACAGAGAGACTTGGTGTCCGAACTCTCTGAGACCTTGCTAGTAGCAGTTTCTGAAGAGGTCGAAGACAAGGTGGCCTCTCAGCGACCCTAGACTCGGTTTCCAATTCCTCAATGCGTTTGATATCACATGCTACTGCAGGAGCGGCGAGAGCTGCGGGTGCAGGCATAGTCATGAGACGCCATGCCTGGATGCACCTTTGTGACTTTGCAGATCCCTTCAAGGTTTCCTTCCTTAACGCCCCTATTGAAACTACTACTTTGTTTGGGTCCAAGGTAAAAGATACATTGGCCAGATGTGAACAGGACAGTAAGACCCTATCTGCCATGGGTGTCCGTTTATTTTCTCCTCAGCGGTTCTATTCTAGGAATCAGAAGAGTGGGAAAATGTGGCACAAAAAGTCTCGGGGTCCTTTCCATGACTCTCAGGCCGAGTTTTCCCTTAGAGGTGGGAGGGAATTCTGATGGCAGGGGAGGTCCGAACCGGGGTTCCAGGGAATCTTTCTCTGGACAAGCCCTATCAGCGCACCTGAGGAGCAGCCCAATTGCTTTCCTCTGGAAGCAGTCGGGGTCGTTTTTCCTTGTACCCTTCTGCCTGGCAAACCATAACCACAGATGCTTGGGTACAAAGGCTCATCATCAGAGGATACCATATTCCTTTCTTATTCACTTCCCCCTTACCTAGAAGCTTAACCGATGTGCCACCCAGTCAGAGGAAAGCCACAGCTGTAGAGATATCAGAGCTGCTTCAAAAAAGAGTCATCCAAACAGTCCACCCAGACCAGACAGGATCTGGCTTCTATTCAAGATTCTCAAGATTCTTTTTGGTGCCAAAATAGACAGGGGACTAGAGACCACTTCTGGATCTCAGCACCCTAAACAATTTCATAAAGACAGAAAGATTCCGGATGGTCACGGTTCAGTTTATACTTCCACTGTTGAAAAAAGATGATTGGATGTGCTCCACAGATCTTTAAGACGCGTACTACCACATAAAGGTGGAAAGGTGCTTAAGAAAATGTCTTCGCTTCTGGGCGGGAGCCAGTCATTACCAGTTTTGTGTACTGCCCTTTGGGTACTATACAGCCCCCAGAGTGTTCACAAAGTGCATGGCAGTAGTCACAGCTCACCTGCGCCTTCAAGGATTCCAGGTGTTTCTCTACATAGACGAATGGCTCATTACTGCCCCAACAAGACGTCTACTGGATCAGGCCTTGACTTACACCCTAAACACTGCACAGCAGCTCGGAATATCAATAAACTGGAAAAAGTCAAACCTTACTCCGAGTCACTCATTAGAGTACATTGGAGTGATTCTAGACACAATGACTTGTACAGCCTCTGTACCAGATCACAGAATTCAGAGGATCAAAGAACATATTCAGGCAATATTTTCACAAAATCTAGCCTCAGCTCGATCCATTCTTCAACTGCTGGGATTGATGGCAGCCACCATTACCATAGTTCCTCCAGCAAGGCTACACATGAGGCTTCTTCTGTGGCTGCTTCTTACTCAGTGTTACCCATCCCAGCACCACTTATCTTTTCCAATTCAAGTGACCAAGATTTGCAAACAGGACTTGCTCTGGAGGATGTCAAGCAATCCTCACCAGTAGTCTCACCCCTTCAACCCTCATCAGCCCAATGCTACAGTGACCACGGACGCTTCCCTGATGGGGTGGGGGGGTTGTTTCAGGGAAAGCCAGTCCAAGGCACTTGGTCACAGACAGAGGCCCATCTACATATCAGTGTCCTAGAGCTGAGGGTGGTGCTACTAGCGATGCAAGCATTCCAATCAATCCTTACGTCAGGGACTATTGCAGTTCAGTCAGACAACATGGCAGTAGTCTGGTACATCAGCAAACAAGGGAGAACCAGATCATACCCACTCTGTCGAGAAGCCATGAGAATATGGCAATGGGCGATAGCCTCCAACCGTTTTCTGATAGCGTTGCACATTCCCGGGAGCTCCAACGTGATAGCGGACAAGTTGAGCAGATGCATTCTACAGCCTCATGAGTGGTCTTTCAATCCTCTAGTGGCGACAAAGATTTTCGACCACTGGGGCCAGCCTTGCTGCGACCTGTTTGCGTCACCGTCCAATCCCAAGTGCAGCAACTACTTTGCCCTGATCCCCCCTTGGGGACAGACACCGAGAGATGCTCTAGTCCACGATTGGCCCTCGGGTCTGCTATATGCCTATCCTTCGATGCCCTTCATTGCCCTGTTCCTCAAGAAAGCTCATCGATTGAAGAGAAAAGTGATCCTCATTCCTCCATATTGGCCTCGACAAGTTTGGTTTCCCTTCCTGTGGCCTCATCTGCTAGATCGACCATGGATTCTCAATCCAACTTCAGAGTTGATCTCTCACCCGGAGAATCTGATTTATCCAAACCTATCCAGCCTGAAACTGACAGCTTGGTTTATCCACTTCCAATGATTGCCAGGCAGCATGACCTGTGCGTGACATTCTGATTGCCTCTCATAGATCATCCACCAGACTACTCTACCGCAGCAAATAGAAGTGATTTTCTCTCTGGCTACAAGATAACCAAATGGACCCTTTTACAGCCCCTGTTTCTATTGTGCTAGAATATCTTTCAGACCTTTTTAAATCGGGGTAGCAATCTCCACAGTTCGTGTTCATTTGGCTGCAATTTCTAATTTTCATAATGGCTTCCAGGGCTCTTCCTTAATGTCGCACAGACTTTGTAAGACCTTTCTGAATTGCATACCCCAGCTAAAGCCTCCATTCAGAGAACCTGTTCAACCTTGGGACCTGGCCTTAGTCCTTCAAGGGTTGACAGCTTCTCCTTTTGAGCCTGCATCTACCTGTGATCTAACGTATCTGTCATGGAAAACTTTGTTCTTGGTTGCTATTACTTCTGCCAGACGTATTTCTGAATTACAGGCCTTGTCTATTAAAGCCCCCACCTCATCTTTCACAAGGACAGAGTTTCATTAAGGACCAATCCGGCCTTCTTGCCCAAGGTCATTTCTGAGTTATCTATCAATCAGACTATTGATTTGCCAGTGTTCTTCCCTAATCATTCTAACAGAGGGGAATATTGCCTGCATACCTTGGATGTACATAGACAAATTCTTTTTTACCCAGACAGGACTAAATTTAATAGAAAATCTGACCAGCTATTTTTGGCCTTTTCTGAATCCAGATTAGGTTGTCCAGTTTCTAAAGTTACTTTAACCACTTGATTGAGAGATTGTATTACTTTCATTTATGGCAAGAATGGTATCCCTTTACCTGGCAGAGTAAAGGCCCACTCTACAAGATCAGTGTCAACTTCTGCAGCCTTCCATGCTAGAACATCTTTAAATGACATTTGTGCAGCCACAACCTGGGCTAAGCTTCATACCTTCATTGCTCATTACAAATTGGACTTGGCCTCCAGAGGCAGAGCTTCCTTTGGTTCTATTGTGCTCCAAAATGTCCATCCATAGGGCTGCCCCAGGGAACAAGATAGCTGGGGACTCTGTCCCAAGAGTAAGGAATAAACAAAGGTTAACAACATCAGATAAAGAAGGTATGTCTTACCATAGCGTTCCATCTGAGTTGTTTCATCTTCGTTTATGCATTACGGCCCACCTGCCTTCCCCATCCGAAGGTTTCTGGTGGATCTCATGTGTCCTTCTTTCCAGTTGTTAGGTCATGTCTGACCAGAGGTATCCTCGGCTTCATTTTTCCAACTTGCAAACTAGATCTGAGGTAACAGAGAGAAGGGCATGTTGGGTAAAATCTTAGCTCGAGAGCTTTATGGCTGACCCGAGCTTGAAAATAAGGCCGGCTCGGTTCCTAGGCCGGAACCGAATCCCAACAGTAATGAATAAACGAAGATGAAATAACTCAGATGGAATGTTATGGTAAGACATAACTTCTTTATTATCTTCTGTCTCATCACTTTCTACTCCATTTAGTTTGCTGCATTTGATACTGCTTGTTGGTAGCCTGATTAAACTGATGGCAGTATTCTACTGAATTGCTGCTTTATTTGAGCTGTTTTTCTGTTGTGATTGTGAGCTAATTTATCGCATTTGCACTCTTTTAAAGCAATTTACTGATTAAATGCATTTCATTACTATTTAACTGTATTTCATTGCTATTTACTGCATTTCATTACTGTTTAACTGCATTTTACTGCATTTCATTGCTGTATAAGTGTAATTTTTCATACTGTTGGTTTTGTTTTTGTCTGTAAGTGGTTAACCTGTGCTTTTTTGTGAGTTTTGCTGTGTTCTTGCCCTTAAATTGAGTAGCATAGTCTGAATACAAGGTTTGCTGCTCAAAAACTGTTTGTTTTGCCTTCTGTGTTTCTTCTAGCCATCTTGTGTTCGCCTTCTGTGCTTCTGGCAACTTTCTTGTGTTGGTAGGGGCCTGTCTCCTCTGCTAGTGTCTTAGAGTAGCAGGGCTGCCTGGACCTTGTCTGGCACAGGCACAGGCTGATAAAGAAAGCAGGGACTAGCAGGATTGGATAGATGTCTGTGTTACTAGAACCTTCTATTTTTTGTGGCATTTAAACCCTGCCAGCTGGTGGGCTTGTTTGCACATCACGCACCGCAGCTGCACTGTTTTTAACCCATTGAGAGGAGTTCCAGCTACAAATTTTCCCTTAGTAGCACTTGTATGATCACCTAGCAGTACTCCTCTTAGACCTTCCACCCTTTACCCCCTTAGCTATCTCTGGGCTCTCTCACTCAGATTCTGACAAATATGGATTGACAGTTTCCTATGGTTCTCCTGACAGTCTGGTTGATATGGGCATTCTGAGGCAGTGTAACAACTGCCTCATGTACACTGACAACCGTCTACTGCTACCACCTAGGAACACAATTTTTGAGAGATGCAATTATTTTAAGAACCTAGAGTCTGTGCTCTCTCCCTCACAAGCCAGTATATCTGGCACCGAGAAGGCTGTCAACACAAACACCGCCCATGCCTACACAACGCACACCCACATATGCAGAGGTCCTCAACAAAAACATATCCAAAGAAAAGAGACCTCCAAGGCAGAAACGCACACAAACTCCACTGCCACCACACTACATACCACACGCACACTCTCCACACACCTGTGCCTCACAGCCACAAATGCCTAAACATAAACCCAACATATTAGTTATAGGAGACTCCATTGTGAGACACACAGATGTGTGCCCCTCACCAGACTGGATAAGGAGAAAGTCACAGTTAGTTGTTTGTCAGGTTCCAGAATCCGCCGTATCACTCATGCACTCAAGTATTTCAACAACAGGTACTGTTATGACTCTGTCATAGTTCACGTTGGCATGAATGACGTACCTCCCTGGACTAGAATATATGAAGAAAGACATGATTGAGCTTGCTGTATATGTGTCCCAGGCAGGTATGTTCCTAGCCTTAAGCAGCATTTTACCGTCACCCAGAATGACGCCTCAATACAAACAGAAAATGATTGACTTTAACAATTGGCTTAGTCTCTGGTGTAATTCCAAGGGGATCCAGTAGCTGACAGCCTGGGAAGACGTGATCGACAGACCACAATGCTTTGACAGAGATGGTCTGGATCTGTCTCCCTTTGGCTTCAGGCTTCTGGCAAAGGCTCTTGCCTCCCCCATAGTGCCTTTTTTAGGCACAATGCTATGAGGGCAAAACTACCAACATGAAAATTTCGTCAAAATACAAATTAAAGGTCATGCTGCTAAACTCTAGGAGTCCAAACATGAAACTGCATTCATTGAAAGCATTCTTAATTCTGGAAGATGCTGAGATTAGTGCAGTCACAGAAACCTGGTTCAGAGCTGCAGAGAGCACCCCAACCATGCCATGTTACTCATCCTATCATACACTCAGACTGCAAACCGTGGGCAGCAAACCAAAAGGAGGTGGAGTTGAAATATATATTAAAGACATACACACCTCCAGGGTGGTCAAACAGTACGACACACAGGAGGCACTCCAGGTGCAGTTAACCATTGACAAGACCCCTACTCAAATCATAGCTAGCTACATGCCCCCAGCTTTGACTCAAGATGCCTACTCCACCTATCTGGACCTCTTCGAATCTATCAAGATTCAACCTTTTACCCTGATCCTGGGCGACTTTAACTATTTAACTATAGATTGGAAGAACTACTCATGCCAAAACACAAATGCTCAGAAATTCTTTGATTTCTTCAATGCAAATACCTTGTACCAGCTGGTTGACACCCCCACAAGAGGTGATAATATCTTGGACATGACATTAACCAACATGAGTAACCACTGCAGCATCCCTACAGTGTCATCCTCCCTGGTAAAAGCCTACCACAGAGAGGTCACTTTTGAAGTCACCATCTTTCATGACACCCCCCAGCTAGGGTCAAGCAAAACAACTTCTCCAATGCTGATTACAGTCCCCTGAGGGAAGATATAAACAGCTTCACAGCCCCCTCCCCTTCCATAGGAACTGGCACATTTGTCCAAACCTACACCAAAGTACTACATGAACATTTATATAGCTGCATGGAATCAGGAATACCAGACAGGTCAAAGTCATCCTCCTCAAGGAAGAGTAAACTTGTCTGGTGGATATCTGCAATAAATAAACTCTATAATAAAAGGATAAAATTGCTGTCCAGGACCAAGAAGGAGCAGGTTCCTAATAGGAAACAATCTCTCCTTAGCCTGAACAAGCAAATAAGAGCACTAGTGAAATCCTCCAAAGCAAATTTCAAGTCCAAATTGGCCATATCTACTAAATACAGTCATAAGGCCTTCTTCACATATGTCCGCAATCTCAAAGGAAGCACTGAGATTTGCTCAGAACTGGTGGTCAAGGACACCACATACACAAACACCGTAGATATAGCCAACTTGCTGGCAGACAGGTTAGTGAATACTTACCCCCTCTGTCCCCCCATCAGTAAGTCAGGACATCCCCAGCACCTGCCCCCCCCCTCCATCTCTAGGTCATCACTGCCCTCTCAAAGGCAAAAAAATATAGCCTCCATGGGACCAGATAACATCCCAGGCTGCATCCTACATGAACTCAAGTAGGAACTTACAGTACCAGTAGGCACCCTGTTCAACCAATGGCTGACTACTGGCTTCATCCCAGCTGAGTGGAGGACAGTCACTGCCATCCCGTTGCACAAAGGTGGAGCATCCATCGATCCAGGAAATTATAGACCCATCAGCTTAACTAGCCTGATCTGCAAGGCCACGGACCAGATTATTATGGATCTCATTAACAAGGACATTGCCAACCACTCGATCCCACACAGTGTGGTTTTGTCAGGGGGAGGTCATGCCTGTTAAATCTGGTTGACTTCTGTGAGACAGTCACCAAAGCCATGGATGAGGGGAAGACAAGTGCACACCACCCACCTTGACTTGGCCAAAGCCTTTGATACTATTCCCCACTTGGGTATAATAGATAAACTCTCTCAACTAGGCATCAGTCCTTATGTTACCAGATGGGTAGCAAACTGTCTCACTGATAGAACCCACCTAGTCAAAACTGGGGAAGCCACCTCAAGCAGTAGACCTGTAACGAGCAATGTACCTTAGGGATTGGTCTTGGGGCCTCTGTTGTTTGGGATATACTTTTCTGAGGTGCAAGCCAAAACCAGTGGGCTGTGGCTGACCAGGTTTGCAGATGACTGTAAGCTGGATGCTGTCATCAGTTCCCCTAGTGATGTAGACATCTCCAAGTGGGTCTTACCCAAACAAATGACTAGTGCTAGAAACAGGACCTCAAGCTGAATGCCAAAAAATGCATCATCGTCTCCTTTGGGGAAAGTGACATCTGCACAAATTATCACATTAATAAGAAGGTCCTAAGCATGCGATCAGTCGTGAGGGACTTAGGCACCCAGGTTGATAATGAACTGACTTTTGACCACCATATTGCCTCTGTTGTATGGAAAGCTTTCTCCATGGCCCACCTCATTAGTAAGGGTATTTCATCCAGGGACACGGAGGTCATAACATGTATTTTAACCTTATAAGACCCATTATAGAGTACAGTGCCCTTTTCGGCATATACCTCACAAAGCACATGCAGCAGCTGGAGAGACCACAGATGTTCCTCACCAGTAGAACCCAGGGCCTCAAACATCTACCCTACACAGATAGGCTAAAAGCGTTGTCCCTCTAGTTAGTCTCATACATACTCCTCAGAGGTGACCTCTGTTTGGCATACAAAACAATCTGGTGCATATCCACAAATCTAGCTTCACTCAAGTAACCTACACGCGTGACCTCAGCCTGGTCTGTGACATCAATAGTACTTGTAGGCGGGACAGATTTGTGTCCCAGAGCCTCCCCCTTCTGTGGAATAGACTTCCTCTTCACATCAAGCAGAGTACCCCATTAACCCTGTTAAGCGCAACCTGGTTAACTGGATGGGGAACAGAAAATACAACCCTGAGATTCCTCTTGTGTACCTGCTGGACAGGAGCAACTGGTTCTGAGTTGTTGGAACATGGGCTAAATTCTTGACTAGGCTTGTAAGGGCCTCAAGGCCAATTGCATAGTAACTTTCTATGATCCTGTAAAACTGACTGA
This sequence comes from Protopterus annectens, assembly GCF_019279795.1. Lineage (NCBI taxonomy): Eukaryota > Metazoa > Chordata > Ceratodontiformes > Protopteridae > Protopterus > Protopterus annectens. Next base: position 258,967,444 of record NC_056746.1, on the reverse strand, counting down.
TTCTTTTTTTTTTTTTTTGTGGTGGTTCTGTTGGAAACGTTTGAGCAAGACTACTGCATTTTAAATGATTTTTGATACTATTTTGTAAGTTAAACATTTCTAAAAAGATTTTATTTTTTCATAAATGTATGCTTTAGGAGCTGAAACTAGCCACATTTTTTTTTTTTTTACAAAAATTGGAGGGGGTGGCTTTTGTGCATGTATTTTGTGCTTTGAACCGTGTTATAGAAGTTGCCATCTTTTTTCATTGCAGTGTTCAGACCACCAGTATCCCTGCAGAAATAGACATCAGATTGCTGTTTAGAGGGAGAATAGTGGGATTTATCTTGGACCCTTATCCTTCCTCCTCAGAAGTTGGGTAAGCTTTGACAGCCTACCAGAATGCCAGTAAGGCAGTGTGCTAGTTGAATAGGGTACAGTTGTGTAAGCCCTACTTATCTGTAACAGTAGATGTTCATAGAACACACTGCCATACTGGCAGTACCCATTCACCAACCCCCCTTTTTGGATGTACATATTTTGGTGTTTGGGTTGCTATTGAGTGTTGCACCATGGCCTTTATTGTTCTGCTCATATGTGTTTTTTGGTTTGGAACAATAGTTGTTCACAAAGTTGCTTTCCCATCTTCTCTTCCTGCTGGACCCATGAAAAACTGATAGGGTCCTGTCTGTGGATGTGTAAGGCAGTCCTTGTACTGCCAGGTGATTAGTCCCCTTCACATCCACAGTTAGGCAGGTGAGATACTCTGAGCTTTAGTAGTCTGCCAGAGAAGGGTAGCAGGGCACTACTACCTGAATGCCTGTAAGGCAGTGGGTTCTACGAACATCTACTGGTACAGGTAAGTAAGGTTTAGCAACTGTACTTTATGGGTGTTGACTGAAACTTCATTTGCAATGCTAAGAATTTATCAGGGGAACCTAGAAGGGAAATATAACAAAAGAGGATAGATATCTGAAGAAATAATGAAAATATTTGTTATGGAAGATGTGGATTCAGTAGTAGGAAATCAAACAGAATTTACATATTATTTCCCAAAATACAACAACTGGCTAGCATGGATTATGTAGAGTATAGGCAAACAGAAACGGAAAGATGAGTGCTAAGTCGAAGAGCAGCTCTGGTAGAGTTTTTAGTTGAGTCTAGAACAGAAGCTGCTGTTAAAAGGGGGATAATTGGGGCATATAAGATATTGTATGATACCTGTAAGAGGCAATCAGAGGAGGTTAGAAATGTTTGGAAAGAGATGCTAGAAAAGAAATGTTCAAAAGAACAGGGGAGGGCATCTGTATGACTTCCAAGTATGCAACAAAGTCCAGAAGGTTTAGGAGTTTTGCTTAGAAGTGTTTCTATAGGTATATTTATAAATAGCTTTATTAAGCCTCACGAAAACCATATGGATTATAAAAAGAAATGAAATAAAACTTATAAAATGAAAAAAATAAAACATAGTTTATTGAGTGTTTTTGTCCCATATGCAACCATGGACTTTATCAAAATGAATTAATCAGCCATTCATCAGTTTAATAAAAACCCATACCATCACATGACCCACCAATTAATAAAGTTAAAGAAACATTCTTAAAAATCATAAAAATAAAACTGAAAATGATAAGACATAATCTTGAATAATAAAAAATATATACATAATCACAGTTTAGAAGCCCACAGCTTCAAAATACTGTTAAAAATGCCAGGAAATAATGTTGATTCCAATAACAATTGCCACCACAATTCCTTAGATTTCAAAATGGTTTGCCAATCTCCCCCTTTTAAAGATGATGAAACCCTTTCAAGTATGAAAAACTTAAATTTGCTAAAATTAGCACAAAGCAGTGAATATTTAAATAAAGCATTATTAGTATCACCTTTATGTATGTTATATAGGTGCTCATAAATTCTACATTTCAGGGGACTCAACACCTTGCCAACATACAACACTTGGCATGATTGACAACTAGCCACATAAACCACCCCTGTGGTGTTAGTTGTATTTAACCTTAAAATAAATATTGTTAGGGTAGTTTACTACTCTCATTTTATCACCTACATTAATATATCAACAATAAGAACAATTACCACAAATCTCTGTGGTGTCACCATCTGTATTAGCTTTGTTTCCCCCTTCCAAAATATTTTTAAGATTCCTGCCCATTTTAAAGCAAAATGAATGTCCTTACTGAATTTAGTCATTAAAGAAGTGTGTGTATTAATGTGCAGTTTCCAATTCTTTATTATAATTTCCTTAATTTTATTACTCTTAATACTAAAAGGTAAAGCCATCGCTCTATCAAATTTAAAAGTACTGGTAGCACTTTTACTATTATGCAACTTACCCCCATTTAAAATGGACTTTAAATATTATCCCTTTTAAACAATATTTCCTTCTCTACGTCCTTACATAATTTCCATGCTCAGAAATAATAAGCGATAATCTCACCATCTGTCCCTTACCAGGCTGTACTCTTGTTTGTAGGCATGATGACTGATGCAAAACAAATAAGAGGTAGGTTTAGGGTGGATACTAGATTTATACCTATTTCCCTGAATATTCTTATATAATTCAGTATCCGAGTAATTAATATTATCCTTGTTCCAACTATAAGTTGTTGTTGTTTGTCTTTCGGCTTTTTCCCAGTAAGGGGTCGCCACAGAGAAACTCCGGTCCACTAATGATTGGCAGTAGATTTTTTTACGAAACACTGAGGTGCCAGCTCGACGCCCAACCTTCAATGAAGGCGCGCCCATTTACGCACGTATGTCTTTCAAACGCTACCCAACCACGGGGAGGACATGCAGACTCCACACAGAAGGCACTCCCAAGCCAAGCCGAGAATCGAACAGGAGAACCTCTTGCTGTGAGGTAACAAAGCTACTGCTGTACCACCGCGGAAATCAGCTATAAGTAATTTTTAAAAATCCACTTGAAGAGTTAATAAATAACATTAATTGATTAAACTATCCAGGGAACCATTCTGTATTAAAAAGATGTCCAAAAATCTAGAACAGAATTTTATATTGAGTATAAAAACAGATTTAAAAACAATTTGCTTCTCCCAATAGCCCATGAACATATTGGCATACACCAGTGCCATGGCTACACCCATTGCCATGCCCTTAATTTGTTTGAAAATTTCACTTTCAATGAATAAGAAATTATTTCCATAAATAATACCAAATTCTTATATGTAACCAGTGCTTGAGAAAACCATTCTAAACCAATATCATGTGGTATTGTCAAGAACAAATCTTTAACATTAATAGTAACTAATAAAGTATCTATGTCAAATTTAGGATTGCGTATCACTTCCAGAAAATTCCATGAATCCTTTAAGATATGCATCTTATCAACAAAGAATGATTTTAATTTAAAATCTATATATTTAGCAATAGGTTCAGTTTTAAAACCGGCAAATGCCGCAATAGGCCTCAGTAGGGGATCCATTACATCTTTATGGGGTAAGTTGAGCAATGGTAATAGTGATACCTGTACTTTGGTTTTATCATTTATTATAATAAGAATAATACAAGTAAGGAAATTATGATAAAGAATTAGACCTTCATGTTAATACACAAACTCCTTTAATGACTTAACTGGGTAAGGACATTTATTTTGTTTTTAAAAGGGGCAGGGAAACTAAAAATATTTTGACAGGGGGAAACAAGGGTAATACAGATGGTGACACCATAGACATTTATGGTAATTGTTTTTATTGTTCATATATTAGTGCAGGCCATAAAATGAAAGTAGTAAACTACCCTAAGGATATTTATTGTAAAGGTAGATATAACTTTAACACCACAGGGGTACTTTATGTGGCCAGTTGTCAGTCATGCTAAGCATTTTATGTTGGCAAGACAGAGAGGCCACTGAAACGTAGAATCTATGAGCACCTGTATAGTATACTTAAAGGTGATACTAACAATTTATTTAAACATTCAGTTTTGTGTGTTAATTTTAATAAATTTAAGTTTTTCATACTTGAAAGGGTTTCATCATTTTTAAAATGGGGAGACTGGAAAAACCATTTTGTAATCTAAGAAATTGTAGTGGCAATTGTTACTGGAATCAACATTATTTCCTGGTTTAAATGACAATAATTCTTTGAACAGTATTTTGAAACTGCGAGCTTCTAAACTGTGATTTATATATATATATATATATATATATATATATATATATATATATATATATATATATATATATATATATATTTATGTTATTCAAAGTTATGTCTGTTATTATTTTCATTTTTATATTTATGACATTTAAGAATATTTCTTTAATGGAATTAATTTGTGGATCATGTGACGGTATGGCTTTATATTTAACTGGTGATGAATGACTGATTTATTCATTCTGATGAAGTCCTTGGTTGTATATGGGATGAAAGTACTCAAAATTTATAAGTTTTATTTAATTTTTTTACATTCTGGTTGGTTTCAGTGTTTGTTGTTTTAGTGCTCTTTTTATACTGGTCCGTGGTACTTGCCTACTAGTTTTAGTTTAGTGGTGTTATTGACAGTACCATGGCATTTGGAGTGGGTGAAGTTTCATCTCCATCATGGGAGTAGTATGGTTGGTGGACTAACTCAAATGAATAATGGATTAAATGTTGTGAAAGCCAACATAGAGATGTTTAACAATGCCATTACAGTCTTATGTCAATCAGGTTAAATTTAACATCTTACTCAGACTGTATCAGTGAGGCAACCCTGTAATATCCCAGTTGCTGATATGCATATGCAAGTTTCAGATCGAAATAGGTGAAACACTGGTCCTGTGGAAAGTTATGGTAATAGAACTATCTTCAGTGATTGGTTAAATCAATAATTTTCTATCACTGGAACAGGAGCAGGGGATATCATCACTATGTACACCTCACTCGAAGACTGCTTTGCTAAGTTTGTGCAAAAAACTGAAGAAATATAAGGCCTTGCAACTTGATATTTTTTTTTTTTTTTTTTTTGTGAGCATGTAGAAAAAACAGGGGGGGGGGTCCCCAAAGAGTTACGTTTTTACACATTTCCAAATAGAGTCACTAAGGGCTCTGTTTTATACCAGGATTTGGTGGATTAATACAGTCACTCTGGTTTAGAACTTATTTCCATCTTAATGAGGGACAACAGTCGAATTATGGAGACATTTATGAAGAAAATTAAGGACTTGGAGGGATTTATTAATAAAGCTGTACTATTTGCAAGTAGATCATACAAATTTGACAGTATTATAAAGAAAACTGGGAAAGAGTGTAAAAGGAATTATGAACAGAAATGTAAGAACTAATTAGATATATGGAAAACTATGAAATGGGTAGTGTTTACCCTTGAGATAATAAGTCAGTTATGAACAAAGTGGATACTTAACAGTTATTTATGGAATGTGGAGGTTCCTACATACTTTATTGCTGTTCAAACAGATAATGTTGAAACTTCTTATATAAATGATTTTTTAACCAGTAATGATTTTTTGGAGTTCCCACACCTGAGGTGATCGAAACAGCACAATGCAACAAATGCATAAACATACCTGACTCTTGAAGGGGGAGGAATCAGGGTGCTTACCAGAGAGGCAGTTCAGGGGGGAGAAGGAATTGGACTTAAATATCACTGATAATTTTACATTTGTATACAAAAGTTTTAAAATATATAATTAGAGTAGTTTAAAAGTAGGTACTATTTATTCTAGTTTAAAGGATTAACTGTTGTTCCAGCTAGGAAAACTAGTTTAGTGATTTACTCATTGAACTAAAATTAGCTGTTAGGAAAATGAACCTCCAGTTATTATTTGAAGGCAGGGAGGTCAGGCTTATTGTTTGAAAAGAAAAAGTACTTTTAATCCCCCTGACAATCCTGTAAACAATTTTGAGGTCCCTTGTGAGGCAGAGTTTAGGAACTTATTTGGTTTAAATGATGGTTGCAAATATTATAACTTAACTAAGCAGGAAATGGATTTATTAAATTATTTAAAGAAAGACCATACTATCTGAGTCATGAAACCTGAGAAAGGGGGAGGAATAGTCTAGATGGAAATTGTTATACAATCAAAAATATTCCAGTTATTATGGGATCCTGAAACTTGGCCCCACGGTGGTGGTGCTGCGGTAGCGTTGTCGCCTCACAGTAAGACACTGTCTGGTTCGATTCTCAGCTAGAGCGTCTTCTGCATGGAGACATGCATGAATGGGCATACCTTCGTTGAAGGTTGTGCATCAGGGCTGGTGACTCGGCATGTAAAAATCAGCTACCAATCATTAGTGGACCGGAGTTCCACTGTGGCGACCCCTAACCGGGAAAATCCAAAAGACACAACAACAACATGGGATCCTGAAACTTATATTGCTGTTTCTAATAATGAGGTGATCTTTCGAGAGAAGAATATAAGTATATGGTTGTTACTATACTGGTTATTTCTTTCATTTTTGCTGTTCTTAAAATACATAAAGATGCAACGGTTCCCCCATTAAGGCCTGTTGTGGCATCTGCTGGTTCCAAAACTGAACCTAGTATTACATACATTGATTTTTAAGTTAAAATCATTCTTTTTTGATAGGATGGATATTTTCAATGATTCATGGAATTTTCTGGACTTGATATGTGATATTAAATTTGAAATAGATACTTTATTGGTTACTAGCAACGTTAGAATTGTTTTCAACTATACCACATGATATTGGTCTAGAATGGTTTTCTCAAGCACTGGTTACGTATGATAGTCTGGATAATAGGGATGTTAAGAATTTTATATTATTTATGAAGTGGTGCTTCTCAATAATTTCTTATTGTTTGAAGGTGATATTTTGAAACAAATAAAGGAAATGGCAATGGGTGCAGCCAAGGCACCAGTGTATGCCACTGTTACCTCTGGGTATTGGGAGAAGCCATTTGTTTTTAAATCTGATTTTATACACAATATAAAATTCTATTGTAGAGTTTTTAATATGGAATGGTTTGAATCAATTTATATTGTTTATTAACTCGTCTGGTGAATTTTTAAAATTTATTTACACTTGGAACCAGGACAGTGTTACTTACTTGGATGTTGAATTGTATAACAGTATTGAGGGGAAGAGGTATGAATCTACTATCCACCATAAACCTACCATGTGAGAGTGTTCGATCTCGCCGTTTGTTCTTACACCTGGGTTCGGAGCCGATCCTCGGCTCTGTGTCGGCCGCTTGCAAGCTCTGCATCGAGAAGAAGCTCGAGACCAACCTAACTCCCACAATCCCCCTCTGCCTTTACCCCAGATCTAGTTTGCCGCTGCAGCGTTCGCATCAGTTTGATGAGCTCGAGCAACCTTAAGCTAAGATTTATATATTTTTTCTTCTATTTCTTAAGAATTTCTTTTTCTAAAAAGTTATCTAAGTGACTGTGTGTGTGTGTGTCATAGTGTTTCGAGGAATCCTCGGTTCCATATAAAGTTATTTAAACTTTATTAGAGTTTTCCCTCGGGGCCTAACCCCACCCTTTACTGGATTGACTACCGGATTGACCTTTTTACTGGATTTGACTAAATTACCGGATTAGACATACCTACTGGATTTGACATTTTACTAACTTTATCTTTGTTAGCTTTATCTAAGATGTCTGAGAAAGCTAAGTCTGGATTTAAGCATTGCCAATGTGGGCAAAAGATGTCAGTGACTGATAACCATAGTTCCTGCGTCTACTGTCTTGGCCCTCTCCATCTGCAAGAAGACTGTTCAATTTGTCATTCTTTCAGTGGAAGGGTCATGACAGATAGGCGAGGAAACTTATGGATAGGGTCTTTTAAAACCTACGTTTCAAGAGGCTCTGGATGCTTCAGACCAGGCATCCAAATCCTCGAAGGAATCGAAGACGTCGGAGCCCAGGTCATCGGCTCCGAGCTCTTCAGTTAAAGTTTGATCACCGGTTCCACAGACTTCGGGGCCGAGTGTTCAACTGTTGTCAGTTTCCGAGCCTCGAGTCTTGGAACCGGTGACGGAGCTCCTCCCCGACACTGTTGAGGTCGGCTCCGTCTTCGATTCCTTCGACGCTCTTCCAGACCCCTCTCCGACACCGATGTAGACCGCGTGGTGCAGAAGTTAATGGAGAATACGGCCTTATCCAAACTCATCTCGGTCTCCTCTCAGTTGGTGTCGAGACTTGAAGGCCTTCCCTTATCTCCATCTGTTCCTCCTCCGAGACCTGTCCAGTCTTCGGAGCCGGAAGAGGCTGATCTGCTGATTGTGGAGCCCTCGGTGCCAGAACCGTCCTTCTCGGTCGGCTCCGTTCACCTCGACTCCGTCGGATCCGGTACCGGAGTCTCGGAGCCGAAGATCCATCCTTGGTTCCGGGACCGAGAGTCGGACCAATGTTTCGGTTCCGACGCTCCCTCTCGGGGCCTCGGCTCGGATCAACTCGGCTCCGTCCTCGGGGTCGATGCCTGCGGTGCCTGTCTCGGGGGTTCTTCCCATTTCTGCGGAACCGGGAGATAGCTCGACACAGGACCCGGGGCCTTCGACCTCATGAGGAAGGTGTTGTCTACCCAGACAACCACATCAGCAGAAACAGCTTCTCCTCCCCATAAAGGACCGTTATCCTCCTCTGCACCCACGGCTACATCTAAGCGTCGAGCACCTGTGTCTCCGCCACCCCTGGAGGGTGCCCCCTCTTCCTCGGAGGCTTCTTCGATGCTCCCCTGAAGAAGTCCCTAGGAAAAGACTGTGTAAGAGGAGACACTTAGATTCTCCACAAGAATCATTGACATCGGACACTGACTTGGATGAGTCAGAAGGGTCCCCAAAGTCACCCTCAGAGGATGTCTCCTTTTCTGACATCCTGAGATCCTAAAGCAGAGAGGTGATTGGCAATCCCTCCCCCCTTCTGAGGATGAGTCAGTCTTGCTGAAGGCATTCGGTGCTCGCCCTTCCTCCTCCTGGGTCACTCCGCCCTTCGATGAATTAATGGAGCTGATTGCTCGAAGGGCGTGGGAGACGCCTGACACGGTGGAGCCAGTCCCTAGAAAGCCTAACAAGTATATTACTGCCCCTCAGGATAAGGCTTATCTAACAAAGGGAGTGCCAGTGGACGCTATGGTGGTGGCAGCGGCCACGAAAAAGGAGATGTCGGAATCTTCCTCATCTGTCCATCTGCCTAACAGAGATTCTAGGACTATGGACAGGTATGGGAAGCACATTTTTAGTTCAGCGGCTTTTTCTATGCGATCCCTGAACTATTTGACCCATTTCACACGGCTACAGAGGGATCTAATCAAAGAGTTGGGAGATACCCTCCAGGGTACTACAGATGCTGCTGTTTCAGAAAAAGTTACAGCACATCTCAATACCCTTACATCCATTGTAAACTCGTCCATGAGGCTGATCTCATACGCAGCCGAAGGATCGAGTAGGGCAGCAGCTTCAGCGATTGCTCTTCGTAGACAATCCTGGATGCGCTTATGTTCATTTGTGGAAGCCTTCAAGTCTTCCTTTACTAACGCCCCATTTGATGGTGCCACTCTCTTTGGCCCCAAAGTAAAGGAGACCCTTACCCGGTGTGAGCAGGAGGGAAAGACTCTGTCTGCTGTCGGAGTCCGTTTTTCCACCCCATCCAGACCGTACCCCAAAGGGCAACGTGGTGGAAAAATGTGGTTTCGAAAACCCCAAGGATCTTTCCCAGGCACACAGGGTGATGCCCCCTCTAGAGGCAGAGGAGGGGGCAGAGGTGGAAGACGCCGCCCTGGCGGCAGAGGGGGTCCGCAAAACCAAGGTGACAGGGATACACCCCCTGGAAAACCTTTCCAGCACTCCTGAGAGGAGGCCCGACTGTCCTGCTCTGGAGGCAGTCGGGGGTCGCTTAGCTTTATACCCTCAGGCCTGGCAAAATCTTACATCAGACAACTGGGTAAAAAGCGTTGTTACCAGAGGCTACAGAATACCCTTCCTATTGCTCCCCATTCCGAAGAGAAGACTCCCAGATGTGCCACCCCATCTGCGAGACCCGGCAGCTATAGAAATTTCAAAGCTGCTAGAAAAAAGAGTCATCCAAACAGTCCCAGCGGACCAAAGAGGATTCGGAACTTACTCAAGGTTCTTTTTAGTTCCAAAGAAGACAGGGGACTGGAGGCCGATTCTGGACCTAAGCAACCTCAATACCTTCGTCAAGAAAGAAAAGTTCCGAATGGTCACGCTTCAGTCGATCCTTCCATTTTTACAGAAGGACGACTGGATGTGCTCAATAGATCTGAAGGACGCATACTACCACATCAAAATGGCCAGGGCATCCAGGGATCACTTGCGCTTCCGGCTGGGAGCCAGCCACTTTCAGTTTCGAGCCCTGCCCTTTGGTCTGACCTCAGCCCCCAGGGTTTTCACCAAATGCATGGCAGTGGTGGCGTCTCACCTGAGACGCCTGGGATTCCAGGTGTTTCCGTATCTGGACGACTGGCTCCTTTCTGCCACCACCCAGCGTCAACTGATTCAGGCCAGGGAGTACACACTACAGCTTTGTGTTCACCTCGGAATTTCCGTAAATTTCGAAAAATCTTCACTACAGCCATCACAGCATATCTCATTCATAGGAGCAGAATTGGATACGCATCATTTAATTATAAGACTTCCTCCAGAAAGGATAGCCTCACTACAAAGCCACATATCTCTTCTTCTATCATCCAGAAAATCCCCAGCAAAACTGGTTCTGAAGGTTTTGGGTCTCATGGCAGCTTCTCTCATTGCGATACCATTGGGAAGACTGCACATGAGAGTTCTGCAATGGCTACTGTTTGCACAATGGTCGTTCCAACAGCTACCTCTGACACACGGAATTCTGATCACAAACACATGCAAATCACACCTAGCCTGGTGGCTTCAGACTTGCAACCTTTCCAGCGGAAGACCATTTGTGCTACCCACGCCGACAGCTACGGTGACCACGGACGCTTCCCTGATAGGGTTGGGGGGCATCTTTCAGGGACAGACAGTCCAAGGCGAATGGACCAATTTAGAGTACAATCTGCACATCAATGTTCTAGAGTTGAGGGCAGTGTTTCTAGCGTTGCAACACTTTGCTCCCCTTCTTCCTCTAGGGACTATTGCAGTTCAGACAGACAACATGTCCGTAGTCTGGTACATAAACAAACAAGGGGGAACCAAGTCTTATCAGCTATGCAGAGAGGCCATGAGAATCTGGCAATGGGCGGAGTCCACGGGTCGCTTTCTGATCGCAACGCATATCCCGGGGTCATCCAACGTCATAGCCGACAGGCTGAGCAGAGCAATCCTGTTGCCTCACGAGTGGTCCCTCAAGCAGTCAGTTGCGAAGCAGATTTTTCGCAAGTGGGGCCAGCCTTCCTGCAATCTCTTTGCGTCTCCAATGAACGCCAAATGCAGGAGCTACGTTGCCCTATTTTACCCCCTCCAGGGGAAGTCCCCAGGGACGTGCTGGTTCACGATTGGCCCCCGGGTCTCCTGTACGCTTTTCCTCCCTTTCCCCTGATTGCAAAGTTTCTGCAGAAAGCCAACAACCTGCAAAGGACGATTATCCTCATTGCCCCATTCTGGCCTCGTCAAATTTGGTTTCCCTTTCTTCTGGCACACCGCATTCGGGGACCCTGGATCCTGGACCCGGAGCCAGATCTACTGACCCACTCGTCAGGGGCTCCCCACCCCTCGCTCTTGTCACTCCATCTAGCAGCTTGGCTGCTCCACTTCCCTACTTAGCCAGGTCTGATCTTCTTTCACCTGCAGTTCAGAATATACTAGTGCAGGGGTGTCCAACCTTTTCAGTTGCAAGGGCCGCATTGAGTCAACAGAAATGGTCTGGGAACAAACGGCAAGTGAGGACCAAAAAAAAAAAAAAAAAAAAAAAAGTCTCTCACATAAACTGAAGAGCAAAAAAAAAAAAAAAAAACAGCACATCATAAACTGAAGAGCAAAAGACCCCAGGTATATGCGGACTAATACAATGTCGGCCCACTGGCTGTATGGTAGGTGAATTTGAACAATAAATAAATTAATAAATGCGTAATATTGGCCCTAAAATTCAATATCTCATTCTAATTATTAAAAATAGTTAAATCTAACATCTTAGTTTATTTGTAAAAAAATTAACAGGTACAAACCTTGGCACAGTATACTAACCTCAAAAGGGCATAGCAAAATAAATTTAAAATGGGTGGTGAAAGCCAAACACATTCTGGCTAGGCTTATAAATGCCCTAGGGCAGATAGCCAGTATGAACCTATGAGCCCACCTCAGTTAGGGCAGAATGGGAGGAGGGGTAGTAGTTTGCTGGAGGGGTCACTTTGGCAGAGACTGTTTCACTTGTAATATGCTTATATTTATTAATGACTAATATTCACACCTCCTAATTAGACCGTGGTGGTGGTGCTGCGTTGTGTGTTGCTGTCTGGTTCAATTCTCAGCTATAGCATCTTCAGTGTGGAGACGCATGAATGGGCTGCATTCGAAAGAAAGTTTGTGCGTCAGGGCTGGTAACTGTAAAATCAACTGCCAATCTTTAGCAGACTGGAGTTCCGCTGTGGCCCCCCTAACCAGGAAAAGCCAAAAGACACTAGTGACTACAACATTCACATCTCCTAATTGTGTATTTTCCTTTTCTACTCCACTATCAGACAGGAATTAAAATTGGTCCAAATAACAGTGTATTCTGTATTTATCCACAATTCAGTTTTATCCTGCAGCTATTTCCTTATTGTCATTCAGACACACACATTGATTACTCTCATCTGTTACCTCCATTTTCTATGTCCTGTACCAAAATTCTTCCTAGTGTAACTACATTTACGTGCCAAATACAAACATTTTGTTATAAAATAAGAGTAACTATCCCAGAACATTGTTGTGGTCCAAATGACAAGAACCCTTCCCTCCAAAAAGACTGTTTGTACTCTATCAGAAACGCTTGCAATATCGACCTGAAACATAAACATCACACTCAAATTGCTTGGCCAACTTTACAATTCCCACAAACAGTAGAAATCTATCCGTTAACACTGTATTAGAAAAAAATATTAATGTTTTGTGTCTGTCTCCCACTGTCTACTCTTCTTTTTCTTTGAAGTTACTTTATTTCTTCACCCCCTCCCCTTCTGTTACAGTACATTCATTTCCATCATCGTAAGTCTCATTAGCCAGGTCAGAAGAGAAATTTGATGCTTACTTTTTGGCTGTGGCCACACTCAAGTTAAGTAAGGACAAGTTTGCTTAAAATATCCTGTTTTACACAAAGAAAGCAGTCCTTTATTTTTTAAGACACAACTACTATAATGCATGAAAAAGTTTGATTATCGAGGTGTTTTAAATTTTGCCTACAAACAACTCCACATTACCTTCCCAGACCCAAGTCCAAAAATATTTTCTGAAAACTGTGCACAGCTTTACAATGTAGTTGTATCAATTATGCCGAAAACAATGCAAACCATACAACCAAAAACACACAACACTTGCAGGAAATGATACATTTTCTTTTTACTAGTTGTTTTATGCTTACAGACATACTGTGTACTATAACTAATACAATCATGCTCCCTGAATCCATCAGTCCTGTAATTCTTTCCCCTTCTCTCTGCCACATTGCATTTGACAAGTTTAGTAACAGCACAGTCGCAGATTCTATCTACAGTTCTAGTGCTTAGAAATCCAGCATTGTTACATTCTCCAGACATTATTTTTGTACACTTTGCAAGCTAACAGTAATAGTTCTTAAAGGTATAATATTGCTGTCTCTATTTGTGTTGTACCTGGCTATATGTTCTTTTCTATAACTTTAAAATAAATCAGCTTAGTTAACTTTTTTCATGTTTGGAGGCAAAGCAGCATAATTAGGAGAAGGTGTTTTTAGTCTTTAAAATGCAAAGCAGTCACTGTCTGGATTCACTTACTTTCGGAAGTAAAATACTCCTGTACGTCTGAAATTACTTGTAATCCACCACTAACCAACTACATGACATGTAGTTGGGTAAGGTACACATACTAAAACCCAACCCTTGTAGAAGGTCTCCAACCTCTGGTCTGTGCATAATTTTACAGAATAAACAATCTTTTTCCCCAGAGACAAGAAAGCTGAAGCATGTTTATTATACTGTACATACAGTTGCTGTGTCCAGCTATCATGACCACTCCCAACATCCACCCCATACCACAAAACCTGATAGGGCAAGAAATCTGGTAAAGCCTAAATAAAATGAAGTGGAAAAGCCCCAAAAGGACAAATTTTAAAACTGTCTTATAAAGTTAGAGAGTTGCAATGACAGGATTTGAGTTAGGATGCATTTTCTGAAGGATATGAACTCTGAAACTCAAGTGTATGTCACCATTTAGCTTTAGCGACTTAATCCTCATCGATTTACCAGAAAATGACAAATTTATAGAGGGAAAAGACTAAAATAAGACAAACAGACATTCTACGAACATCTGAACAGATGAGAGGGGTCACCACCTCTCCTTCTGCACCAATTGCAGCCCTCCCATAAGCAAAGATAAATTAACACACACATTTCCTTGAAGGCTTCCATTTTACTACACACGCTAGAAAATTAATTGTTTTGAACCTTAGCTTGAACTCTCAATATAAGGAGCACTTTCATTTATAGACAGACTTCAAGACCAATGCAGCCTTAGAAAGTGCTATGATAACTATGCATTGCCAACTGTAGCTTCTGGGGCATTTTGAGTTAATCTTGTTCTGCAGGAGACTATACATTGAATGCAAGCATGGTTATTTTACCATAATCTTTTACATTACAGAATATCTACAAATCCAAAGCTATGTTATTCAATCCTTATTCCATTGCTGAATATAGACCCCAGTTCCTTTCTGTTGTATCTCAAGACAACATACCAATTTCACTGTAAACCACGTTAAACACGTGCATGGGACTCACTCTATCCATGAGGATGATGTTTTTCTGGCTCAAAAGTTACTTGAATAAGAAAGAAATAAACTGTTGCCAATGCAGGCTAGTGGTTATTCCTGCTGGATGACTTAAAATGAGGTCTTCTTTTTTAAGCAGTTGTTAAACTGCATTACATGCAGTTCCCCATAAATAACCTTTTGACTGATATGATTTATGCTTACTAACTAACTTTCCCTCACACACACACACACACACATACATGCGTACACACACACATGTACACACACTCCGTCCACACACATGGATACATAACTCGCTTCATCTGTATGAATATCAGTACTATTGCACAGGAGCTTTGTGAATGTTGTTTCCATGTACAATGTTAATAGCATCATTATATGATTTGTGACTATATTTATGATGTCTTTGACATCTAAAAGAAGTCTTTACTCATAGCAAACATAATTACTGTTTAGTTCTGTTACAATTCAAGAACAAGGAGCTTCTCACATCTGCTTTCTGCAGGACATAATTAATCTACCACCAGTCCAGCTAATGTCTTATCCACAAGATGTTCCCACCACAGTAGTAGGTGCAGTAGTAGTAAAGGAAACAGACACAGTGTCAAAATACTTAGCTTACCTTTTGCTAAGTTGTAGTGTAGTCAGTGTGTACACAACGAAATAAAATAAATCCTCTCTCCACGATCTCGCTCCTTCCTTCAGCTTTACCAGAAGTATAAAAATGCCCAAACTGTGTTTTCAGCATGCATAAGACACTGGTATGAAAAACGTGAAAAGAAAGTTGGTAGCATCAGAACAACAAAAAAAGATACGCATGCGCAGAACAGCAAAAGTACGGACGTAAACACACGGAAAAAGTTAAATTAAAATTAAATTTAAATTTAAGGGTCGGGAGACATGGAAGAGCTCTGAGGGTCAGATGCCCATCAAGGGTTGGACACTCCTGTACTAGTGGCTTCTCATAAAGCTTCCACTACAAAGACCTACACTAGTAAATGGAAGCGTTTTGTGTTCTAGGCAAATACACAGCATTTGGACCCTGTTATAGCTCCTTTAAACAAGATCTTGGAGTTTTTAACAGAATTGTTCCACCAAGGAGCTTCTCCTGCCACTTTAAGAGTGCAATTGGCTGCCATTTCCAACTTTCATGTGGAAGAATGTGGGGCACCTATTATGGCTCACAGACTTTGTAAGGCCTTTTTAAAAGGATCTTTCCATATTAGACCACCAGTTAGAACTCCTACATCTCCTTGGAATCTAAACCTTTTATTATCTAAATTGATGTTACCTCCATTTGAGCCAGCCTCCTCTTGTCCATTGAAGTATTTGTCGTGGAAGACCCTCTTTTTAGTAGCCATTACATCCGCTAGGCGAGTGTCTGAGCTTCAGGCTCTTTCCATTAAACACCCTTATCTGATCTTTCATTCTGACAGAGTATCTCTTCGCACTAATCCATCCTTTCTCCCCAAAGTTTGCTCTATTAATAACATTAATCAATCCATTGAACTGCCTACCTTTTTCAAAAATCACTCCAATAAGTTGGAGTATATGTTACACAAGTTGGATGTTCATAGACAACTTAGATTTTACTTGGATAGAACAAAGGATCACAGGAAATCTGATCAACTTTTTGTAGCTTTTGCTGACAGCAGGAAAGGTGTAGCAGTTACTAAACGAACCCTTTCCAAATGGCTAACTGATTGCATTATATTCGTTTATGATTCTTCAGAACAAACTTTACCTGTCAAACCCAAGGGGCACTCTACAAGATCAGTTTCTACATCCCTGGCTCATGCAGCTCGCTTACCGTTAGACACTATTTGTGCAGCTGCCACTTGGGCTAAACCACATGCATTCATTTCTCATTACAAGGTAGACAGGGTTTCTAGGGACAGGGCAACCTTTGGTTCCACTGTGCTCAAGAACGTTCTCCCGTGAGTTCCTCAGGAACATGGAGCTAGGGACGCTACCCAGGTGTAAGAACAAACGGCGAGATCGAACACTCCCACATTTAGAAGTTATGTCCTTACCATAACGTTCCATGTGGAGTGTTCATCTCGCCTTTGTTCTTACATTCCCACCCTCCCACCCTCAGGAAGAACGTACAGTTTGGTGCCTGGCCTGGTTTATTTGGCTTCTGCATTTGCAGTGGTTGTGTATATATATGTATATCTTGTATATATATATATATATATGGATAAGTGTTCTTACAGTTATGTTGTTTTTGCATGAATGTTCTCTCTCTGACTTCTGGTTTGCTTGCAAACTAGATCTGAGGTAAAGGCAGAGGGGGATTGTGGGAGTTAGGTTGGTCTTGAGCTTCTTCTCGATGCAGAGCTTGCAAGCGGCCGACACGGAGCCGAGGATCGGCTCCGAACCCAGGTTTAAGAACAAAGGCGAGATGAACAGTCCACATGGAACGTTATGGTAAGGACATAACTTCTAATTCTGCAATTCTTATTTGTTTTACAACAGTCATCACCCCTACAGACAGAATTATAGTCTGGTTAAGGGACAGATGGTGAGAATATCACCTATTATACAATGGCTGGTCATTAACATTCAAAAGTGTGCACGCTGATTGATCAGCTCAACCAGTGTGCCGTTGTAAAAATCGAGCAAATAGTAATAGAAAAAAGTTTGGTCACCTGGACTTTCTTTTGTTACTGTATGCTACGGCTTTCCAGTTTTCTTGAGTTGAGGTCAAGAAGTATGAAGATTAAACCTCAGACAGTTTATAGGTACAAGAGAGACAGGACAGAAATACAAGGAAAACCAAAGAAACATACCTGATTTTCCTTGTATTTCTGTCCTGTCTCTCTCATACCTCTAACTGTCTGAATTTCCAATTTTATTTAAAAAAACAAGAAGCAATGGAGATCTTCCTTCCTCCATTGTTTCCTTTCCAAAGCACTGATGTAGTGCGTAAGTGTGGTAATGCAAGTCCCGTATGCATGCGCAGTACATTAGGAAAGCAGCAAGATACCGAAATAAAGTGGAAGAAGAGCATGGAGCCATTATACAAAGATATTATTTAAGAAAAGTAAGTAACTTTTTTTTTAAATAATGTCATTGTATAATAGCAATAACCCATGGCTGGGTGTGCATAATGCTAGATTTATCCACGATTTGCTTTGTTTGGTCACTCTGGCTTCGCCATCATGATTAAACCACACCAACCATGAGTAAATCCAGCGTTACCCA
Organism: Protopterus annectens; assembly: GCF_019279795.1. NCBI lineage: Eukaryota > Metazoa > Chordata > Ceratodontiformes > Protopteridae > Protopterus > Protopterus annectens. The sequence continues at coordinate 258,949,377 of NC_056746.1, read as the reverse complement.
CACCTAGCCATGGTTTATTGCTATATTATTTCTGAGCATGGAAGGCTCTTAGTAGAGTTATGTTTTTTAAAGAACACGTTATATGAGAGAGGATATCCACAGAGATTATGTGAGGATGTGCAGAAGGATATATTCTCCAAAAAGGATAATAATTTGAAGATTATTTTAAATTATGTAAGTTGAGTAATAGTAGTGATACCTATACTTTTAAATGTATTTCTTTGGTATTTTTAAAATACATAACGATGTTTTACCTTTTAGTAATAGGATTAATAAAATTAAGGAAAATTGCAATAAAGAATTGGAACCTGTAAGTTCATATGCACACTCTGTTTATGACTAAATTGGTTAAGGATATTTATTTTGTTTTTAAAAGGAGCAGGAATCTTAAAAAATATTTTGGAAGAGGACAGTAAGGCTAATAAAGCTGTGGTGGTGGTGCTGCGGTAGCATTGTCACCTCACAGTAAGTTGTTCTGTTCGATTCTCAGCTAGAGTGTCTTCTGTGTGGAGACATGCGTGAATGGGCGTACCTTCGTTGAAGGTTGTGCGTCAGGGCTGGCAACTCAGCACGTAAAAATCTACTGCCAATCATTAGCGGACTGGAGTTCCACTCTGGCGACCCCTAACCGGGAAAGCCGAAAGACACAACAGCAAAAGTAAGGCTAATACAGATGGTGACACCATGAACATTTGTAGTAATTGTTCTTATTGTTCATATATTAATGTAGGTGATAAAGTGAAATTACTAAACTGCACTAAGGATAGTTATTGTAAGGTTAAATATAACTGTAACACCACAGGGGTGGTTTATGTGGCCAGTTGTCAATCACACCAAGTGTTTTATTTTGGCAAGACAGAGAGATTCCTGAAACATAGAATTTATGAGCACCTATATAGCATGCATAAAGGACAATGCTTTATTTAAACATTCAGTATTGTGTGTAAATTTTAGTACATTTAAGTTTTTCATACTTGAAAGAATTTCACCATCTTTAAAACAGGGAGATTGACAAACCATTTTGGAATCTAAGGAATTGTCGTGGCAGCTGTTATTGGAATCAACATTATTTCCTGGCTTAAATGACAATATTTATTTGAACAGTATTTTGAAAGTGTGAGCTTCTAAACTGTGAAAAAAATATATATATAAACACACACACACACACACACACATATATATATATATATATATATGTGTGTGTGTGTGTGTGTGTGTGTGTGTGTGTGTGTGGGATCCATACAGATGCTCAACTGCATCTTTCACCAAATCCCAATTTGGTGAGCATACTTGTGCGAATGTGCTGTTCACCGGAGCAGCACTTTCACTTAAGTATGCTTGTTGTTCTGGTCGTACTCCAGTGCGGTATGGGAAAATTCCCTTTTCCCCACTGTAGTGCGACCTCGGAGTGAGAATATTAAAGTAGGGGAGTGCAGGGGGGCTTGCCCCCCTGCATTCAAGTAGATTTTATGTTTTTTTTAACATACTTTAATGAAAGTACTTTTTCGATGAAAGCGCTTTTGTTAAAGTGTGTTCGGTGGTAATGGATTTTGGCTTTTGATCTTTCCATCAAAAGTCCTAGATCCATATATAGATATATATATATATATATATATATATATATATATATATATATATATATATATATATATATATGGATCCACTTTGTAATTTCGAAATACTGAAATCTCGAATTTCAGTATTTCGAAAATCACAAAGCCGAAATCCCCACACCACAACTCTCAAATTCGAAAACACACAACCGTGAAATTCAAAATCCCGCAATTACGCTACGTACAGTACACACATAAACATACACAAAACTCCCACCCACAATCAAACAAATTCATCTAAACTACATATAAAAAGGGGGGCAAGCCCCCTTGCACCCCTCATGTGGGGGGCTGCACCCCCACACTCCCCCTACTTATATATTCTAACTCCAAGATCGCACAAACAAGAACACAAACGAAACTCACACACATCTTACAGTCCCTCAAACACATACATAACAGTCACAGCACACACTTACACGAACTAGTCCCCTAACCAACATACTTACACACACAAACTTACCAAAATTAAACCCAAACATCCACTTGCCATACCACTGGAATCATGCTTCAGGATTTTGAATTTCACGCTTCTGCTGGTTTTGGAAATGTGAGTATGCGGCTTTGTAAGTTCGAAATACTGAAATTCGAAATTTCAGTATTTCAAAACTACAAAGTGGACCTCTCTCTCTCTCTATATATATATATATATATATATATATATATATATATATTTTTTTTTTTTGTTATTCAAAGTTATGTCTATTAGTATTTTCATTTTTATTTTTATGACATTTAAAAATATTTCTTTAAAGGAATTAAATAGTGAGTCGTGATGGTATGGGTTTCTAGTTAATTGGTGATGAATGGCTGATTTATTCATTTTGATGAAGTCCTTGGTTATATATGGAATGGAAGCGTTCAATAAATTTTATACATTTTGTTTCATTCTTTTGCACTCAAGCTGGTTTTGGTGGTGTTTTTGTTTTATTGCTCTTTTTACACCAGTCCATGGTACTTGCTTGTTATTTTTAGCTTTATTAAATTATCAAAGACATGCATCTGGAGCATTTCTCCCTGGGCCTCCGCTGAAAACAGGCTCTGTGGAACCTAGTCGGACATTCCCGGTCAACAAATGTTAAATAAAATAAATAAATAAAATCACTAAGACATAGTGGAAATGCATTAATAGATAAGAAAACAAACCCGTATTAACTTTTTCATTTACACATATAATGTATCACATATTTTTTTCTTTCTTTCTAATAACCTCATTTAGTCCAATATTACATAAATTGCTCAATTCCCGCCTGCACGGAAACCTTGCTCTTCATCCTGAACATTATTTTACACGTATTGTTCCTACACATTCCATTTATTTCTATGTAATTTGCTCCCTCCCTTTTCTAAAGATCCCATTTCCAATTATTTTATAACAATACTTATGCAAACACTTCCATGCAAAAATCCTACACCTTCTGGACTTGTTGCATACTTGTGAGAGCCCTACATATGTCCTCCCAGTGTTCTGTTGTAAATTGCTTTTCCAGTCTTTCTTCACAGTTTTTTCTAACCTCCTCTGATTAATTCTTACAGTTATCATGCAATATTTTATATGCTGTGTTAATCATCCTCTTTTTAATATCAGCTTCTGTTCTAGATTTGACAGAAAACTATACCGGTGCAAGTTTTCACTTAGGACTCTCCCGTCTTTCTCTTTGCCTATACTCTGATATTAATCCCTATTAGGGAAGGCAGTCTCTAGCCTGCAGTCCAAACTTCTATTTGGCCTCATCCCACTCTGTTACCTTTCCCTCTTTGGCTATATGCCCCAAGTACCTTGGTTCCTTTGCCAGTTTTCTGCAGTAAATTCCACCCCCCCCCCGACTTGTATATTTTCTGTACCCCTACTTCCAGTCATCCCTCTTGGCAAAATCTCTATTGACATGTTAGACTGGTTCTTAGAATACTTTCTGCAACTTTATGGATATAATATGGTTGTTTTTTCTTCTCAGGGATCTGCATCCCAAATTCTACTCTCTCCTTATTTCTTGAACTTGCCACCTGCTTCATTATCATCCCTTTTTACTTTGAATTATAACGTTCTGCATGTGTTATGTATATAAGCCTTAACTGTGAAGCTCTAAAATATCCCTTCAATTAAGGTAATCCTAATGCACATTGGTCTTTGGGGAGGATCAATTTTTCCCACGTAACTCTTGCCCTCTTCCCCACCTAAATAAATATCTTCACCTCTTTATTAATTATTGTCCACAACTTCTCCTCTGGTTGACAAAAATATGCCTTATCTGTATATAAAACTAAAGGGGCTAAAAACATTTTCACTGACTGTGGCTTGCTACCCATATCCATAGTTGAAAGCGTCCAGGTTCTCAGTTTTTGAATGATCTTTTGTTTAGGCTCTTCTGACATATCTTAGTTGCTATAACAATATTCTTTGTAATCCATATACCTAAGTAAATGTATCCATAAATATGGGTATTGCTGAACCATTTCATGTTCAGATACCTACTTTACCACTATAGCCTTTATTTTATTTTCATTAGTTTTATATTCTGAAAAGACTAGGTATCTCAAAATGTTCCACAATACTGAAATGTCCTTTTTCTGGATTCATCAAGTACAAAATAATATCATTGGCAAATAAAGATAACAATCTGATGTTGCTAATCTTTATTCATTCATTACTGATGGGTATCGGTTCCATCCTCGGAACTGAGTCGGCCTTATAACAAGCTTGCGCCAGCCAAAAAAACTCTCAAGGTAAGCTTACCCATAGTGCCCCTCTCTCTCTTAACAGAGATCTCATTTGCTGCGTAGAAAATCAGAATGCGTCAGGCCAGCTCTCAAGCTAAGTGACTATAATTTTTTGGAATTAATAGATTTTCTATTTCGTTTTTCACCCTTTTTCTAGCATACTACTTGTTTGCTTGATGTATTTGTCTGTTATTGGTATTCTTTATACCATCGCTGGTACTTCCCTTCTACCTTGTGGTAATCTTTAATACCATTGTTGGTATTTCCCCTTCCCCTTTTTCTCTCCCTTCTTTCTATACCTGATTAAAAAAAAAAAAAAAAAAAACCTTGCTTCTTTTTCGTAGTGTATGGTGTGTGAGGGTTTGGGTAAGTCTATCTTGTTTGTTCTTAGTTGACTGACTTCCCAATTTCTGTAAATATGGCTGAAAAGAAAGGAACTACGGGCTTCAAGCCATGAGATCAGTGCAGTAGGAAAATATCGAACTCTGACGGTCATTTGTCGTGTGTGTATTGTCTTGGGGTAGCACACCTGAAAGTTGAACCACATTGTGATTTATGTAAAGCTTTTAGTTCCCATACATTGGTGGAAAAGAAAATAAGTTATCCTTAAATGTCTCTTAAAGACACGTTTTTCGGAGGCTATTTCTGAGGTGGAGGGCTTACCTCCTCACAAAAAGAAACATAAAAATAGGAGCTAATCCGTACCCTTGTCTCCTCATGCAGCTGAATCTAAATCTACTAAATCTTGTAAATCTACAGAATAGAAGGCAAAAGTTCCCAAATTATCTTCAGAAACCTCGGCACCAGGGCTTCAACCCCTCTCTGCGGTGCCATCCTCTGTTCCTGGACCTCAACTACCCATTAAGGTACCATCTTCAGCACCATCTTTGGTACCGATTGTGACTTCTGAGCCATTCATGATAATTGCTTCTACATTACCAACCTCCCTTTCTGCACCGAAAATAGTTCTCCCAACTCCGGTCACTTCCCCCCTTCCTATTCAGTTTACTGGTCTTTTGACCGTGGTGCCGAAAAGTGAATCACTTCCTCCGACCTGATATTCCCTAACAGCAGATCCTTTTTGGGGCAACAGTACAGTCCCTTCCTATAATGTCCTGACTCTCCATCAGGGAGTCTTTCGGAATACAATGTGGTGAGACTTGTGGATCAACTACTGAAAAACAGAGGAATCCTGACCCCTTCCAAACCCTCCCTCCCACCCGGAGCAGATGGATTTTCTCCATTGACACCAAAATATTCTCCTCCTTTGACCTCCTTGCAGGTATCGATGTTCTCGACACCAATGCCTATCCCGGTTCCAGCTTCTTCGGTCCCAGTGGTAGACCTTACCATGGCTCCGGAGCCTACCCTATGGCCATCGACTCCTCTAGATTGTGACTGGGCTGTTGGCACTGTGACCCCTAGTATGGCACCTATTTTCTTCTACGGTGCCATCTATTACAGTTCTGGTTGTCTTTGTGGCACCAAGTCCTCTTGGGGCTCCTTCCCTGGAGGTAGTCTTGTCAAAGCAGGATGTGACCCTTGTCCCAAGGTTGTCCTCCTTAGTTCTGGGCTCCCATCCCTCTTTGGGTGGGCCTGCCGTCCATCTGAATGAGAAGGCTCTTACCTCTGCTGGTACACAGCTGGTTCCCTTGGAGCCAGAATTCCATATGTACTCACCCTCTGGGCCGCAGTTGACACAGTCCACTACACCAGACGTCAAACGCAGAAGCCTTAGGATACCCTACAGCAGGACCCCCTCTTTTCAGATGCTCCCGCTGAGGAGGTATCCTGAAAGAGATCGTGCAAGAGGAAGCACGTGGATTTCCATGAAGAATCCCTTACTGAAGATTACAATGATGGGGAAAGGTCCCCACGGTCATCCTAAAAATCCTGAAACAGTGAGGAGACTGGAAGCCCCCCAACCCGTCCTCTGAGGATTCTCTATTCCTGCAGGTATTCCGTGCTCGGTCCTCTTCTTCTTGGGGGACCCTGCCTGCAGATTAACTCATCTAGCTCATCGTGCAGCATGCCTGAAAGAGTCCTGACACTGTGGAACCTATCCCCTAGAGACCAGACAACATGTTATCACCAGTAACCCAAAAAAAACGGATCGATGGTGAAAGAAAGACCAGTAACCACTGTTGAATCACCACATACCAAGTTGGAAGCACGCTCAGCAGTAAAAACTCTGTTTAATGAAAATGTGCATAAACGCATAACACACAATATATCCGTTTTCGTCATCAACTTCATCAGATGGCTAAAACATCACACACAGCCTGTTTAAATACAATTATGTCCCTACAACCTCCAATAAGAAACCAAAAACAATTAATGATAAACTAGTGCTCTTTTTAAAAATAGAATAAGTAATGAGCTACTAAAATACATATATAAAATACATAGTTACTTTAAATATTGCATTTCCCCTAAATATTATGCAAGTCACATATTAAAACCATAGTTTTTTTAACAAGAAATATAAAACAAGAAACAAAAAATATAATATAAACTGTTGAACTATAAAAAAGACTTAGGACACCCTCTTGTGTCAAAAGTGTGTATGTGTAATAATTAAATAAACCACACACAGGGTTAAGGGCTTTTAAAGTTTGGCAGATCTAAGTTTTAATACTGGTGCTAAAGATATCATATCGTTTAGACCCGGAGGTCTATTGGCTTCCAAGGTTAGCTGCCAGTATAGTTCTCTATACTCCACTAGGGTCTCCCACATCCCTCCCCTCGGGTCCAAGGGAACCACCTCAAGAACAAAAAACTGAAACCCTTTTGTTTTACAGGTCAAACTATGTTTGTACAATGCATTATTGTCACATTTATTTCTAACTTCATACAGGTGTTCCTAGATTCTTTGTTTTAATTTTCTCTCAGATTTACCTACGTAAAAAGATTCACATTCATTACAGGTAACTAAATAAATAATCCCCTTGGAATCACAGTTAACATAGGTATTTAACTGAAATTTCTTTTTCCTAGCTTCCAAGTAAAAGAAATCACCTGTTTTAAGGTAAGCACAATAGTTACACCTCCCACATTTGTACAATCCTTTCTTCACCCTGGTTGACTTTCCTTCTTTAAGCCTATTAAAGCCCCTTTCCAACACGTTCTTTATGGTACTCCCCTTACGATAGGTGTATATTAAAGGTTCATCAAATATGTGTTTCAAATCCGAGACCTTAGAAAAATTGTCCCATTCCCTGTCTATTATCCTTCTTACTACAGTAGACTGTCCATCATAGGTGGTGACAAATCCTGGATTAAAACTATTAACTGCCCCGGTCCTCGGTTTGTCATCATTTCCTTTTTCAGGAGAAGTTTTCCCCAAAATAGGGGCAAATCTATTCTTCCTTTCATCCCATACTTCTTTCGAAATTTTATCAAACAACTCACCAGGGTAACCTCTATTTAAAAATAACTCTTTTAGTTTCAATACCTCTCTTGAAAAGGTTTCATCTTCTGAGGTCATCCTACACAGTCTAACTAATTGCCCTTTCATTACCCCCTTCTTCTGATGTAATGGGTGGGCACTAGTGTAGTGCAAGTAAGAGTTTGAGAAGGTTTCCTTTCTGTGAATCCTGGACACAAAATTTCCATTTTTCTTCCTTATATTAACATCTAAATAAGTTAACTCATGTTCGTTGAATTGGTAAGTAAAATCAAAAAATTCTGTTGTACCTTTGAGGTATTCCACAAATTCATCAAACTTGTTTGAATTCCCCCTCCATAAAAAACAAAGGTCGTCTAAAAATCTTCCATATAATGTCCAATAACATTTAAAAGGAGACTTAAATAAATATTCATTCTCCCAATAAGTCATAACTATGTTAGCATAAGTAGGGGCACAATGCGCCCCCATGGCCACCCCTTTCTCTTGTTTAAAATATTCACCTTGAAAAAAGATGAAATTGTTTTTAGTACCATCTCCATTAGTACCAAAATGGTCCTAAATTCATTGTGGGTAATCTCCTTGTATCCTATCAACATCTCCTCAAACCACTCCAAGCCTACTTGGTGTGGTATACTAGTAAACAGGTCAACTACATCTAGTGTCCCAAAGGCCAGTTCATCATCATATAAATTGGGTTTTAATTTTTTCAAAAAGTCCCAAGAATCCTTAAAGTTATTAACGTTGTTCAAGACTATCCCTTTCACCTTTGCATCAACAAATTTTGCTAAAGGTGCTGTAATTGACCCATTTGCAGACACAATAGCACATAAGGGAGGGTCATTAATGTCCTTGTGTACCTTGGGAATCCCAAATATAGAAGGAACCTTAGGTTTCTCAACATTTAAATAGTGGTAGGTTTTGATGTCAATAAGTCCTTCCATAAGTAAATCATTTAGAGCAACCTGTATTTTCCTGTATGCTATATTAATTTCATTCAAGGAGATTCTAGAATATTTGTTAGTATCGTTCAACAATTCCATCATTTTGCCTTCATAGTTAATGTAATCCATAAGGACAACACCCCCACCTTTGTCAGGTTTCATCACCCTTAGGTTACCATTGTTACTAAGGTCTTGTAAGACCTGATTTTCTTTCATAGTCAAATTCGAGTACACAAATTTGTGTTTCAAACTACACCTTAGTTCTTTTTCTACCTTTAACTCAAAATTCCTCAACTGAGGATGTAAAGGTGGGTTAAAAGTACTAGTACGTACCAAACTAATTTGGTTAAAAGTAGTTCCCTTTCCATTAAAAAATATTTCCAAATTTTTCTTCCTTAAAAACATTTTTACATCCACTAGTAATTTAAACATGTTGGTTCTCTGTCTAGGTATAAACCCAACCCCCTTAGAAAATAAGTCAAACAATGTCTTGTCAATCTCATTGTCAGCATAATTAAAAATATTGAAGTCTTTGTAAGACCATTTGTTGCCATCCTGGGTGATAACATCAATTAGTTCCATCTCTTTTCCCTCCTTTCCTGATAACCCCATCCCCTGCCCCTGTAGTTTTTTGCATTGTACACTACAGGTTCTTTGTCCATCAGTCTTTCAGATCTCCTGAGTGGAGGGAATTCTAGACATTCTTGTTTGCTTTCAGGTACAAATACTTCGTCATTAACCACAACATCATAGTGTTCTCTACCCCAACGAGACTTTCCCTGATTAGCCCAACTTTTTGGTCTGGGGTACTGTATTTTGTTTTTGTATTCTTTGGTGTCCCTCTCAATTTCCCCACTTTCCTGTTCTGTACTTCAATACATTTAGATTCACTATTTCAAAGAAGTTTCTGATACTTAATTTTTTCTTCCTCCACTTTAAATAACAAATCACTGGTAATACACTTGTTCACCCTTTCTATCTTCTCATGCAGTTTCTCCATTTCCCCCACATTGTTTTTTATAATAGCTCGCATAATGTCAAAGCCACACTGATCAAAAACTTTTAATAAATTAAAATGAAAGTCGGTTCCCTCAACAACATTGTTGGGGTACTTACAGACCCTCAAACCTTTAGGTACAATTTTTAAGTCTAGGCAATACTTCAAATAAGAATTGTCCATTTCCAACATCTTGTATTTGTGTAAATAGTAGTCCAAGTCATTAAGCATGTTGGAAAAACTTCTATTACTGGTAGAATTTGAAAGTTTCCTTCCAAATTCAAATTGAATGTTTAAAATGTCACTGAAATGTTTAACAGTACCTGTAGGAACAGTTCCATGAATCTGTTCTATCCCTGAGTCCAGTCGGTTGTTCCTTGCTCTAATATCCTCTGCAGGTGAATCCACTCGGTCATGTATAAAGGTAGTGCGTGGAAAACCATCTAAGCTGTTCAGCCCTTCATTATCTGTTACTGAATGCTCTCCCTCACGCTGAGAAACGCCAGCGACATTGCTTCCACGCTCTCCCTCACGCTGAGAAACGCTAGCACCATTCCTTCCACGAGCCTGGTGTGTGTTAGCCACTTCCTGGTTGTGCAGTCCCGATATTGACGATAGCAGCGTTGCCATGGATTGGCTCACGGGAGTCAGTAAACCCACCAGCTGTGTCAATTGTCCTGTGAGCTTCCGAAGCCCTCCTGTTTCAAAGCCTTTCTGGCTTGATTCTGATGCCATGTCCAACAAGGTAAAATCTGCAAAGCAAGACTAGTAACCCAAAAAAAACGGATCGATGGTGAAAGGAAGACCAGTAACCACTGTTGAATCACCACAAACCAAGTTGGAAGCACGCTCAGCAGTAAAAACTCTGTTTAATGAAAATGTGCATAAACGCATAACACACAATATATCCGTTTTCGTCATCAACTTCATCAGATGGCTAAAACATCACACACAGCCTGTTTAAATACAGTTATGTCCCCACAACCTCCAATAAGAAACCAAAAACAATTAATGGTAAACTAGTGCTCTTTTTAAAAATAGAATAAGTAATGAGCTACTAAAATACATATATAAAATACATAGTTACTTTAAATATTGCATTTCCCCTAAATATTATGCAAGTCACATATTAAAACCATAGTTTTTTTTAACAAGAAATATAAAACAAGAAACAAAAAATATAATATAAACTGTTGAACTATAAAAAAGACTTAGGACTCCCTCTTGTGTCAAAAGTGTGTATGTGTAATAATTAAATAAACCACACACAGGGTTAAGGGCTTTTAAAGTTTGGCAGATCTAAGTTTTAATACTGGCGCTAAAGATATCATATCGTTTAGACCTGGAGGTCTATTGGCTTCCAAGGTTAGCTGCCAGTATAGTTCTCTATACTCCACTAGGGTCTCCCACATCCCTCCCCTCGGGTCCAAGGGAACCACCTCAAGAACAAAAAACTGAAACCCTTTTGTTTTACAGGTCAAACAATGTTTGTACAATGCATTATTGTCACATTTATTTCTAACTTCATACAGGTATTCATAGATTCTTTGTTTTAATTTTCTCTCAGATTTACCTACGTAAAAAGATTCACATTCATTACAGGTAACTAAATAAATAATCCCCTTGGAATCACAGTTAACATAGGTATTTAACTGTAATTTCTTTTTCCTAGCTTCCAAGTAAAAGAAATCAGTCCTTCTCCAGTCTGATGTTCAGTTCCGGAGCCATTGGATCTGAAAGTCCTGGAATTATCTGGCTTGGATCCAAAGATGTTGACATCTTTGACTCTGATGGTGTCTCTAAGTGGTTTGACACTGAGTACTTCGGAGCTGGATGACTCTTGGAGCTGTAGTGTTGGTGCCAGTTCTACAGTGTTGGACTCTAGTCCGAAGTTTCAGAGCTTCTCTGCCCCTTGGAGGTTTAACACTGGACAGCTTGGCTGTGACTCCCCCCATAAGTGCTCAGTGGAGATTACATGTTCCAGTAATGTACATGTGATATGTGAGATCGTAAAGAAAAATTGGCCAGTGCTTATGACTGACGATACGATCAAGAAGGCATTGGGCCTGTGCTCAAATTTTCTTTTCACAACAACAAATCATTAAAACAAGAAATCTGAAGTAGGGACTTCTTTTGTCAGCAACCTGTGAGTCTTGGATCCGATATCGGATCCGAGCCGGCAATTATTTATACAGCTATGGATCCGAGCTCCTAGCTCCTCCCCCACCCATAATCCCCTGCCAACCCCAATTGACCTCAGATCTAGTTTGCCACTTTTAGAAGAGACAGCTGGATTGCAGAGCTCCTGGCTACTTCAGATAAGTTCTTCAAAAAAACTTGTTAAAAACAGAAAATCTTTCCTTTTTAATCTTGCGTGTGTGTTTAGGTTCCCTTTAGGTTAACTTTTACCTCTCTTACTTTATTTTTAGTGTTTCCTCCCCTCGCTGGTCGTAGTGTGTGTGTGTATTGCTCGTGTTTTGGGGCCTGGTGTGCGTGTGTAGTCTTTTCCTTGTGAAAGAATGTCAGAGGCCCCAAAGCCAATTTTTTCCAACTGCACCGAGTGTGGCCATGAGCTTTCACTGGCGGATGGCCACACTCGGTGTGTTCGGTGCCTGGGGGTTGAACACCTGTCCTCAGGCTGCACGATTTGTGCAGGGTTCAACCCCAGGGCACTGAAAGAGTGGAGGTCGAAGCTGATCCTGGCGGGACTTTTGCCCCCGGAGTCGGCTTCAGCCTCCACTACTCCCGTGGCACCTCCCCAGCCTGTGGTGGTAGCCACTCCTTCCACCCTTCCTCCAGCCGGGACTCAAACTCCCGCCAAAGCGCCGGAGGATAGGGAGGCCAGGAGGGAGAAACGGAGGGAGAAACACCACAAGCGGCGGGCAGAGGCCTCCGCTTCGGCCCCCCCAGCTAAGCGGGCTTCTCCCTCCACGGCTTCCAGGTCTCCTCCTCCTCGGCTCCGATCACCTTGCTTCTCCCCGGGACCAGAGGAGGAGGAGACCCGATCTCTGTCGAGGTCATCGAGGCGGCACTCCAGGCCTGCCTCGGTGGCCTCGTCGAGATCCACCTACAGCCTGTCTGACACAGACTTGGACCGGATGATGAGAAGGTTCATCCAGGAGAAAACCATGCGCTCCTCAAGGATGGCGTGCAGGGTCAAACCAACAATGTAAAACCACCAACGACCAGCAAAAACGATAGTGTACACACAGTAATGAAGATATAATAATTTATTTATAATTTCTCCAAATCCAGACCGGTTTCGGCTGTTCAGCCTTTATCAATGGATACAAAAATTTTTTTGTATCCATTGATAAAGGTTCATCCAGGCCCAGCTACAGATGGGAGTGCTCCTGCCTCCCCCCCCTTTGGGGGGGGGGGGGCTCGACACCCTTTTTTGCTCCGATAGCTCCTTCTCCGACCCGCTTCTCGGGTTCGGAGCGCTTGGAGCCTGGCAGCGTTGGAGCCGGGGGTGGGTCAGCGCCGACAGTACTGGGTACTTCGGATCCGACCCTGCCCTCGAGTCTGTCGGTTCCATCATCGGATCCGACCTCTCTGAGCCGTGGCCCGAGCTTCGGATCCGAGGGATTCAGTGTGCCTTCGGCTCCATCCAGGTCGGAGCACACAGGTCCCTCGGATCCGATGGTCTCGGCGCAGGTTCCGATCCCTTCATCGGATCCGAGTGGGAGTCGGCTCTCGGAGCCCAGGGAGGGCGGCTCCCCCTCAGCCTTCGATGTAGTGGAGAGGGCTCTGTCGAAAGCATCCAGACCCCCAGCCCTTGTCTCAGCTCCGCCCTGCACTCCCTCTCTGCTGGGCCAGGCTTCCATCACCCGGCCACAGGGACAGCCTGCTTCAATGTCCCAGGTTGTTCCTTTGGAACAGGACATTGCTGGCGAGACCTCCTCGGACAGCCCCCCCCCCCCCGAGGAAGTGCCTCGCAAGCACAAGTGTAAGCGGAGGCACGTGGACTCCCCCGAGTCCTTAACAGAGGACACGGACTTGGATGAAGGGGAAGGCTCCCCAAGATCACGCCCCGAAGATGTCTCCTTTGGAGACATCATGGAAATGCTTAGGCTCGGGGGGGGGGTGGTCTGCCCCCAAGGCTTCCTCCGATGAGTCCGTGTTCCTGGAGGCATTCGAAGCAGGCCCGTCTACCTCTTGGGTGTTTCCTCCGGCCGACCCCCTGGTGGATCTTGTGACCACTAGGGTGTGGAAGGAGCCGGACACTGTGGAGCCTATTCCCAAGTGCCCGGACAGGATCTTGAGCCCCCCTGCAGACCATCCCCACGGGAGCAAGGGTCCCCCTGTAGATGCCATGTTGATGGCGGCAGCCACTAAGAGGGAACTAGCTCAGGAGAGTCCCTCGGTCCATCCTCCGAACAAGGAGTCTCGATTGATGGATTGCCTTGGGATGTGGGTATTCAGTTCAGTGACCTTCTCGGTAAGGTCTCTGAACTACATGGCACATGTCATCAGGATGCAGTGCGATCTTATCAAAGAATACGCTGCTCCCCCCCCCCAGAGTCCATGTCGGCAGAGGACAAGCAATTGTACTCCACTTGTATGGCCACTCTCAGATCTGTTTCCAACACCTCTATGCGGCTTCTGTCTCACGCTACTGAGGGAGCCACTAGAGCCAGTGGACCAGGCCTAGTGATGAGGCACCAGGCCTGGCTCCGACATTGTGACTTCTCAGAGCCCTTTAAGGCATCCTTTACGAATGCCCCTTTGATGGTTCTGCCTTATTTGGCAAAACCGTTTGCGAGACACTTGTCCAGAGCAGAAGGACGGGAAGACGCTGTCTGCCGTCGGAGACCGCTTCTCTGCTCCCCAGAGGTCCTTATCCAAGAACCAAAAGGGACAGAAGAAGATGTGGTTCCGGAAATCGCAGCATTCCCAACCTGCTCTGGACAACCAGTCCTTCCGTGGCAGAGGAGGACAGGGAGGATGCCGCCCTAGAGGCAGAGGGGCACAGAGAAATTTTGGGTCCAGAGAATCCTTCTCTGATCGGCCCACGCAACAGCCCTGAAGGGTTGCCCGATTGCTCCACTCTGGAGGCAGTCGGGGGGGTGTTTCTCGAGGCACCTGGCGGCATGGGAGTCCATTACGTCAGACTGCTGGGTGCTTCGGATTATATCCAGAGGTTACAAAATCCCTATGCTTCATATCCCCAGACTCAAGAACCTCCCCGATGTGCCACCCAATCAGAGGGAGGCTGCAGCCGCGGAAATCCGGCTGCTGCTCAAAAAAAGGGCCATCCAACCCGTCCCCCCAGACCAGCTCGGATTAGGGTTTTACTCCAGGTTCTTTCTGGTACCAAAAAAGACAGGGGACCTGAGACCAATCCTAGACCTCTCCCTTTTGAACCTGGCGGTAACCAAGGAGAAATTCCGAATGGTCACTCTTCAGTCCATTCTCCCCCTGTTACGGGAGAACAACTGGATGTGCTCTATAGACCTCAAGGATGCGTACTACCACATCTTAATGGACAGGCGATCCAGGAGGTTTCTCCATTTCCAGCTGAGAGCCAGCCACTATCAGTTCAGGGTCCTTCCCTTTGGCCTCACCACAGCCCCCAGGGTGTTCACCTAAGTTTTAGCAGGGTTAGCGGCCCACCTGAGACTCCAGGGAATGCAGGTCTTCCTGTACTTGGACGACTGGCTCCTTACCGCCCCAACAAGGCATCTACTCTGCTCAGCCAGAGATTTTTTTCTTCGCCTAGCCCCCCGGTTAGGCGTTACAATCAATATGGACAAGTCCTCCCTTGCTCCAACACAAGTGATAGACTTCATAGGGGCCAGGTTAGATACAAGAAGTCTTCGAGCCTACCTCACCTCAGAACGACTACACAACCTCAATCTTCATGTGCGGGCCATCCTCCAATTAGACGCTCCTCCCACGGAATTGGTCCTGAGGGCACTGGGCTCTGTGGCAGCGGCAATTACTCTTCTCCCATACGCTCGCCTAAACATGAGGGTATTACAGTGGACCCTTCAAGTACAGTGGTCCTTCCAACTTCTCCCTCTCCACCACCCTGTCTCGATCAGCAAAGCTTGCAGGAGGGCCCTGTTATGGTGGCTGCATTCCCCAGACCTCCATACAGGTCGGCCCTTCTGCGCCCCACCTCCCCTAGTCACAGTGACCACTGACGCTTCTCGCCTCGGGTGGGGGGGGCATTGCTCAGGCAGAACATTCCAAGGCACATGGAACGACTCAGAGACCTCCCTGCATATCAGTGTTCTGGAGATGAAGGCAGTGCTGTTAGCGTTGCAAGCACTTCACAACCTTCTTCCCGTCGGAACCATTGCGATACAGACGGACAACATGTCAGTTGTCTGGTATATCAACAAACAGGGGGGAACCAGGTCTTATCCTCTATGCCGAGAGGCCATGAGAGAGTGGGAATGGGTGATCTGCACCAACTGCTTTCTAATCACAATGCACATTCCGGGACGGTCCAACATCCTGGCGGACAAACTCAGCTGTACTATTCTTTCCCCTTACGAGTGGTCTCTCAACTCCCGTGTAGCGAAGCAGATTTTTGCAAAATGGGGGCAACCCTGCTGCGATCTTTTTGCCTCTCCCTCAAATACGAAATGCGACAACTTCTTCACCCTGATTCCCCCAACAGGGGAAGCCCCGAGAGATGCTCTAGTGCATGCTTGGCCGCCCGGTCTACTTTATGCCTATCCTCCTCTACCCCTGATGCTAAAGATGTTACAGAAAGCCTCTCGGTTGGGGAGCAAGATGATCCTCATTGCCCCATTCTGGCCTCAACAAACTTGGTTCCCTTACCTGTGGTCTCACTTGGTGAATCCTCCCTGGAATCTAGATCCCAGTCCGGATCTGATTTCCCACCCATCAGGCTTACCGACCCCGAACCTGGACAGCCTGAAGCTAACAGCTTGGCTGCTCCAGTTCCACTCTTAATTAGGACTCCCGGTATCTCCTCTCCAGTCAATGCCATCTTGGTGGCAGCGCATAAACCTTCCACCAGGAAGGTTTACCGCAGTAAATGGAAGCGCTTTTCCGTTTGGGCGGAGCATCATAATGTGGACCCCTTTACTGCTCCGCTGACGTCAGTTTTGGACTTCCTTACAGGGCTTTTTCATTAAGGGGCTAGCTGTTCGACAGCCAAGGTGCAACTGGCAGCCATCTCACATTACCATGTAGGTCACGAGACTGGTCCCTTGATGTCAGCTAAACTATGTAAAACCTTCCTCAAGGGTACCTTTTTGCTTAGGCCCCCGATCAGAGAAGCCATACCCCCTTGGGATCTATCGCTAGTTCTTCAGGCCTTGACTGCTTCCCCCTTTGAACCAGCTGCCTCTGCTGATCGTAAATACCTGTCTTGGAAAACAGCTTTCCTAGTAGCCATCACCTCTGTGAAAAGAGTTTCAGAACTTCAAGCTCTTTCCGTAAAACCCCCTTATTTGGTTTTTCATCAGGATAGAGTGTACCTCAGGACCAATCCATCCTTCCTACCTAAGGTGGCCTCAGAAACCAATATCAATCAGTCCATCAATCTCCCTGTTTTTTTCCCTAATTACCAGAATAAAGGAGAATACAAGCTGCACTCGTTAGATGTGCACAGGCAGCTCCGTTTCTATATTCATAGAACTGCTGGTCACAGACAATCTGATCAGCTGTTCGTCTCCTTTTCCAAATTCAATTTGGGTAAAGCTGTTTCGAAGGTCACCTTATCACACTTGATTTCCCAATGTATCTGTCTAGCTTATGAGGCTTCTGGGAGGCCTGCACCTCAAAGGGTCCGTGCTCACTCCACTTGTTCCATATCTACTTCTACTGCATTCAGATCTAGAGTCCCTTTGGATGATATTTGCTCGGCAGCCACTTGGGCCTCTTCTCATACCTTTATTCACCACTACAAGCTGGACGTCACCTCCAGAGGTAGAACATCATTTGGCTCCGCAGTGCTCCGGAACATCCTTCCATGATGGCCGCCCAAGATTCAGGTAGCTGGGGACTCTGTCCCACAAGTTGCTGACAAATGAAGTCCCTACTTCAGATTTAGAAGTTATGTACTCACCATAACGTTCCATCTGAGTAGGTGTCTTCATTTGTCTGCAACCACCCCCCCCCCTCCTTCCCCCTGGCCTTCAGAAGAATTAGTATTATTCCTGCCTTTTTTCCTTTTTGGGATACCTTTCAGGTATATAAGAGGGCAAACTTGATCTGAGGTCAGTTGGGGTTGGCAGGGGATTATGGGTGAGGGGAGGAGCTAGGAGCTCGGATCCATAGCTGTATAAATAATTGCCAGCTCGGATCCGATATCGGATCCAAGACCCACAGATTGCAGACAAATGAAGACACCTACTCAGATGGAACGTTATGGTGAGTACATAACTTCTAATTATGTTACAAACGATTTAAATGTGTCAGATCTGTCCACACTGATCGCACCGGCACGTTTTCATGCTGATCCTGTCAAGCATGTAAATATATTTGGTTTATGAGCTCCATTGAACACCCTTCTCTGAATTATCATATTTATTTTGATTTTTATGCTGATTATGAATGTTTAAATGTGATTTATTATGCCAAATGCCAAGCCTGTAGTAGCTTTTATGTCAGAAAAACATATCAAATGTTGAAAGAGAGAGTTCTGGAACATATAGGTGACATTTGGAATAAGAAATCCAAGAATGCTTTAGCTAGACATGCTATTGACTTTGGCTCTGCACATTGTTTTAAATTTACTGTTTTAGAGATTATTGAATGAACCCCTAGATGGCATGACATTAAAATATTATGTAATGTACTGAGCTTAGATGGATCATTTTACTTAAAGCTGATTGCCTCCTGGTTTGAATGACAATTTATCAAACCAATCGTGTGAGCATATAGCTTGTGGCATTGATTTTATTGGTTATCTCGTAATGAATGAAGTTTTTATAAATGGAGATGTATGAATGAGCTCAGGTTACCTCATCTGTTGTAGGAGGCATGACTTGTTTTATTTGTTGATTGTTTAGTTTGTATTTTAAATATTGAAGCACTTTCATTGATGTTTTGTGGTCTGAAGAAGCGGCTATCGGCTGTGAAATGGCTTACCTTCTTCTTTTGGCTTTTATTGTTTTTATATTAAAAATTTTGCACATTCCAGCCATGGTGGTTGGTTGTTTTATGCTGTTCACATTGCGTTTTTGTACTTTCTCGACCTTTGCTACCTGTGCTTGCTGTTTATCTTGATTGTTGGTTTACCTGTGAGTGAAACATGGTGAAAGGGCATGACTTGGAGCTGGGATGCAATCCTGGGTGAACCTTTACTTCTGATATGGATCATTTACAAAGTTTGCTGTCGCTGGAAGCTAATTCACTGCTTTATATGCCTACCAATGTACCATCTATGGGTCCAAGAATTGATTCTAATATGCATGAAGCATTTTTAGTTGCTTCAAAGGAGTTCAACAATAAGTTAAGAACAACCATCTTCAATGGCAACACCTTTATTTAGAAGCTGCACTCCATCATAAAGTTGTACCACTGGGGATGCACATTCTGAAGATGCCAACTTATGGTACAAGCTACCATGAACTTTTGAAATGCTGGCATTTGCTTAATCTCCAGATAAGCTTTGATTACATGAAGCTTTTGGTGAACTTCTTTAAACCAGATGGAGAATTGTTAAGTGAGATTAAGAGACTACAAACTGGGTTAATGAGTAAGTTCATCTCTGATCATCACAAGGCCTGGCTAGATGTCCTGCCTGATAATGTTTTACCGTATGAGTCAAGGTTGCAGATGAGTAAAAGGAATAAGCTAGAAAGGGACTTACTTGATTTTAGTAGGGCAATGTGTTTTCTTGGCCTTGTGAAAGAACAAATAATGCAGATATACCTGCTGACTCTGTAGCTGAAGGTGAGGCTACAGTTTCTGATAATACCACACAGGTGCATGATATCAGTGCAAAAGTCAGTAGTAGTAATTCTCTTCCTATACAGCCACCTGATGCAATTGCGCTCAGTGCTCCTTCTACTGCTCCCCATTTTTCCCTGATGGAACCATTACCAATAGACACATATTACGGGAGGAGGCAGTCCCAAATCAGGGCAGCAGAGCACCCAGGATGAACACAAGGAACAAGAATCAAGTAACTTGATTTTAAATATTTCATCTTTTGATTTGACCTGTGACCAAACAAATTTAAGGAAAAAGGCTTATCGTTTATACCAGCT
The DNA here is from genome assembly GCF_019279795.1 of Protopterus annectens. Lineage (NCBI taxonomy): Eukaryota > Metazoa > Chordata > Ceratodontiformes > Protopteridae > Protopterus > Protopterus annectens. The sequence goes on along the minus strand of NC_056746.1, from coordinate 258,929,500 downwards.
AAGAAGTCCAACACCGCTGATACAATCATTGATTTGAAATTGTTTGCAAGAAATGCTAACTTAAGCTTAATGTTTTCTCAGTAAGGAGTCCTTTCATTGAATCCCTTTAAGAAACCGAGTTCTGAATTAGACTAAATTTATATCCAACACCTTATACTGCATTGACTTTGTATTGTTACTTCTGTATGTTCAACGTGGAGCTTTTTTCTCCCTGGGCCTCCACTGAAAAACGACATTGGTCCAGTCGGACTTTCCCGGTAAACAAATGTAAAATAAATAAATAAATGAATAAATACAATTTTTGCAAAATATACATCCTTTGACTGATGTATTCAATCTTTGTGAGAATGAATTGTGTCAAAGTTTTGCACATGAGAACAAAGCCTCCTTTTTTAATATGACACCAGGTGAATACGATGCATTAAGGACACTGTGAAAATCCATGTATAGAAATTCGCCCAGCAGACAAAGGTGGGGCTATTGCCCTTGTGGACAAACAGCATTATTTAACTAAAATGTGTCAAATGTTAGAGGATGCCACTACCTATATGCCTCTCCAGAGATTAATAAAGTCAAATTTTATGTCTATGACTTGCATATGACTAGTTTAATCTCCTTAGATATGTACAAGTGTTTTTGTATTGAGCATCCAGTTGTACCTATTTTATACAGTTTACCTAAGGTACATAAATCTGAATGCCCCCCCCCCCCCCCCATGTGGCCAAATGTCTCTAGTAGAGACTGGTCGACTGCTATTTTTGTGGAAAGAACACTGAGCCCTATTCTAGATGGTGCACCCAGTGTCCTGAAGGACACCAAAAGTTTTTTTTATGAGACGTATAACCATGGTATAAAGACTTGGAGGATATTTAGCAATTGCTTCTATTTACCCTTGACATAAATTCATTATTTACTGTTGTACCAAAGATTTTGGTATTGAATGTGTTAGAGCCTTTTTGTCTAGAAGCAGGTATTTCTCCACAAAGTGATGATAATATGTATGCTTCTTGAACTTATTCTGGAGAATAATGTGATTATTTTCGAAGATGAATTTTATCTGCAGTGTGCTGGGGTAGCAGTAGGAACGGTTTGTGCCAACTCCTATTTGAATCTAGTTTTAGCACAATGGGAATACGAAAATATTTATTGTAATAATCCTTTTATTGATAACATAAGTTAGTACAGATGTTTTGTTGATGACATCTTTTTAGTATTGAGAGATATGTCCACTAACCTCTTGTCCTTTATTGATTATTTACACACCACAACAACTTTTTTAAGATTTAATCATCACTATTGTAAGGACTCCATTGAATTCTTAGATGTTACTGTTGTAAAGAATGCAATCCAACCACTTGAGGATGCACAAGCCAGTGTATTTCTTTGTGCCGGTCCCAAGCCCAGATAAATGTGGAGAGTTACGTCAGGAAGGGCATCTGGTGTAAAATTTTTGCCAGATCAAATATGCGGACAACAATACAGATTTCCATACCAGATCGGTCGAGGCCCGGGTTAAAAACAACCAACACCAGTACTGTTAGCCAACAGGCTACTGGTGGAAATTAGGCTACTGCTGCCTGAAGGAGAACAAGATGGGGAAGTCATGCCTGGAGGCAGGAGAATTGGAAGATTAGGAGTGTGGAAGTGATGGTATGATTTTTGAATGTTGGCAGTATGACTGTTAAAGGGAGAGAGCTAGCTGATATGATGAAGAGAAGGAAGGTTGATGTATTGTCCGTGGAACAGACCAGATGGAAGGAAAGTAAGGAAGGGGTATCAGAGGTGCATTCATATTGTTCTGCCATGGTGTGGATGGGAGGAGAAATGGAGTAGAGGTTATTCTGAAGGAACGGTATGTCAAGAGTGTTTTGGAGGCGAAAAGAGTGTCTGATAGAGTGATGTTTATGAAGTTGAAAAGTGATGGTGTGATGAATGTTGTTAGTGCATATGCTGTGCAAGTTGTGTGTGCAGTGGTTGAGAAAGAAACATTTTGGACTGAGTTGGATGAAGTGGTGGAGAGTGTAATCAAGGGTGAGAGAGTGGTGACTGGAGCATATTTCGACGGGCATGTTGGTGAAGGAACATAAGGGATTAGGTGATGGGTAGGTATGATGTTAAGGAGAGGAATGGAGAAGGTCAGATGGTAGTGGATTTTGCGAAAAGGATGGACATGGCTGTGGTGGACATGTATTTTAAGAAGAGGGAGGAGCATAGGATGATGTATAAGAGTGGAGGAAGATGCGCACATGTATATTATATTCTATGCAGGAAGGCCAGTCTGAAGGAGATTGGAGACTGAAAAGTGGTAACAGGGGAAAGCATATTAAGGATGGTGCTCTGTAGGATGACGTTGATCAAGAAGGAGGAGCACGAGGGTAGTGCCAAGGATCAAATGATGGAAGTTGAAAAAGGATGACTGTAAGGTAGAGTTCAGGGAAGAGTTAAGACAGGCACTGGGTGGCAGTGAAGAGCTACCAGATAGCTGGGCAGCCACAGCAGAGGTGGTTTGGGAGACAGAAAGGTGCTTGGTGTGACATCTGGACAGAAGGAGGACAAGAAGACCTAGTGGTGGAATGAGGAAGTATAGAAAAGTATACAGAGAAAGAGGTTGGCAAGGAAGGAATGGGATTGTCAGAAAGATGGAGAAAGTAGGCAAGAGTACAAGGAGCTGAGGTGTATGGTGAAGAGAGAGGTGGTGAAGGCTAAGGATAAGGTGTATGGTGAGTTGTATGAAAGGTTGGACACTAAGGAGAGAGAAAAGGACCTGTACTGATTGGCTAGACAGAGGGACCGAGCTGGGAAAGATGTGCAGCAGGTTAGGGTGATAAAGTATAATGAGGGAAACATACTCACAAGCGAGAAAAGTGAGTTGAGCAGATGGAAGGAGTACTTTGAGGGGCTGATGGATGAAGAGAAAGAGAAGGTTGGATGACATGAGGATAGAGAATCAGGAAATGCAGCGGATTAACTCAGAGGAAGTAGGGACAGCTATGAGGAGGATGAACAATGGAAAGGCTGTTGGTCCAAATGACATACCTGTGGAAGCATGGAGGTGTTTAGGAGAGATGGCAGTAAGGTTTTTAACCAGATTGTTTTTAATGAAATCTTGGAAAGTGAGAGGTTGCCTAAGGAGTGAAGTGTATTGCTACTGATATTTAAGACTAAGGGTGATGTGCAGAGCTGTAGTAACTACACAGGGATAAAATTGATCAGCCACAACATGAAGGTATTAAAAAGAGTAGTGGAAGGTAGGTTAAGAAGGGAGGTGATGATTAGTGAGCAGCAGTACAGTTTCATGGCATGAAAGAGCACTACAGGGTATTAAAAAGAGTAGTGGAAGGTAGGTTAAGAAGGGAGGTGATGATTAGTGAGCAGCAGTACAGTTTCATGCCTTGAAAGAGCACTACAGATTCAATGTTTGTTCTGAGGGTATTGATGAAGAAGTACAGAGATGTCAGAAGGAGTTGCATTGTGTCTTTGTGGACTTAGAAGCATATGACAGGGTGCCTAGAGAGAAGTTGTGGTATTGTATGAGGACGTTGGGAGTGGCAGAGAAGTATGTAAGAGTGGTACAGGATATGTACGAGGGCACTGTGACAGTAGTGAAGTCTGCAGTAGGAGTGATGGATGCATTCAAGGTGACGGTGGGGATTACAACAAGGATCAGCTCTGAGCCCTTTCTTACTTGTAGTGGTGATGGAGAGGTTGACAGAGATCATCAGACAGAAGTCCCTGTGGACTAGGATGTTTGCGGATGACATTATCTGTAGTGAGAGTAGGGAACAGGTTGAGGAGACCCTGCACAGGTGGCGATTTGCTCTAGACAGGAAAGGAATGAAGGTCAGCAGGACTAAGACAGAATGTGTATCTGAATGAGAGGGAGGACAGAGGAGTGGTGAGGATGCAGGGAGTAGAGTTGGGGAAGGTGGATGAGTTTAAATACTGAATATCAACAGTTCAGAGTATGGTGAGTGTGGAAGAGAGGTGAAGAAGAAAGTGCAGGCTGGGTGGAGAAGAGTGTCAGAAGTGATTTGTGACAGACAGGCACCAGTAAGAGTGAAAGTGAAGGTCTACAAGATGGTAGTGAAGACCACCTTTGTTATATAGTTGGAGAATGTGGCACTGACAAAAATACATGAATCAGAGCTGGATAAAAGATGTTAAGGTTTGCACTGGGTGTGATGAGGATGGACAGGATTAGAAATTAGTATATTAGAGGGTCAGCTCAGGTTGGATGGTTTGGAGACAAAGCCAGAGAGGCGAGATTGAGTTGGTTTGGACATGTGCTGAGGAGGGATGCTGGATATATTGGGAGAAGGATGCTAAGGATGGAGCTGTTAGGTAAGAGGAAAAGAGGAAGGCCTAAAATATGGTTTATGGATGTAGTGAGAGAAGACATGCAGGTGGTTGGTGTGACAGAGAAAGATGCAGAGGACAGGAAGAAATGAAAACAGATGATCCGCTGTGGAGACCCTTAATGGGTGCAGCCGAAAGAAAAAGAATGTGGCTGTTATAAAGGATGCATTTGGCAGGGTAGAGACTAAGATTTCCAAAAAGTCATGTAAGAGAAATAACATCCTACACAAGACCAGTATGTATCCTAAACATGTAACTCCGAATATATTGAAGGTACAGCTTCTTAGAACATTGAGGCTTTACAACAAGGATACCAGTGCTGATGAAGTTTTGAATCAGATGTCTGATTGTTTTATTTCAAGAGGTTATTCAAATACAGAAGTACTGAAAGTGGCTACTGAGGTACACTTGATGAGGCATACCACTGCACAACCATACTGCAAAGAATGTGATGAAGCTGTATCTTGTTCGTCTGTTAGATATACTGCCACCCCTCGCATTGTGCTTACATATTCCAGTAATGTAGGATTGATTTGTGAGATCATAAAGAAGAATTGGCCAGTGCTTATGACTGATGATATAATCAAGAAGGCATTGGGACCTGTACCCAAGTTTTCTTTTCGTAACAACAAATCATTAAAATGAGAATTATGTTACAAATTATTTAAATGTGTCAGATTTATTCACTTTGATTGCATTGGCACTTTTCCATGTGATCCTGTTAAGCATGTAAATATATTTGGGTTCCATTGAACACCCTTCTCTGAATTATCATATTTATTTTGATCTTTATGCAGATTGTAAATGTTTAAATGTGATTTATTATGCCAGGTACCAAGCCTGCGGTAGCTTTTATGTCAGAAAAGACAACTGAATGTTGAGAGAGAGAGAGAGAGAGAGAGTTCTAGAACATATAGGTGACATTTGAAATAAAAATTCCATGAATGCTTTAGCTAGACATGCTATTGACTTTGGTCATGCACATTGTTTTAAATTTACTGTTTTAGAGGTTATTAAATGAACCCCTAGATGGAGTGACATTAAAAATATTACAGAATGTATTGAGCTCAGATGGATCGTTTTACTTAAAGCCGATTTGCCTCCTGGTTTGAATGACACTATCTATCAAACCAGTCTTGTGAGCACATGACCTGAGGCATTGATTTTATTGGTTACCTCTTAATCAATGAAGCTTTTATGAATGGAGTTCTGTGAATGAGCTTAGGTTACCTTATCTGTAGTAGGAGACATGTAACTTTTTTTTTGATTGGTTAGTTTGTATTTTAAGTATTGAAGCACTTTCATTGATGCTTTATGGTCTAAAGAAGCGGCTATCAGCCATAAAGGCACTTATCTTCTTTTATTGGCTTTTATTGTTTTTATATTAAAAGTTTTGCATGTTCCAGCCATGGTGGTTGAGTTTAAAGAGCTATCCAAATCTCTGTTTGGGACCATATTCTTTGTGGTTGGCAACACTGTTTCCTCGCAGTTGACTACCCATCAATCCATTTCAAACTCAACCATGAGGCTTATCTCCCACGCAGCTGAAGGTACTTCACGGGCAGCGGGTTCAGGCATTTCCATCAGAAGACCTGCCTGGATGTTCCTGAATGACTTTGACGGAACCCTTCAAATCTTCCTTCATCAGTGCCCCTTTTCATGTAAGTTCCATATTTGGCACTAAAGTTAGACACACTCTCTAGCTGTGAGCAGGAAGGAAAAACCTTGTCTGCTGTTGGTGTACGTTTTTTGACCTCTCAACGGACCTTTTCTTGGAACCAAAGAGGCAGATGGAAAATGTAGTTTAGAAAATCCCAGGGTCCCTTCCAAGATCCATGTGGAGACAATTTTCCCAGGGGCAGAGGGGGGATCTCTAATGGAAGACACCATCCCTGTGACAAAGGTGATCCACATAACTAGGGATCTAGGGATACTTTCTCTGACCGATCCTATCAGCGCTCCTTAAAGGAGGCCCAACTGTCCATCTCTGGAGGTAGTCAGGGGTTGTTTGTCCCTTCACCAGGGAGTCTGTTGTGAAATTACAAAAGATTCATGGGTGTGGAGAATAATATCCAGAGGTTATGTAATACCATTTTCCCATCCACCCCCGCTAGTATCAAGCAAAATCCCCAATGTTCCACTCAGTCAGAGGGAAGCAGCAGCTCTAGAAATAAACAAACTGCTAGAAAAAAGAGTCAAACAAGAGGTCTCCCCAGACGAGAAAGAGTCCAGAACTTGTTCAAGATTCTTTTTAGTGCCACAAAAGACAGAGGACTGGAGACCAATCTTGGATCTCAGCAAATTAAATGGATCAGTTCAGTTTACAAAGTTCTGGATAGTCACAGTTCAGTCCATTCTGCCTTTTCTCTGCACAGACAACTGGATGTACTCGATAGAGCTTCAGGATGCATATTGTCATATAAAAAGGAACAGACCATCCAGGAGATATCTACTCTTCCAGCTGGGAGACAGTCATTATCATTTCAGAGCTCTACCCTTTGGTCTCACCACAGCCCCCAGGGTGTTCACCAAGTGTATGGCAGTAGTTGCAGCTCACTTGAGGCTGCAAGGATTCCGGGTGTTTTCCATATCTGGACAACTGGCTCATAACCACTCTGACCAGGCATCATCAAATTCAAGCTCGGGACTACTTACTCCAGTTATGCTGTTGTCTGGGGGTCTCTGTCATTTAGAACAAATCTCATCTTAAACCAACTCAGACGTTGGAATTCATCAGTGCACTTTTCAATACAGTCATTCAAATAGCTTCTGTCCCTCTGTCCTGGGTTCAAACAGTTCAATTCCAGGTCAATAAGATCATTCATAGTTCTTCTCTTTTAGATTGTCTGATCCTTCAAGCATTGGGATCCATGTCAGCAGCAATCACTTTAGTACCACTGGCAAGGTACCATATCAGGATCCTTCATCGGACACTCGCAACTCAATGGTCCCTTCTCCAACAACAATTATCCAGTCAAGTCTAAATAATGCAAGCTTGCAAAAATTACCTTTTATGGTGGATCCAGTCTAACCAAATAAAAGAAGGCCATCCCTTTGTTCTCCCTCAACCCAAGGTCACAGTGACCACTGATGGCACTCATATCGGGTGGGGGGGGGTCAGTTCTTGGAAAGAATGGTCCACGGGTCATGGCTCCCCGAAGAGGCCAACGCACACATAGATGTCCTGGAAATGACAGCTGTCTTCCTAGCATTGTAAGCACCCAACATAGTCTCCCAACCAGGACTATTGCAGTTCAAACAGACAATATATGTAGTTTGGTACATCAACAAACAAGGACGACCCAGATCTTACCCTCTTTGTCGAGAGGTTGTGAGAGTATGGCAATGGGCAATCTTATCCAATTGCTTTCTGATAGCAACAGTCATCCCAGGGATGTCCAGCATGATTGCAGACAAGTTAAGTAAGTCTGTTGTAATGCCTCACGAGCAGTCTCTAACCTGCAAGTGGTGGAGAAGATTTTTTTGTTAATGGGGCCAACCATTTTGCGATCTTTGTGTGTTGCCTCAACAAGTGCAGCAGGTTCTTTACCCTGATCCCCTCAGTTAGGGAGTCCCTGACAGATGCTCTACTTCATGCTTGGCCCTCGGGTCTCCTTTATGCATACTACCCAATACCTCTCATTCCCAAATTTCTCCAGAAAGCATCTCCATTGAAGAGCACAGCTATCCTCATTGCCCCTTACTGTCGTCATCAGATCTGGTTTCCCTTCCTTTGGCCTCATCTTCTACATCCACCCTGTACTCTGGATCCAACTCCAGACCTATTGTGTCAACTGGGTCTATATTAGTGTATCGAATGGACTAGATAGCAAAAGCTATTTAGTCGATCTGATACTGTCGAAATGGCAAAATAGCAAAGACACGGAACATCAAATTTTTTCCCAGGGAAAAAATTTGGTGGGCTATCTTCGGGACTTTGCCATTTCCTCCACTATGATGCGATCTCGGAGTTGGTATATTTAAGTAGGGGGGGTGTGGGGGTGAAGCCCCCCATTTATCTTTGTGTTTAAGTTTTTTTTTTTGCGGAGCAGCGAATTTTTTCCCTGGGAAAAAATTTGCTGTTCCGTGTGTTCGATATTTTGTGGTTTAGACATTATCGGTACGATGAAATAGCGTTCGCTATTTTCATTGTATGATAATGTAATATAGAAGCATGTCACCCAACAGAAACAATGCGTCCAGACATTTCAGGCCTCAAGTTGATTGCATGGTTTCTCCAGTTCTTAATCTCTAGACAGTCCATGCTCTTGTCACATCCTTTTATCATCTCACATAGCTTCCACCAGAAGGGTGTCAGAATTACAGGCTCTGTTATCTAAACCACCTTATTTGTTTTTTTCGCAAGGATAAAGTATCTTTATGGACCAGTCCTTCTTTTCTACCTCAGGTGGTATCCAAATCCAGTATTAATTAGGTTATCAACCTTCCAGTCTTCTTTCCAAATTTCTTAAGTAAAGGAGAATATATGTTACACCTATTGGATATTCACAGACAGTTATGTTTCTATCTTCACAGAACCAAAAATTTGAGGAAATCCGAACAATTATTTAGTTCCTTTTTGGAATCAAAATTAGGCAAACCAATTTCTAAGGTAACTTTAGCCAGATGGTTGATATGATGTATGTTAGGTGACTAGGGTATTATGGGTAAAGGGAGGAGCTTAAGAGTTTTAGTGTTCCATGAGTTGGAAGAAGAGGCCGAGTCAGATCCGAGGGTTGGATCTGAACCCAACAGTTGAGGAAGAATGAAAATGGACAACACAGATGGAATGTTATGTTGAGTACATAACTTTTTTTTAAACATTGAAATGGTTCTGTATGAAGCTCGGTCTGAAGGCCTGTTACCCTCCTAGTGTAATACAGCAACCAGAGCTTTTTCCCCCAAGATGCTGGTGCTTCTTCCTACCTTTTAAAATACTACTAAACAAAACATTCCAGATCTTTATCACTTTCGTACCTCCTATATTTCAAACTTCCACAGGAGTACTGTCTTTTCCTGGAAGCTTCTCTGTTGATTGATTATATATATCACCATTTTATCTCATGTCTTTCTTTCTTAGGTATTGATTGTTTGGTCTCATCTTCCTTTAACCTTGGGATAATTAAGTTTTCAGTAAATATTTCCATCTGTGCCTTTTCCCTGTTTCCAACATTTCCTCTTCTTTATACAAAATGTGATAACATTTCTGAAATATTTCTTAATAAGTCTAGAGGATCTCTGGTTATTTTCCTTGCTATAGGTTCCCTATTTTTGGTGGTAACCCTTTCTACTTTCTTTGCCGAAGTCACTGTGCTGAAAGTTTTTGTGCTCTGCAGTTATTGTCAAAACATAATTGTATAACAGCAGTCTTTCTACGCTCATGATTATTGACCAGATATACCCTTATCTTCCATTTAGTACTCTGCAGTTGCTTTAACATTTGTCACTTGCTCTAAATAATTCCTATTACTACTTCTCCATGTATCTTTTTCTTTTATTTCTACCCAGTTTTTGCTCCATTTGTATTTTATTCACTTACTAGCAATCCCTTATGAAGAAATTTCTATCTTCCTATCAACTTGTGAATAATTTTCACTACTCTTTCCTTAAGTGCATCTCTTTTTAACATATATATAAGAAAGCAATAGTGTCTAATTCTTATTTTGTTACCCTTTGTCTTTATCTTACTTTTTATTAGTGTATTATTGGAAATACTTACTGGATTTGTGTCAAATCTTCCAGCTGAATGCACATGCTCCTGTGAAATGTAAATTCTATCCAGTCTAGCTATTTATTGTACTGTGGGGAATAATATGTAAATTATGTCTGATTTCCTACTACTGAGTTCTCATCTTTTATAGCAAATATTTTCATGTTATTTCTTGAAAACACTACCTTGTTTTGTTATATTTTCCCTTCTTGGTCCTCCTAATACAGCTTCACCATTGCAAATCAAGTTCCAGTCCCCATCCATAAATAAAGGGGGGAGTTCATAAAGGTTACGTCAGTACCATTTCTTAGTTTAGAGACAGCCCTAACACAGTGGTCCAGCACAAAGATATGCAGGACTTAGTCGGGTTGTCTCCGAGGCAGTACTATATGCACATGAGACAATATAGGGGAGATTCATATGCTTATCAGCCACGGGCTCTCTCACCCAGCACCACCTCCAGAAAAGGCATCTGCGAGCCGAGTGATTCATGAATTCGCATAGACATGTAGATCAGCACGGCAACCTTTGCCTTGTCATGGTAGTGAACAAGGCCCAAACACTGCGGAAGAGGTAAGTACTGGGAATTTTAGTGATAAGGTAGGGTCGGGAGATTTATGAGTGATTGTATGTGAGGAGCTGCGTGTATGTGTGTGTTTGCCTGCCTTGGAGATAGCTTAAGGTGAGTAGTGAGGGGGTGAGGTAGGGGTTTGTGTGTGTGTGTGTGTGTGGGTGGGTGTGTGTGTGTATGTCTGAATGAATGGGTATGTCATTGCAATCAGGTGGGTAGGGGACTGTGTGTTTTTGATGTGCATGTCTGTGTGAGTGCATGTTGGGATGGCTGTCATACCTCCAGACATGCCTACAGTAATAGATATTGTCTACAACATTGGCTGGGGAGACCACTATCCACCAGGTATTACTGTACTACCATGATGGGGTGGACAACTAGCCACCAGGAAGTGGTACATAAGATGTATGCCATAGTGGCAATCAAATCAGTATGGGCATCTGGTGTGGGTATAACACTAGACACCAGGGATTATTACTCTTGTGCCCTAACAGCACTTAAACCAGTACAGAAACTGGGGATTGGGGATCAGTACTACTCCTCTGCCTAATGGCAACTAAACCTGTATGTGGATGGGGGGGATGGAGCTTTACTAACTATCCCCTTACCCTAACCCGTGCCCTAACCCTAAGGTCCATGACTATCACACCATAGTGGAGGACATAGCTTGTTTTTTATGTCCTCCACTGTGCTGTGGTGCTTTCGGTAAAGTGAACTTACGTGAAAGTTCACTTTCATTAAAGTGAACTTTTGCAGAAGTGAGGCTTCCTATTACAAGTTCGAAGTAGTGAACTTTCGTTCTTGTAATAGGAATCCATATATATATATATATATATATATATAAATATATATATATATGTGTGTGTGTGTGTGTGTGTGTGTGTATATATATATATATATATATATATATATATATATATATATATATATATAATTTTTTTTTTTTAATATCTTGTTATTCTTACTTCAAAAAAAAGTTGTACTTCATTATTTTACTTTATGATTATACTTTGTTAATTTTGGAGCTTTTCTCTCCAGGCCTCCACTGAAAATGGGGGTCTAACCCATTTGGACTTTCCGGTCACCAAATGTCAATAAATAATAATTTATATTTATATTTATATATATATATATATATGTATATGGGTTAGGGCAAGTGTATGTTGTGCATGTCACTGTAATTTTTTAGCAAACTCTGCTTTTTTTTTTAGGATTTGTCTTTTACTGACTCTTGCTAACGTCACTAACTGGGTTTCAGCTTTCCTTTCTGACTTAATTGTGGAATACCTTACTAGCTCCTTAGTTCTTCCTTTCTCCAGATGCAAGAAAAATAAAATTATTAGACAGTTTTTGTCAATTCAGCAGACTGATTCTGCACCTCAGTTGCAGGTGAGTGACTCTACAGTGGTCACTTAAGTTTCCTCAGTGGATTCATCCTTTTTCCTGGTTTTCTCTGGTATATAGTCCCTTCAGCTTGCTGGATTGAGGGTTAGACATGCCCACTGTGCCTGTTGGAGTGTCCTCTGTTGGCATGAGAGAGCCACTCGTGTTGAGTTTGAAAGGGGGAATGGGGAATTTTTCTCTGCCTAGCAGGGCCAAGGCTCCTGTTCTCCGAGGTGTTGTTTTTTTTTCCTGATTCTGATTATGTTGCTTCTATGGATTTTCCTTATAAGAGGAAGAAGAAGCAGGAAGTTAAGCATTTATTTTCTCCACAGGCAAGATTTATTGCACTTGGCTCAAGACTAAGTTCAGGCTCTTAACACAATCTTCTAAAAGGGAAAGAAATTATTCTCTGTCTGAATATTCATTCTGTGATAAGCAGGAAATATGATTTGAGGGAAAACATTCTGTTAGTTCTCCTACGGCTGCAGATTTTGAGGAGAGTATTTCTTCTGATTTTCTCTGTAAAGAATTTTCCTTTTCTGAAACCATTCAGAATGCAGTTCCTTTGAAAAAAATATTCTCATTACAACTAGAATTTTTTCAGCCTACTTGTATTCTTCCTGTTCTACCAGCTTGGGAGGATGTTTTTACTACAGCCTTAAACATGTCTGACAGCCCACCTGAGGTCTAAGAAGAAAAGATAAGACTTTTTAAGGTTCCTCAATTTTGCAAATTCTTATTTCAGATCTGACCCAGCAGTGATTTATCTCTTAAATTCTTCAGCAGGTAAGCATTTCATAAATGCTAATCCTGCTCCCTTTGACATGGATAGGAAAGCATTTGATAGTTTGTTTATTTATTTAACATTTGTTTACCGGGAAAGTCAGACTGGGCACAGGTCCTTTTTCAGAGTAGTCCTGGGGAGAAAAGCTCCAGTTAAGCAAAATTACAAGTTTGAGTTACAGGTAATGTAAGACTTACAGAAAAGCGAAGGAGAGGACAGATGCCTCAATTAGGATTTATTGGGAGGACAATGAGATACAAAGTTAGAATGACATGAGAAGAGTGTATTCTTCTGTCACATTTATTTCCAGGTTTCTGAAATGTCCAACTCACATGTTAAGATGTTATGTGATCCTATCTCGCCTACATTCTGACTGATGGGTTCGGAGCCGATCCCTCGGCTCTGACTCGGCACGCTTATGCCAAAGAGCGAAGTCTCTTATTGGCTGAGCTTACTATATCCCAGGATGCACCACTACCAGTCCCCCAGATCTCGTTTGCCGCTAACTAGCAAAGACGTGGTCTCGAGCTGGCTGAGCTAAGTAGTGTCTTTTCACTAACTTTTTCTGTCAGAAATTTGCTAATTCTTTAACAAAAAGCTGTTTTAACAGCTACTCTGTGCTGTTGTGTGTGTTTTGAAAATTTTTTGTGGAAAATTTGTGTGTGATTGGTGTTTGTTCTGGTTACAGGCTCCCTTGATCCGTAGGGCCTTTCCTGTCAGTTAATCCCTTTTGAACCTTTAGGGGTTCTTGGATTCCTTTATATATTTATTCACTGTTGTATGTCTTCAGTTGGCCTTTATTTTAATTGCGGGCTATCATTGTGAACGGCAAGTTAATCTTTGTAGGGTCAGTCTATTCCAACAGAGTTTTGTCTGTGAGAGAGTTACTCAGTTTACTTATAATGTCTCAGGCTCCTAGGCCTTTGGGCTTCAAGAAGTGCACTAAATGTAGTTTTAAAATGTCTATCACGGATGACCACTCTCTCTGTGTATATTGTTTGGGCGCCAAACATTTGCAGGAGTCCTGCAGCGTGTGTCACGCTTTTTCCTCGAGGGTCCTCCAAGACAGGAAAAATAAGCTTATATTGAAAGGCCTTATAAAACCCTCTTTTGAAGAAGCTTTAGCATCCTCTCCTTCTCCTGCTAAAAAGAAAAGGGCGTCGGCTCCGACCAGTCCGTCGGACCCGACCGCCAAAAGACATAGGCAGGCTTCTCCTTCGGCTCCAAGGACTTGGAGCTGAGGCGGACGGTCTGCCTCGATGCCTCCAGTCTCGACTCCTCTGGCTTCGGAGCCGATGGCTGGGGCATCGAGGCGGTCACCTTCATCGGCTCCACTGGTCTCGGAGCCGATGAAGGTTGTCCGCTCAGACACTTCCTCCTCGGCGCCTAAGTCCTCCTCGGCACCGATGGAAACTGGTTTGTGTATTCCTTCGGCGCCGATAGTTATCGAGTCGCCTCGGAGCCGGTCCCCTAGCCCCTTGGGGCCGTTGGAGAGGCCAACTCGAACCCGTTCAGTCTCCTGTAGGTCATCGAGGATGTCAGATTCGGACATAGACAGGGTGCTCCAAAGACTGTTCCAGTCCCCAGTCTTTCAAAAATTTGTTTCGGCTCCGACCCAATTGGCTTCGGAGCCGATAGCTCATTCCATTGCCATTCCTCCTCCGACCGCTTTGGCTCCGTCGGAGCAGGTGCTGTTGGAGCCGGTGGAGATCATAGGGTCGGCTCCGACCCTTACTCCAACCCCGGCCTTCGGGTCCGAGTTTGGCACGCGGACTTCTTCGGCCGGACCCGGGGGTGACGTTTCGGGACCTATGTTGTTGGTTCCGAGCCTCCCTCTCGGTGCTTCGGCTGCGGGACTTCCGTCTGCTATCATGGCTCCGGGGACCGGACACTCCCAGGATTCTGGGGGTCCGGCTTTCAGAGCTATGAGGAGTGCCTTGGCCAAGTCTTCTTCGCCATCTCTACGGCTTTACCGGCACCTTCCTGGGCATGGAGACTGGGTCTTTGGCAGTTCCCTGTCCCTAGGCAGCGGAGCCCGGGGCCTGAGGTTACCCCCACTGGGGTTCCCTCCTCCTGAGGGTTCTTCGAGTTGTCTTCGGAGGAGCCCCAAGGAAGAGATCGTGCAAGAGGAAGCACGTGGACTCCCCTGAGTCTCTTACATCGGACACTGATCTTGATGATGCGGAGGGGTCCCCAAAGTCGTCCTCGGATGATGTCTCATTCGCAGACATTTTAGAGATCCTTAAGCAACGAGGCGGCTGGATATCCAAACCCCCCTCTGCTGATGAGTCAGTGCTTCTCAAGGCCTTTGGGGCTCAGCCCTCCGCCTCCTGGGTGTCTCCGCCCTTCGACGAGCTCCTGAATTTGGTTTGTCGGAGGGCGTGGGAACATCCAGATACTGTGGAACCAGTGCCTTCTCGCCCTAACAAATTTTTGTCTGCCCCACCCTAGAAGGAATTCTTGACAAAAGGCGTGGCTGTAGATGCCATGGTGGTGGCATCTGCTACACAACAGGACGTGGCAGAGGCTTCAACGTCCGTCCATCCTCCTAATAAGGAGTCTAGGAGCATGGACGATGCGGAAGCGCACCCTGACTTCAGCGGCCTTTACACTAAGGTCCCTGAATTATTTGGCACATTTTACCAGGCTACAGAGGGATCTGGTCAAGGAGCTGTCAGATTCCCTCTCAGGTAACCTACCTGAGCAGCTAGCCCAGTCGGTTAGCTCTCAGTTGGCTATCCTTACCTCGATTTCTAACTCGTCCATGAGGCTCATTTCATATGCGGCCAAAGGGGCGGGCAGAGCGGCAGGCACAGGCGTGGCTCTACGTTTGTGTCATTTCGCGGAGGCCTTCAAGTCTTCCTTCGCCGACGCTCCCTTTGATGGGTCCTCTTTGTTTGGACCTAAGGTAAAAGACACTCTTACCCGCTGTGAGCAAGAGGGAAAAACTTTATCTGCCGTAGGTGCACGTTATTCCACTCCCTTTCGGCCTTATCCCAAGGCTAAAGGAGGAGGGAAGATATGGTTCTGCAAATCACGTAAGTTTTTTCCTCAACAGCAGGAAGATTCCCCCTCCAGAGGCAGAGGACGGGGAAATTTTTCTGGGAGACGCCGTCCCAGAGGCGGCAGAGGGCCCCGCAATTCTGGAGACCGCGAGTCCTTTCGTGGCTCTTCAGCCTCCCACACTTCATGAGGGATTGCCCGGCTGTGCTGCTCGAGCCAGTCGGGTGCCGTTGCCAAGCACCTAAAAGCCTGGGAGTCTATCACTCAGGACAGATGGGTGCTTCGGATTATTGCCGGAGGTTACACCATTCCCTTCACACACTCACCCCCACCGTCCAAAAATCCCGGACCCACCACCCAGTCAAAGGGAAATTGCAGCCGCAGAAGCTTCAAAGCTGCTAGAAAAGGAGTCATCCAACCGGTCCCCACAGACCAGATCGTATCCGGAAATTACTCAAGGTTCTTTTTAGTGCCAAAAAAGACAGGGGACCTGAGACCAATATTGGATCTCAGCAAACTAAACCAGTCCGTCATGAAGTCCAAATTCGAATGGTCACTTTACAATCCATTCTCCCATTGTTGGAGAAGGATGTTTGGATGTGCTCCATAGATCTCAAGGACGCCTATTATCACATACCGATACATCAGGCGTCCAGGAGGTATCTGCGCTTCAGCCTGGGAGACAGTCATTTCCA
The DNA here is from genome assembly GCF_019279795.1 of Protopterus annectens. NCBI lineage: Eukaryota > Metazoa > Chordata > Ceratodontiformes > Protopteridae > Protopterus > Protopterus annectens. The sequence continues at coordinate 258,912,998 of NC_056746.1, read as the reverse complement.
ATTTTGTGCACTGCCCTTTGGTCTCACCACAGCCCCAGGGTGTTCACCAAGTGTTTGGCAGTAGTGACTGCTCACCTGAGGAGTCTTGGATTCCAAGTGTTTCCCTATCTGGACGACTGGCTCCTGACTGCCACCACCAGGCATCTACTAATAGACAACCTCAAAGCCACCATCTCCTGGGTGCTACCCTGGGAATTACATTCAATTGGTCAAAGTCTGTCTTGCTGCCCTCTCAGCGCATAAGATTCATAGGAGCAGAGATAGACTCAAAATTGATGCGTCTTTCTTCCTACCGAAAGGATTCAAACTTTACAAGGTCAAGTTCAAGCCCTGCTTCCAAGATCCAAAGCCCCAGCCAGGATGGTACTGCAACTTTTAGGTTCGATGTCTGCCACGGTTCTCCTAGTTCCACTGGCAAGATTGCACATGAGGATTCTTCAGTGGCTGTTATCGACACAATGGTCCTTTCAGAATCTCCCCCTCAACCACCCCATTCTGATTACAGAAACGTGCAAACGGGACCTCCGCTGGTGGCTTCAGCCATCCAATCTGAATCAGGGAAGACCTTTTGTTATCCCCCCTCCGGTGGCCACCCTGACGACGGATGCCTCCCAGACAGGGTGGGGGGGGCATTGTCTGGGCAGGTTAGTTCGGGGTTCTTGGCTTCCAGACGAAACCTTTCTTCATATCAATGTATTGGAAATGAGGGCTGTACTTCTGTCCCTACAGGCCCTCCACAAGTTTCTCCCTCAAGGCATTATCGTTATCCACACAGACAACATGTCGGTGGTCTGGTATCTAAACAAACAAGGAGGGACCAGATCTTACCCCCTTTGCAGAGAGGCCATGAGGGTGTGGGAATGGGCTGTAGCTACCAACCGTTTCTTGGTAGCGACCCACATTCCAGGGAAATCCAATATATTGGCAGACAGATTAAGCAGGACGATTCTCTCTCCTCACGAGTGGTCCCTGAACGAAACAGTAGCAGCTCAGGTTTTCAGAAGATGGGGGAGCCCGTGCTGCGACCTCTTTGCAACACCACAAAACACAAAGTGTGAAAGGTTCTTCTCCTTGACTCCGCGTCAGGGGGAGGCAGCTACGGATGCTCTAGCCCAACCTTGGCCAACAGGACTACTTTATGCCTTTCCTCCGGTCCCACTTCTCCCCAAAGTCATCCAGAAAGCTTCCCAATTGGGGTCCACAATGATACTAATTGCTCCGCACTGGCCTCATCAGGTATGGTCCCCCTACCTAAAGAAACATGCTGTGGACGGTCCTTGGTTTTTGGATCTAACTCCGGATCTGCTGATTCATCAGTCGGGATGACAACACCAGTCCCTTCACACTTTGAAATTGACAGCTTGGCTCCTCCACTTCCGACTTTAGTCAGAAATCACACCTTAGACCCGGAAGTTATTCACATTTTATCTTCGGCCCACAAACCCACCACTAAGAAATTGTACCTCAGTAAGTGGAAGAGGTTTGCTATCTGGGCTCAACTCAGGGGCTTAGACCCTATCACTGCCCGATACCAGAGGTTTTGAAATTTTAACATCCTTGTTTAATCAAGGATCTTCAGTCTCTACTATTAAAGTCCAACTAGCAGCTATCTCCAAATTTCACGAATCCATGGATCCACCGTTGATGAGCAGCAGATTATGCAAAACTTTCATTAAAGGTGCTGGGCTGTTAAGACCCCAGTTTTCATCCTGCGCCTCCGTGGGATCTTGATTTGGTACTTCGTGCCTTAACATCTTCCCCTTTCGAACCGGCTGCTACATGTGAGTTAAAATATCTGTCTTGGAAAACTGCCTTCTTAGTTGCAATTACCTCTGCAAGAAGAGTTTCAGAGCTTCAAGCCCTATCTATCAAACCACCGTACTTGATTTTTCACAAGGATAGAGTATCACTTAGGCCTAACCCATCTTTTGTTCCAAAGGTTTGATGTTAAGTTGTCTATCTCGCCTTCATTCTTGCTGGATGGGTTCGGAGCCGACCTCGGCTCCGACTCGGCCACTCTAAAGCTCGAGAGTTGGTTCCACCGGCTCGAGGCTCCCCTTATATCCCACAATGCTAGGCGATAGTTACCTCAGATCTCGTTTGCCGCTACAGCTTCGAGGTTGGTTGTTCTACCGGTTCCTGGTGAGTTTAAGCTTTTTCTATTAAAAGTTACTCTGTTTCCCCCTTTTTTAGTCAAATTAGTGTAGTTCATTGAACTTTATCCCCGACCTAATTTTTTCCCTTTTTTTCTTAAAAGAACTTAGTTCTTCCCTTGGGCCTTGGGCCTTCCCTTCCCTAGGGAGTGTTTGTGTAGTTTAAGCTACTGTTTATTCTACTTTATTTTTTAGTAATTTTACTAAAGTAATTTTTTCTGACAGGGTATAACTGGTGTGTTTGAGTGTGTGTTTGTGTTCACCAGTTAGGCTATGTCTAAAGAAGCAAAGGTCTCCGGATTCAAGAAGTGTGATGCGTGCTGTCAGAAAATGTCTCTGACAGACGCTCACACTTCTTGTGTCTATTGTCTGGGGCCTTTGCACCTGCAGGACTCCTGTGCTGTCTGCCATGGCTTCAGCCCCAGGGTCCTGCAGGAAAGGAAAAACAAGCTCATATTGAGAGGCTTGTTGAAGCCTGAGGATTCCCTGTCTGTCTCAACAGGGAAGCCCTCCAAGGCATCGAGGTCTTCGGCTCCGGCTTCTGAGCCGAGACCTCAGGTTGTTCAACCTTTGCCTTTATCGGCTCCGGCTGGAGCCGATAAGTCTCAGTCCACAGATGTTCTTCGTCTTCCATTGCTGCAGTCCTTACTATTGGGTATAGTCCGCATCCAGTCGGCCCGAATACCAGAGTATAAGGCTGACGTCGGTCAGGGCGCATTAGACTGACGTCAGTACGTCAGGGTACTAATGCGCATGACCGGCGTCATATCCTCAGTCTTTTTTGCCGCGTGATCCGATGCAGAAGCAGTTTTGCGAGTGCAGGTTGGCGTTCTGAAATATTTCCGAAACCGGAGTTTCAGACCGAATCAGAGTTGGCTAAGTACCCGTTAGAACATTTTGGTTTTTCTTGCCTCAGTATTTAACCGGATGTCAGAAAAAGTGAATAACTGTATTTCTTGTGGGAAACAAATACCTCATAGGGATTACCATACATTATGTATACCTTGTTTAGGGCCTGAGCACGGCGTTGTTGGTTGCGCTCTTGTGCTAAGTTTAACAAAGCACTATTAAGAGGAGGTTAGACTGTGCCAGATTAGTGTTTGGGAAGCGTTGCAATTATAAAATGCCGTCGGATGCTCCGGCGCCCTTCATCCAAGAAGCGCAAGGACAAAACAGCAAGCCTAGGGTTGATGAACCGGCAGTCCCGGACGTCGGTTCTTTAGATGGCTCAGTGGAGCCAGAGGTTTTGCCAGGAGTTTCTATAGAGTCTCAGGCAGAAACTTTACTGTTACAGGATGTACCCTCTCAGGAGGCAGGCCAGGCTGAGGGGCTTCTCAGGTAACTATTCTTCCCTCTCTTCCCAAAGTAGTTAGAGCCTCTCCTTCTGTTGCCAAAACTTCTTTAGAGGTAGGCCAACTTCAGCTTCAGTAGGGCTTCTCCTAGCCTTCGGGTTCCGTACCTAAGAAACATATGCTTAAAATGGCAGAAGATTTGATTACTATGATTAGAGGTTCTATGGGCCCTCCTGATAAGAGGCCTAGAGTGGAACCAGAGTTTGACAGTTTTGAACAGGGTTCAGGGGCTTCTGAATCTTCTGCGGAAGATTTGCAGGAGTATCCTCATTATTCTGATTCTGATGTGGATGATGCCACTCCTTGGCTTCTCCTCCTGAGGATTTTCATTTTCAGAGACTCTGCATTCCATGAGGGAGCACTTTAAATGGGAAGGCCAGGATTACTCTGATTCCAGGAAGAGGCTTAGGGAATTCTTGTTTTACCCCAGCATAGGCCCTTAGCTATACCTCCTGTGTTGAATGTGGTGGAAGATGTTTTTGCAGAGGCTTCCTGAACCCTGATTCTTTGCCTCCTGCTCCTGTTAAACCTGATAGGTACTATAGGGTGCCCAAGCTCATAAGTATTTGTTTAAGAGTCCTAGGGCGGACCCAGAAACTGTTTCTCAGGGGCCTAAAGGTGTTAAGGCCTCTGTGGTTAAAAATCCTGTTCCCACTGACAAAGAGGCAAGGGCGTTAGATAGGTGGGGTAAGAAAGTGTATACTTCTTCCACTCTAGCCATGAGAGCGTTGAATTGTCAGTTTCACATGCTGAAATATCAAAATTATCTCCTTTCACAATTGAAATCTAAGGTGGATGCTTTGGCGGAAGGTATTGATTGTAAAGACTTGCTGGATTTAGTTTATGTGTCTGAACAAGTGGGCAAGCATTCTTTGCAATGTGGTTTTGATGCTGTGCAGGCCTCCTCGAGGGTGGCTGCCACTAGTTCTGTTCTTCGCAGGCATGCCTGGTTGAGGGATCAAAATTTGGCTGAGCATGTTAAGACAAGGATTTTGGATGCTCCTTTACAGTCTGATGTGTTGTTTGGTTCACCTGTGGAAGCAGTTTTAAAGAAAATGGAGGACAAAGCTAAGTCTATGCAAACTGTTAAAGATTTTTGCAGGTACAGCCACCGAAGTTTAGTAGAAATTGGCCTGCTAAGGGGTGGACATATCCTGCTTATGATTCCCAGTCTAGGGGTAGGTCTAGACGTGGTAGGGGCAGGGCTCAAGGTTCTTTTAGGCCTAGAACAGGGAGTTCACCTGCTCAGACTTCTGGTGAGGGCAGGGGTCAGTCCTTTCGTAAACAGACCCAATGACCTGCCTTTTCAACTGCCAGTAGATTCTCGTCTGGCAGCTCCTTTGGAAGGACAACTGTCTCTTTTCAAAGGAAATTGGGATTTAATTACTCAAGACAGATGGGTGTTGGACATCATTCTACCAGTCCCTGTGTCAGAAAGGGGCCTAGGATTTTATTCTCGCATGTTCCTAGTACCAGAGAAGGGGAACACGTGGAGACTGCTTTTGGATTTATCTCTCCTCAACACTTATCTGGACATTCCCAAGTTCAAGATGTTGACGTTACAACAGCTTTTACCCCTGCTGGGCAAAGATCACTGGATGGTAACTTTAGATCTCAAGGAAGCTTACCTTCATGTGCATATCAGGCTAAGTTACAGGAAGTATCTGCGGTTTCAAGCTGGAGATTCTCATTATCAGTTCTCTGCATTGCCCTTTGGCTTATCTACTGCGCCCAGAGTATTCACAAAGGTTCTGGCTCCAGTGATAGCTTACTTCAGGCTACAAGGACTTCAAATCTATCCTTATTTAGGCGACTGCCTGATTCTGGCTCAAGAAAAGGAAGACCTTCTACAGCATCTGGAATATCTTATAGCAGTGCTAAGATGCCTAGGGTATTCTGTGAACGAAATAAAGTCCAGTCTAGTACCCTCTCAGGACATGTGCTTTCTGGGTGTGAGACTGAATACAGCAGCCCAGATGGCCTTTTAACCCCGGACAAACAAAAGAGTCTGTCACTTTACTTCCATCAACTATCTCATCAGTCCGTGCTGACTGCAGAGACAGTCCTTCAAGCATTAGGGTTCATGGCATCTTGTATTCTGGTGCTTCCCAATGCCAAACTGCATATGAGGAAGTTACAATGGTATCTCAAAACTGTATGGACACAGCACTGCCAGGATTTAGACACTGTCATTCAAATAATACCTTGCCTTCAAAGAGTATTTTTGTGGTGGGCTCAGGAATGTCACCTAAACAAGGGACTCTCTGTGACCCGGCCAGAGGCGAGTCAGATTTTACCGACAGATGCCTCAGACATTGCTTGGGAGCTCATCTAAATGTAAAGTGGATACAAGACAAGTGGCCTGCCAGACTACAGCATCTACATATCAACATAAAGGAGATGTTAGCAGTCCAGTTCGCATTGCTGGCTTTCAAGGAGTTACTTCTTCCAGGGCAGGTGTTGATTCTAACAGACAACACAACTGTCATGTGGTACTTCAACAAACAAGGGGAACACATTCTTATCCTCTATGCAGGCATGCAATGATTTTATGGGAGACTGCGCACGCTTGCACCTAACTCTTCAGGCAAGGTTTCTGCCAGGAGCACAGAACTCCTTAGCAGATGTGTTAAGCAGACAAATCATGGATCCCCACAAGTGGAAACTGGATCTTCATGTATTTCAGAAATTGACAGTGTCATGGGGAACTCCAGACATAGATCTGTTCGCTTCTCCACTAAACCACCAGCTGCCACAGTTTTGCACAAAGGGGTTTCATCACACAGCTTGGAAAGTGGATGCTCTGTCTTTCAGTTGGACAAACCTTCATCTGTATGCCTTTCCACCTCTGCCTCTTCTTCCAAAGGTACTGTTAAAGGTCAGACAGGACAGGCCAAGGATGATTTTGATAGCTCCAGATTGGCCTCGGCAGCACTGGTACCCTCTACTACGGAGTCTGGTAAAGAAGCCTCCATGGCCTTAACCTTTGATTCCACATCTGTTATCCCAGCAGGACGGTCATCTGCTCAATGTCAAACTTCACTCTCTTCATCTGACAGCCTGGCATATTCTGTGTTGAAACACAGCAGGTCTCAACTTCCTCAACAAGTTTTAAATGTGATTATGGAAGCTAGAAGACCTAGTACAAGGAAAGTGTACGCAGCAAAATGGAAGAGATTTTTATTTTGGAGTAAAGCAAAGAATTTGGAGATTTCTGAGCCTAATTTGAGTATGGCTCTTCAATATCTTACTGAGTTACTGGACAAGGGTCTGTCCTTCTCTTCCATCAAGATTCATGCTGCAGCAATCTCAGCTCACTATGATTGTGACCCACCATTGTTTTCGCATCCTTTGTTCAAGCAGTTTCTTAGAGGGCTAAGAATATAAGACCCCCCGTAGAGCTCCTACTCCTGCTTGGGATCTCAATTTTGTGTTGGAAAAACTTACTCTACAACCTTTTGAGCCTGCGGCTACTGCTGAATTGAAATATTTGTCATGGAAGACTGCTTTTTTTGTTGGCTATTACTTCTGCAAGAAGGGTGTCTGAGTTGCAGGCCCTTATGGCAGTCGAGCCCTTTTGATTTTCCATAAGGATAGGGTATCATTACGTACTAATCCTTCCTTTATGCCTAAGGTGGTTTCTAGTGTGGCTTTAAACCAAACTATTCATTTGCCTACCTTTTATGCAGACCCCAAAATAAAGGGGAAAAGATTTTGCATACTTTAGATGTACACAGGCAATTGCGTTATTACTTAAGCAGGACTAAGGATTTTAGGCAGTCTCAGCAGTTGTTTGTTTCTTTTGCTTTGAGTTCAGGGCAAGCCTGTGTCAAAACAAACTATTTCTAGGTGGATTGGCTTTTGCATTGCATTTTGTTATTCCCATCATGGCAAGGAGGTTCCAGCTGGGATTAGGCCTCATTCCACTAGGGCTACTGCCACTTCAACAGCATTTCTACGGGGTGGCAACTAAGGATATTTTGGAAGCAGCTACTTGGAGTTCAGTGCATACTTTCTCTAAGCATTATCACCTTCCTATCTACTCTAAGTCTAGGGCTGGTTTTGCCACAGCTGTTTTGCAAGGCATGTTGTCAGCTCCTGCTTCTTTATGATTTGCCAGCCTCCCTTACCTCTGCTTTGGGATTCTACCCAATAGTAAGGACTGCAGCAATGGAAGACGAAGAACATAGTACAGTTTTGTACCTACCATAAATGTAGATGTTCGAGGATTCCATTGCTGCAGTCCAATTTTTCCCTCCTTCCCCTCTGTGTTTAGGGGTGGTTGTGTAGGTGATTTCCTGCTTATATTTTTGTATATATTGTTCATGTTTTGGTGCAGGTATTTTGGGCCTTGTCTTTTAGGGTCTTCTGACATCTGGGGCAAGAAAAGACTGAGGATATGACGCCGGTCATGCGCATTAGTACCCTGACGTACTGACGTCAGTCTAATGCGCCCTGACCGACGTCAGCCTTATACTCTGGTATTCGGGCCGACTGGATGCGGACTATACCCAATAGTAAGGACTGCAGCAATGGAATCCTCGAACATCTACATTTATGGTAGGTACAAAACTGTACTTTTCTGTGTCTTCCTCGGCTCCGGCCGGAGCCGAGGTTATCGAGGTACCCGTGTCGGCTCCGACAAGATCTTCGGAGCCGGCAACCAGAAAGAGGTCTAGGTCACCTTCTCTTGGCTCCGTTCATTCAGCTCCAGGATCTCCCCTGCTGTCTGAACGGAGCCAAAGGTCTCATTCCTCTAGGTCATCGAGGTTGTCCGATCATGACCTTCAGAGGGTGGTGAGTCGACTACTCAAGTCTGAGGCACTAGCCCAGATGCTTCAGAGCCCGACTCATCAGTCGGTGCCTGTCCCGGTCCATCAACTCCTTCCTCCTTGACTCTTTTGAGCTCGGGCGGGTCGTGTCGGAACCGAGACTGTGGTTACCTCGGGCGAGACAATTGTCTTCGGCTCCGTCGTCGGCTCCGTTTTCTTCCATGGAGGAATCTCGGCGAACTTCCTCGTCGGCTCGAGGGGTGAGTGGCATCGGACCCTTGTCCGACCCCCTCTCCTCTCGGTGCTTGGCGCTGGTGAGTTCGGCTCCGACATCGGCCTCGGAGCCATCACTGTCGGTGCCGAGGGGTCCTTAGCTCCTCGGAGCGGGGACCTCTGGCTCTGCCTGACAGGGGTGCTTTCGAGGTCATGCGGAGTGTGTTAGAGCCTGGCTCTACTCCACAGTCGGCTCCGTCAGCCCCTCCCTCTATGCTGCCTCAGGGTAAGTCGACTCACTCCCTCATCCCTGACCGCAGAGAGCCAACTCCTCAGGAGCTCCCTTTGGGGATTTCATCCTCTTCGAGGCCTCTCCTGATTTGGCAGAAGAGCCCCTCGGAAGAGGAAGTGCAAGAGGAAGCACATTGACTCACCTGAGTCTATCACGTCGGACACAGATCTGGATGATTCTGAGGGTTCCCCACGTTCCCCTTCTGAAGATGTCTCATTTGCAGACATTCTGGAGATCCTTAAACAGAGGGGAAATTGGCCAGCCCTCAACCCTTCGGAGGACGAAACTTTGTATCTTGAGGCGTTTGGCTCTCGTCCTTCCACCTTCTGGGTGACCTCCCTCTTTGACCCCCTCATGCAGGTGGTTGCAAAAAAGGCATGGGCGGCTCCTGATTCAGTGGACCCCACTCCCAGGAGACCCTCCAAATTCATCACAGCTCCATCAGACAAGGAATTTTTATCAAAAGGAGTCTCTGTGGATGCTATGGTGGTTGCCTGCCACAAAGAAGGAACTGGCTGATCCTTCAGTGCCTGTCCATCCACCTAACAAGGAATCTAGGTCCATGGATAGGTGCGGGAAGCGGATGTTCTCCTCAGCGACATTTACTATGCGTTCGCTGAATTACCTGTGCCATTTCACTCGTCTTCAAAGAGACTTGATCAAAGCGAGTGAAATGCTGAAGGACCCTACAGCTGCGGGTTTCAAGAAAATGAACACGCAGCTGGCTATCCTAATTCTATTTCCAACTCCTCCATGCCTCCTCTCTTATGCGGCCGATGGAGCGAGCAGAGCAGCAGGAACAGGGGTAGCCTTACGTAGGCATGCCTGGATGCGGCTATGCAATTTTCGGAACCTTTCAAGGCGTCTTTCACGAACTCCCCTTTTGATGGATCATCTCTTTTGGTCCACAAGTGAAAGAAACCCTGACTAGGTGCGAGACTGATGGCAAGACCCTTTCTGCCGTCGGAGTCCGTTTTCTACTCCTTCTAGGCCTTACCCCAAAGGCCAGAAGGGGAAAGATGTGGTTCCGTAAACAATCCCAAGGGACTTCGCCTGGCGACAGAGTCGGTTCCCGCCAGAGGCAGAGGGGAACAACAATGGTAGACGTCGCCCTAGAGGCAGAGGGGTCCGCAGAACCAGGGCAATCGAAACGTTCTCCGAGAAGCCTTTTCAGCATCCCTGAGGTGTTGCCCGACTGCCCATCTTCGGAGGCAGTCGGGGGAAGATTGTCACTGTACCCAGAAGCCTGGCTATCCTTGACACAAGACAAATGGGTACAGTCCATCATTTCCGAAGGTTATTCTATTCCCTTTCTTCGTTTTCCAAATCAGTCAAAAAATCCCTTCCAGATGTTCCACCCGCTCAAAGGGATCTTGCAGCTTTGGAAATTTCAAAACTGCTTGCAAAAAGAACTATTCAGCCAGTGCCAGCAGACCAAATAGGATCCGGAATCTACTCAAGGTTCTTTTTAGTTCCAAAGAAAACAGGGGACTGGAGACCAATTTTGGATCTCAGTATCTTGAACAGATCAGTCAAGAAAACAAGATTTCGGATGGTCACGCTGCAATCCATTCTTCCCCTATTGGGAAAAGGAAACTGGATGTGCTCTATAGACCTTCAGGACGCGTACTATCACATAAAATGAACAGGCGCTCCAGAAGATTCCTCCGCTTCAGGCTGGGAACCAGTCATTTTCAATTCAGGGCCCTGTCCGTTGGTCTCACCACTGTACCCCGGGTGTTTACCAAATGCATGGCAGTGGTAGCTTCTCATCTGAGACGACAAGGATTCCAGGTGTTTCCATATTTGGACGACTGGCTCCTCACAGCTCCCACCAAGCATCTCCTTTTGATGGCCAGAGATTACACTTTTCGTCTGTCAAAGACTGGGTATCTCAATAAATTGCGAAAAGTCTATTTTGTCGCCTTGTCGTACTATTACCTACATAGGCAAATTAGATACTGTAAACATGTCTGCAACACTAACGAACCAAAGGATATCAGACATTCAAAATTGGTATCACTACTTCTCAACAACAACAGAGCCAAAGCCAGGTTAGTTCTAAAGGTGTTGGGAATCATGGCAGCGCCATACCCTCCTTCCATTGGCCAGATACCACATGCGGATCCTTCAGTGGATGCTCTTTTCTCAATGGTCATACCAGGAACTTCCAATGTCTCACACCATTATGATCACGCAAGCGTGCAAAAAGCATCTCATGTGGTGGATGTCTTCCCCCCAGCTCCTGTTGGGGAGACCATTTGTTCCACCTCCTCCGGTTGCTACTCTGACAACGGATGCCTCCCTGATCGGGTGGGGGGGGGGCATTATCAGGGCAGGACAGTCCAGGGCACATGGCAACCAAACGAATGCCACTTGCACATAAATGTTCTGGAGATGAGAGCAGTGCTTTTAGCGTTGCAAGCCCTTCAACCCTCTCTTCCCTTGGGAACGATTGCAATCCAGACAGACAATATGTCTGTAGTGTGGTACATCAACAAACAAGGCGGAACCAGATCATACCCCCTGTGTCGAGAAGCACTCAGACTGTGGCAATGGGCGATTTCTTCTCAGCGTTTTCTGATAGCAACGCACATCCCCGGGAAGTCCAATCACATTGCGGACAAGTTGAGCAGAGCTATTCTCATGCCTCACGAGTGGTCTCTGAAAGACTCTGTAGTGAGAGAGATTTTTCTCAAGTGGGGTCAGCCTTGCTGCGATCTTTTTGCTACTCCCCAAAACAGCAAGTGCAGAGAATACTTCACTCTATTCCCCTTACCAGGCCAACCCAGCAGGGACGCGCTAGTCCAAGTTTGGCCCCGGGGACTTCTTTATGCATTTCCTCCTTTCCCACTGATCTCTCAAGTAATACAGAAAGCTATCGCTCAGAAGGCCTCATTGATCCTCATTGCTCCTTACTGGCCTCGACAAGTGTGGTTCCCCTTTCTGCATCGATTTCTTGTGGAGCGACCGTGGAATCTGGACCTAGTTCCAGATCTTTTGATCCATCAGTCGGGTCAGTTTCATCGCTCCCTCCCCTCTCTGAACCTCACTGCTTGGTTCCTCCACTTCCAACTGTAGCCAGGCTTCCTCAATTATCTCACTCTGTTAGAGATATTTTGATAGCTTCCCATAAATCTTCCACTCGAAAGATTTATTTGAGTAAGTGGAAACGATTTTCATATTGGGCACAAGGAAAGGACGTAGATCCTTTCACGCTTCCATCCAACTAGTCCTCGATTTTCTTGCTGAACTCTTCCATGCAGGTTCATCTCCATCTACTCTTAAGGTTCAATTGGCAGCTATTTCTAATTTCCATGTGGGTATTTCTGAATCTGCCCTAATGTCCCACAAACTCTGCAAAGCCTTTTTGAAAGGAGTTTTTCTTCTCAGACCTCCTGTAAGAAATCCTCCTTCTCCTTGGGACCTAAATTTAGTTCTTGCTTCTTTGATTCTTTCCCCTTTCGAACCTGCAGCTTCATGTTCCTTAAAGTTATTATCATGGAAAACTCTCTTTCTGGTGGCTATCACATCAGCTAGAAGAATTTCAGAACTTCAAGCACTCAGTTGTCGTTCTCCTTACCTTGTATTCCATAAGGACAGAGTTTCCTTCGAACTAACCCGTCCTTTTTGCCTAAGGTGGTTTCAACATCAAATCTAAACCAATGCATTGACCTCCTGTTTTTCGCGGAGTATTCAAATAGGTCTGAACAAAAATTACACTGTCTGGATGTTCATCGTCAATTAAGGTACTACTTGGACAGGACGAAACAATTCAGAAAATCTGATCAGCTGTTTGTCTCCTATGCGGAAAGCAGAAAGGGACTTCCAGTTTCAAAGGTATCTTTATCCAGATGGCTAACATCTCTGATTACCCTTGTTTATGAGATTAGACACCAAAACTGCCTAATAAGCCTAAAGCCCATTCCACCAGAGCTTTGGCTACTTCTCTAGCCTTCCAAGACAGACTGCCTATTGACACCATTTGTGCAGCGGCTACTTGGGCTACTCCTCACACTTTTATTTCCCATTATAAGTTGGATTTAGCTTCTAGGCATAGAGCTAATTTTGGTTCCACTGTTCTCAGGAGTCTGTTCCGTTAGGCCACCCGGGACAAGGTGCTAGGGACGGTCCCATCCAGCAAGAATGCAGGCGAGATAGACAACTTAACATATAGAAGTTATGTTCTTACCATAACGATCCATGTTAGTTGTCTTCTTCTCTTCTTCTTCCCACCCTCCTTCCCCTGGCCTGGACAGACCTAGAGGAGTTGTGATCGTGACCTCTCTTTCTACCACCTCTTTCTTAACTATATGCTATTATGCATATTTCTTGTTTCAGGATGTAGGTCACCCTTCTTCTTCCTGTTGTTAGAGGTGGATTCTGTTTTTTACAGTTATACTGTTTCTGTTATAAGCTGGGGTTAGCTTACAAACGAGATCTGAGGTAACTATCGCCTAGCATTGTGGGATATAAGGGGAGCCTCGAGCCGGTGGAACCAACTCTCGAGCTTTAGAGTGGCCGAGTCGGAGCCGAGGTCGGCTCCGAACCCATCCAGCAAGAATGAAGGCGAGAAGAAGACAACTAACATGGAACGTTATGGTAAGAACATAACTTCTATTTCTAATCTCTGTCTCCAACAATCTCTAGAGCTACCAGTTTTCTTTCCAAAATTCTCCAACGAAGCGGAATACACCCTCCATAAATTGGATGTTCACAGGCAATTGCGCTTCTATCTAGACAGGACTCAACAAATTCGAAAAACAGACCAGTTGTTTGTGTCCTTTTCAGATAATAAATTGGATAAAACCATCACTAAAGCTACTATCTCCAAATGGATTAGAGATTGCATAACTCAGGCTTATTCCTCTTCAAATAAGCAACTTACAACATCTATCAAAGCACACTCTACCAGAGCTATGGCTACTTCTATTGCTTTTCATTCCAAGCTCGCTATTTCTGAGATTTGTGCTGCGGCTACTTGGTCCAACCTGCACACTTTCATTTCCCACTATAAATTGGATGTGGCATCTAAAGGGCGAGCATCATTTGGTTCCACGGTACTCAGGAGTGTTTTCCAGTGAGCCACCCAGGATTCAGGTGCTAGGGACGCTGTCCCATCAGTCAGAATGTAGGCGAGATAGGATCACATAACATCTTTTAGTTATGTACTCACCATAACTTCAGATGTTTGGGATCCATCTACTACATTCCTAATATCCACCCTCCTTCCCCCTGCCTTGGAGATCAGAAGAGATTGAACGGTTTTGAGTTCTACTGTTTTTTATCTTGTTTCATCTGACGATGTTATATAAGCAGCGTGTGTGTCTGTGTATGTATGCGGACAAACTAGATCTGAGGGGCTGGTAGTGGTGCATCCTGGGATATAGTAAGCTCAGCCAATAAGAGACTTCGCTCTTTGGCATAAACGTGCCGAGTCGGAGCCGAGGGATCGGCTCCGAACCCATCAGTCAGAATGTAGGCGAGATGGATCCCAAACATCTGAAGTTATGGTGAGTACATAACTAAAAGTTTTGCTTGCTTCTTTTGAGAATATGAATATGTTACTGCCAATTTTCCTTCTTCTGAGGGTAAATCAGATGTCTCTTATTGAGTATCAGATACTGGGCCCATCATGAAAAGATTTGCATGTTTTACAGTATTTATATTTACCTGAAGATATAAAAGCTGAAATTTTGAATTATCTCCTTGGTACAAAGGTTTTATTTGGTTCATCTGCTGCTGAGATACTGAAAAAATGTGATGAGAGACGAAAACTAATACAAAGGTTGACTCAGATTTTATAACCTTCCTCCTTTTAGTTTGTGAAATGTTTTATCCCTAATTCAGGGACCTTTTATAAAAAGCAAAATAAGCAGACCCATTAAATTTCAGGCAAGCACAATTGCAAAAAAAAAAAAAAAAACACTGGCAAGAAGGCTACAAAAGAAGGTGGTGGTCCCAGAATCTAGTCAGAATGACTATCTACAAAAGGTAACCTTCCCTCCCACCCTAGCAGTCCTTTAATTCTTCCCCAAAGTCTGGTCCTCCATGTCCCACTTTGGTAACAGATAATATTCAACAAATGGATTCTGAGAGTTATCTGTCAGGGGAACAGGTAGCAATGGGAATCACTACCTCCTTTTCAGGAGAATCCTCCTCATCCAACTGATCAGATTCTGTATTCTCCTATCTTTCAGCATCTGCTAGCTCAAGAACTAATGGAACCTGTTCTGTCTCCCTTGCAGGGAAAGGTTTTTATTCAAGAATGTTTCTGGTACCAAAGAAAAAAAAGAAAGAATGTGAAAGTTCCAAATTTCAAAACTCCATTAACAGATTTAAAGAAAGCTTATCACATTTCACTAAGCGCAAATTTCAGGAATTTAGTTATCTGTATTACCCCTTGGGCTGTTTATTGCTCTGAGGGTGTTTACAAAGTGCCTGCAAGGTATTCACATTTTCCTTAGTCATATGACTTGCTTATCTTGACAGAGTCTTTTTTAAAGCGTTAGGAATCTTTCATATGGGTAAGAGATCTCTTTCTCAGACTGGGTTTCTAGGAGAACATTCAAAAATCTTGTTTAATTCCATCCCACAGAATTGTATTCTTGAGATGTCATCTGTATGCATCCCTTGAAGAAGCTTTTCTCTCGCAAGGAAAAAGTAAATCTATAATTAGATCTATTCCCAATTTTTTTCACTTGGTAAAGGACTTCAGACAAGGAATTCTTCAGGATTTTAGGATTCATGGCTTCTATGATACTCATGATTCCTTTAGCCAGACTTTGCATGAGAAAGATTCAGTGGTACATACAATCTGTATAGTCTCAACATCATCTTTTCTGATTTCATTTGTTAGATTTGTAAGAAGGGTACTACTGTACTGGAAAGACTGTTTTTTTTTTTTAATCCAGGTCTTCCATTCTCCCTTCCTCCTGCTCTTACAAGTCTTTAACAACATTTGTTTGGGGTGGTGTCTTTTAGGGTAAAATTGTAAGGTCTTTGGAACAAAAAAGATGGACTAAAACACACAAACATTAAAGAGATGTTGGCACTATTAAGTACACTCTAGTCTTTCAGTCATCTGTGGTCCCTAAGACCTCTTAAAGTGATCACAGATCATCACACAGTGATGTGGTATATGAGCAAACAGAGGTTCCAGATTCTACCATCTCTACAAGATTTGTCATTATAGCCTGAGGTATAACATTTTTAACACAATCTCACACTACTACAGGCTTCTTACATTCCATCAGAACAAAACTTTCTGGGAGACAAGCTGAGCTGGATTAGGACAAAGTCTCACCAATAGAAATAGAATTAGGGGGTCTTCCTGGATTTTATCCTGCTTTGGGGAAACCCACATCTGTTTACCTCTGTTCAGGATGTGCCCCCCCGAGTCATTGGATAATTTGAGAACTTTTTGAGGCTATCCAGAAACCATCCTCCATGGCCTTTTCAAAATCCTCCCACATTTCAGCCTTTGTTTTGATAACTGTCATAACTACTGTTATTGCAAAGAATTACACTTGTTTTTTGTGAATACTCTTGTTGACTGTTTGAGCATTAAAGCTGCCAACATAGTTTAGTGGTAGTTACTGCAAAGAAGTTTATTTTCTTACATACTATTAATAATATTCTTTGTAGTACTGATGGTAGGAAAGTGATTAAGAAGATCTGTGGGTTTAAGTCTGTAGTTTTTAATTTCAGGTTAAGATCCTCTATATTTGAAAAGAAACATAATTATAATTAATTAATTGATTTATTTAGCAAGAAGAATAAAACATTACATGGCAGTAAACTTAATGCTGAGGATTATAAGAAGAGTCTGTAAGAAGAAATGTGATGTAAAAGTGTAAAATCTAGGATGTTTCATGCATCAGACTGTTCTTGCAGAACACATTCATATACTTTTGTGGACTGACCATTCTGTGTTTCTTGGGATTAACAACCTGTTGAGGTACAGGTAACTGTCATATATTGATGTCTACTGCTTTGTTGAGCTAAATCATATTTGTTATGTTGTACCTATGGCGTGAGATTTCAGTCATGGCTAAAATTATCTTTGGATGAATCTGCTGCCACATTTAATAAGTGTACTAATAAAAAATTAAAGTCACACTTCTATTTGTTGTGACATGACTGCTTTTAGCTGAGCTAATGATTTACAAGGAATGTGAACAAGTTAACCCTTCAGTACCTGCGACAACGAAAGTAGCTGTTAAACTGTGCCTATTCTTTTTTCAGTGAGTTCAAGATGGTCTTTTGTTATGTTATGTTTCTTTGCAGCAGAATTCAGTATTCAATTTTATTCTAATGATTTATTTTTTTATTTGTTTAGGTTTAATGAATGAATTTGCAGAACAAGGCCTACTTGGACCATTGAGGAGCAGGCTACCTCCAGGCACTGAGCTGGAGACTGGATTCTGTTTTCATGTTGCTCCTTATACAGAAAGTTTGTTGCAGGGACTGGGTATGTATACGTGATGCATGTTAAACATGAAGTATAAACAGTGACTTAGAGCGGTAAAACTTAACGGCATATCTAGTTTGTCACCTTTTTAGTCAACTTTGACTTTCTGCACTACTCCTTAAAAGAAAATACTATCATAAAGCTGAAAAAAAAAACAGTCTCTGTATTTTGATATTCTGCATGCCACTAATAAGCCGCGGTGGTACAGCGGTAGCATTGTTGCCTCATAGCAAAAGGTTCTCCTTTTCGATTATTGGCTGGAGTGCCTTCTGTGTGGAGTTTGCATGTCCTCCCCAAGGTCGAGTGGCCTCTGAAAGACATGCGTGAATGGGCGTGCCTTCACTGAAGGTTGGGCGTCGGGCTGGCAACTCGCACCATAAAAATCTACTGCCAATCATTAGCGGACTGGAGTTCCGCTGTGGCGACCCTAACCGGGAAAAGCCGAAAAGACAAACAACAACATGCCACTAATAATCAGAATCAGCCCAAGTGTACTTTTGCTTTATTTTAATTGCTTATACCACAAATTAGACATCATGAGACCTGCCATAAGTTAATAGGTTTGGTGAACAAGCCCAAGGCCTATTGACCTATGAGGAGCTTGATGTCCTGGATCCCACAAGGGCTCCTTACCAGGAGAATCCAGGGTATAAACACATAGGGCTTTAAGGTGATCCTTATAGGACAATCTCTATACTCAGTCTCCTACAGGTTATTGAGAGTCGAACTATGCCTGGCATAGAAGGTATCCTCGGATCCAGCTGTGATGGACCTTCTGCACATCTACAAAATTAGCAACATCAGAACTGGCCAACTTTCAAAAGCTCAGACTCCCCTACCTCTCTCTCTTCCTGTGACAGCTGATTGGTTGAGCATATCCTGAGAGGGAAGCCTTCAGCTGTGACAGGGACTGTGTGTTCAAGTCTTTTTCTGCTATCCAAAGAAGAAAGACCTTGGACTTTTCGCAGGATCTAATGCTGATTCTTCTGGCTTACTGCTCAGTTAAACCCCATTTGAGGACCTCTTCTTCTCATTTTATTATTAGATGCAGTTCTCTTTCTGTTTTTATGATTATTAAAAAAATATTCATTTTAATATTTATTTCTCTCAGTGTTTACAGTAATTCCTTTGGTAGTATCTGCTTGTAGCAGTATTTATTTGGCTTCTGTCTTTGACAAATGCTTATTTTTTACTGTTTCTGAGGAAAGTAATTATTTCTCTCAGAAGTACAGTGTGCTATTGGGACTATCTTTTCTATTGTTACTCTGCTTTATGTTCAACTTTTGACAGGAAAATATTGCAGAACTTGGATTTCTGCAGAATTTATACATTATTTACTGTATGTATCTATTTTTAACATGAAATTGTAATTTTACAGCTAATGAAGTTATTTGAATGGACTGTGGAGATTTTACTCTCTCTGACAAGAAAATATAGATCTAATGTTGTCATTTTCATTCATTCCTCAACAAATGGGTTAAGGTGATCCTTATAGGACAATCTCTATACTCAGTCTCCTACAGGTTATTGAGAGTCGAACTATGCCTGGCATAGAAGGTATCCTCGGATCCAGCTGTGATGGACCTTCTGCACATCTACAAAATTAGCAACATCAGAACTGGCCAACTTTCAAAAGCTCAGACTCCCCTACCTCTCTCTCTTCCTGTGACAGCTGATTGGTTGAGCATATCCTGAGAGGGAAGCCTTCAGCTGTGACAGGGACTGTGTGTTCAAGTCTTTTTCTGCTATCCAAAGAAGAAAGACCTTGGACTTTTCGCAGGATCTAATGCTGATTCTTCTGGCTTATTGCTCAGATAAGCCCCCTTTGGGGACCCCCTTCATCTCATTTTATTATTAGATGCAGTTCTCTTTCTGTTTTTATGATTATTAAAAAAATATTCATTTTAATATTTATTTCTCTCAGTGTTTACAGTAATTCCTTTGGTAGTATCTGCTTGTAGCAGTATTTATTTGGCTTCTGTCTTTGACAAATGCTTATTTTTTACTGTTTCTGAGGAAAGTAATTATTTCTCTCAGAAGTACAGTGTGCTATTGGGACTATCTTTTCTATTGTTACTCTGCTTTATGTTCAACTTTTGACAGGAAAATATTGCAGAACTTGGATTTCTGCAGAATTTATACATTATTTACTGTATGTATCTATTTTTAACATGAAATTGTAATTTTACAGCTAATGAAGTTATTTGAATGGACTGTGGAGATTTTACTCTCTCTGACAAGAAAATATAGATCTAATGTTGTCATTTTCATTCATTCCTCAACAAATGGGTTTGGATCTAATCCTTTCATCCAACTTGGTCACTTTCTCTAGATTCTAGGATCTGACTCTTGAGCTCCTCCCTTACCCATAATGCCCCCTGATTACTATGTTACCTCAGATCTGATTTGCTGATCTTCAAGTTCGGACGGGATTGGGATCTCTCGAGCTCCTTGTGGGTTTAATGATTGTAAAACTTATATTTATTCTCTTTAACTATTATTTCCTCGTTTAAAGGCACCGGAAACCAGCTGGTCCACTCAACAAAAAGTTTATTCCAAAACACACATGAACACAGGTACTTGAAGAACACAAAGCATATAAACATTGTAAAATCAGTTCCCCCTACGTGTTTGTCTTGCAAACTTCATCAGATAGGCATGTACTGTCCCAAAAGTCATGTTAAATAGGTTTTCAAATTAAAATTAACCAATAAGAAACATTCATCAATTAACTATGAAAATGCAGTATGTATGAATTAAAATACAGTGTATGTGAATTAAAATTAAACATCTTAAAACTTTGTGTAAAATGCATCAAATGGGGTGTATTGTATAAGATTTGTCCACATAAAATACAATTTCATAATTTAAAGCAATAAATATTTTCTAAAACAATATGTATATAAAACCATGTAAGAAACAATAGAATGAAATACCACCATCTAGTGGGGAAAGCAAGAATAATCACATAAATACATTAATGAAACTAAAATATTTGTGTAAGTATTATTCTAAAGTTGATTTAATAGTCATTATACTACTGTTATTTACAATTTGGCAGATCTAAGTTTTAAATCTTTAGATCTAAGTTTAGAGATACCATGTCATTTAACCCTGGATGGTTACTGGCATTCAACACAAATTGCCAGTATAACTCCCTGTATTCAAGTCAGGTCTCCCAGGGTCCTCCCCTGGGGTCTGTGGGTACAACTTCTATTACAAAGAATTTAAACTCAGCATTTACACATACTTGTGAATGTTTGAACAGAGCATTGTTGTCATTTTTTTTCTTATATCATACCCATGCTCGTATATTCTTTGTTTCAACTTCCTTTCTGTCCTACCCACACAGGAGGAGTACCATAACCCACACAAAGCAATGTAAAACCACACCTGTGGTGTTGCAGTTTGCAAACCCTTTAGTCATTATATATTTATTTCTACATTTTAAAAACAAAACATCACCACTCCAGATATTACAACATTGAGGGCAGTTTCCACACTTGTATGTTCCTTTTTTGCTAATAGAACAAATTCCGGAAGATTGCCAAATTCTGGTAATGGCCACACAGGTAAAAAACGCACTCTCCAAAGCTAAGAATACAGCATCCATGGGACCAGATGACATCTCGGGCTGTGTATTACATGAACTACAAAATGAACTGGCACCTCACCTAAGTCTCATGTTTAATCATAGCCTCACCTCAGGCTTCGTGCCCACTGTGTGGCACACAGCTACAGTTATCCCACTTCACAAGGGGTGATCCATCTTGGATCCCAGGAGCTACTGCCCCATCAGTCTGACGAGCCTGATCTGCAAGGCCATGGAACGTATTATCATGGAACTTATAAACAAAGACATTGGCAACTTTCAGACACTGGACCCCACCCAGTTTGGGTTCGTGAAGGGCTGATCTTGTCTTCTGAACCTGATTGACTTCTTCAAATCAGTCTCCAGAGCTGTGGACAAGGGTAAGGCGGTCCACACAGCCTGTCTGGACCTCGGCAAGGCCTTTGACACCATCCCCCACTCTGGAATCATAGATAGACTTACTAAGCTGGGCAATAATCCCAATGTCACTCGATGGGTTGCCAACTGGCTTACTGACAGAACCTACACTGTAAAAGTAGCTGACTCCAAATCCAGCTCCAGATGAGTGACAAGTGGAGTACCTCAGGGTTCAGTCCTGGGACTGCTCTTGTTTGGCATCTACATCTCTGAAGTACAGGCCAACACTAAGGGACTCTGGCTAACAAAGTTCACAGATGACTGCAAACTGGGAGTCATTATTGAATCCTCAAATTATGTGGATACTGTACAAAAGGGCCTTACAGAAACAGATGCTTGGTGCCAGAGCCATGGGCTCAAGCTCAATGCCAAGAAATGTATAGCTATCCTCTTTGGGAAAAAACATGTACCCTTGAATTACCACATAGGTGGCAGTACACTAAACACCGAAAGTGTGATAAGAGGCTTAGGGACACAGGTGGACAGTGGTCTCACCTTCGATAACCACATTGCCACAACAGTCAGGAAATCCTGCTATGTGGCACACCTCATCACTAAGGGTTTTCATCCATGAAAAAGGAGGTCATTGCCCTACTGTACTCATCCCTCATTAGACCCATTATAGAATACAACTCCCCGTTTGGTATGTAACTCTCAAGACATCTGCAACAACTGGAAAGGCTGCAGAAATACCTCACTAAAAGAAGCACAGGCCTAAAGCAGATGCCCTACGCTGACCGCCTTAAAAAAACTCCAGCTGTACTCTGACACATATCGTCCACTCAGAGGCGATCTCTGCTTAACATACAAGGCCATGTCAAACCCAGAGCAGTTGGACATGCTGCACTTAAAGAAATCCCAATCCCTCAGAGCCACACACTCCAGGGATCCAAACCTTGTCATCACAATAAAGAAAACATGCTGGAGGGATAGTTTCTTGACCCAGAGACTCCCCAGACTCTGGAATAGACTGCCCATACATGTCAAGCAGAGCACCTGTTTGGCCCTTTTCAGAAGGAACCTTGATGATTGGATGGGAGAAAGAAAATTCACCCCGGGGATCATGCCAGTCGCCCTGCTAGACAGGGGTCCAGGGAAGTAAATAGTGTGGGAAGAAATAGCCAGGGAATTGTTGTAGCTAGGCTTGTATAGGCCCTAGGGCCGATAGCCTAGTACCAACCTATGAACCTATAATTCTGATTATGTGAACCTCCTCCTAATATATTTTTGACGTTTCAGCCTTTTTTATATACATATTGAAGTGGTTTGTCAAATATGCAATTTAGATCTGATAACCTAGCAAATCTGTTCCACTCATTGTTTATAACCCTCTTTACAAAATTACTTTCTCCACTATATGTAATGACAAGGCAGATTAAAAATTACCCCGGTCATCATCAGCATCATCATTAAGGGTGGTTGTGTCATAAGAAGGCAGAGGTTTACCCAAGATGGGAGAAAATCTGGAAGCCCTAGCTTCCATAACTTCTGTAAAAACTTTGGATAACAAATCACAAGGATAACCTCTAGCCTTAAATATTTCCATAATACATTTACACTCATTCTGAAAGTCCTGATCATCAGAGGTCATTCTGTTAGCCCTCATCAACTGACCTTTTATTACCCCTCTTTTTTGATGTGGGAGGTGGGTGCTAGTGTAATGTAAATAGGAATTAGAAAACGTCTTCTTTCTATATATTCTAGATTTAAAACCATTACCAAACGTGTGTATATTAACATCTAAATAATACAAGTCAGTGTTGTTTATTTAATGTGTGAACTTTAAAAAATTGGTTGTATTAGTGATATATTCCAGAAATTCCAAAAATGTGTTTTCTGTATTGTTCCAAAAAAGGCATATATCATCAAGAAAATGACCGTAAAAATTCCAGTGGTTTTTAAAATCTGAAGTAAAAATGTATTTATTCTCCAAATATAAAAGAATAATGTTTGCGTATGTGGGGGCGCAATGTGCCCCCATTGCTACTCCCTTCAATTGTTTATAGTATTTGCCCTGAAAGAATATAAAATTGTTCTTCAGGACTAAATCCATCAGAACTATGCAGGTACGAAACATATTGAAGGGAATAGCTTTACTGTCAGCTAAGAATTCTTCAAACCATAAAAGATCTACATCATGTGGGATACATGTAAGTAGGTCTACTACATCCAATGTAATGAAGCTCTGTGTGTTATATGGGTTGGTGTTGTCAGTACGTCTTAAAAAAATCCCAGGAGTCCTTTAAAATGTTGGCATTGTTCAGCACTATGTTTTTTAATTTTTAATCTATGTATTTAGCTAAAGGTGCAGTTATTGATCCTTCGGCTGACACAATAGGCCTGAGTGGTGGGTCCGAGGTGTTTTTATGCACCTTGGGTATACCAAAAATAGAGGGGACTCTGGGTTTTTCAACCTTTAAAAAGTTGTATGTCTCCATATCTATGAGCCCCTCTAGCACTAAATCATTTAAACACATAAATATTTTCTTATAAGCAATGTTGACTTCATTCAAAGATACTCTGGCATAGGTTTCTTCATCATTAAGTATATCCAACATGCCAGATTTGCTCCCATCTTGGGTAAAACTCTGCCTTCTTTGGACACGGATACTCCTAATGATGATGCTGATGTTGACTGGGGTAATTTTCAATCTGCCCTTGTCATTACATGTAGTGGAGAAAGTAACTTGGTGAAGAGGGTTATAAACAATGAGTGGAGCAGATTTGCTAGGTTATCAGATCTAAATTGCATATTTGACAAACCACTTAAATGTGTATATAAAAAAGGCCAAAACATCAAAAATATATTAGAAGGAGGTTCACATAACCAGAATTATGGTATTTGTTCTAGTAGCTAAAAAGGAACACACAAGTGTGGAAACTTCCCACAGTGTTGTAATATCTGGAGTGGTGATGTTTTGTTTTTAAAATGTAGAAATAAATATATAATGACTAAAGGGTTTGCAAACTGCAACACCACAGGTGTGGTTTACATTGCTTTGTGTAGGTTATGTGACTCCTCCTATGTGGGTAAGACAGAAAGGAAGTTAAAACAAAGAATATACGAGCATGGGTATGATATAAGAAAGAAAAATGACAACAATGCTCTGTTCAAACATTCACAAGTATGTGTAAATGCTGAGTTTAAATTCTTTGTAATAGAAGTTGTACCCACAGACCCCAGGGGAGGACCCTGGGAGACCTGACTTGAATACAGGGAGTTATACTGGCAATTTGTGTTGAATGCCAGTAACCATCCAGGGTTAAATTACATGGTATCGCTAAACTTAGATCTAATGATTTAAAACTTAGATCTGCCAAATTGTAAATAACAGCAGTATAATGACTATTAAATCAACTTTAGAATAATACTTACACAAATATTTTACAGTTTCATTAATTTATTTATGTGATTATTCTTGCTTTCCCCACTAGATGGTGGTATTTCATTCTATTGTTTCTTACATGGTTTTATATACATATGGTTTTTAGAAAATATTTATTGCTTTAAATTATGAAACTGTAAGTATTTTATGTGGACAAATATACAATACACCCCATTTGATGCATTTTACACAACAAAGTTTTAAGTCTGTTTTTATGTTTCATTTTAATTCACATACACTGTATTTTAACTCATACACACTGCATTTTCATAGTTAATTGATGAATGTTTCTTACTGGTCAATTTTAATTTGAAAACGTATTTAACATGACTTTTGGGACAGTACATGCCTATCTAATGAAGTTTGTAAGACGAAAACGGAAGGGGAACTGATTTTACAACGTTTATATGCTTTGTGTTCTTCAAGTACCTGTGTTCATGTGTGTTTTGGAATAAACTTTTTGTTGAGTGGACCAGCTGGTTTCCGGTGACTTTAAACAGGTTATTCATTTTTGGGCATTTCTACCACTTTTTTTCGTTTATTATTTCCTCATTATTAGTAACAGTCTGTCTTGCCTCTGTTTTAAACTTTTTTAGCTACCAAAATTACGATTTTTTTTCTTGGTAATTTTTGTTACCATTGTTGGTATCCTTTCTTCGTGAGTTACTTTACTTTGAGGTATTTTCTAGTTTTACCATTGTTGGTATAAATCTTTTCTAATTTTTTATAATCTATAAATGAAAAAAAAATTTTCTTTTTCTCTCCTGTTTTTTGATTGTTACCACATTTTATCTTACAGTATGACTGAAAAGCCTACTGGATTTAAAAAGTGCATTTCATGTGGGCATAAAATTCCCAACTCTGATACCCACAGGGAGTGCATCTGATGTCAAGGCCTAGCACACATGGACATTTGTGCAGCATTTAATACCAGGGCTATTAGTGACAGAAGGAACAAGCACATTTTAAAAGGCCTCCTTCCGGCTTCTGTTCCTCCTTGTGGTACGTCAACATCAGGGACTCAGACCCCTCACATCCAAGGAGCCCAGGGAGCACCAAAAACCCTCCCCATACGGGCTTCTAAGTCAATACTTCATTTGGACCGACCTAAGAAGAGTTTGGATCCGAAGTGTTTGGATCAGACAACTACCGTTGCCAAATCCCCTCAGCTCCATAGTCCATAGTTTTCTCCGGAGGCTGTATCCCTGAGGTTGAGGTCTAAATTTCTTTAGGAAACCCCCTAAAATGTCTTCCAGACCACCTTCCACTTCTTCCTCCATTAGATCCTCCTGAAATCTTTCTGTAGCAGAGGTGGATAGGATGATTAGAAAATTCCTCAGAACACAGATTTAGATGGGGTGGTCTTGCTGTCTCCATTTCTCATCGGATCAGTGAGCCTTAAACCTTCTTTTCAGCCAGTTATTGCTCCTTCTCTGATCTGAGTTGCCATTTTGGAGCCCTCATATCCAAGATCCCCAAGAGTCAAGCAGTTGGATCCAAAGATTCTTCTGTCTTCCACTCCAGTGACTTCCCTGATCCAATTGGCTCCTACCCCTCTAGAAGCATGGTGGTTCTCAGAGCTGAAACTTAACATTGGATCCCAGGGTTTGACTTTCACCCTGAAGTTTTCAGAGACATCACTTCCCCCTTGGAGCTTCAGCATTGGATAGCTTGCCTCCAACTCCTTCCTTGGAGCAGAGAGTCGGGGAAGGCCTTGGATCATCTGAGCTGAGAGCCTTGGCTGCAGTCAGATTGTCCTCGGCTTCTCCTGGTCCTTCCGCCTTCGAGGTGGTGGAGAGGATTTTCTCTCATCCCAGACCAGTTTCAACTCTTGCGCCTTCGGATCCATTCCTTGTACCCTCTTCAGATCATGTGACTGCTGTCATCCTACACCGCAGGAACAGCTAGCACGTATGAGCTTCCAAGCAGTTCCCATCAGCAAACTCCCCACTTCTTCGGACATCCCACTGAAGAGTTTCCTAAGAAGAGGTCATGCAAGAGAAGGTACTTGGATTCTCTGCAGGGATCCCTCACTGAGGACATGGATTTTGATGAAGGGTACCCTAGATCTCCACCTGAGACATCTTAGAGATCCTTCGCCAGAAAGGTGGTTCGTCTTCACAAACCCCTTTCCAGGAGGAATTGGTGTTTTTGGAAGCCTTTGGGTCTGGACCATTGATATCTTGGGTTTACCCCCTTGTGGATGAGTTTGTAGACCTTGTCTCTTGCAGGGCATGAAAGGAACTGGACTCTGTGGAACTCATCCCCAAATGCCCAAACAAAATTTTGAGCGCCTCCTCTGACAGACAACACTGGACCAAGGGAATCCCTGTAGATGCCGTGATTGTTGTGGCAGCCACTAAAAACTAGCTGGCTAAACAGAGCTCCAAATTCCATCCCCATAATAGGGAGTCTAAGGTGTTCAAGGGTTTGGGAAGCGAGTATATGCTTCAGTGACCTTTGCCTTACAGTCACTGAATTACCTGGCACATTTCACTATGTTACAGAGGGACTTAGTTAAGGAACTCCCTAACTCTATCCCTGGGTCTATGTCTGCAGAGGAACAAAAGTCTTTTTCCTCATGACTGGCCACCCAGCAATCCATTACTGACAGATTCATGAGGTTAATCTTGCATGCAGCTGAAGGTTCCTCATGGTGGCCGGTTCAGACCTAGCCATTAGTAGACATGCCTGGATGCAGTTGTGTGATTTTGCAGAGCCCTTCAAGGCATAATTCATCAGTGCTCCTTTTGATGGATCTTTTTTGTTTGGGCCAGCAGTTAGAGAGGCTTTCTCACAGTACGAAAGATGGAAAGACATTGTCTGCTGTAGGAATATGCTTTTCTACCCCGCAGAGACCCTTTTCTAGATGTCAGTGTGGTGGTAAGATGTTGTGGTTCCAAAAATCTCAAGAACCTTTCCAAGAGTCATGCAGAGACTTTTTCCCTCTGAGGCTGGGGGGGGGGGGTGCCGCTACAATGCTGCCCACATGGCAGAGGGGGTCTGCAGAATCAAGGATCTTGAGATTCCTTCATGGACAGATCCTTTCAGAACTTTTAAAAGGTTGCTCAACTGTCCTTCTCTGGAGGCAGTCGGGGGACACTTGCCCTTGCACCTAAAAGCCTGGATAGCCATCACAAAAGACTCATGGGTGCAAAGGATCATATCCAGTGGATATTTCAATCCCTTTTTGCAAGTCCCTCTAAGGAAATGAAAATGTATCCTCGATCTTCCACCCAATCAGAGGGAGTTAGCAGCTCTAGCAATTCAAAAGCTGCTGGGCAAGAGAGTCATCCAGGAGGTCCCCCCACTGCAAAGAGCATCTGGAATTTACTCAAGGTTCTCTTTAGTGCCGAAGAAATCAAGGGACCCGAGATCCATTTTGGATTTCAGTTATCTGAACCAATTTGTAAAGAATTCCAAATTCTGGATGGGCACTGTTCAGTCCATTCTGCCTCTCCTGCAGAAAGATGACTGGATGTGCTCTGTTGATCTTTAAGATGTGGACTATGACATCAAAATGAACAGGCACTTTAGAAGATACCTACATTTCCAGCTGGGAGCCAGTCATTATTAGTTTACAGACCCTGCCCTTCGGTCTCACCACAGCCCCCAGGGTGTTCACCAAATGCATGGCAGTGGTAGCAGCTCATCTAAGACTGCTCAGATTCAAAGTGTTTCCTAACTTGGATGACTGGCACCTTACCGCACCAGCCAGCCATCTTCTGGAAAGATCCAGGGATTACTTATTCCGATTATCTCACTTTCTGGGAATTATGATCAATCTAGCCAGGTCACAACTTCATCCATTTCAAGTCTTGGAGTTTATAGGGGCTTAGCTAGATAATCTAGTCAATTGTCTAGCTCTTTTGCCTCAAAACATAGTTCTTACTTTGAAGTTGCATGTCAGACAGATTCTTACTCATCCTTCTCCCCCAGCAAAAATGGTACTCAAAGCCCAAAGGTTGATTGGCTGGTGTAATAACTTTAATACCCACTGCTCGTCTTCATATGACAATTCTTCAGTGGACTCTAGCAGTGCAATAATCCATTCATTGACATCTCTTATGACATTCGATAAAATTATCTCTGGTTTTCAGAAAATCCTTGCTGTGGTGGATGCACTCCAAAGAGATTTGTCAAGGGTGCCCATTTATTCTCCTCTCCCTAATACCTCATAGACCACTGACACTCCCAGTCTGGGTGGGGGGACATTATGTGACACAAGACCGTTCAAGGCACGTGGTCCCCGGAAATGACAATTTTGCATGTAAATGTCCTGGAGATGAGAGTGGTGCTTCTAGCATTGCATGCCCTTGAGAGCTCTCTTCTGCAAGGAACTATTGATTTTCAAATGGACAATATGTCTGTCTGGTACATCATCAAATGGGGGAAACCGGATCCTATCTCCTGTGCTGAGAAGCAATGAGAGTTTGGCATTGGGCGATCTCCATCCGCTGTCTGGTAGCTATACACATACCTGGGAAGTCCAGCATCTTAGTGGACAAGGTCAGCAGGACCATCCTGATGCCTCACAAGTGGTCTCTTAACCAGACAGTGGCAAATGTGATCTTCCCCAAATGGAGTCATCCATGCTGTGATCTATTCACCTCTCCACTCAACAAATACAGCAGTTTTTTTGCCTTAATTCCCTCTTGGGGACATTCACTGAGAGATGCTCTAGTCCATGTTTGGCCTTCTGGTCTTCTTTATGCTTACTCTCCCCTGCCTCTAATCCCCAAGTTTCTGTAGGAAGTGCTCCAGTTGAAGAGTAAACTAATCCTCATTGCCCCCTACTGTGCTTGGTAAGTGTGGTTTCCCTTCCTGTGGTCTCACTTCGTATGTCCTCCTTGGACACTGGATCCCAGTCCAGACATCCTGTCACATCTGTCAGGGATGACTCACGTGGATATTGCAGGCTTCAAGTTGACCGCATGGTCTCTCCAATTCCGGTGATGGGTAGACATTCTAACTTTCCTCCCCAGTTTGCAAAATTCTTTTTTCATTCCACAAACCTTTGACTAGGAAGATTTATAAGAGCAAATGGAAGAGGTTTTCCTTTGGGCATATCCGAGAGAGTTGGATCCTTTAACCGCTCCACTTCTGGCTGTTTTAGATTTTCTTGTCTCCATCTTTCAAGGCAGAGCAAGCTTCTCTACCATTAAAGTTCAGTTAGCAGCCATCTCCAGCTTATTGGAGATGATCCTTCTCCTTTGCTTCATCTAAGTTATGTAAAGCCCTTCTTAAAAGTACTTTTTTACTTAGACCGCCAATTAGTGACCTCACTCCACCTTGAGATCTGACTTTGATATCACAGACTTTGCTACATTCACCTTTTGAACCTTCAGCTAGAGTAGACCTTAAGTTTCTGTGTTGGAAAATGGTATTTCTGGTGGCCATGACTTCAGCAAAACAAGTACATGAACTCCAACCCCTCTCTTCAAAATCGCCATATTTGATTTCTCACAAAGATGGTGTTAGCTTACACTAATCCTTCTTTTCTACCAAAAGTTGCCTCTGAAACAGACATCAGTCAAGTCATCAGTTTACCAGTTTTCTTTCCCAAATTTGACAATAAGGGAGAATATACCCTTCATCCTTTAGATGTTCATAGGCAACTTTGTTTTTACCGTCACAGGACTAAGTAATTTAGAAAAAAAACTGATAAGTTGTTTGTTCCTTTTTCTAGTAATAATATGGAAAGACCAGTTTCAAAAACTACACTAGCCAAATGGATAACATTGCATTTCCTATGTTTATTCCTTGAGAGACCTAACCTTACCAAGACAACCAAAAGCTCGCTCAACTAGGTCAATGGCTACATCGGCTGCTTTTTAAGCCAGGGTCTCAATTGATGATATTTGCGCAGCTGCCATGTGGTCTAATGCACTTGATTTTATTTGTTATTACAAATTGGATGTCATCTCCTGAAAAAGAGAAAGATTTGGTTCTGCACTTCCCTGGAATATCCTTCCATGAGGGCCACCCAAGGTTAACATAGCTGGGAACTCTGTCCCATTCATTGAGGAACAAATGAAAATGACATCATCAGATATAAAAGTTATGTTTTCACCATAACTATGCATCTGTGTTGTCAATTTTTATTCTTCCTTAACTCCCCTCCCACCTTTCCCCATCCATGTCCTTGGGAGAGAATTACCAGAATTATTGATAGGAACGTTCATGTTAGAGCTACTGATCTTTCAGCTATTACTTTTCTGTCATATTTATTTTGAGATACATTGTAATGCTATTGTATAGTAGCAGCAAACTCGATCTGAGGTAACACAGTAAATAAGGGGCATTATAGGTAATGAAGGAGCTTCAGAGTCTGATCCTAGAGTCTAGGGAAAGTGGTTGAGTCGGATCCGAACCCACTCGTTGAGGAAGAATGAAAATGGACAACACAGATGCATAGTTATGGTGAGTACATAACTTGTATTTTAAATTACTTTTAAATTTTACTTATGTCAGTTTAACATGGTTAAAGTGTGTAGAGTTGATTTTTAGCACTGATTTGACACATTGGTTACTTTTGTGTTTGGGTATTGTGTACTGGAAATTCTTTAATTTCTGTCAGTTGTAAAATAATATAGAACACATTTTAAACATTTTTTTTGTGATAATAGCACAGTTTGGCAGAGTATAATTGTGTGGGGACATACCCAGCACTATAAACTTTTAAGTGCTTATTGTGATACATTATCTAGTATTGGCAGTCAGATAACCAAGCTTTCCTGAAATTGGTGATAAGTGACATGCTGGCAACCTCCCTGCCTGTGGGCAAAGGGGTCAAAAACAAAGTAAAGGAAAATCCTACTGTTACCTTCTAGTGTCGTGGGAGCCATTTGCATATTGGTTCCTCCTGGGATAGAAGTCACTCTGTGGTACCTTTTGTTGAGGTATTCTGGTTCCTAATGCAAGGTTCACATTAGTGGTAAAGCAACTATAACTTCCCAGGTAGCTAAACAGGAACAAAGATCCAGGCCAGAATTTATACCAGCAGGTTAAATTCATTAAGAAGGAGCCTAGAGACGGTTCAGTGTAGTTCAGTCCTTTTATTAGGATTTGTTAGGCAGATGAGCGCTTTTTGAGACAGTGTTGCAAGGAATACTTATTTATAATGAATAATAATGGCTGGGCATTTCAGTTAGCTCAACCCCCTAAAACATGCCCCGTTTATGGGAGGAGCCAAGAGGGTGGCTTTGAGTGCGGAGACCTGTCCTTAATTATTAACCTTTCAGGTGCTGAAATTCTTATCAACAGTGAGTAATGTAAAGGGCCATAGTAAAAGTGATGGTCCAGCTTTCTTAAATTCAGTATGCAACCGATGGAGACTGATGTGTTGAGACCTGGGTATTTGTTGGCTTGGAGCCTGATTTGCCACTCAAGTTCCTTTTTCTCAAGTCTGCCATTGGTTTTACCTCCATAAGGGCCCCCGGTCATTTGTTTAGTGATGTGGAAGGAAAACTCACTGTGGGTGGGCTTTTCTTTTGCTGCTTTGCTATTGCACTGTTGGGTTTATCCCATCTTATGCCCATGTAATGTCAGGCAATCTGTGTCTTTAGTTTATTGATGGTTTTGCCAATGTAGACTGCTTAGCATTTTTGATATTGGGCCCTGTAAACCACCATCTGTGTACAGCAGTTTCTGTATAATTTTTTTTCTATGTGCAGTAGAAGCCATCACTTCTGCTCATATATTGGCAATAAATGCTATAATAAGGTGGGCTGCATGGGAAGGTGCCCTGTGGGAGTTCCAAATTTGGTGAGTTGTTATTCCTGTCAATAAAATTCCAAATCTTTCTGTTCCTCCTGATGATGAAATATGGGTTTAGGTGGAAGCATATTGTTAAGGATGTTGTTGTCCGTGATATTGACCCAATTGTCTGCAGTGGTTTTCTTGAGCTTGTGGAAGTCCATTGAGTAAGTCACTGTCACGTTCAGTTAAAGATCTCAATTATGAAAACTTTTAATCATTCAAAGGACTCCAGGGCACTAGGACTCACAGGGTAAATATACAGTTCAGAAATCTTAGCATTGTGATTTACGGTTTAAGTTTTTGTTTTTATTTTATTGGAAATAAATATTTTCAACACTAATACTGTAATTGGCAGATCTGATGAAGCTTGTTAAAGCAAAAGCACTTATGAACGCTGGCTTTTGGCCCCACATAATTGGATATAATATATAAAATACTCCTAATATGTGGTTGTTGACACTGAGTTCTGTGTTAAAAGTTAAGTTAATGATTTTAATAGCTATTTGAATAACCAACACAAGTTTTCATTAGAAATAAAAGAAAAAAGAAAATGAAATAAGAAAAGGTTCAACATACTGATTGTTTAAATATGCTTTTCACCTTTGTATTTTTTTATTTTTAATGTTTGATTGTTGTGATATATTCATATCTGTTATGCATTATGTTGAAAACATGCTCCTTAAATATCAACTCCATGTAGACACTGTTTTATATATGAAGATAAGCTCTGAACAAAAGTAATATGCTTGACTTTTACATGCTGTATCAAACAAAATTCCCAGGATTAAGTGTCCTTTCTATGTACTGTTTTAGGTACTATTTTAATAACAAGGGCATGATTGTAATTTCAGAACCTGAAAGGTTAATAATTAAGGGCAGGTTTCCACACTCAAAGTGCCCCCTTTAGTTCTTCATGCCTAGGGGGTTGAGATAATTTAAATGCATGTCCATTAGTATTCATTATAAATAAGCACTCATTGTAACACTCTCTTAGAAAGCACTTATCTGCTTAAAGAATTCCAATAAAAGTACTGAACTACATTGAACCATCTCCAGGCTCCTCCTTAATGAAGTTTAACCTGCTGGCATATTTTCTGCCTAGGATCTTTGTTCCCTTTTAGCTGACTAGGAAGTTACAATTTATTTATCACCAACATGAACCTTGCAACATAAACCAGAATAGCCCAAAAATGGCACCACAGAGTGACTCCTATCCCAGAAGAAACCAAGACGCGACTGGCTTCCACGGCACTAGAAAGTAACCGTAGGATTTTCCTTTATCTAGTATGGTCACTTCATTATTCTGGTTGGTGTTCTCTCCCTTGACTTCATGGATCCTAATGCTGGTAACACCCAACAAATCCAGTTAAACCTAAAAAGAAAAAAGAAACTTGCAATATGCCTCAGCCTATGGTTAGTAATTTTGTCAGGGACACTGCTCTGTCTGCAGGCCAATTACATTTTGCTCCATCTCTAGTGTAGCTTTTTCAGACATTATGCAGAGGGGGGTTAGACCCTTCCTCTAGGGCTGCTCCATTTCCTGGCACAGCTATGAGACAACCAAACCCTTTTGTGCAGGAGTAGTTCGGGGTAAGAGATCACTTGCTAAACATAATATTTTTGTTATTTATGTGTGTGTGTATATATATATATATATATATATATATATATATATGTATATGTATACATACATACATACATATATATGGATTCACTTCATAATCTCGAAATACTGAAACATCGAATTTCAGTATCTCGAAACTATGAAATCGAATCTACAAAACCCCGAGCCCAAAACCACGAAATTCAAAACACCAAACAAACTGCATACACTACACCATACATACACCACAACACCCACATCACAATATAAACAAAAACTACACACATACACAACTCATACACACATAAGCAGGGGGGCTGCGCCCTCCACACCCCCTCTACTTATATATACTAACTCCGAGATTGCACAAAACAGGAAACAAAAGCAAACTCACACAAGCACATTCTCCAGTCCCTCACACACACACTTCAGACATATCAGCACACTGAAACGCACTCTGACCCCCCCTCAAATCCCTTACAAAATACTCACTTACCTGACAAAACACCTAGATCACACACGGCACTGCGCACCATAAACACACATCACGTAGCATAAGGCCATAACTGCGAATTCGAGATATTCGAATTCGCGATTATGAACTGTTGCTATTTTATAAATTCAGGTTTATAGTCTCGAGATACTGAAATTAAACATTAAAGTATTTTGAGATTATAAACGGCTCCTATATATATATATATATATATATATATATATATATATATATATATAATTTATTTATTTATATATATGTATATACACACATATCAGATGTATCCCTAAATGCTACTGCAGCTATGATCTAATGATGAACGCCTGATGTTTTGTACTCTGATGAGGGCAAAGGTGACATTTTCAAATGTAATGTTGCAGGGAGAAAGAGTGGAAGCTGTTACCCTTTGTGAACTGACATTAGTCCTACATTTGAATACTAGTATGTTAGTTATATCCATTGGCTTTGTTGTGGTTATATCATTTTCTTTTATATCTAATTGCATTTTTGTTTCTTTTTCATTTTTCATTGTGGTTGTAGAAGCCTTTATTTTTGTCCCCTATCTTAATGGCATCCTTTACATAACATGATGTTTCACCTTTTTGATGGTTTTAGGAGTTCATTTTTGGTGGAGCTGACCTCATCCTTGTTGCATTAGTTTGTGTAAGTCCACCAAAAAGGTTTATTGCAGAAGTTTCCATTATGTTGAAGCCTCATTGGGTTGAATTTATCAAAGTGATTGTGTAAGTGTTGCAGAAGGCTGTGAATGATTTACCAGTAGGTTGTATGTTACTGATGCAAAGTGATTGCTCAGGACACCAAACTGCTGTTGTAAAAATCCTTAAAATGGTATTTTTATTAGGCTATATTTGATGTGTATGAGGCATATTGCAGCATTGACAGTGTGAAAAAGAGGTAGGGTAATGTTAAGCTTAGTGTAGCTGGTAATGATGTTTGTTAGGATGATATGTTATGTTTTTTTTCCCATTTGTAGCACGTTTACAATTTGTTTAAGGTTGTTAAAGTTTACAAAGTCTGTTTTTTATTTGCATCTAATTATTGGTTAATGCATAGTTCTTCCAGTCAACAGAGGGATAATTTAGGTCACCAGGTAGAAACATTTTCTCTGTGAGGAGTGTTAAAAGTTGATTAAGAAAAGTACAGTTTTGTAAGTAACCCTACCATAACAATAGATGTTTGAATAGATCACGATTTTGTACCTCCCCCTCCATGCCACCTCAAGAATGTCACTACATTCATCGTTAAATCACTGTTACAGTAGCCTTAACTATATGGGTTATATCCTAGGCAGATTATAACCCATATAGCTAAGGCTACTGCAGCAGTGATCTAGTCAAAGATCTACTGTTACAGTAAGTTTACCTACACAACCATGCTTTTCTTGTAATTTGGATGTGGAACACACTGCATGCTTTGTAATATGTTTCTATAAACCTGCTTTTATTTCTGTAAGCCCACTTTTAAAGGACTGAGTTATAAAAAGGGATACACAACTACCTTGGATTGTCACTGTGACAGAACATGCTCTAATACCCTTGTTTTCTTAAAGACAAATAAGCCTCCAGGCAACTTAGTTTT
The DNA here is from genome assembly GCF_019279795.1 of Protopterus annectens. Taxonomy (NCBI): domain Eukaryota; kingdom Metazoa; phylum Chordata; order Ceratodontiformes; family Protopteridae; genus Protopterus; species Protopterus annectens. Next base: position 258,876,892 of record NC_056746.1, on the reverse strand, counting down.
TTTAAGGCTAGACATTGACGCCTCACTGATGTTATTTTGTTTTTCATTTTGTCCTTCTCCCAGAAAGCATTTTTGATACCTTTAATATGACACAGTCTAGACTTCATAATTGATGATTTTCCTTCCTTTAGTTACAGAGATAGTGCTGTGAGTCATCATCTTTTTAAATTGTCTATGAAAGCATTACCTGGTGCTGCGGTAGCGTTGTCGCCTCACAGTAAGATGTTGTTTTGTTCGATTCTCAGCTAGAGCGTCTTCTGTGTGTAGACATGCATGAATGGGCGTACCTTCGTTGAAGGTTGTGCGTCAGGGCTGGCAACTCGGCACGTAAAAATCTACTGCCAATCATTAGCGGACCGGAGTTCCGCTGTGGCGACCCCTAACTGGGGAAAAAGCCGAAAGACACAACAACCTCTACTACTTTTAGCTGAATTACTTTGATCAGTATTATAGCTGAAGTACTCTGATCTGTGCTTCCTTTAAGTTGGTAGAATCCTTTTATGATCCATTTACATTTTCTTGAATACAAAAGAGGAAAAAGCAGGACTTTGTTAACTTCTTTAAGCTTATAGTGCTTTTTTGCATACTTGCTCATTATGGCGTCCAGACCTTTTTTGGGGGTCTGGCTTCTTTAACTAATTGACCTACCAGTAAATAATCAGCACTGTTAGAAAGGGCAAGGACTTGTTAACAAAACAACACTAACTATTAATCTATGATATCTTGCAGTAGAGAAATGAATCACTTTTTGGTACGAGAAATGAATCACTTTTTGGTATGTATTATTCATATTTATGCTCATATTTTCATAACTGAGAGACCTACATGCTGTTGAGGAGTTTGCAGTGAAAAGCTGTGGTGGGTGACAGAAAATTTCATTGTCAGTGTTTATGTCACACTATACTGGAGATATTGCTAGGTGTTTGTTAGTAATTATGAAAATAAGCAACATTTCCAAATGTACTTAATACTTCAAAACAAGAAGCGACTTACAAACTGTTGCATGACATCAGGTGAAAACTTAGATCCGATTTTGTCTTTTCCATCCACCTCATCCTCTGAGTTATTTGATCTAATCGATATACAACTGACAGCTTAGACTCTTCAGCTCTAAAGCTCGGCCTTCTCTTTCATAATGTACTGCCCTCCCTGAATATCCTCACATTTCATTTGTTACTTCTGATATCATTGCTTTTGGACTGCCTCTCAGGCCATTGTAATTTTACTAATTGAAAGAGATGTCTGCTTCACAAAATTATATAGAGAGGAAAAACTCTTAAGGGAATCTTGGGCTACTGAATAATCTGACTGTAAAGACTTTGTGACTATTCATTCAACAGAAAGAATGAAGTGCCACTTTCCTGATACTTTGTAAATACTGGGGTTGTTTTGTTCCATAAGAATAATACACTGTATTTTTTTGTCCCTTAGGGATGAGGAGAATTAATAAAAAATACACTCCTAATGCTGCACAAACTCCACTAAATGGGTCCCATACTACAAATGCATTTTGTTTTAAACAAAGTCATTTGTATTTTTATATTAAGTGTTTTAACTGTTTGTACATGCATGGTGAATTATATGCCACGGTGGTGCAGTGGTAGCGTTGTTGCATCACAGCAAGAGGTTCTCCCGTTCGATTCTCGGCTAGAGTGTGGGGAGTGCCTTCTGTGTGGAGTCTGCATGTCCTCCCCGTGGTTGGGTGGCATTCGAAAGACATGCGTAAATGGGCGTGCCTTTGTTGAAGGTTGGACGTCGAGCTGGCACCTCGGCGTTCTTGAAAATCTACTGCCAATCATTAGCGAACTGGAGTTTTGCTGTGGCGACCCCTAACCGGGAAAAGACAAAAGACAAATAACAAAAACTTCTGATATCATACGTGATCTCCTAAGCTACATTTGGATAAGTAACATTTTTGTCAAAATGTTTCCTCTTTTTCTTCAGCCTTTTGTCTTTTAGGTTAATGTTAGGTTTTCTCTAGCAGGAATATATATATATATATATATATATATATATATATATATATATATATATATATATATATATTTGGATCCCCTTCAGAAGCTTGAAGTTCAAAACTTCGAACTTCAAACATCCGAGACCATAAGATCGAAGTTTTGAAACTTCGACTGCTTTGAATGGTGATCCTGTACAGCATGGAACAGGAAATTTACCATTTTCCTCACTGTAGTGCGATTGTAGTCCAATCCTGTTCTTTCTGGTAAGGGCTAGAAGACTGTTGATAAATAGTTGTTAGAGTGGCAAGTTTGCTTATAGAACAACACTACTATCAAATCTTAGCAAAGTCGAACCTAGTGTAGTGCGAAGCTCCAGAGACTACCAAAGGAGACCTCTGTGTAACCCAGTCCATGACCTACAGTAGCCCTTCCAAATACAAGTGTTGACAACATGGATATGCAATTTCCAAATGTCTCAGTAGCTACCTTAATAGATAAGATTGTCCTGAGACAGTGCAGCATTTGTTTCATGTTCACAGACAACAATTTAATCCTTAAAAAAACAAATGCATTATGCAAGTGATGCATATACACAACTTCACTGGAAGCAAAAATCTCACTTCGAAACAAGGTTGTCAAGAACACACACGTACGCCATCCTATGCTGAGACACTAAAAAGCAATCTTCCCATACCAAGAACCAGTCACCAACTGTAAGGTAAAAAAACAGTAAAGCCTCCAATTCACACCAAAAACACGTTTATTGAGTACTTTCATCAGCAACCATCAGCAGATTTCTTTAGAATACAAAAAGAGACTAATGTCATATATTTATACTACACAAAATCATGTGACTCAATGTAATGTAAAAGACTATTACTATAGACGGGCTTCCTATACAAATCACTAACCAAACAATTATCCACATCCTTCCTTACCAAAACATCCAAAAAACTAATAGAGTCCTGTTTGTACTCATGAGAAACTCTAAGAAAATCAGTGGTACTGTTGATATATAATAAAAATTCTTCTATTTCTTTTTGTTCCCCTTTCCAAACAAAAAGCAAATCATCAGTGTAATGGAGATATAAACTCCAAGACCCAGAAAAGGCTGAATTAAAAAGAAACTTATGTTCCCACATAAGCATGACAATATTAGCGAAGATGGGGGCACAAAATGCCCCCATAGCAACCCCATTTTTTTTGCAGAAAAAAATGACCTTCAAAAAAACAAAATTGTAGTTCAAAACCAATTCCATTAAGCTGACTAAAACAGATACATCATTGTTGCTGAACTGCTTGGTGTCATATAAAAACTCCTCAAACCTCTAAGCCTATTGTGTGCGGAATAACGTTAAACAAATTGATAACATTAATTGTCAAAAAAATGGCTTTTACATCAAATGATAATTCAATTTGTTCAGAAAATGCCAAGAATCTATACATATATATTGTTCATGTTTGAGCACTGACTTTAATGTGGCATCAATATATTTCCCAATAAAAAAGGTTTTTGACCCTGCCACACTAATGATGGGTCTCATTCGGGGGTCATACAGATTCTTATGAATCTTAGAGATACCGAAAATATTCGGTACCCTGGGGTGGTTGACACTAAGCAAGTTTAACATTTCCATGTCAATTTGTCCCTGATCTACCAAATCAATTCTATAATGTGCAATCTGGATGAAATTAGCAGAGACTTCCTCATACACAAATCCACCCCATAACAACACATTCATCCGGTTAGTGTAATCAGTTTTGGACATAATTGCCACCCCTTCCCCTTTATCGGGCTTTATGACCCGCAGTGATTTACCAGAAACCAGGTTGCTCAACAACTGTCTTTCACAAATAGTCAAATTCCATAACTTGTAGTCAGTTTTACTTTGAAATAACCTCCTAAAATCAAACTAACAAAATGATTCAAATAATGTTAAAACATTCGGTAATGGAGGATTGAAAATACTACTTTTTCGTAAACAGTTTTCATTGTTACCTAAAGATGCAGTTCCAAACAACAACCGAAAGTTCAACTTCCTGACAAAATTCTTTAGATCCAATATAAGTTCCAAAATTTTTGCTCTTTCAATGGGAACAAAATTGAACCCTTTACTAAGTAAATTCGCCAATCCTGAATCAAAGACTCGACTAGAATAATTGTGTACCACTGTCAGAAAAATATGTATTAATGTGTGTTTGCTTAATGCTAATTAGAAGCATTGGTTAACACGTTTTTCCTTCTATTTTATATGCACTGTTTTATATAAAATTAATTTCATGTGAGACTGAAAAGATGCTTTTTGAAACTGCAGTGTGCTTTCTGAAACTTGTAAGATGCCCTCTGACCTAGTAATTGCTAGCACAGCAATATTCATGTTTATGCCTTTTGGAGATGTAATCCAGACCATAGGATGCGAGAATCAATGATTTATTCACAAGGTGCAGCAAAACAAGGCAATAAAACGCTCACACAACGTTTTCGTCGTCAGCTTTATCAATATACATATACATACATACAATATACATATAATTAAAAACTGAACCTACTTATATATCCCTTGTCCAGAGTGAAAAAGACGGGAAGACTTTGTCAGTCAGGCCTTGACTGCCGTGCCCCCTTACTTGACCTTCCATAAGGACAGGGTTTCTCTCCATACAAACCCTTCTTTCTTACCAAAAGTGGCTTCTGAATCAAACATTAATCAAACAATTAACCTGTCTGTTTTCTTCTGAAATTTTCAGAACAAGGTTGAATATAAACTGCATTTGCTAGATGTTCATAGACACCTTCATTTTTATTTACACAGAACAAAGCCCTTACGTAAGTCTGACCAGTTATTTGTTTCCTTTTCTAAGCCCTTTTTGAGTAAGGCCATCTCCAAAGTTTCCTTAGCTAGATCAATTACACTATGTATTTTGCAAATTTACAAAGACAAAGGCTTGTCTCCACCTGGTCCTGTTAAAGCTCATTCTACCAGATCTATGGAGACGTCTGCTGCTTTCTGGTCTAGGGTATCATTGGATGACATTTGGAGGGTGGAGGTACACAATCTAACAATTTGAACCATACTAGTGATGTGGACTCGAAGGATATGTATGGGAAAGCATGTATTTTACAGTACGGACCCCATAGCAAGCAAATTAAAAACATAATACACAAAAACTGGAAGGTACTGAGAACAGACAAACGGGTCTGGGAGGCAGTAGGAAGTGAACCCCAGTTTGTACATAGGAATGGTCTGAACCTGAAATTTATGTTAGAGAACAAACAGACAAAGACAGAACATGGAAGGGGGACGACAAGATGTGGCACGTGCCCACAGTGCCAATTTATTACAGATGTGCAGGATGTTATTTTGGAGAATTTTAACAAGACCAAAATATGTTTTCAAAAAGGGAATTGTAGATCCTCAAACTTAGTATACCTAGCCTTATGCACCTGTTGTCCCTGTTTTTATGTAGGTAAAACTACGAGGTGTCTACGCAACAGGATTTACGACCATCAATATAGCATAAGGAAACAGGATGAGAACAACGCTTTATGGAAACATATCAAGGCTAGTGAGGAGTGTTCAAATTTTAGATTTGGCATTTTAGAGGCAGTAAGATCTAATGTTAGGGGAGGGGATGTTAAGAAATTAGTGAGTGAGAAAGAGGTGAGGTGGCAGGTGAAATTAAATGCCTCCACGCACCCTGGCCTCAATGAACACATCACTATTAAACCTGTTTTAGAAAATCACAAAGCATAGGTTTTTTTAGGGTATTTTTCCAATATTACACTGTTATTTTGTTTCTTGGAAGCTTATCCATGCATGCACTGGCACTTTTGTAGGTACTAGCACTTTTAAATGTTTCTTTTTAAAATGATTTTTAGGACATGTGATGTATTAATTACCAATTGAGCAATGTATTTAAGGTTGGATGTTAGTTTTATTCAGTGTTCTGATGAAGTCCCTTGTGGATGAAAGCGCTTAACCGTGTGTGTATTTCACTGGATTAAATTCTGTGCTTTTTTATCTTCACATCGTGCTGGTGCATTCTTTCGTTGTGAGACAGGAAGCTGTGCTGTTTATTCATTTTCTTTGTGGACTGTTCTCAGTTTGGTTTTTTTATAAAATAAAATATCTGAACTATCTTACCCTATTTTTCTGATACTAAAATATGTAGGTGTCACTAACCACAAATACACAAAAGTAAATATATATATATATATATATATATATATATATATATATATCTACAGAAAAGAAAAATCCTCTCCATGTTATCACACTTTACCACATGTTACTCTCTCATCTTACAGTTCCGTAGTCCGTTCTATCCTACATCTTACTAGGAAAAGCAATGTTGAACTGGTAATATGAGATCTGATGTTGACAGTCTTCACTTAATCCGTGACTGTGGATTTGGTTCCATGTATTGGAACCGACTCAGCCATTTCAGGCTCATGCCATCCAAAACTCTCAAGCTAATTTTTCCCCACAATGCTCCTCACAGGATTACCCCAGATCTAGTTTGCTGCTTTCAGTGACAGACATTTCTATCAAACGACTCTCGAGCGAGCTCATTCTTCTCTTTTGTAAGTAAGAATTTTCTTTAAATCTCCTTTTAGTGACTTCTTTCCTTTCTTATAATGCTCAGCTCCTCTATTACCGCTTTCATTTCTTAACATGAGTAGTGTTTTCTTGTCATACCATTGTTGGTATTTTTTCTCCCTTACCATTAAGGTCATTCTTTCTACCATTGTTGGTACCCTTACTTTCATTTCCTTCCTTTACCGTTATGTAAATCTTTTGTACCATTGTTGATACAAGTTTTCCTTAAAAAAAATTAAAACCTTTAAACCTTACAATCTTAACTTCTTTTTCCACCATCTTTTCTGCCTGTGTAGTTTCTTGTAATGGCTGAAAAAACAAGGGAACTTCTGGTTTCAAGAGATGCCAGAAGTGTGAGCATAAATTACCCAACTCAGACAAACACTTCTTATGTGTCATTGTTTGGGCCCGGTGCACCTTCAGGAAGACTGTGCCATCTGTCATGGCTTTGTACACTGGGCCATTATTGAGAGAAAAAAACAAGCTCATTCTCAAAGTCGTTATTAAATCTTCTTTCGATGAGGCCATATCTGGTTGTCCAAAATCAAAAACTGACATTAGCTCCCCATCTTCATCTTCTTCTTCATCTTCATCTAAACATGGACATTCAGAGAAGAGGATTAGCTCAGTGCCGACAGTATTTTTGACACCATTATAAAAAAAAAAAAAAAAAACAGTAAAACAACTAAGGGCACTCAAAGACATGCAGACAACAAGTCGAGTAAATCGGTGCCTCTATTAAATGATTTACCCGACTTGTCACGTGTCTTTTTGTGCCCTTAGTTGTTTTATTGGTGTGTTTTTTCTGGGCAATTGCCTCCCCATTTTGCATTTTTGTGCACCATTATCAAAAATACCTAAGACTTACCCAGTTCCTAAAGTTTCATTGGAACCAACTGGAGAAAAGACTTTATCTTTGGTGCCATCAGTGGCTATCTCTGCACCGACAGCTTCAGCACTTACTACTATCTTGGAGCAGACATCTTTGAAACCAAAGGAATTCTTCTTTAAAGATAGGCCACATAATAAGTATTCCCCTCACTAGATCCTTTCACAGACTGACCTCCAAGCACCTTCTTGGAGAAACCCAGATCCCCGTCGGTCTCTTCGATCCATATACCACCAAGATCCTCATAGAATCTGATATTTTGAGGCCGGTCAACCAGCTCTTGGTGGTGAGGGGATTGTCCGCTTCTAGTTTCTAGACTATCTGGTTCTTGAACCTTGCCTATCTCGACTCCAGTGATCGTTCCTCCTCTGACTCAAACTGAACCTGCAGAGTTCCTGGTGCCGACAGTCTCAGTTTTGTCTGTCTCTGTGCCGATCAGAGCTACTTCTGTGCTGAGAAATCCCTTGAGCTCTTCAGTTCTGTCAGAACCGGAGACCTCCCGGGGTCACAATTTCATTGCCAGTTCCGGGGGGCTTGGTTCCACTCTGGTGCCCCTTGGAGTGTCAGCACACATTAGCTTGACTCCGGCTTTGGCTTCAGGATGGGACCACTGTTCTGAAGGAGTCTATTTCAGTTCTGGGCTCCAGTTCCTCTACTGGGGGAGGGCCTGCTTTCCAGACCACGGAGAGGGCCTTGCCCAGTGTGGGCTTACAGTTGATACCAATTTTTATTGGACCAACAGTCCTCTCCTTCCCCTCGCCAAGAGCTTCTTCCAGCCTCTACTTTGGGGCACCGAGCACAGAAGCCTCAGGATCCATCTATAGTGGTCATGTCCTCTTCAGATACCTCTCTGGCCCATCCCACTGAAGAGGTACCCCTGAAGAGGATGTGCAAGAGGAAGCACGTAGACTCCCCTGAAGAGTCTTTCACTGAAGATACCGATTTCATTGAAGGGGAAGTTTCCACATTGTCACCCCCGGAAGATGTCTCCTTCGGAGACATTCTAGAGATCCTGAAACAGAGGGGTGGCTGGACTTCCCTTCAGCCTTCCACAGAGGAATCAGTATACCTAGAGGTTTTCCGTGCCTGACCCACTACCTCCTGATTCTCTCCTCCTGCTGACGATCTGATTAAATTGATTGCACAGTGAGCTCAGAAGATATCTGATTATATTAAACCAATCCCAAAGACACCAGACGATATTTTGTCAGCTCCTCAGGATCAGCAACATTGGGTGAAAGGAATACAAATAGATGCCATGATGTTAGCGGCAGCCAACAAAAAGGAACTTGCTGATGAAAGTCCTACTGTCCATCCTCCTAATAAAGAGTCGAGGACAATGGATAGATTATGGAAGCGCATATACACTTCATTGACCTTCACACTAAGGTCCTTGAATTACGTGGCACATTTCATGAGACTTCAACGAGATCTGATGAAAGAACTATCAGACTCTGACAGGAGCAGTACCTGAAGGAGTTCAAGAAAAGGTAACTTCTCAGTTTGCAACCCTAGATTCTGTTTGCACCTCATCCATGAAGCTTATTGCTCACGCAGTCGAAGGGATGATGAGGGCAGCAGGTTCAGGCATAGCCATTAGGAAACACGCCTGGATGCTCTTATGTGAATTTGTGTAGCCATTTAAGTCTTCTTTTGTTAATGCTCTGTTTGATGGAACATCCCTTTTTTGCCCCAAGGTTAGCACCCTTGCCACATGTGAGAAAGATGGAAAGACCCTTTCTGCTGTGGGCATACGCTTTTCCACTCCTCAACGGTCTTACTCCAGGAACCAGAGAAGTGGGAAGCTGTGGTTCAAGAAGTCGTAAGGACCTTTCCATGACTCACATGGCAATGACTTCCCCTGGGACAGAGGGGGAGAGGGGGGAGTAACAATGGAAGACACCATGCATGAGGCAGAGGTGGCCCATAAAATCAGGGTTCCAGGGATTCTTTCCCTGGTAGCTCTTATCAGCGCTCCTGAATTGAGGCCCGATTTCTGTCCTATGTAGGCAGTCTGGGGGACGATTATCCCTGCACCTACCTGCCTGGCTGAAGATAACAACTGACAATTGGGTGCAGAAGATTATAACCAGAGGTTACAGTATCCTTTTCTCAGAAGAACCCAGAAAATTGAAGAGAATCCCTGACATTCCACCAAGTCACAGGGATGCAGCAGTTTTAGAAATTCAAAAACTGCTCGAAAAAAAGAGTCATCCAAGCCATCCCACCAGACCAGATAGGATCCGGAGATTACTCAAGATTCTTTTTAGTACCAAAGAAGACAGGGGACTGGAGACTGATTTTGGATCTCAGCCAGTTGAACAAATCAGTTCAATAAACCAAATTCCAGACAGTTACAGTTCAGTCTGCACTTCCATTCTTAGGAAAAGAGGATTGGATGTGCTCAGTAGATCCTCAGGATGTGTATTATCACATAAAAATGGACAAGAAATGTAGAAGATTCCTGAGTTTCTGGCTAGGAGCCAGGCATTATCAGTTCACAGCGCTGCCCTTTGGTCTCACCACAGCTCGCAGGGTGTTCACCAAATGCATGGCAGTGGTAGCAGCCCACTTCAGAATGCACAGATTCCATGTGTTTCCATACCTAGACAAATGGCTTCTCACTGCTCCTACCAGGCATCTACTCTTACAGGCAAGAAACTACATTCTTCAAACTTGCTTCTTGCTGGGGATTACTATAAACTATGAAAAATCCCATCTAGAGCCAACACAGCAATTAGAATTCATAGAAGTGATGCTAAACACAAACACTGGCATCACATCTCTTCCCCCAGAAAAACTTCAACTAATAAGATCGTAAGTCAGATTATTTTTCAGCAAAAAGATGACTCCAAGGCTGTTGCTATAAACCTTGGAGCAATGTCAGCCTCCATCACTCTAGTTCCCCTTGCGAGATATCAGATGTGAATTCTTCAATGCCTCTTGGTATCCCAATGGTCATTACTGAATTAGCCAATGTCCTGTCTGGTGTTAATCACCAACTTATGCAAGAGAGACCTGAGTTGGTGGCTTCACGCCAGTGAAATTTTGCCAGGCAGACTTTTCTCCCTCTTCAATCCCCAAGCCATAGTGACCTCAGACGAATCCCAGATAGGGTAGGGGGGGTCATTATCTGAGAAAGACAGTCCAGGGCACTAGGTCCCAGCTACAGGCCAATTTTCACATCAGTGTTCTAGAGATGAGGGCAGTACTCTTAGCGTTGCAGGCATTCCAAGAAACCCTTCCCTGGGGAATGATTGCGATTCAAACAGGCATGTCAGTAGTCTGGTACATCAACAAGGAAGGGGGAGCCAGATTTTACCCTCTTTGTCGAGAAGCACTTAGAGTACGGCAGTGGGAGATTTCATCCGACCGCTTTTTAATTGCAACTCATATTCTGGGGAGCTCCAGCGTGATTGTGACCAGATTGAGCAGGACCATTCTAATATCTCATGAGTGGTCTCTCAATCTGTTGGTGGCGGAAAAGATATTCCACCACTGGAGCCAGTCCTGCCGCGATCTGTTTGCATCCCCCCTGAACAACAAGTGCAGCAGCTACTTTGCCCTAATTCCCCCCTCGGGGGAATCACCGAGAGATGCTGTCCTTCACAACTGGCCCCCCCGATCTGTTGTATGCCTTTCCACAGATTCCTCTCATATCCTAGTTTCTCAAGAAAGCCAACAGGTTGAAGAACAAATTAATTCTCATTGCCTCATTCTGGCCTTGTCAGGTGTGGTTTCCCTTTTTTGACCTTATCTAATTTGGAAACCTTGGACACTGGACCCATATCCAGACCTTTTGTCCCATCTAGATGGACTAGTTCATCCGAATCTTCAAAATCTCAAGCTCACTGCATGGCTTCTCCAGTTTCAATGATTGCCAGGCATTCTACTCTCGTTTCCCCAGTTCAAAGAATTGTTCTAACCTCCCACAAACCTTTGACTAGAAGGTTGTACTGCAGCAAGTGGAAAACATTTTTAAAATGGGCTTCAGAGACTAATATCGACCCATTTTCAGCACAAGTTGATAAGGGTCTGGAGTTTTTAACATTGCTTTTTATAGGTTCATAGGTTCTTAGGTTAGTACTAAGCTAACTGCCCTTGCAAGCCATTGTAAGCCTAGCCAATTGTCCCTTGTGAGGCAAACACCTTAACCATTAGGCCACCCTCCCAACCCCATTCTGCACTTTGGGACTTGAATCTGGTACTTCAGTCTGTAATTAGTTCTCCTTCTGAACCTTCTGCAACTTCTGATCTGAAGTTTTTATCCTGGAAAACATTATTTCTGATGGCTATTACTTCCACAAGGAGGATATTTGAGCTACAACGCTTATCTTGCAAACCTCCATACCTTACTTTCTATAAAGACAGGGTTTCCTTGCAAACAAATCCTTCTTTTCTAGCAAAGATAGTCTGAAGTCAATATCAACCAGACTATTCATCTTCCAGTTTTCTTATCCCAACTTTTCAAACAAAGGTGAATATTGTCTACATTTACTAGATGTGCATAGACAATTGCGTTTTTACCTTCACAGAACAAAGGAAATCAGAAAATCGGGCCAGTTGTTTGTTTCTTTTCTCTTGTATTTTGTTATTTTGTTTTATTGGTTGTTTCTTCTTGTCATTCCTGTTAGTTTTCCTTTATGATTCCATAGCCATCCTGATGAAGTTTTAGACGAAAAGCATAGCCTAACCTCCCTCTTTACTATTAGATAATAGCTGTAACACGTCTTATCCTTTTGGGGTAATTTGCATAATTTCCATAGTACATCAATCACAACTGTTTTTACGTGTTACTTTCTAGCTTTACAAACATTTTTATGTTTGTTAGCTCTTTTTCCAAGTTGTTATTCTGTGTGTACTTTGCACTCAGTGTTTTAGCTTCTCAATTAGGATTTTCTATAGTCACCCTATTGCTTATAGTTATTAGTTAGGTAGCCAACCATGTATTCACAATAGTCAGACATTCCTCCTAAGCTGTACTGAAGATATTTCTGAAGACAGTAATTTGTGTATCTGGAACTGCACGTTGATGGCTTGAATAAATGTGATGGACTTCCTATGAGATTCTGACTGCATCTTTCTTGTCTTCGTCTTTGTGTGTTCAGTTAGTTTTTTGGGCAGAATCCATGTTTTCCGATCAAGAGTTGGCGTGGGCACTTCTGAGAGTTTGTTCTACAGCTGGGTAATGTGGGTTTGGTTCTGAGTTTGCTGTTTGGAAACAGTAATCTTCATCTAATAAGCGCACTCTCGGGTGCACCACATTTCAAAAGCTCTGTTGCACTGCGGTACCACCGCAGCACTGCTTCCAAAAGAGTATTACTAGTGGCATCTTCTGCTACTATGGGAAAACTGTTTCTAAAGTTACTCTGTCTAAATGGCTTAAAGACTGTATAACTTTCATTTATAACAAAAAGAAAGTGCTACTACCAGGACCTGTTAAAGCACATTCAAAAACAGAAGTAGCTGCTTCTGCAGTCTTTTATTCCACAGCTTCTAGTGATGATATTTGTGCAAAGGCTACCTGGGCATCTCCTCATACCTTTGTTACTCATTGCAAGCTGTATCAGGTCTCTAGGGAAAAAGCATCATTTGGCTCAATGGTGCTTAGGAATATTCTTCCATGAGACCACCAGGATTTAGGTAGCTGGAGACTCTGTCCCCTGTCAAGGATTAAGTGAAGATGTTGGAACATTATGGTAAGACATAACTTCCTTTTACTAGCATAGACAACTGTTCCTATCGTCAGTCAACACATCAGCGTCCATTCCTTGGCCACACCTATGCACACGTATTCAGTGTGTTGTAATGTAAGCAATACGAGACTGAAATCAAATAATTGCAGATTTCCAATGTTAAATATGAGTCTGAATGTAATGAACTTACTAATAATAATGATGAGACTTGCCTGTAGTTCCCAGGGTCTGTTTTGAGGCCAGCCTTGTGGAGAGGCACCACAGTGGCTGTTCTGTAGACATCAATGTTCCTGGTGGATGTACTGGGGTTGAATAGATTGAGGAAGGATTCATTAAGGCTGTACTTAATGCTGACTGGAATACAACCCAATATATTGTTGGGACTCACAGAACTGGTATTTGGGTTTAGAAAATGCATGCATGCTTAGCTTGCAATAGTGCATGGTGACCTTGTTTAGCAGTCCTGGGTATTAAAAAGGTTTCATTTATGGCTTCTTTTTTCATTCATTCTGTGATTACCTGCGTAATCCATTTCAAAGTCATTTGGAACTGGAACCGCTCCTGGCATTCAGAAGTCACAAAGCAAACTAATCCTAGATTTGATGCACCTTTGGCTTTCCATCTCACCTGCAGCAAGTCTTAGAGAGGTGGGAGAAGACTTCGTGAAAGCCTGTGTGAACACAGTGACGACATGCAGACTATGCACAGAAGTCACACCAGCTGAGAATAGATTGGAGGAATAGGCATTGTAAGGCAGCAGTGTTACCTTCAGCACCACTATGCTAACCTAAAAGGTTTCAGATGTGTCATAATATTTTTAATTTGTGTATGGGTGTGTGTAGCATATCCTTATTGTGCTTTCATGGCATTAAGTGGAAGGTTCATCTCTCAAACTTTCTTACACAGCATTATATTCCTTTTTACAATTTACTTTTTTTTTTACTTCATAATATTTTTGTGTATTTCTCTTATGTTTGCATGCAACAAAGTATGGTTGTGGAAAAAAAAACCTCTGTTACATGTTTGTGCATAAATAGCACAGAAGATCACTTTCAAGCAAGAAAATAATGAATTAGGAAAATCATAAGCATGACTACAGTGTTATTATTCAAAGCAAGTTTTGTCTCTGATTAGAATGCCATACCAGCTAAAACTAACAACTTAGTAATTATAGGTTCATAGAAGGTTACTAGGCTAACAGCCCTTACACGCCTAGATGTATTTATCTCGAGTTGTCGGTGGCTAGGTAAGTGAAGTTTGCAGAGGTAAGGGTCTATGGTAGTTAATGCCGACTTCCATTGTTCAGGAGGGCCATGGGCACCACCCCAGGAGTGAATTTGCGATCCCCCATCCATTGATCTAGGTTGCATTTGAAGAGAGTCAGAGAGTGGCGCTGATTCACATGAATTAGAAGCTTGTTCCAGAGAAGTGACAGTCTCTGGGAGAAGTATGTATCTCTCCAGCATGAACTATTCACATTAGAGGCTAGGCTAAGATTCCTGGAGCGAGTCACAATTGTGCAGTTTGATTTATGAATGTGTAGCATTTCCATCAGTGCCAGGTCAGAGACTGCCCTGTAAGCCAGCACAGGTCACCCCTTAGCAAAATGTAGGAGACAGAATACAGCAACAGGGCTTTTGGTCTTTCTGCATAAGGCTTGTTTTGTGTATCCTGTAATCTCTTTGGTATGTCCACATGTTGCAGATGTCTGGTGAGGTTCATGCAAAAGGGTGCATTGTACTCAATTACTGGTCTTATGAGGGCCGAATATAATAGAATTGTAGTATCCTTAGATCTGGATGTGATGCCACATAGAATTATTCCTTTACTGCTGTGGATACCTTGTGGTCAAAGTATTATCAACCTGAGTACCCAGATCACATACCACTGGGTCTACAGTTACGGGGACGCTGTCTAAAAAGTAATTAGCAGGGATGTCAGCTCTTCCAAAGGGAATAATAATGCATTTTGTTTGCATTTAACTTTAATCTGTGGCTTTGGCATCAATCCTTTGTCTGCCTTAACCCTGTCTGTAGTATATTAACATTGTTGGGGGAACTCGGTGATTGCTTCCAATTTGCAGTCATCAGGGAACTTGGTCAGCCACAGGTCATCCAAGTTTGCCTGGACTTCTGAGAAATAAGAACCCTGCAGTACGCTACTGACGACTGGTCTTTTGCTGGAGGTGAAGTCAACCACTTTGACAGTATGTGTCCTGTTGGTGAACCAGTTGGCTACCCATCTGGTAATGTAAGGGTCAGCTCCCAATTGGGAGAGTTTCACTACAATACCTGAGTGGGGGTTTGTGTCAAGTGCCTTGGCTAGGTGAAGATAGGTGGTATGCACTGCCTTTCCCTCCTTCAGAGCATTTGTGACTTTCTTGAAGAAGTCAACCATGTTTAACAGGCATGATCTACCTTTAACAAATCTGACCTGGGTTGAGTCCAGAGTTTGGAGTTTACTCATGTCCTTATTAATAAGGTCCATAATGATTCTTTCCATGGCCTTGCAGATGAGGCTAGTCAAGCTTATGGGCCTGTAATTCCCAGGGTCAGTTGTTGGTCCTTTTTTGTGTAGAGAGATTACTGTTGCTGTCCTCCATTCTGCTGGAACACAGCCAGTTCAGAGGGTGTAGTTAAACAGGGATCCAAGTGGGTCTGATAGGTCTTGGTTTAAGTTGTTTAAAAGTCAACCTAGCGTGTTGTCTGGTCCCATTGATGCCATATTTTTGGCCTTGGAGAGTGCCAAGATAACCTGCTCTCTTGAGATAATAGGCTGAAGAATGGTGGACGACTGGAGGGGACAGGGGGTGAAGTGTGCTGCAAGTCTGTCAGCTAGCATGTTGGCTATTATCTCCTGTTGAGTATGGGTGGTGCCGTCCACAACCAGTTCAGCACATAGCTGGGTATTCCCTTTTAGATTTCAGATGTAGTTAAAGAATGTCTTTTGATTAGCCTTAGCTAGGGAGGCTGTTTTTGCATCATATTTAGCTTTGGTGGACTTGATAAAATCTCTAATTTGCTTGTTTAAGCTAGAGAGGGATTTCTTCCTCTGCTGATCCAGTTCACTCTTGTTCTTGGATATTATTTATTTTACATTTGTTGACCGGGCTAGTCTAACTGGATACATATCCATTTTTAGTAGAGGCCCGGGGAGATAAGCTCCTTGCAAAAATTAACAAAAAACATTTTTACATACAATTATGTTACAGGTTAATACAGAAATTATCATAGAGGTCTAAATACCTCCCATTTCAAATTTCAGGTACAATACTAAAAATACAGGTCTAATAATATACTATAGTCTGGGAGATAAGGTCTGGGATAAGAGGAAATAATACATTTATATTTACAAAGAACATTAGAAGTTAACCCAGAAAAAATCAATGAGGACAGAAATACTTCACAGTGCCAAAGGTAGGGTACAATGCAAAAATTACAGAGAGGGCAGAAATACTTTGCAATGCAGTAGGCAGGTACAGTGCAAATTACAGGTAGAATACAGAAAGTTAAAATAAAAGAGGCATATTGTGTAATTATATAAAGAGTTGTCACACTATGAGTGAGCTTAGGGGATGAAAAGAAGGGTAAGGAATAGGAAAAAGGTAATGTGGCAAGTAAGGAAAGTAGAGCTAGTTGTAGGGAAGTAGTGGGTAGGCAGTGCCTGTTATGAGTAGAAAAAGTAGAAAAATGATTAGTCAGGTTTAGTACAGGGGCATAGCCAGTGTGTTCTTAGGAAAAGTTTCAGTCTGTTTTTGAAAAGAGAGGGGTGGGAGGTTGGCATAATGGTTAAGGTGTTTACTTTACAGATACAAGGTGCAGGGTTCGATTCTCACATGGGGTAATTGGCTAGGCTTAAAATGGCCCACAAGGGCACTTAGCCTAGTACCAATCTATGAGCCTATGAACCTAAGAGACGTGGAGGAAACTGAGGAAAGTTCACTGGGGAAAAGGTTCCAGGATTTTCCAACAGTATTACTGAAAAGAGAGTCCTCAGCCCTGTTTTTAGATTTAGAGGTGTTTACAAGAAGTTTGTGTGATGAGCACAAGGATTTCAGATTCTTATAGGGAATGATGAGGGTAGTTAGTATAGGAGTACTGGAAGGTGGTAAAGAGTCTTATGGGCAATGGTTAGTTGGTGGAATTTACGCAGATTCTGAATTTCTAGCCATCCAAGCTGCTTAAGATTATAGCAGTGGTGGGTTCTGAATGGCTTGCCAGTAGCAAACCTGGCAATGTTATTGTAGGGGATTTCCGGTTTGGTGAGGTTATTTTTAGATAAATTAATAAATATGGGTGAGGCATAGAGGAGTGTAGAGATTAGATGGGTATAAGCAATAGTTATTCTGCCTGTTGGTGAAAGGAAGGGTTTGACTCTGTAGAGAGAGCCTAGTTTTTTTGTTAACGGTTTTTATAGTATTGTTGATATGGGTGTCAAAGTTAAGATTGTTGTCTATGGTAATACCAAGTAGTTTGGTAGTTGGGTCAGGTGATATGGGAGTACCATTAGTGGATGTAACTGAGAAATCTATTGGGACGGTCTTACGAGTAGGATTGAAAAGGAGGAGTTTAATTTTTTTGGGGTTCAACAGAAGGCAATGTTGTGTAAACCATTGTTCTACTGTATTAAATACTTCTTGGGTAAGGGAGTGAAGTTTAGAAGTGGATATGGCTGTGCATATAAGTGTAGAATCGTCAGCGTATTGAATGCATGTAGCTTGGGGGATTGCTAGATGAAGGTCATTGATAAATATGGAGAAAAGAAGAGGACCTAATATGGACCCTTGAGGGATGCCAATGTTAATGGGCAGGTGGGTAGCTAGAGTGTTGTGCCAAAGTACCGCCTGTTGTCTATCTAAATAGGATTGGAACCATTTAATAGTGAGTGTATCTAGTGAGAGGGATTTGAGGATATTTATAAGTATTTGGTGATTAACCATATCAAATGCCTTGGACAGATCGATAAATATTGCTGAGGAAAGCATATTGGCATTTCATTTTTTGTTAATAGAGTCAGTAAAGGAAAGGAGGGCAGTAGTAGTGCTGTGGGAAGGTCTGAAACCATGTGGACAGCTTGAAAGTAAGTTATTTTGGATTAGGTGTTCTAGCAGTTGCTTATGGATGCATTTTTCCATTAGTTTTGCCAAAGGTGAAAGTAGGGCTATGGGACAGTAGTTGGAGAATTCAGTAGAGTTTCCACCTTTATGAAGGGGGATAATATGGGAGGTTTTCCAGATGCTTGGGATGTGTCTTTCACTAATGGTTCTGTTAATCAGAATGGAAATGGGATAGGCGATGGATGTGGCTGATTTCTGTAGATATTCAGCTGGTAATTGATCTGCTGAAGGAGAGCAAGGTTTAAGTTTTTGGATAAGGGAAAGAATATATGTTGTAGGGACAGGTTGGAAGAGAAATGGAAGGGGTGGAGTTGTGTTAGAGATAGGTAAAGTAAAATTATAAGGTGACAGGTGACTGGCAAGTGTTTGAATGGCCTCAGTGAAAAAGGTATTAAAGGCATTGTCAGTGTGCTTTTGGGTTCTCCTGGTCTGTGCCTTGTGAGTTAGGTGTAATGGATTGACCTTGGTGTAGTAGTTGGTTAATACTTGCCCATAATTTTTGTGGGTTGTTATGTTTAGTTTGCTGGAAATGTAAGTAGTAGTTTCTTTTATCAGATAGTATAGCTTTCTTAGTGCCATTTTTCAGTTGTTCAAAGTTTTGATGGTCAGCAGAGTTTTTTGTCATATGCCATTTGGCCCAATATTTATTTCTGAGGCGGATTTTTTGTTTGGTTTCTTTTGACAGCCATGGGGCAGATTTAGTTTTGATTCTAATAGAGCGGTTTGGTGCATGGTTATCTAGAATGGTGAGGAATTTGGAATTAAAGTATTTAACAGCTTCCTCCAGTGGGAGGTGTTTTAAGGGAGACCAATTGCATGCTCTTAGTTTGCTTTGAAAGAGATCAGGATTAAAGTTTTTCTTGGACCTAATAAATTTGAAAGTGGCTGGAATGGAGACATTGGTCTTATGTCTGATAATGTAGGTAAGTGAGTGGTCACTAATATCATCAGGGAGGGTTCCAGATTCCTATGTGTGGGGATGGTTATTTATAAGAATCCAATCCAAGGTACTTTCTTTCTTACTGGGCTTGTTTATCCTGGTAGGGGAGGTAATGATTTGAGAGAAACCAAATAGGTTAATGTGGGTGGTAGGGTGGCTGCTGCAACAATAGTTCCAATCTATGCTAAAATCACCTAGGATAATGGTTTCTTGGGGCAGGATTTGTGATAGCCAGCAGAGGATATCTTCTATGGTGGCATTGTTATTGCCAGGAGGTAGATAGATACAGATAATATAGATGGATTTGAAAGTGTTGAGTTGAAGTTTGGAAATAAGAATTTCAGCAGTAGAATCTACAGGTGGTTTAAGTTCATATGTGGTGATCTGTAGACCTGATTTAAATAGGATAGCAATTCCCCTGCCTATCTTTGCTACACGGTCAGATCTAAATATACTATATCGGGGTGGGGTGATTTCATTGTCTTTAGTTACAGGCTTTAACCAGGTTTCTGTTAAACAAAGAATGTCGAAGGAGTAGACTTCTAAGAGAGCATGGAGTTGTGAGACTTTATTATTAATGCTACATATGTTGAGGTGGGCTATGAAGAGAGAGTTTGTTGGTTGAGTAAGAGAATGAGTATTGAATTGATTGGGATTGTAGAGTTGTGTGGTAGGAAGTGTTATTGGGCCAGGATTTGGGTGGATATCTCCATTTTTTAATGAGAGGAGTTGTATTAGAAAGGCTGTAGTTGGGAATCTTTTGTATAGATATGGCGATTTTCTGGGATTATGATTGTAGTACCTAATGTGGAGTATTCAATGAAATCTTGACAGTAGATAGCTGGGTATAGATGTTATGTTTATATGTTTTGAGAGTGCTGGTAGGGAAGAAGAGGTAATTAGCTTATTGGGGTTATGAAGGTGTGGATATAATGAGTGTTCATAGGAGATAAGTATGTAGGCTAAAAGTAATGGTGGTAGAATAAGTAGTAGAAGTAACAGGTGAAAGTGTAAGTGTGTTCGGATTGATAGTTTATGCATTTGGATGGATTATTAGTTAGGTGTCTTGTTGTAGGTATGGGTGTATGGTAGTTGTGGATAGGGAAGAACAAAAATTGGAGGGTGTGGTAGGAGAGAATAGGGAGTGGTTAGAGAAGGATGAATGGGGTGTGTGGCCAATGGTAAGGTAGCCTGAGAGTTATGGGAGGAGGAAAGGGTGTGGGTAAATAGTATAAGAGTAGGACCCCTGGGGGTGGGTGGGAATTGGGGGTAGGGAGGGGAGCAGAGTGAGCCCGCAGGGCGAACAGAGCGGGTTGAAACAGGTAGTAAAGTAGCTGGAAAAGAAACAATCAGCAGAGCTGGATGCTGAGGGTAAGTTAGATAACGGCCAGCAAATGATGTCCCAAAATTGTTTTATTAGCAAATTCACATAGGATAAAGATATCCCCAAGCTCCAAACCGGTTTCGGTTACCCTTCTTCAGTGGAGCATATAAATTAAAAAAGAGAGAGAGAGCCAACAAAACATATGATACTATAAATAGTATCTGTTGGTCCAATGTTAACCAATCAAAGTCATCTATTGTGGTCTGATTAGACCTTAAGCACCAAAAGGTTATACAAATGCATTCAAAAGTGCAAAAATACAAAATAAATTCAACCAGAAAATAAAAATAAAAAACATTAAACAAATTAAGAAAAACTGCACATATTCTAGGATAAATATAAACACTACATGATATATAATGTTTACGTATGGACCCTCATTAGTCAGCAGTATACCCTAGGTATATGAATAGATTAAAGATGATCATTAATACCTGGGGGAAATAATGCCCCCAAGTGTATAATCCAGTATTTCTCCTTACGTGTTAAAATATTCTCCCATCCTAGTTGGTGACTTCTATCGCCAACAACCCGATCTATAATGGTGAACCTGAATTTGGCCGTAGCATGCTTAGTTGTATGTTGGTAGAGCGCATTAGTTACTTTCTTATTTCTAATATTACTTCTGTGTTCCCCAATCCTAATTTTTAATGGACGGGAAGTTTTTCCTACATAAAAGGCAGAGCATTGACAGGTAGCAAGATATATGACCCAACTCGTGGAACAATTCCCAAAAAACTTTAAATCATATACCTTACTGGTATTGGCACTACTAAAAGATTTGGTTTTGTAAATTTCATTGCATGACATACAATGCCCACAAGGAAAAGTGCCAATCAATTCTTTACCCGTCATTGTTAATTGTTTGTATCTGGCACCTCCACTACCATGATGTTTATAATGTGAGAAAATTGAACCAAGAGTTTTGCCCCTTCTATAGGAAAATTGACAATGTGTCCCAAGAAGTTGTCTAAGAACCTCATTGCCCATCAAAATATTCCAATTCCTGTTCACAATTTCTCTGATTATCTGATGGTTTCTGCCATATGTGGTGACCAATCTTAGGACCATATCTCCTCTTTGGTTCTTCTGACGTTCCTGATATTCAAGAAGCTGGTCCCTAGTTAAATTGTCACACCCATATTTAGCAGATATAATATCAAACTCCGAATAGCCTCTATCAAGGAACCTCTTCACCAGATCCGTACTGGCTAGCTCATAATCCTCCTTACTGGAATTAATTCTTTTGATACGGTAGAACTGAGATTTAGGGATGTTCCGGACTGTGTGGCGGGGGTGCATACTTGAGGCATGTAGCAATGTGTTATATTCAGGATATTTTCTATATATTTTTGTGCCTAGTGTATTATCAGGCTTTCTAAACACATTGACATCTAAAAATTCAATAGTAGTTGTGTTACTATTGACCGTAAATTCAATGCCCCAAATATTGCTATTCAAGTAATCAACAAATTCTTTGAGATATTCCGTATCCGCCACACCATCCAACAATCATCAAGATATCTACGCCAGATATCCATTTCTACAATGTAAATGTTATGGGATGTATCATATATAAGATATTCCTCCAAATAGGCCATAAAAAGGTCTGCATATATAGGGGCAAATGATGCCCCCATTGCAGTGCCTTGTAACTGCCAATAACATTCACCTTGGAAAAAAAATATGTTTTTATTCAAAACATGTTCACACATACAAATCAAAAGTGTATTAAATCCAGGAGGATATAAGTTAGATTTTTCAAGCCAAAACTGAAGAGCTTGTAGACCAGCCCAATGTGGGATGCTGGTGTATAATGATTTTACATCTAATGTGCAGAGTAGCCAATCAGATTCAATCTCAGTTTCAGCTATAATTTGTAAAAATTGTGTAGTGTCCTTAATTCTAGCTCGCACATGGATCAACAATGGTTTCAGATGTTCTGTCAAAAAAGCTGAAAGTGGTTCAGTAAGTGAACCATGACCAGATACTATAGGTCGACCAGGTGGGGAGGTCAAAGATTTGTGTATTTTAGGAAGTAGATATAATATCTGTTTATTTGGGTCATGGACTGTCAAATGTTTGACTGTAATAGTGGATATAATGCCATTCTCTACTGCACTATCCAAGAAATCATCAATCTCTTTTTTAAAGGTAGGAGTAGGATCAATATCCATTTTCATATAGCATTTTTATCCGATAACTGTCGTAGTCCTTCCTGTATGTAATAATCCATATCCAAAACCACAACCGCCCCACCTTTGTCTGCCTTCAAAATCGCTATATCATTATTATTTTTCAATTCTTCCAGCACCTGCCTTTCAGTTTCATGAACATTATCTTTCACAATATTGAAACCATATGGTGGAAAATGTAGGTCCCTGAGTACAGCCTGTTGGAAAGCTGTAACATGCATATTGGCCGGGGGTTGAAATGTAGATTTTAAAAATCTGAACTCAGTAGATCTTTGAGCAATATTATTGACATTTTCAGAAAAGAATATCTTTAAGTTCAAACTACGGCAAAAATCCAAAACATCATTGGCTGTTTGATATTGATCACAAAAGAAGCCAGGTACAAACCCTAAGCCTTTATTAAGTATTGCTTCTTGTTCCAAAGTAAGCTCAGCCTTAGACAAATTCAGGACATTATGAAATACAGTGTCATCTATTTTAGAAATGCTTGAACTATTCCATCCATTGATTCCAAATCTGGACCTATTATGGTGTTTCCTCCCCCCTCGTCGTTTCTTCTTACCCCGAAAGGGGTAGGTATATTACTTCTTTTTTTGTGGGGTGAATGATCAGAAATGATGCCCTCACTATCAGTGGGAGAAGACTCATCCCCCGAGGTACTGGTATATATATTCTCTTTATTTTTTAGAATAGGTCTGGGTCGTTTTCTTGGTCTGGCACCGCCCCTACCCGTAGTCATATCCTTAAATCGGACTGACTTTTGTAGTTCAAAAGGGCATCCCCTAGCATAGTCATTGACATCCCGATTAAACCAGTACCTCGGGGGATGAGTCTTCTCCCACTGATAGTGAGGGCATCATTTCTGATCATTCACCCCACAAAAAAAGAAGTAATATACCTACCTTCGGGTGAAGAAACGACGAGGGGGGAGGAAACACCATAATAGGTCCAGATTTGGAATCAATGGATGGAATAGTTCAAGCATTTCTAAAATAGATGACACTGTATTTCATAATGTCCTGAATTTGTCTAAGGCTGAGCTTACTTTGGAACAAGAAGCAATACTTAATAAAGGCTTAGGGTTTGTACCTGGCTTCTTTTGTGATCAATATCAAACAGCCAATGATGTTTTGGATTTTTGCCGTAGTTTGAACTTAAAGATATTCTTTTCTGAAAATGTCAATAATATTGCTCAAAGATCTACTGAGTTCAGATTTTTAAAATCTACATTTCAACCCCCGGCCAATATGCATGTTACAGCTTTCCAACAGGCTGTACTCAAGGACCTACATTTTCCACCATATGGTTTCAATATTGTGAAAGATAATGTTCATGAAACTGAAAGGCAGGCGCTGGAAGAATTGAAAATTAATAATGATATAGCGATTTTGAAGGCAGACAAAGGTGGGGCGGTTGTGGTTTTGCATATGGATTATTACATACAGGAAGGACTACGACAGTTATCGGATAAAAAATGCTATATGAAAATGGATATTGATCCTACTCCTACCTTTAAAAAAGAGATTGATGATTTCTTGGATAGTGCAGTAGAGAATGGCATTATATCCACTATTACGGTCAAACATTTGACGGTCCATGACCAAAATAAACAGATATTATATCTACTTCCTAAAATACACAAATCTTTGACCTCCCCACCTGGTCGACCTATAGTATCTGGTCGTGGTTCACTTACTGAACCACTTTCAGCTTTTTTGACAGAACATCTGAAACCATTGTTGATCCATGTGCGAGCTAGAATTAAGGACACTACACAATTTTTACAAATCATAGCTGAAACTGAGATTGAATCTGATTGGCTACTCTGCACATTAGATGTAAAATCATTATACACCAGCATCCCACATTGGGCTGGTCTACAAGCTCTTCAGTTTTGGCTTGAAAAATCTAACTTATATCCTCCTGGATTTAATACACTTTTGATTTGTATGTGTGAACATGTTTTGAATAAAAACATAATTTTTTTTCCAAGGTGAATGTTATTGGCAGTTACAAGGCACTGCAATGGGGGCATCATTTGCCCCTATATATGCAGACCTTTTTATGGCCTATTTGGAGGAATATCTTATATATGATACATCCCATAACATTTACATTGTAGAAATGGATATCTGGCGTAGATATCTTGATGATTGTTGGATGGTGTGGCGGGCGGATATGGAATATCTCAAAGAATTTGTTGATTACTTGAATAGCAATATTTGGGGCATTGAATTTACGGTCAATAGTAACACGACTACTATTGAATTTTTAGATGTCAATGTGTTTAGAAAGCCTGATAATACACTAGGCACAAAAATATATAGAAAATATCCTGAATATAACACATTGCTACATGCCTCAAGTATGCACCCCCGCCACACAGTCCGGAACATCCCTAAATCTCAGTTCTACCGTATCAAAAGAATTAATTCCAGTAAGGAGGATTATGAGCTAGCCAGTACGGATCTGGTGAAGAGGTTCCTTGATAGAGGCTATTCGGAGTTTGATATTAGATCTGCTAAATATGGGTGTGACAATTTAACTAGGGACCAGCTTCTTGAATATCAGGAACGTCAGAAGAACCAAAGAGGAGATATGGTCCTAAGACTGGTCACCACATATGGCAGAAACCATCAGATAATCAGAGAAATTGTGAACAGGAATTGGAATATTTTGATGGGCAATGAGGTTCTTAGACAACTTCTTGGGACACATTGTCAATTTTCCTATAGAAGGGGCAAAACTCTTTCTCACATTATAAACATCATGGTAGTGGAGGTGCCAGATACAAACAATTAACAATGATGGGTAAAGAATTGATTGGCACTTTTCCTTGCGGGCATTGTATGTCATGCAATGAAATTTACAAAACCAAATCTTTTAGTAGTGCCAATACCAGTAAGGTATATGATTTAAAGTTTTTTGGGAATTGTTCCACGAGTTGGGTCATATATCTTGCTACCTGTCAATGCTCTGCCTTTTATGTAGGAAAAACTTCCCGTCCATTAAAAATTAGGATTGGGGAACACAGAAGTAATATTAGAAATAAGAAAGTAACTAATGCGCTCTACCAACATACAACTAAGCATGCTACGGCCAAATTCAGGTTCACCATTATAGATCGGGTTGTTGGCGATAGAAGTCACCAACTAGGGTGGGAGAATATTTTAACACGTAAGGAGAAATACTGGATTATACACTTGGGGGCATTATTTCCCCCAGGTATTAATGATCATCTTTAATCTATTCATATACCTAGGGTATACTGCTGACTAATGAGGGTCCATACGTACACATTATATATCATGTAGTGTTTATATTTATCCTAGAATATGTGCAGTTTTTTCTTAATTTGTTTAATGTTTTTTATTTTTATTTTCTGGTTGAATTTATTTTGTATTTTTGCACTTTTGAATGCATTTGTATAACCTTTTGGTGCTTAAGGTCTAATCAGACCACAATAGATGACTCTGATTGGTTAACATTGGACCAACAGATACTATTTATAGTATCATATGTTTTGTTGGCTCTCTCTCTCTTTTTTAATTTATATGCTCCACTGAAGAAGGGTAACCGAAACCGGTTTGGAGCTTGGGGATATCTTTATCCTATGTGAATTTGCTAATAAAACAATTTTGGGACATCATTTGCTGGCCGTTGTGTGTTCTTGTAGTTTGGTTGGCCGAGCAAAGCTCTACGTGAGAGGTTTGGTGTGGTGGTAAGTTAGATAAGTCAGGAGTAGGTAAGAGCAGAGATAAGTAAGGAGCCTGTGATGGAATAGGTAGTTGTAGACAGTAGTAGTAAAGGGTGAGGAGAGAGTATTAAGAGGAGGTCTGGGAGTTCAGAAATGTTAAGGTAAGGAAACAAGAGAACAGATGGTAAGCAGGAGGTGAAGGCTGGGATAAGGGTGCCATCTAGTGCCCGGGTCTTCTATTGCAGGTGAGTTTGAGAGGGAGCTAGCTGGTTATAGTACTGGGAGGGGGTGACTGCAAGTAAGAGGGGTTACTGCGAAGGTTAGGAGGTAAGTGGGTAATAGTGTAATTAAGCGAGGGAGGTAGAGACTGCTGGCTGTCCTGGCTTAAAGCGTGCTTTTGAACCCCTAAAGCTTTAGTACAATGGTTTACAATTTTACATTATATAGCGTGTTTACAGTAGGGGTCCGCCAGGGTGGCTTGTTTTTTCAGCAAGACCTGGTTTTAATTCAGTCAGGTACAGCTGATTCTATACAGCTGCTTAAGTGGTTATACAGGGCATTGGTGTACACCTCTGCGTAGGAGTCCATGTTATCTACATTTGAGGGAGCTTTAAAACTTCTTATACCACCAATTAGTAGGAGGTAATTTGTCTTTGAAAAATTCTTAAGCATTTTTGAGCTTGATTGGGTATCTGGTCTTATAATTACATTGAATGAAACTGATTTATGGTTTGATCATACCAGGAAGACATCACATGTGGGTGGGTGCATTACTCTCTCATGTTAGCTAATACTATGTCCAGGATATTTAAGTATCTTGTGGGTGTGCTGATTAAATGTTCCAGAGCATTTGCATTGATAAAGTTCCAGAAGCTCTGAGCCAGCATGTTTGTGGCCATGTGTGTTTCCCAGTCAGTAGTAGGTTAATGAAAATCACCCATGAGTAAGGTGTTATGCTGTATGGCAAGTGACTCCAGTAAGTCCAGTTATGCGGTATGCTTTTCCTGTTTCATGGTGGGGGGCCTATAGCTAACTATGATGTGGAAGGGGTTTTGCCTATAATTAATTGGATGTGGAGTAGCTCAAGAGAGTCATACTGTTTGACTAGTCTCAAGTTGTACTTATTTTTACTGAAGATGGATACACCTCCTCCTTTGGTTCTTTTAGCGCTCTTTGTGGTTTGAATGTATGGAAGGCATTGTAGTCCTGTATGGCTGGGGTGTTTTCCGTGCCTTTGAACCATGTCTTGGTGACTGCACAAATGTCAGCATCTTCTAAAGTGAGGAATGCTTCCAGGGAGTGGAGTTTCTTGTTTAGTCTCCTAGCATTAAGCAGCAGTACTTTCAGTTTATCTAGAGAGGATTTTGTTATGTTGGAAGGTTGATTATTTTGACAGCACCTGAAAGAGGTACGGTAAGTTTGGCTAATGCCTTTGCCAGTATCCAAAAGCGATGAGACAGATACAGACCATGTATGACAAAACAGTGTGGCCTGTTGACCATGTCTTCCCAGGCTAACACATATTGGATCCCTTTGGACCGACACCAGAAGCTAAGCCAATTGTTAAAGTCAATCATTTTTTGTTTGTATTGTGGCATCATCCTTGAAGAAAGTAGAATGCTGCTTAATGCTAGGCATATACCTGCCTGTGACACACTCTGAGAGCTCAGTCATGTCTCTCTTCGTATAGTCCATTGACGCATGTCTCAAGTTATTCACCCCCACATGGACTATGAAAGAGTCAGGGGTACTTATGTTTGAGTGCCTGAGTACTTGAGTGATTTGACAGATCCTGGCACCTGACAGGCAGCTAACCGTAGCACTGTCTTTATCCAGCCTGTTGAGGGGAACATCTCTCTCTATGTCTCACAATGGAGTATCACCTGTGACCAATACATTAAGTTTTGTGGTGTTATGCCTTATGGGCTTATTTGTTGAGGCACTGGTGTGTGCATTATTATGTTTTGTTTTTGCAGTGTTGTGTGTGTAAGTGGTTTCTGTTTGTGAGTCCTCTGATCCTTTGTTAAGCTACTAGTGAAAACCTCCACATATGTGGGTTTATGTGTTGTGTTCTTATTTAGTGTGAGAAGTGTGGATATGCTGGCAACCTGTTTGGCATTTGATTTGTCTTTATGTGAGAGTCTTGCCTCCAATTTTATAGGGTAACTACATCTCTCATGTAAAGTATTTGTTTGTTTCAGTAGTAAGTGGTTGTCAGAATACATGAGACAATTGCTACATTGCCTCAGGATGCCCATGTCTATCAGGCTGACCAGAGAGATGATATGAAACTGCCTGTCCAGGACAGCAGGCTCTTACTATATATTTTATTAGGGGAGGGAATTGGTTAATTAGACAAGACTGTGCTGGTAGTGCTGAGACTACAAGAGGGACCTTTACTTTGTGTAAGCTAAGGTGGAACAATAAGGCAACACTGCTCAGTGCCCAACTTAGTTGCTCCTAGAGCAGCAGAAAAGCTTGGAAGGGTTTCACTGACAGCTGTTTATGGAAAAAACTGAGCTTCTAGGCTTTTGCATCTATACAGGACACTGCTGACTGTCACTGCATGAAGAACAGCACCATGGAAACATGAGTCTTAAATATGAGCAAAGAGAAACAGGTTTTAAGCTAACTGCCAATCAGGAAAGCACACAATAAGCCTTCCACCAGCAATCTCCAACTCACACAGGTTAGCTCAGCACACTTCTGCTAGAAGGGTGCAGAAAACATCTTCTTAGTGTAGAATGACTGGTCTGGAGCCCAAGTCTAATAAGACCACATAAACTACCTATAACAGCCCTAGAACTTACAAATACAGTGTAATACAGTGCACTTAACTACTTAAAGGAGCAGCATACAGTACCGTTTTTTTAACTGCTAAAGTACAGTAACAGTATACAAGAGAAGTGCAAAAAGTACTTAGAGCACTTTTGTATGCTTCTCTGCTCAAATAG
The DNA here is from genome assembly GCF_019279795.1 of Protopterus annectens. Lineage (NCBI taxonomy): Eukaryota > Metazoa > Chordata > Ceratodontiformes > Protopteridae > Protopterus > Protopterus annectens. The sequence continues at coordinate 258,847,465 of NC_056746.1, read as the reverse complement.
ACCAGGTAAACACCTACTGCCACTAGATGAATAACCACAGTCTTTCTAATGTAAAAGCACAGTAAAGGAGTATCAGGAGTGAAATGATACCACAAACAAATAATACAAAATGCTACCACAAATAAACTTAAAGATACAGATACTGCAGTGCACTTTAAACACCTTATGAAAGAGCAATTATTCAGTAAAACTACTTTGCTTTGTATAAATGAGCCAAGGTCCACTTATTTGTACAGCATTTATAAAGGTACTAAAAGCAAGATAAGCCAATTAAATAAGCCATCCAGCCAGTAATAAAACTACATGCAGAAATCTCAAGTCTTTCCCCAACCTAAACAGACCAAGCTACCTCTCAGTGCACCAGATAGAAAATCCACTGACATCTTGATGTAAAAACAAGTGCTTGCTAGAATGTAAAAACACGCTGCTTTATGTAACAGCTAACTAGATAATGAATTCAGAACAAGTAAATCGGTAGAACAGACAATGAGAAGTAAAATGCACTTTTTCAATATAAGCACAAGGAAAATCAAATAAATAATTCAAGATAGCAGCTTAGAAAGGGAGGAGCTTATTAAACTCAGTTTACAGTAGGGGTGGACAGCTTAAAATCACTAAGTTTAAAAAGCAGATCAACAAAGGAGAGGGTGGGTGGGAAAAACTAGCACTAGTTTATGCAGGCTTGAAGAAAAAGACAAAGCCCCAGATATTCACTGTGTATTTAAGTATCAGTCAAGAAACAATTTAATGTATGAAAAAATGTGAAATGTGCTGCCTGAATAATTTGTCTAGCTCTCACATAGAACAAAAACACCAGGCCAAATAGATTTCTCAAAACAGAAAATAAAATGGAGCTGGTAAAACAGAAAGCAGCTATATCACTCACAGACAAAAAGATATAGGTTACTTTCCTCACTCAGCAGGGAATCACTAGCAGTGCTTTAGTTTATGCAGGCTTAAAATGTTTTCAATCGTAGTATTTCACTAGTATTTTAAAATACATGGGAAACAAGGAATGCCTGTGTAAGAGCGTGTTTCCATACTGTGTGAATATATTGTATGCATTCCTGTATATGTGCATATATGTATTTTTGGAGACAGAATTGGTTCAGCTGTAGGTCACAAGTTTAATGAAGATGAGTCGATGTTTGACACTGCATCTAGATTTTGAAAGTTATACTTTGTAAAATATTCAATCTAGTAGCCATTCAATAACATACTATTTCTTTATGATGTATTTTCAGGTGGAAATTTTAGCACAGTCCCTGACTCAGGGAACATTACTATAGACATCTTTTCAGCTCAGATCTACACTCCAAATCCAGAAATGGAACAAGTTGTGGTCCTTTCTTTTTCAGGAAGAGATAGTATGGAGCAAGCTGGAAACTTCCTGCAACAGATTATTCGCCCCATCACTAAGAAATCTCACCATGAAAGAGGTAGGAAGTAACTAACAAGTATTTTGTAAAACCTCAGCATGGAATACTTAATAGGAATTCCTAATCTTATCTTGAAAATGTGTTGTTCAGCAGATACCACAGGTAGAACTTCCTTCAAGCATCAAACTGCTTCCTTACCAGTCTGATAATGTCTTAAGGGAGGACTCTTTTGTTGTTATAACAGATGGCCTCCTCTTACCATTACAGTGATTCCAGTAGTCTTTTTTTTTTTACACAGTACCTATTTACCTGGTTTGTAGCATACTGTGTCCTATGACAGTGTCATGCTGACAATGTTTTTAAATGATTACCCTGCCCCATATTCAGTTATTTTTAATGATTGAAACCACCGAGTCATTAGTTAGTTTCCTGTTGCATCTCTTGTTCCAAGTTATTTTTATGACTGGAATAAAAATCTTGCTTCTAAAATATTAATCTTTTTTTTTCTTTCACTGTTAATTCCATTATCAGTATTAGTAACTGACATGGGATTGTAACTAATTGTCTATTAAGAAGTGTAAAGAAGCGTGAACATTTTTATTTTACCTTCTTATCATTTAATATTTTTTAAGCAAAGCCCAAAGCTATTTGATCTATTTCACTTTAAAAGAAGGCAGAAAAGGGTAGGCAGCTGATTTTATGGGTACCTTCTGCACTTTATATTACAAATAGAACAGAGGGCATCTCATTTGCAGGAGAAAAGAAAGTAGAGTTCCTAAACAGAATTTCTCACCTAAATCATAAGTCTCAGTGTGCCATAGACAGGATTGAGCAGTGCAACTGAGTAAAGCATAGAGAGGTTGGTACTACTACGGAAACTGCAGGTCACACAGTATGTGCAGGCTGTAAGAGGTTAGACAGTATGAGGCCCCACTGACTGGGCTCACATCAGCAACAGTGATGCAGAGTTCACAGTATATACAGGCTATGTTCTCTCAGATAAAGAAATACACCAAGACTAACTACACAGTTGGAGAGGTCTGGGCATGCAACATGGCTGGATATGCACTACATTGCATGGCACCCCCCCCCCCCCCCCCACACACACACACACACACTAGCTGTTAGCTAACCCAGAGGTATCCCCTCATCATTCATCAGGTCTTTCAAACTCACCAAACTTCACCCAGCTTTCTCTGACCCATGTTCTGGGCCAGTGAGGAGTAGGAGGCACCAGGAGACGCATCACATATCCTGCTGAAGATTATTTTGTTTATCCTCTAAATGACATTCCCTTGCCGTTTTGCACACATGCAGTGAGTGTGCTGGTGCATTGTCTCACCTGTGTGGTGGCTCATCCAGTGAATTTCCTCATTTGGGGAAAGAGCCCTCTTCACATCCCTGGCCTCCACTGTAGATCAGTCACAAGGTGAATCCATTTGTGCTCCCTCAACCAAGAATGGGCAAGCCCATCCTACCCTGTTAGCTCCTTGCATGGCACACTTCTATAGCAGTATGTATAGGGCACACAGCTTGAGCAAACTGTGCAGTATACTGAATGGCACACTTTTACACTGCTGTTCTGCACACAGGATGGACGTGCAGTGCAGCCACCTAAAGGGAAGTGGCAGGATCAGTTGGAGGAGGGAAATATTTAAGAAATGTTTTTAGCTGTTGGTGAGGCCTAAATACCGAAAGACCAGAAGCGCGAAATTCAAAATCCTGATGTTCGGAGATATTGAAATAGCATTTCTGGTGTTGCGGTTTGTTGATGGATAGGTGGAAGTTCAGGTAAGTATCTTTGTGTACGTGTGTTGGTTAGGGGCTATAGTGTGTGTCAGTGTGTGTTGTGACTGTGATGTGTGTGAGGGATTGTAAAATGTGTGGGTGTGAATTTCCCTTGTGTGTCTGAGCAATCTCGGAGTTGGTATATTTAAGTAGGGTGGGTTTGGGGGGGTGCTAGGGGGCTTCTGCTTAGCTGTAGTGTAGGATGATATGTTTGATTGTGGGGGGAAGTTGTGTGTATGTGTGTTGTACTTTTTTTTATTTTGAATTTTGCGCTACTGGTCTTAGTGTATATATATATATATATATATATGCATATATATATATATATATATATATATATATATATATCTATATATATATATATATATATATATATATATATATATATATATATATGTATATGTGTGTGTGTATGTATATATATATATATATATATATATATATATATGCATGTATGTGTATGTATATATATATATATATATATATATATATATATATATATATTTGTATGTTTTTGTGTATATATATATATGTATATATATATATATATATATATATATATATATATATATATATATATCAAATATAAAAATTATGTGAGAGTTCATGATAAGTGTCAGGGTATTGTACTTAAACACTCAGGTATTTGCATGAAAGTCCATTGCTACTGAAGGGATTTAATTGTAACTCAGCAGTTGAATTTGACCCTCAATACATTGTCCCCTTCAGGCAAGGTGTTTAAGTTATGGCATAATTCCATTGAAAAAAGGTTCCCCTCTCGAGAGAAATATATTTTACTTTTTACTTTTGATGTAGTATGATATAAAAGTAATTTCTTTTGGCTTTTCCCGGTTAGGGGTCGCCATGGCGGAACTCCGGTCCGCTAATGATTGCCAGTGGATTTTTACGGTGCCGAGTTCCCAGCCCAACGCCCAACCATTCACGCACGCTCCTACCTGCATGTCTTTATACGTCACTTGGCCATGGGGAGGACTGATGTACTTGCCCAAATATGTGTCATAAGTAGAACCTATGAACCTGTGAACAATTCAGTACAGATATATTCTGTTCATGTCATACATTCCTCATTCTAAGCAGAAGTCGAGTGAAATCCCTAATGGAAACAAAATATAATTCAACATAAAAGAATGTTGCTGTGAAATGACTGACCATATCTGTGTGTCTTTATGTAAGAATCTGTATTTCAGTCCTCTTTTGAGAAATCTTGATAAAATATTCACTGAATTATACTTGGCCTTCTTGTACAGTATTCTCCAAATGTTACCATGTTGTCATTAGAGGTTTAATTGCAGGTTACTGCAGAGTTTGACCTGTATAATGTTACCCTGTCAGTACAGAGAATACACACACACACACACACACACACACACACACACACACACACACACACACACACACACACACACACACACACACACACCTACTTTGAATGCAATGAAAACAATATGGAGATATTTTAACCATGTCATACATTCCCATTCTTAAATAAATCATATACCTCCAGTATTTAGTCTGAAACTTCTAGCCATTTATAGATTTATCAGGCATCTGTCACCATGGAATACATATCGTTTTGGGTGGGGACACTACAGCGGGACAGACAATTCAGGGTCAGTTCAGGGTAATGTGTTGTTTTATGATTCTTATTTTCATATAGGCATAATGGAAATAAGAAAAATACAGTAGGACCATGGTATTGAATGGAAAAGAAAAGTCCATCAACACTGGTAAACAGTAATCACTGAAATTTATTAAAAAGCAGTGGAATTGCCTTCATATATGACATATTGATAGTCTTCTTCAGACTAAATAAATGAATAACTAAAAAACGTGCAGTAGATTTTATAAGACAATTTATAAGATATTTCCTCCTTTCATTGATCTTCAAATCAGAAGACATATTGACACAGGTGAATCTGTTTGTCTGTTTGAGGATCCAGCAAAGACAAAGATCCCTAGATCTCTTCTCCACTCACAAACCTTTGTTTTTCTTCTTTATGCCCAAGATTTTTTGACTCAGGACTCTGCTACTTTTTCATCTGCATTCATTTCATTTAAGGTTTGATTTGCAGTCTCTTGTTTCACAAGAAAGCCTTCTTGCATAGCAGATTTCACCTTGTGTCCTGCTCGGTATTCCTCATTGGAATACTTATTTTTTGAAAAGTTATTCTGTCCTTTGAGACAACTCCTCTAGGAAATATTTTTCTGTCTTGGAACATCCTTTCAGTAGTGTTTATTTATTCTGCTATGAAAATATATCAGTTATATGCTCCTGTCAATTCCCATATAGAATTTTTCCCAAGAAAAGGATAACACTCAAAACTAAGCTTTTTTATGCCAGTAGTCACTGTTGGATCTGACCTGAATTAGTCTGTTAAACTAGCAGTCATTTTTTTTCTTGCAAATTCTGAGGTAAATATTTTCTGCATTTCATAGATGATTGCAGACAGCTCAGATTTTTTGTGGACAGAGCTAAATCTTTCTACAAAGTTAATCAGTTATTCATATTTTTTGGTAAGCCACAACTTGTTTGGAGAGTTACTAACATCACTTTTTCCAGATGGTTAGACATATACATTAATTTTTTTCCGTATTAAATATGAAATGCCATTATATGGAGCTCTAACAACTCATTCTGCTAAAGCTATTGCTTCTTCTGTTGATCTTTTGTAGCACCAGTGTTGATGCTATGTTTGCTTTTCATGATGATTTTGCTTCTGCATCATTGTCTTTCCTGGATGCCTTTACATAACATTGTTAGTTGGATTTCATTTCTAGGTATAGGTGTTCTTTTGGTTCTACCATCACTTGTGGTGTGTCCCATGATGGTGGCCCTCCCAGGAGAATTATTTAGAGACTCTATCCTGTGGGTGACATAAAATGGACCTCCTCTTACCAGATAAGAACTTTATAAGAGGTACTCATTGTTATTACATATGTGCACAACAAAAGTATATGCATTAGTTGCAGAAATGTTATGTGGATTCATGTCGAGTCTTCAAAGGTAATTTCGGTTAACAGAAAAAAAGAAGAATGTTTGTCGAAATTACCTTTGACAAACAATTCAACAGTTTTGTTTTTGCAGGAGACAAGCCCCCATGCACCCCCATGTGAAGGGACACCCCCAGACTTACATATACCAACACAGAGATTGCACAATAGTGGAGGGGAAAAAAAAAACAATTCCACTATTTGTGAAAGTAACTTCAGCAAACAGAACTCACTCATTCTGCATTTGCCAAAATTACTTTTGATAACATGACTTTCTCCCATGCTATGCATATATATATATATATATATATATATATATATATATATATATATATATAAAACACATGGAAAGTTGCAGAGAAGGTTATATACGAATGATGGCATGATAAGATTTAAATGAGAAATTGTATGCAAATGCTGCTTCTATGCTACTATAACAGGGTGTATTTTCTTCCTTTTGTGATTCAGATTTGCATTTTACTATGCAAGGGTGTGTTGTGCAGATACATTATAAAAAAGGGATGCAGCTATTCTATTCACAGCCACTTTGCCAGTGGCAGTGATACTTGATTTTGTTACTAGTATTGCTGTATCCCAATTAAAACTGCTTGCTTCCAAAGTACCACATCTTAGTGCACGGAATGGTGTTCAGCAGCTTTGGTAAGCAGATAAAGGCAAAGGGTGACTTCATTACGACTATTAGGAGCAAGATCTGCTTGATTGGTTTAGATGGACAAAGGCATTTCAGGGGCTTTGGTGAACTTATACGACCTACAAACTGGAAAGGGAGGAAAGTGTGGTGCCCCTTTTCTGTAGATACTAAGGTATGGTATGGCCCTGCCTATATTTGCCATTAAGACCTTTCAGAGACAGACTGGGGATATGTTGGATATCTCACAGGCTTCAGTCTCGAGAATACTGCAGCAGTTCCTCAATATACTCTTAGTCTGCATGGATGAGCTTGTGTGTTTTTAGTAACACCACGAGACAGATCCACTGCCATAAGTACCTTTTACAGAATGACATGCTTCCCCTGAGGTACTTTATGCAATAGATTACACTGATGTGGTTGTCAAGGCCCTGTCTGGGTCACAGGGGAGAGGTACCTTAATAAAAATGCTTACCATTCCTTCACGTGCCAGGAAGTGTGTGTGTGTGTGTGTGATCCACATGGCTGTATAACCAAAATTTCATTCCAGCATCCTGGCAGTACCAGTGATTCCTACATGTGGCACACAAGTTCACTGTACTTGCCACTTTCTGAATGGCAAGATAGTACATGGACACCTAGTAGGCAAGTGTATCCTCAATACCTTTGTTCCCTCAAAGCTTAACCATGGCTAGTGACATCAGTCCTTAACCAATAAGGAGCTGCAGAGGACCACCTTAATACCATCTTATCCCAGACACAAATAGTCATTGATGAGTGCTTGGTCTTCTGCTGAAAGCCCATTTTAACTGCCCAGATGAGTTGGGGGGGCTTTATTATGACCCTGCTACGGCTTGCATAATGCTTATGTCTTGTTGTATTTTTCACAGCATGACTCTGCATTGGTCTGGTGCATAACTACCACAACCATTGACTGAGCATGGTACTGCAGCTCCCTTTATTTGTTCCACAAGTGAAAGTAGTGATGGTGGCCAGCCAACAGCAGCAGCATGCCACTCTCTCAGGTTGGCTTGTGTACAGTTCACACCAACACAGTTGATGTGGTGGAATGTAGTCCACTTATATGGGCCATGACATTAACTACACAAGAGTGTAAAGTAACAAAGGTAATACTTGGTGCCCACAGTTTTACCTGTGGACTATGCTTAGTACTACATGGTTAACTCACACAGTGCATCAGATATTCTTCCACCCACCATATAGAATGTAAAGTTAGTGTGGTCACAACCATCATTGTTTGCACAGTTGTCAGTGGGCTGAGAAACAAGTGCTAGGCATATAGTGGGTGTTGGAAAAGTGGCTAGGGATGTGAAGCAGTGTATACAACTGGACAATATTTTTTCTCTGTAGCTGCAGGCTTAATACGTAAGGTTGTGATGATGATGTGAGTAAGTTAATATGAACTGGGATTCTGATGCTATTGCTTTTTCTGTCTGTATTTTTTTTTAATGCCACAATTTTTCCATGTCTTAACTTTCTCATTCTCTCTCTCTCTTTCCCTCTCTACTGCTGATGTTTTTATTTCTTATCACAGATATCATGCACTGGGTTACATTTGCTTCAAGTGGTTTGTTGCTTGGTGTATTTTCTCCTGCCATTTTGGGGGGCTGTTTTTTTTTTTCTTTTTTAATTTCTCCAAGACATTTGGGTTTCTAATACCATGACGAGAATGAACACTATTATTAAATGAAGGTATGATTAAAGTTCATGAAATTAGTATTATTTCATTCTTTGATGTTAGCCAAAAGTACTCTTCACAGCACCTGCAGTGTGCCCAGAATAGATTCCTTCTGCAATTCATGTGGAATTACACGTATCAGTAACATATTTAACTATGGCTGTACATTCTTTTTTATGAGACCCATTGCTCCTACTGCTTTTGGAACTCTCTGAGTGTCCTCCTTCCACATTGCCCTCGTTTCTGCCTGCAAATCTTGGTATTTTATGACTTTGTGTCTCTCTGTATGTAAGACACTGTAGCAATTTCAAAGATCAGTGCTACTTTTGTCTTTTTTTCTTGTACTAGTATATTTGGTTTTCTCGCATCTAGCTTTGAATTGTTGGTAGTGGGTGATCCTATGTGATATAAACCTCATCATATTCTGTAATGCTATGTAGTTCGTGTTTCCAATGCTTCCTCATCTACTTCAGTATTAAAATGTTTGCACAGTCCCTAATGCAACAGTCTTGCCACATTATTGTGGCTTTCAGTATACAGGCCCTCTGCCATTAGTGTAACACACCCAGAAATAAGATGTGCAACTGTTTCCAATCTTATTTTATAAAACCTGCATTGGTCGATTTCTCCGACATGGACTTTGTAAACGAATGTGTAAGTAGCCCACTATCCTGGGCCGCCAATATGAATCTTTGTCTTTTAGTTTAAATTCACCTCTCCTTAAATATTCTGGTATTAGATCGTGAAGTACCTCTCAACCTCTTATTGCAAGAAATCTAGACAAAGTTCCTGCACCTACGTGTACAACTAGCACACATAACCCACATTTGTCAAGTTACTCAGACATCCACCCTAGCTTATTCACAGCTAATACCTCTATACTATGCAAAGTGAAAATTCTACATCTCCAAAGACACTCCCTTTATCATACCACCAGCAGCAACTACACAATTTTTAGGAAAAAACTGAGCAGTATAACCTACATAATTTGCCAAAGCACTATTTCCCAGTGTGATGATGTACAACCCAGCCCCCCTCAGCTCCAGCAAACCTAGCAAATCTCTTATGCCATCAAGCATAACTCTCCAAAGCCTTAGAAACAAGATACCTGAACTCCATGCGTGGATTTCTAAGTACAACCCAGATATTATAGCAGCTATCGAAACCTGGTTGAAATCGTATATAAAAGACATTGAATTTCTCCCTCCAAGCTACTCATGCCTGAGAGTCGATTGACCCAACAAGAGAGGAGGAGGAGTAGCAATACTCTTCCCTAGCAATTACACATTAATTCCTTACTCAAAACCAACACCCTTCTCCCCAGCCAAAGTACTAATCTCTATATTAAAACTTAACCATAAAAACATTTGCACAATTGCTCCTTATATTCCTCCAGGAAACAACATACTTGCCTGGACTTCCCAAAATATAGATAATGAAACCATCATTCTAGGTGATGTAAATATCAATTGGCTAGATATAGGCCACAACAACCCCTCAGAAAAACATAAATCTTTACAACTTCTCCCAACTAATTGAAGACATCACCAGACCTCACAAAAATTACAACTGGGGCTCCACAATAGACTGGATATTAGTGTCCCACCCTTTTAATGTCATCAGTGCAAGCATATTACCTAATACCATTAGTGACCACCACCCAGCATATATCATACGTAAAACTACTCCAACCACAGGCCAACACCAATACAAATCTACCAGAAATTTTACTAAGTTCCAATCATCCATATTTAATGAAACCTTAGCTAAAGTAAACTGGAAACCCCCCAAATCCCTGCCACTTAATGAGGCTGTTGAATTCTTTAACTCAACATTTCTAGACATCCTAAATAGGCAAGCACCCACCCGCCAAATACAAATTAAACATAACCATGCATGCTGGCTCTCAAAATCCACCAAAGAAGTAATGTCCACAAGGGATAAAATTTGGAAATCATGGCAGAAAAACAAAGACCCCTCAACTCTACTACATTACAAACAACTCCGTAACCAGGCAAAACGTCTAATAACCACTGATAAAAAAGACCACTACTTCCACCTACAAAGCCACCATAACAATAATCCCCCAAAATTTTGGTCCTCCATCAGCCAACTGTTACACCCAGGCTGTCAAAGCAATCCATCTCTTGACCCACAACCTCCCCCCCCCATTGAACTTGCTACCCTCTTCATTAAGACCATAGCTAACCTAACCGCCACCTTTCCTACAGTAAACAGCACCACCACCAAGACAGCTGATGACCAAATCATCTCAGAAAACAAGTCTACCCTTAACCCTAACCTAAAATTCTCCCCCATACCCACCAGCAGAATAAAAAATATTTTACTTAAGATAAAACCCTGTACTCTGGCCCCTGACAATCTACCCCCACACTTCCTGCAGCTAGTAGCAAACTCTATAGCTTATCCCATCAGCATACTCATTAACAGATCAATAAAAGAATCCCTTGTCCCAGACATCTGGAAAAAAAGCATTCATTCTCCCCTTACACAAAGGTGGCACCAACACAGACACCGCAAACTTTCGACCCATAGCAATTCTCTCACCCCTCTCCAAAATACCGGAAAAATGCATCCATGCCCAACTCCTCAACCACCTGCATGAAGATCATATTTTATCACCCACTCAGCATGGTTTCAGACCAGGACACAGCTCCACTACCGCCCTCCTAGCCTTCCTTGATATAGTTAACCGGGCACGGGATTCTGGTAAAATAATTGTTTCACTTTTCCTTGACCTCTCCAAAGCTTTTGATACCATTTCCCACACTATCCTCCTCTCTAAACTATCCACCCTCCACATTTCTCCCCCTACCCTACAATGGTTCAACAGCTATTTCTCCAGTAGGCAGCAATCCACCAAATGGCAACAATCTTACTCTCCCTTCCTCATTACTTCCACAGGGGTACCACAAGGCTCCATACTTGGTCCTCTTATATTTAGCATCTTTATTAACAACTTTCACACCACTCTCCCACAATGCTCAGTAATCCAGTATGCTGATGACTCTTCAGTAAAATGCAAATTCCAGCTATGAACTCCAGCAAATTACCCAGAATGCCCTCTCATCTACTGAATCTTGGATGCTTAACAATCATCTTGTCCTAAGTCCAAAAAAAACAAAACTAGTAATTTTTACTCCTAGGAAAACCACTCCATTTGATAAAAAAACTCTTCACTATACAAGCCCAAGACAATACCACTGTAGAAGTTGTCCCACACACTAAATTACTAGGCATTATTATAGATGAAAACTTTAACTTTGACTTACACATAAACAATAACATCAAAAAACACGCCAAAAGCTTGGCATGCTATACAGGCACCAACACTTTCTTAGCCTCTCTACTAGACAAACCCTTGCAACTACCTTTTTATTACCCTCTCTCTTTTATGGTGCCCCTCTCCTCACCAATATCCAAAATTCTACAAAATCCAAACTTGCTATGTTTTACAACAGAATAGCAAAATTTGCCACCAAGGCCAAATTCTCATCCTACCACTGTAAGTCACTGAAACAATTAGGGTGGCTGTAACTCCCCCACCATCTGTCATTCACCCAACTAACTACTGTCAACAAAACTATCTACAGACCCGCAGGCTGTCCTGCTCTCTCAACTCATACCATTCCAGCAGGCATCTAAGATATGAAAATCATCTACTTCTAAAAGTAGATAAGTCCAGCTTACCTGCTGGTCAACTCCTCTATTCCTTCACTGTCGCTAAACTATGGAACTCACTTCCACCTTCTATAAGAAACACAGGCAGCACCACCACCTTCAAACAAATACTGAAAAATCATCTCAACTCTTCCTGGCTATGTTCCTTCTCTATAACCTAACCTCTTCACTCTCCTTATATGATTACTAAACTCCTATGTCTTTTGCTACTAGTGACTGATGATACTTTCTCCATATTTATTTTTATCTTCACTTATTGATACTGGTACAATAATACTGATTAATATATCTCTGTTTATACTACTCTGAATTCATTGATTTCTGCTTTAATGTATATTTTCTGTATATATTACTGTAATCAAACAAACTAGATTCCTGCTTTTATGTATATATTCTGTATATGTTACTGTATTTACTCTCTGTAACACTGTTTCTACTTCTGTACTAATTAATATTTACATTTTTCTGTATCTCGTTGGAGCTTTTCTTCCCAGGCCTCCACTGAAAATGGGCTCTTTTAGGCCCAGTGGACTTTCCTGGAAAACAAATGCAATAAATAAATAAATAAAATGGGGGACAAATTCCCAAAAATAGGGACATATTTTAAATATTGCTCTTATAAACTTTGAAAGTTGCTAAGATAACAGGGTTTATTTTAACATACATTTTCTGAAGTATTTGAAGTCTGAAAGTCAAATGTATGTCATTATTTAGAGACCTCAGTCCTCAGATGATCCCTGTAATTTGCCAGAAAATCACAAATTTTATGAGGAACAGACCAAAACATGAGTGAAAAATCTGGACATTCTGAGAAAATCTGGACAGTTGAGAGGTATGGGTCCTAATCGGCATGAGGTTGTTCCAGGAGTTTTCTGTATTTGCAAATGTGATCCTTCACTGTATATGCTTTCTTTTTTTTTTTGGCACATTTAGTTGCTGCCTGATTTGTATCTACTTTTGGTTTGATTTCCATTCCAGCTTGACACAGATATGCTTCTGCTAAACTAAGTAGGGAAGTCCTCTTAGACTTGTTATCCTCATGTTTTAAAACTTTCATTATGTTTGGAGCTTGTGTGGTCATCAGATATGCATACATATCTATACATGTAATCAATTTTGCGGAGGCCCATACTTCCTTTAGAATGAGGAATATATAATCTTGGTATACACTGATTTTTATAAATCGTTTGATAAGCATGAAGCATATTTCTTGTTATCCTGTCATACTGATCCAGTACCTTTCAGTGCCAGTCAGTCATCCCAAAATGTTAGAACAGGAAGAACAAATTGGTTTATAGCTTGGACTTTGTTCCTATATGTCAGGGTGGTTTTCAGTATTAATTTTAGTCTTCTAAAATAGTTCTAAGTTTTCTTCACATTTGTTCATGTTTTATTGCTAATACTTCATCATTTCTCAGATATGTAAACACACATGCCTCTTGCTCAAGTTCTTTAAAATCACATTCCTGTCCTAGACTTATATTTTGTTAGTGTTGCAGCTTTTCTGCTTTAGAGGTTGATTTGTGCATTTATCAAGACCAAGTGAGATTCTTGTATCATTTGCGAAAGCTTTGACCACCTGCAGTTGTGCTTTCATTTCCTCGTGTGATGAACTACACAGTTTTAAATTATCCACAAAAAGAAGATAAGAAGTCTTTACAATTTGTTTTCTGGGAGCGAAATTGTAGCCATGATCTAATCTGTTAAGTAGACAGCTTAATGGGTTAAGGGCCAGACAAAGAGCAGCAGGTTCAGTCATCCTGGAATATCCCCCTTTGAATTTTTATCCCTGGGAAAATAATTTGTATTTTATCATGGCTTACCTGGAAAGTGGTTTGCTATTGTTTCATGGTCACTGTAATGCAATCGATCAATGTAGGGTGTATTTTATACATTTGTAAGCACTCTTTAACCCATGCATGTGGGATGCTGTCATATGCTTTTTTGTAGTTTATCCATGTCATATTTAGATTCTTCACCTTTTTAAAGTTCTGCATTATGACTTTAACAGCAAATGATCCTTTGTTCCATATGATTTTCTTTTGTTATACTTTTTTGTATTGCTGTGATTCAGTTTTCTTCTAAATGACTGTAGTATCGGCATCAATTCCAGTGTACACTTTGTACATTGTTGGAAGGCGAGCTATTGGTCGATAGTTTTTAGGATGTCTTGCACATCTTTTTTAAACAAGAAACATCTTTATTAAATTATCACGTATGACATAGACAATCTTAAATTTATATAAATGAAAATAAACCATACTGATACATTTTCATTTGTAAACATTATACATTACAAACAAGCTGACACAACTGTAGCTGCAAACATTATACATCACTTATAATATATCACTGTCAATCAAACATTGCATAACTTATTCAGGTCCTGCCTTCTTTTAAACCTTGTTCCTCCTCTGCTTATATTGATCCTGCATTTCCCATTTTTATGTAATTTGCTCCAACCCTTTTCTAAAGATCCCAATTACAGTTGTTTTATCTCTGTTACTATCTTTTCTACTTCTAGTAAAGTTGGATTAGACTTTGATTTCGATTTTGATTTTTTAGACCATTTTCTAGTAATTGCTTTTTTTGGCAGCCACCATAATTAGACTCAGCAAGGCCTTACTATGGCTTGGCAATTTGGATTCTGTATCATTGCTCAGAAATCATTTCCTTAGTTACATCAATTTGTTCACCAAGTATCTCCGACAGCGCAGTCTGCAAGGAATCTTTAAAGTCTGCCAGCTCATTACATTTCCAGAAAATATGTTCCCAGTTACCTCTTTCTTCCCCATTACACCTCTAATATTTGCTGTCTACCCAAGGAAAAATTATTTGGAGTCTGCTTGGGTTATAAAAATACCTATGTAAACACTTCCAGGCAAAAATTCTAAATCTTCTAGACTTGCATATTTGGGAGGCATACATATATTTCTCTACTGTTTCTTTGTGAATTGCTTATATAGTCTGTCTTCTCAATCCTTTCTAATCTCCTC
This sequence comes from Protopterus annectens, assembly GCF_019279795.1. Taxonomy (NCBI): domain Eukaryota; kingdom Metazoa; phylum Chordata; order Ceratodontiformes; family Protopteridae; genus Protopterus; species Protopterus annectens. Next base: position 258,832,240 of record NC_056746.1, on the reverse strand, counting down.
TGATTGATTCTTATAGTTATCATGCAATATTTTATACACTGTACTGATTATTCCTTTCTTAACAGCAATTTCTATTCTAGATTCCACTAAAAACTCTATCAGTGCTGGTCTTTCATTTAGGACCCCCCCCCATTTATTTGTCTTTGCCTATACTCTGATATTAGTACTTGGTAGGGAAGGCAATCTCTAGCCTGAAGTCCAAATAAGTTATTGGTGTCTTCCCATTCTGTTAACATTCCATCTTTAGTTATTTGCTCCCAATACATTGATTCCTTTGCTAGTTTTCTCCAACAAATTCCAGCCCCCTCTTGCCTATTGCCTGTATCAGTAATTGCAGTCACCCCCATTGGCAGAATCTCCTTTCTCCATTCCCTTGTTGGCTTAGTTCTTATAATATTTTCTGCTACTTTATGAATATAATATTCTGTATGATTATTGTTATTCCCCTTAAAGGTCTCTCCTTGTTTCTTGAGCTTTCCCCCTGTTTCATCATCATCTCTTTCCACTTTGAATTATAGTTTTCTGCTTGTGCTATGTATGGGAGCCTCAATAGTGTTGCTCTGAAATACCCCTTCAAATTGTGCAATCCCAATCTGCCTTGTTCTATTGGAAGAGTTAGCTTATCCCACTTGACTCTTGCCAGCTTCCCCTCCCAGATAAAATCTTTCAGCTCTTTATTAATTGCTATCCACAACTTTTCCTCTGGTTGATAAAAATTTGCCTGACCTGTGTATAAGACTATAAAGGGTCTAAAAACATTTTAACTGCTTGCATCTTACTATCAACATCCATATAACAGAGTTTTCATTTTCTCAAGTTTGTGTATTATGTATTGTTTAGTCTCTTCCCACAAATCTTTAGCTGCCACACCGGAATCATTTTTTATCCATACTCTAAATACTTCATTTTATCATGTTTCCATAAATGGATATTGCAGAACCAATCTGTGTATGGGTACATAATTTATTGCTATTGCCTTTGTTTTAGCTTCATTAATTTTGTTTCCGGAAAAGATTTGAAATGTCTCTAAATATTCCACAACACTGTAATGTCCCTTTCTGGTTTTGTCTGGTATAAAATAGTATCATCTACAAATAGAGCCAGCTTTTTTTGACTACCATACCAATTATATCCTTAAATTTCTTATTTTCTTTACCACTGGTTCTAAATATAATGCAAATAACAAGAGTGAGAGAGGAAACCCCTGCCTAGTTCTGCTGCTGAAACAAATTATCAGAAAGGACTCTACCCACTTAAATTTTTGCCACCAATCCCTGATATATCCTCCAAATAGGCCTTATAATTTTATCAGGGAATACAAACACTTCCATTGCCCTGCTCATAAAGTCCCAGCTTACTCTGTCAAATGTTTTCTCAGTATCAAGACCCACCGACAAGAGTGGTATTTTCTTACATTCTGCTTTCCTCTACATCATCACAATTCTGTTAATGTTTTCAAATGTTTGCTTCCCCTCCACAAAACCACATTGAGCCATATCTGTCAGTGTTAGCATCACTTTTGCCATTCTTTTAGCCATTTCAGACATAAACACTTTATTATCAGGGTTTAGTATTGAAATGGGCCTGTATGAAGCTCGATCTAACGGATCTTTACCCTCTTTAGTATTACAGCTATCACTGCTTTCTTCCAGATGTTGGTACTTCTCCTCTTAAAATAATGTTAAATAAAATCTTCTAGGTCTTTATCAGTTTTTTCCCTCCTAGCTTCCAAATTTCACAGGAATATCCTGTATTCCTGGGAACTTTCCTGTAGATTGGTTATGCATCACCATTTTTATCTTATCTCCTCCTATCCTGTTAGTAATTTATCCTCCCCACCTCTAACCTTGGCATATTTAATTCTTCCATAAATATTTCCATGTGTACCTTTTCTTTATTTCTGTGCTTTATAGAGACTTCATTGAAGTTCCAAAAATTTCTAATACTTCTACTGGATCCCTTGTTATCTTCTTAGTTATAGGCTCCCTAAGCTTGTTGACAGCCCTTTCTACTCTCTGTTGTCTGAGTCATTGTGCTAAAAGTTTGTGTGATCTAGAGGTATTATAAAAAAAAACAGTTGCTTAACAGCAATTTTTCTAAAGTCAAGCATATTATCGAGGTAATCCCTTATTTTTTGTTTAGCATTCTACAGTTGCTCTTTTCTTGTTCTGTGAGATTCCCCCTATTTTTCAATACCAAACTCCTACTACTGAATTCACATCTTCCATGCCAAATGTTTTCATACATTTCTTTAAGAATCTACCCTCCTTTGTTATGTTTTCCCCTTCTAGGCCCCCCAGACACATCTTCACTGTTGCAAACCAAATTCCAGTCCTCACCTCTCCTTGCTGAAATCTGATTATTTCTTCCAGAATTTTCTTAAGCTTCATTGTAACAGTTTCTTTTGAAATATAAATACATGTCAGTGTAATCCTCCTCCTTGTCAATAGCCCCTTAGTACTACACATCTACCATTATTGTCTTTTTTATCCTGTTCTGTCACTATTGAAGCTCCACTTGCAATGAATATAAGTATTCCTGTCTTCCTTTGCCCCAGGTATTCAGCTGAATAACCATCCTGAAAACCTTTCTTTATCAAATTCACATATTCAGTACTTTCCAAGTGTGTCTCTTGTAGCATAGCTAGTGTACTCTACATGTTTAAATATAGTTCACTATGCTTTCTTTTTTGCATTTATCTGTGAGACCATTAATGTTTAAAGATATTACAGAAAACATCATATTCTTGAAAAAGTGTTATTCCCACATTTTATGTATACATTTTTTGTTAAATATCTAATTCCAGCTTTTGTGTTACATGCATGTACTTCCTGGCAGGTTAAACTTTTATACAGTTGTTTCTTGTCATCTCCATTTGAGCCTGTGTCACATCTTATAGAACTTTTTGTTTTATTGAAAACCCTCAAACAAAAATACAAACATACCCCAATACCCCCCCTAACACCTACAAACTTAATAACACACAAAACTATGTACAACTTCAAATATTAAAGTTTTATCCTCCTAAAATGAGCAAATGTTCCAAACTGACAGCCACACACACAGACTCAAGATAACCTAGTAGAAATGTTATCAATGCTAAGATGCATGGTAAAGCCTGTGGTTCTATTAAGTGCTGTCTGGGTTTGCCTTATCTTTATAGCTCTCCCAGCTGGGAAAACACTTGAATGCTTTCAGAAAACATTTTCTGCAAGCCATTTCTCTTTATCAGATTGTCTGCTAGAGACATGAAAACCAGTCACAAAACTGCCAAGCGGATCCTTGTTTACTTGATAAAAAGGGCCTTATAATATTCAGTATTCTTTTTCATTTACTTGTTTTCTCTTAAAACATCTTACTAGATTAAGCTAATGTCTTTTACCAAGTCATTTCCCTATGCAAGAATGAGAAAAAACTCACTCATTTTTCTTTTGTCATGCTCTTTCAACCTTTTTTTACAATGCTGTGCCTGCATTTCTTAAAACTGAACAAGGAGAAAGAGAAAGAAGAAAAACAGGATCACATATTTAAATTAGTATCCCCATTACACTTAAAAAAATATCTGAAAAAAATACTTTATAGCATGCAAAGAAAATCATGTACCATCAAAATAGTACCATTAAGAAAAACATTGTTTTTACTTACAGTTAACTTTCTCCCTCCTCTTCCACCTTCTGAGTATTTTTCCAAACATTAATGACATGAAGTAGGACATATGCTTTAGAGCCCCCTACAAGTTTATCAGTGTCCAAAGAAGTCATGTTTCACAAATATAATTATTGCTTTGTAATGCCACATTTGTCAATTTCCAAGTTACTGATTTTATTCTCCAAACATTAATGACTTGAGATAAGGCATATGCTTTAGAGTCAATCCCCTGCAAGTTTAACAAAGTCCAAAAAAGTCCAGTATTACCAGATTCTATTCCTTCTCAACACCATCTCCCAATCTCTGTCTCTACCTCATTTCCAATATACTCCTGATTCTTCTAGTTAACTCTTGTGCTTTTTTCCCCTCTGTCAAGCATCTTTCATTGAAACACTAAAAAAGATTTCACTGGCATAGTCTCTCTGTGTTCTTTGTTACCAGAAGAACAAGAAGCAGAATCTCCTCCTGTTTCGCAGCTCTCATTTTGTTGGACAAAGTTTTGTATTTCTTCCTTAGCATGTAATTCATCAAAAAATGATTTTGTTCCTCCAGGGATAAATATTTTGAAGATAGCTGGGTACAGCAGTTAGAATCTCACACCTGCTTCTCAACATGCCCTTAATAATGTAATGAATATACATCTCTTCTGCTTGTAATACGAGTAGTAATTCTCCACAAACACTCTGCTTTCTCCCAGATTTAGTACTTTGTCCTTCTGCCACAGTTTTGTCAGAATCAACTCCTGCTGGTAAGATTGGATCTTTACTATTAAAGGTCTAGATTATTTTCTTATAGACAAGTTTGGAACATACATAATACAGTGTGCCCTTTCAGTTAATATTTTCTGTTGTGGAACACCAGTCCTATTGCTTAGGTTCACAGATATGTACTAGGCTAATGGCCTTGGGGCCTTTACAAGCTTAGCCCATATGATTACCCTGGCATCGTGCCACCTGACCTTAGTTACCAGTGCCTCTATCGAGTAAAGCCACTGGAGTGATCCCTGGGTTGAATTTTCTATTTCCCATCCAGTCATCAAGATTTCTCTTGAAGAGGGCCAGTGAGGTGCTCTGCTTGACATGTATGGGAAGTCTGTTCCATAGAATGGGCAGTGTCTGAGTTATGACCCTGTCCCTCCAGCATGTTCTGTTGATTGTGGTAATGAGGTTGAGGTCACTAGAGCATGTGGTGCAGAGGGATTGAGATTTCTTTAGATGTAGCATTTCTAACAGTTGAGGGAGACAATGACCTCTTTCTTCCTGGATGAAAAACCCTTAGTAATGAGATGTGCCACATAGAAGGACTTTCTGACCACAGTGGCAATGTGGTGGTCAAAAGAGAGGTTGCTGTCAACCTATGTTCCTGGATCTGTTATAACACCTTCTGTTTTCAGTGGACTACCATCGATGTGGTAATTCTTGGGAACTGGGTTTTTCCCAAAGTGGATGACAACACATTTTTTGCATTGAGATTAAGACCATGGTTCTGACACCAGTCGTTGGTCTCAGTGAGGCCTTTCTGTAGGATGTCAGCATCACTCGAGGAGTTAATAATAGCTCCCAACTTGCAGACTTCAGAGAAGTAGATACCAAATGGGAGAAGACCCAGGACTGAACCCTGTAGGATACCACTCATGACTGGTCGACAGTCTGAGTTGGAGTCAGCTACTTTCACACTGTGAGCCAGTTTGCAACCCACCTAGTGATATAGGGGCTGATGTCTAGCTTAGTGAGTTTTTCTATGATTCCTGAGTGGGGAATGGTATCAAAGGTCTTGACCAGATCAAGGTAGGCTGTATGAACCACATTGCTGTCATCCACAGCTCTGGTGACTGACTCAAAGAAGGTGACCAAGTTGAGCAGGCATGATCTACCCTTCACAAAACCAAACTGTGTGAGATCCAGAGTTTGGAGATTTCCTATAGCCTTGTTTTTTAGGTCCATGATTAGGTTCATAGGTTCATAGGTTTATACTAGGCTATCTGCCCTAAGGCATTTATAAGCCTAGCCCAAATTTTTGTGGCTTACGCCACCCCTTATATGAAAAAATACTGTGCCCATTAGTTTGTTGTGCCTCTGTCCAGCAGTGACACAGATATGATTCCTGGGGTAAACCTACGATCTCCCATCCACAGGTCTAGATTTCTCTTGAACAGAGTCAGCGAGGTGCTCTGCCTCACATGGACCGGGATTTTATTCCACAGCATAGAGAGTCTCTGAGTGATAAATCTATCCCTCCAGCACGTCCTATTTATATCCGTGCTAAGGTTTAAGTCGCTTGCTCTAGTGGTTTTGGTGGATTTGGATTTTTTGAGGTGGAGCATGTCCATTAATTCGGGTTGGACATGGCCTTGTATGTCAGGCACATGTCACCTCTGAGCAGACGGTATGCGACTGAATAGAGCTGGAGTTTCTTCAATCTGGCAGCATATGACAGATTTTGGAGTCCCTTTATCCTTTTAGTGAGGAACTTTTGGGGTCTCTCCAATTGCTGCAGATGTCGGGTGAGATACATCCCGAATGGGGCATTGTACTCGATCAATGGTCTGATAAGTGAAGAGTACAGGGGAACAATGACCTCACTAGATCTGGATGTGAATCCCTTCATGATCAGGTGGCAATGTAGAAGGTCTTTCTAACCACTTTAGCAATGTGAGTGTCAAAAGAAAGGCCACTGTCAACCTGGGTCCCCAGGTCCCTGATAACCTCTTCTGTGCTTAGTGGATTTCCACCTATATGGTAGCTTGGGGTTACCTTGTTTTTCCCAAGGGTATGACTATACATTTTTGGCGTTTAACTTCAGGCCATGGCTCTGGCACCAGCTATCTGTTTCCGTGAGTCCCTTCTGAAGGATATCCGTGTCCGATGCACTTTCCACTATGGCGCCCAGTTTGCAGTCGTCTGCAAACTTTGTCAGCCAAAGTCCTCCCATGTTGGCCTGTACTTCTGAGAAGTAGATGCCAAACAATAGGGGCCAAGGACCAAGCCCTGTGGGACACCACTTGTGACCGGCTTGGAGTCTGACACAGCGCCAGCAACTCTAACCCTGTGGGTTCTGTCCTTAAGCCAGTTTGCAACCCATCTTGTGACATATGGGTTTACATTTAAGCTGGTAAGTTTTTCTACAATACCCGAGTGGGGTATTGTGTCGAAAGCCTTTGCAAGGTCAAGGTAGGCTGTATGGACTGCCTTTCCCTCATCAATGGCCTTGGTGACTGTTTCGAAGAAGTCGACCAAGTTCAAAAGGCATGATCTTCCCTTGACAAAGCCAAACTGGGTCGGGTCCAATGTCTGCAAGTCCCCTATATCTTTGTTTATGAGCTCCATTATGATCCTCTCCATAGCTTTGCAGACTAGACTTGTTAAGCTTATGGGGTGGTAATTACCAGGGTCCGTAGAGCCGCCGCCTTTGTGGAGTGGGACCACAGTTGCCGTACGCCACTCCTTGGGCACGTATCCTGTGGTAAGGCTGAGATTAAACAGCTGCCTTATGTGCGGGTTTAATTCCTCATTTAGCTCGTGTAGCACACAGCCGGGGACACCATCCGGTCCCATTGATGCTGTGTTTTTAGCTTTCACCTGCGCATTTGAGATGTCCGGGAGGCTACACTCGGCTGGGATAGTTATCTCTCCTTTAGGGGAGAGGGTGAAGTTTGCACTGAACCTGTCTGCCAGTATGTTGGCAATGTCTGTGGGTTCAGTGATTTTTGTATCATTTTGGACTAATTCTGAGCATATTTGGGAATTTCCACCCAGGTTCCTAACATAGCTGAAAAAGGCCTTATGATTGTCCTTTGAATCCATGGCAATTTTTCTCTCAAAATTGGCCTTAGTTGATTTTATGAGTGCTCATATTTTTTTACTAATAATGATCAGGGGTGACTTCCCTTTTATGGATTTTGTTCTATCATGTAATAGCTTTCTCCTCTTATTGTAAAGTTTGTTAATGGCTGGGGTCCACCAGACTGGACGTTTGCCCTTTGTGGAAAGAGTCTTGGTTTTATTTGATGTGTTCCATAGCTTTGCATATCAAACTCATCAAGCTAATGGGGTGATAGTTCCCAGGGTCTGTAGTCGCTCCTCCTTTGTGGAGAGGGATGACTGTAGCAGTGCACCATTCAGTAGGGACAAAGCCTGAGGTGAGGCTATGATTGAACAGGGCACACAGGTAAGTTACCAGTTCATTCTGTAGTTCATGTAGATCACAGCCAGGGATATTGTTAGATCCCTTAGAAGCTGTATTCTTGGGCTTAGACAGTGCCATTTTAACCTGTCCAGCAGTAATACTGGGTGCCTGGCAATCTACTGGTATTGTGACTGGTCCGGGGGGGAGGGGTAAAGTTGGTACTGAATCTGTTGACCAGTATATTGGCAATATCTGTTGGCTCAGCATCGAAGGTACCATTGTGCAGTTGCTCAGAGCAAATCTAGGTATTGCTGTGGAGATTCTTTACATAACTATAGAAGGCCTTGTGGTTGTCTTTACTATCTGCTGCAGTTCTGTTTTGATAGCTAGCTTTAGAGGATTTGATGAGGGATCTCAACTTTTTGTTGAGGCTGATAAGGGAGTTTTTCCAGAATTGGGACTTCACCTTATTCCACATCAGTTTCCTCCTCCTGTTGTAGAGTTTGTTTATGGCAGGGGACCACCAGATTGGCTTCATTTTTTGGAGGAGAGCATCTTGGTTCTGCTCGGTATGGCGTGATCCATGCATTTGTGTACGTGTTCGTACAGTGCAGTGGTGTATGATTCAGCAGTCATGCAACTGATCTCCATTTGCATGGGTGCCGCAAAGTTAGCCACCTCTGTTTTTAGGAGCCCAAAGTTAGCTTTGGAGAAGTTTTTCTTGGTGGTTACCCTTGCGGGGGGGGGATTTCCAAGGTGATTAGTTTGTGGTCGTATTGGTGCAGAGCAACGGTCGCCCATGTTAGTAATGACCAGGTCAAGGATGTTGCTACCTCTAGTGTGGGAGTAAGAACGAGCTGGTTCTCAGGGCATTGGAATTAATGAATTCCAGGAAACATTGGGCAAGTTTATTGGTACATGAGTAATTTTCCCAGTTAATGAAGGGGTAGTTGAAGTCACCCAGTATGAGAGTGTTAGGTTGGACCCTAATATTCTCCAGGGTGCTTAGGAATGTGGAGTATGAGTCTTGGGACATGGTTGGGGACCTATAGCATGCTATGACCTGAATTGCTTTGTTACCCAATGTTAGCTGCACCTGAAGTATCTCAGATGCGTTATGTTGGGCTACTAGTCTGGAGGTGTGTGCATCCTTTATGAATATGGAAACACCACCGCCTATGGAGCTTCGGTCCAAGTTCTGGGGCCGAAAGGTGTGGAATGAGTTATAGCCTGCTAGTGCAGGGGTGCTTTCTGCTGCCTTGAACCAGGTCTTTGTTACAGCACAAATGTTGATGTTCTCCATTTTAAGGAGTGCTTCGAGCGAGTGCATTTTGAGATTTAAACTTCTAGCATTGAGCAGCATGACCCTCAGATTACATTTGTTTGTAACTGTTATGGTGATAATTTAGTCTTTGGAAAACCACCTAAAAAAGGCACTATAGGGGTGGCAAAAGCCTTGGCCAGTATCCAGAAGCCCAAGGATGACAGATGCATGCCATCTCTGGCAAACCATCAAGGTCTGTCAGTCATGTCATCCCAGGCAGACGGACAGATACTGGATCCCCTTAGAATGACACCAGAACCTTTAGCCAGTTGTTGAAATCAGTCATTTTCTGCTTGTACTGTGGTATCATTCTGGGTGATGGTAGGATGCTGCTCAGGGCTAGGGTCATACCCGCCTGGGCTACATAATCCGAGAGCTCCTCCATGTCTCTTTTTACGTGGTCCAGGGAGGTATATCTCAGGTAATTCACACCCACATGTACAATGACAGAGTCATATTTGTACCTGTTGTTGAGGGAACTGAGTGTGTGCTTTATGTGGTGGATCCTGGCACTTGGCAGGCAGCTGACTGATACTTTCTCATTATTCAAACTAGTGAGTGGGACATCAGTGTGCCTCACTATCAAGTCAAGTATGACTAGTATGTTGGGCATGCTGTTTTGCCTTAGGGGCTTTGGTTAAGTGGCACGCTGTTTAGGAGAGTTATGTATCTCGTAATTAGTGTTGTGTTGTGGTGGTCGAATGTGTTTCTGCCTTGGAGGTCTCTGCTGTTTGGGTAGATTTTTATTGAAAGCCACCACGAAGGTGGGTGTGCGGTTTGTGTTAATAGGAGAATGCACAGGGAACTGACCTTTAGACATTCCTGGAGGGGTGGGCATTAATAATAAGTATTGGAGCTGTTTCCTTGTAGAACATATATTGCTGGTAGCACTTTTGTGTGCTACAATAATTGCTACAAGAAGTCTGGTAAAGTGCTAGACTAATAAACCAGTACAAGTGCAGGAGAGAAGTGAACTAGTAAAACTAAGGGAAAATTGAAGAGCAGACTTTGGCACTGCTCAGAAGCTCACAAACAGTCCTGGATACAGCAAATCTGTATCTGGACTAGACTAGTTACAGGAAAGGTGGGAAACAAGCGCAAATGTGGGCTTTTAAACCAGAAAGTTGAAAGATATGGAAAAACTGCCCAAACAGCCAATAAACTACAATTTCTGGACCAGAAACTACTACTCTTGTGGTAGATAGGCTACCTAGTGCTTACCACTCCCACTGGTAAGCTAGAAGGCTTCCCTCCAACACAGAAAGGCTTTGTGGGCTCAGAAGCTTACATACAGTCCTGGATATAGCAAATCTGTATCTGGACTAGACTAGTTACAGGAAAGGTGGGAGAAGCGCAAACACGGGCTTTTAAACCAGAAAGTTGAAAGAGATGGAAAAACTGCCAAAACTGCCAATATGCTACAATTTCTGGGCCAGAAGCCACTCCTTTTGTGATAGATATGCTACCTAGTGCTTACCACTCCCACTGATAAGCTGGAAGGCGTCCCCCCAAATACAGAAAGGGTTGGGAAGCTCAGAAGCTTACAAACAGTCCTGGATACAGCAAATCTGTATCTGGACTAGACTACTACAGAAAAGGCAGGAAACAAGCTTAGACATTTTTTTGTTAGTAAAGTAGAATGGGAGAAAGGAGGATCAGAAGATAATTCAAGGTTAAAAAACTAAATCGGTTGGCCTTCTCAAATGTGCTCTCTGTATTGGGTAGAATGAGCTAATGACACTAGACTGGGAAGAGTGTTTCAGATCAAATTTACAGTAGGGGCGGGCAACTGCAAAGCCACCGAACGTTCATAAAATTAATACAATCTGTTCCTTACAGCTTCTCAAATACAGCAGAAAATCTCAGGTTTTCCTAATATGCTATGTCCTCTCATTCTATTATTTTTGAAACGGTTTACCTTCATTAAGTCGTGTGTCCATTGTCTGACATCCATTACAACAAAAGACAACAGCAAAAAAAAAAACACAACTCCAACTCACAGATTTTCGAATTACTATAATGTGAATGCATTATGCCATTCAAACACATGGACAAATGTTTGACAGAAAACCATTTTCGACATTTGTCCTCTGAAGTGTTCCGTAATTTACTGTCTAGTCATGCAAATGCACTATTGCACATACCATTTGCAACAAAATGAAGGTAAACCTTTTGAAACATCTCTTCTTGTGCAGTGTCATATTCAGCCAGCCTTTTCTTCATTTTGACCTCTGAGTTTTGCAGTTTTATCACCTTGTCTGAATATCTATTTAAATCTTCTTCCATTTTTTCCAGCCTTTTATTGTTTGAGTTGATGTACTCCATCAGTGTTTTATGTATTTTAGTCAGGTCTGTGTGCACTTGCCTTAGACTTTCTTCTTCTGTACTGGAAGTCATGTTTGGAGCTTGCACTGCTTTTGCTAAATTGCTGCAGAATTTTTCCTAGTCAGTGTTTTTCCAGCGCCTTTTGTAGCTAATTTCCCTTCAGGTACTGTATTTCTTTTTCCTGGCAACCAGGCAGTGCACTTACTAGCCAGTTACTGAAATATACCCTGAAATCTTGGTCCACTGTTATTCTCTGCCAAATTTCTGTTTTTACTCTGGGAGAGCTAGAATTAAGCTGTTTCTCAGTGTGCAACCATCTTGGAAGTTTTGCAGATTCACTCTTAAGGAGGAGTTTTGTTTTTCCTGTTGTTAACCAGGTTGGCATCTGTTTGGGGTGCGCATATGAATAGTACTTTCTTATGGCTAAATCTTCATGTAAAGATATTAATAGATGTGATAGTGTTCAATCTCGCCGTTTGTTCTTACACATGGGTTCGGAGCCGATCCTCGGCTCCGTGCCGGCCTCTTGCAAGCTCTGCATCGAGAAGAAGCTCGAGACAATCTAATACCCACAATCCCCCTCTGCCTTTACCTCAGATCTAGTTTGCCGCTGCTGCATTCGCATCGCTGGGAGCTAGCTCGAGCGTCTAAAGCTAAGATATAACTTATTTGTTATATTTTATTAGATTTTCTAATTCTATTTGATGTTTCAGTATTATACTGTATGATTGTGTTGTGGACTGGTTGATTTCTTGGTACCGTTAAGTAGTTTTATCGGTTAGATTTTTTTCGGGGCCTACAACCCTTCATAAATTTAATAGGATTTGACAAACTTTCACGGATTTGACTGCATTACTGGACTTGTCTTTTACTTCTATAATGTCTGATAAGGTAAAGTCAGGTTTCAAGCGTTGTCAGTGTGGCCAGAAAATGTCAGTGACTGACAACCATAGTTCCTGCGTCTACTGCCTTGGCCCTCTCCACTTGCAAGAGGACTGTTCCATCTGTCACTCTTTTAGTGGGAGGGTCATGACAGATAGGCGCAGGAAACTAATGGACAGAGGTTTATTGAAACCTTCTTTTCAGGAGGCTCTGGATGCTTCTGACCAGGCACCGAAGTCCTCTAAGGAATCGAAGACGTCGGAGCCCAAGTCATCGGCTCCGAGCTCTTCAGCAAAGGTTAGATCACCGGTTCCACAGACTTCGGGGCCGAGTGTTCAACTGGTATCGGTTCCTGAGCCTCGAGTCTTGGAACCGGTGATGGAGCTCCCTCCTTCGACCTTATTGAGGTCGGCTCTGTCTTCGGTTCCTTCGACCCGTTCTTCCTCCAAACTTTCTGATATCGATGTGGATCGCGTGGTGCAGAAGTTATTGGAGCATTCGGCCCTGTCCAAACTTATTTCGGTTTCCACCCAGTTGGTGTCGAAACTTGAAGGCCTCCCGGTGTCTCCATCCATTCCTCCTCCGAGACCGGTTCAGTCTTTGGAGCCGGAAGAGGCTGATCTACTGATTGTGGAGCCCTCGGGTCCAGAACCGTCCTTTTCTCGGACTGTTCCTCTCACCTCGACTCCGTCGGACCCGATACCGGAGTCTCGGAGCCGACGGTCTGTCCTTGGTTCCGGGGCCGAGAGTCGAACCGATGTTTCGGTTCCGACTCTCCCCCTCGGGGCCTCGGCAGGGATCGATTCGGCTCCGTCCTCGGGGTCGATGCCTTCGGTGCCCGTGTCGGGGATTCTTCCCATTTCCTCGGAACCGGGAGACTCTTCGATGCGGGACCCGGGAGCGTTCGACCTGATGAGGAAGGTGTTGTCTACCCAGACAACCACATCAGTGGAAGCAACCTCTCCTCCCCATAAAGGGCCGTTATCCTCCTCTGCACCCACGGCCACATCCAAGCGTCGGGCACCAGTGTCTCAGCCACCCCTGGAGGGTGCCCCCTCTTCCTCCGAGGCTTCTTCGGATGCTCCCCACGAAGAAGTCCCTAGGAAAAGATTGTGTAAGAGGAGACACTTGGATTCTCCACAGGAATCCTTGACATCTGATACTGACTTAGATGAGTCAGAGGGGTCCCCTAAGTCACCTTCGGAAGATGTCTCTTTTTCGGACATATTGGAGATCCTGAAACAGAGAGGTGACTGGCAGTCCCTTCCCCCTTCTGAGGATGAGTCAGTTCTGCTGAAGGCATTTGGTGCTCGCCCTTCTTCCTCCTGGGTCACTCCACCCTTCGACGAACTAATGGAACTAATTGCTCGAAGGGCGTGGGAGGCTCCTGACACAGTGGAACCAGTCCCAAGGAAACCTAATAAATACATCACGGCACCTCAGGACAAGTCCTACCTAACAAAAGGAGTTCCAGTAGATGCTATGGTGGTGGCAGCAGCCACGAAAAAGGAGATGTCGGAGTCTTCTTCATCTGTCCATCCTCCTAATAAAGATTCTAGGACGATGGATAGATACGGGAAGCGCATTTTTAGTTCAGCGGCTTTTTCCATGCGATCCCTGAACTATTTGACCCATTTTACACGTCTACAGAGGGATCTAGTCAAAGAGTTGGGAGATACCCTCCAGGGTACTACAGATGCAGCTGTCTCAGAGAAAGTGACAGCGCAACTTTATACCCTTACATCGATTGTTAACTCGTCCATGAGGCTGATTTCCTACGCAGCCGAAGGTTCGAGTAGGGCAGCAGCTTCAGCGATTGCTCTTCGCAGACAATCCTGGATGCGCTTATGTTCCTTTGCGGAAGCCTTCAAGTCTTCCTTTACTAACGCCCCATTTGACGGTGCCACTCTTTTTGGCCCCAAAGTAAAGGAGACCCTTACCCGGTGTGAACAGGAGGGAAAGACTCTGTCTGCTGTCGGAGTCCGTTTTCCACCCCAACCAGACCGTACCCCAAAGGGCAACGTGGTGGAAAAATGTGGTTTTGAAAACCCCAAGGATCTTTCCCAGGCACACAGGGAGATGCCCCCTCTAGAGGCAGAGGAGGGGGTAGAGGTGTAAGACGCCGCCCTGGCGGCAGAGGGGGTCCGCAACATCAAGGTGACAGGGAGACACTCCCTGGTAAACCTTTCCAGCACTCCTGAGAGGAGGCCCGACTGTCCTGCTCTAGAGGCAGTCGGGGGTCGCTTAGCTTTATACCCTCAGGCCTGGCAAAATTTAACTACAGACAAGTGGGTAAAAAGCGTGGTTACCAGAGGTTACAACATACCCTTTCTATCTCATCCCATCCCAAAGAAAACACTCCCAGATGTACCGCCCCATCTGCGAGAGCCAGCAGCCATAGAAATTTCAAAGCTGCTAGAAAAAAGAGTCATCCAACCAGTCCCAGTGGACCAGCGAGGATTCGGGACTTACTCAAGGTTCTTTTTAGTTCCAAAGAAAACAGGGGACTGGAGGCCCATTCTGGACCTAAGCTACCTCAATACCTTCATCAGGAAAGAAAAGTTCCGAATGGTCACGCTTCAATCGATCCTTCCATTCTTACAGAAGGACGACTGGATGTGCTCAATAGATCTAGAAGATGCATACTACCACATCAAAATGGCCAGGGCATCCAGAGATCATTTGCGCTTCCGGCTAGGGGCCAGTCACTTTCAATTTCGAGCCCTGCCCTTTGGTCTGACCTCAGCCCCCAGGGTCTTCACCAAATGCATGGCAGTGGTAGCGTCTCACTTGAGACGCCAAGGATTCCAGGTGTTTCCGTATCTGGACGACTGGCTCCTTTCTGCCACCACCCAGCGTCAACTATTACAGGCCAGAGACTTTACTCTTCAACTGTGTGTTCACCTAGGGATTTCCGTAAACTTCGGAAAATCCTTACTTCAGCCATCACAAAATATCTTGTTCATAGGAGCAGAATTAAACACACGTCAGTTAATTCTAAGGCTTCCTCCAGAAAGGATACTATCACTTCAGACTCATATACATCTTCTACTCTTGTCAAGGAAATCTCCTGCAAAACTGGTACTGAAGGTGTTGGGCCTCATGTCAGCCTCCCTTATTGCAATACCCTTGGGAAGGCTGCACATGAGAGTCCTACAATGGCTACTGTTTGCACAATGGTCGTTTCAACAACTACCTCTAACACACGAGATTCTTACAACAAAGACATGCAAAACAGATCTAAACTGGTGGCTTCAAACGTGCAACCTTTCCAAGGGGAGACCGTTTATGCTACCCACGCCCACAGTTACGGTGACCACGGACGCTTCCCTGATAGGGTGGGGGGGCATCTTTCAGGGACAGACAGTCCAAGGCGAATGGACCAATTTGGAGTACAATCTGCACATCAATGTTCTAGAGTTGAGGGCAGTGTTTCTAGCGTTGCAACACTTTGCTCCCCTTCTTCCTCTGGGAACTATTGCAGTTCAGACGGACAACATGTCTGTAGTCTGGTACATAAACAAGCAAGGGGAACCAAATCCTATCAGCTATGCAGAGAGGCCATGAGAATCTGGCAGTGGGCGGAGTCCACGGGTCGCTTTCTAATAGCAACGCACATCCCGGGGTCATCCAACGTCATAGCCGACAGGCTCAGCAGAGCAATTCTGTTACCGCACGAGTGGTCCCTAAAACAGTCAGTAGCGAAAAGGATTTTTCGCAAGTGGGGCCAGCCTTCCTGCGATCTGTTTGCGTCTCCAATGAACGCCAAATGCAGGAGCTACTTTGCCCTATTACCCCCTCCAGGGGAAGTCCCCAGGGACGCACTGGTTCACGATTGGCCCCCGGGACTCCTGTACGCATTTCCTCTGATACCAAAGTTTCTCCAGAAAGCCAGAAACCTACACAGGACAATAATCCTCATTGCCCCATTCTGGTCTCGTCAAATTTGGTTTCCCTTCCTGAAGATACACTGCATTCGGGGACCCTGGATTCTGGACCCAGAGCCAGACCTATTGACTCACTCGTCAGGGGTTCCCCATCCCGCGCTCCTGTCCCTCCATCTAGCAGCTTGGCTGCTCCAATTCCCAACTTAGCCAGGTCTGATCTTTTGTCACCAGCAGTCCAGGATATATTGGTGGCTTCTCATAAAGCTTCCACTACTAAAACATATTCTAGCAAATGGAAGCGATTTGTATTCTGGGCGAATACACACCAAGTGGATCCTTTTATAGCTCCTTTGAATAAGATATTAGAGTTTTTAACGGACTTATTCCATCAGGGTGCTTCTCCTGCTACACTAAGAGTTCAGTTGGCTGCCATTTCAAATTTCCATGTGGAAGAATGTGGAGCTCCTGTTATGGCTCACAGACTTTGTAAAGCCTTTTAAAAGGGTTTTTCATATTAGACCACCGGTCAGATCTCCTACGTCACCTTGGAGTCTAAACTTGTTGTTATCTAAATTAATGTTGCCCCCCTTTGAACCTGCCTCTTCTTGCCCATTAAAATTTTTGTCCTGGAAGACTCTTTTTGGTAGCCATTACTTCCGCTAGGCGAGTATCTGAACTTCAGGCTCTCTCCATCAAGCACCCTTATTTGATCTTTCACTCTGACAGAGTTTCTCTTCGAACCAATTCATCCTTCCTCCCTAAAGTGTGTTCTATTAACAATATTAATCAGTCCATTGAATTACCCACTTTCTTCAAAACCACTCCAACAAAATGGAGTATATGTTACACAAATTAGATGTTCACAGACAGCTAAGATTTTACTTGGATAGAACAAAAGATCACAGAAAAACTGATCAACTCTTTGTGGCTTTTGCTGATAGCAGGAAAGGACTTGCAGTTACCAAAAGAACTCTTTCTAAATGGTTAACGGATTGTATAATCTATGTCTACGATTCTTCAAATCAAACCCTTTTGCACAAACCCAAAGGACATTCCACAAGGTCAGTGTCTACATCTTTGGCTCATGCAGCCCGCCTACCACTGGACGCTATTTGTGCGGCTGCTACTTGGTCTAAGCCACATACATTCATTTCTCATTATAAGGTAGACAAGGCTTCTAGGGACAGGGCAACCTTTGGTTCCACTGTGCTCAAGAACGTCCTTCCGTGAGTTCCTCAGGAACAAGGAGCTAGGGACGTTACCCATGTGTAAGAACGGCGAGATTGAACACTATCACATATAGAAGTTATGTCCTTACCATAACGTTCCATGTGGAGTGTTCATCTCGCCTTTGTTCTTACAGTCCCACCCTCCCGCCCTTAGGAAGAACGTTCTTTTGATGCCTGGCCAGGAGCATTCTGCTGCTGCTGCAAATATTGTGTACATAGTTGGCATATATATATATATATGTCTATTTGTCTTATATATATAGTTATGTATAGATTCTTTTCTGTGCATATGTGATGTAAGCATGAATGTGCTCTCTCTGTAGATTGGTTTGCTTGCAAACTAGATCTGAGGTAAAGGCAGAGGGGGATTGTGGGTATTAGATTGTCTCGAGCTTCTTCTCGATGCAGAGCTTGCAAGAGGCCGGCACGGAGCCGAGGATCGGCTCCGAACCCATGTGTAAGAACAAAGGCGAGATGAACACTCCACATGGAACGTTATGGTAAGGACATAACTTCTATTTTTATCTAGAGGTCAGGTACTGCATCTGGGCTTGGGGTTTTCCAATTAGGAGTTTTTTAAGTTTGTTTCAATTTCTTTGGCTGTTATTTCATCCCATTTCGTGTCCTGTATATTTGAACTTGTTATTATTTATTTTACTTCTTCTATCCATTCAGCATCTTTGTTATGTTCCACAGGATCTTCATAGATATTTCTCCAAAATATCTGTTTTTTTCTTTGGTGGTGTTTTCTGTTCCTTCTGCCTTGTTTCCCATTTCTCTATAAAACTTATTTTGGTCATTAATAACGTTTGTACTTTTCCTTTATAATTATCTGCATGTCATGTAAGTTCTTCTGCTTGTGTCAATCTCTTTAGTTTATCATTTGGAGCAGTGTATGATAGATCCAAGTCTGTTCTGATAATGAGGGCTGCTTTTATCACGTCTATCTTTCTAAGTATTTTTGTTGATCTGTTCCCTATTCTATATTCTTCTAACAGTGACACTTCTTGTCTTAATTGCTGTATAGTTTTGTCTGTTTGATACTTCCATGATGACATTTGATTTCTCCCCTTCCTTTCTCTTATTGTGGTAGGACTCTAGCTGCACAGTAATATATTATATTTACTTTTGTTATATCTCATGAATTTCTACGAACAGTCGATTACTGTGTTCATTTGTTTTATCTAACTTCTAACATTTTGGGTCTTATTGACTTTCTGTAGCCTATTTCTTTCATTGATCTTAATATGTCTATCCATCTCTTGTTAATTCAAATAACTCGTCCCTTAGATCATTTTCTTCTAAACTAAGGGCAAATTCTTTGTTCTCCATTTCTTGTGGGCATTCTATAGAAAGTTCCAAAACATCTTCCCATACCATATCCTCTTCAGCTTCATTCTTTGTCATCCTTTGCTCTTTCATATGGGAACTTACTGGCGTATCACTCCACAACATTGACTGCATCAGAGTTGCCACAGTTTCCTGTTCCTTTCCTTGCTATGCAACTCCAAGTGAACTACTGTATGGGTTTCCTACTGAAGGCTTCAAAACATCTTCATATGGAAATTGATCAGATGCTTTCTCCTCCACTGGTTTCTCCTTAATTTGGGAATTCATTATTCTGTCATGCTGTGATGTTATTAGAGTTAGATTTTCTACACTAAATCCTTCACTTCACAGGTAATTCATAACTTCATCTTCTGTTTCTTTAACTTCTCCATTACTAATCCTCTTTTTTACTTTCCCCCTTTGTTTTCTTATTTTTATATTGTAAAATTTCCCATATCTGGATGCCTTTGTCTGTATTTCTCTTCAAATATCTTTGATGCTTCTTTTTTGTATTGATTAGTTTTGCTTTCTCCTTTGCATAAATCTTGCACCACATTAAATATTGTTTGCTTTCCTTTGTCCATATTTCTTCTTCAGATTTCTCCTTACTTGGGAGACCCATTGGTCCATCATGCTGTGAGATAATCTGTGTTAGATTTTCTACACTAAATCCTTTACTTTGCAGGTATTCCATAACTTCAGCTTCTATTTTTTATTTTACTTTAGTAATCATTTGATCTATGCTCCCCCTTTATGACCTTATTTTTTGTATTGTGAAATTTTCCATATTTTTATTTATTTATTTGCTTACTTTTGTTGACCAGAAAAGTCCACTGGGCTGAAATGGGCTCATTTTTAGTGGAGGCCTGGGGAAAAAAGCTCCATAAACAAAGTACAAGATAATAAACAGTAGTTAAAAAGGATTTACAAGGAGTAAAACATAAACTCACTTGGAATATTTTACAATTATGAGGCTAGAAAGTTATGAAAATACACACATATATATTTTTAATTCTGACTCATGGTGCAGTAAACAGTAGAAAGGAAATAAATAAAGCAGACAGTACATATGTGGTTGCCTTTGCCTGTATTTCTCTTTGAATATCTCTGGAGCTACTTTTTGTATTGATTAATTCAGCTTTTTCCTTTGGATAAATATTGCACCATTTTAGATCTCTCTTTCTTTCCCAAGTACATATTTACTTTTTTGTACCTTTCAAAAATCTCTAGATTTGGGTCTTTATATTTTCGTGAATCTGTTGTATTAATGAACATAAATTTGCATTTGAAGCTTTTGACAGTTTTTCTTCTGAAAGTATTTGTCTTTCCTCTAATTTCTGTCTTAATCTTTTTGTATATCATCTGTCCAAGAATTCTGAGCTTCTTGCATAATGGTAACAATACATAATTTATTTTTGTATCGTCAGTACTCCACTCTATCATCTTTAGAACTGCAGAATTGCAGCTGAAAGCCCTCCAGGTGTAGCATCTCTAAGCCACTGAGGACCTGATCGCTTTGGGTCCCCCCCCCCACTTGTGTGAGCAAGGAATCCTTTCACTCCAGCTAAAAGCAAAGAAAACTCTCAGCAATCATCCAAAAATAGACTGCAGCCCCAGGTTTAACTCCAGGAATCTTGTTGCTGCCACTTGTGTAGTAGCCACTGAGGACCTGATCACTTTGGGTCTCCCCCCACTTGTGTGAGCAAGGAATACTCTCACTCCAGCTAAAAACAAAGAAAACTCTAACCAGCAATCATCCAAAAATAGACTGCAACCCCAGGTTTAACTCCAGGAACCTTGTTGTTGCCACTTGTGTAGTGTAGGTGCCAGCTTTTGTGACTACTGTTATGTCTTATTAAAATCTGTTAGTCAGCTAGACTGCATACCCCAGGGGCAACAGCTGCAAACCTTCTCCTCTTAGTCCACCCCCACCCCTTTCATCCATTTCACTGTTGATAATTTGTTGTATGTTAAGGTATTTAGCCCCTCTCAATAGTCATAGCCTTCAGTCCCTCCTCCTCAATACCTGTTCTTCACTAAACACCAAACAGAGGTGCAAAGTCTCCAGCTGCTTTTATCTTTAGTTACATTGTGTGCAGCAAACAATGAACAAAGGGGAATACAAGTATAAAAGAGAATAAAATCTGCCATTGCAGACTAGTAAGTAGCATACAACTTCTACCTGTGGTGTACTCCTACACACAGTTTTTCTTGGAGAAACATTCCAGTCTTTGAACAAGGGTGCCTGTATGTTTACCTTATTTCCTTGGCTGTCCTTTGATAATTAGCTAGGTTAACAGAGTGCCTTGGATTCTCCCCTGCTACTTTAAATTCCAATTGATGGTTTCCCTCTCTTCCCCCACCCCCCAAGTGATTGCTCAGGTACAACACACCAAAGGTTTTAAAAACCCTGGATGCCATATTTGCTCTAATTGCAGCTGAAAGCCCTCCAGGTGTAGCATCTCTAGTAAGTGTCCCTGGACTAGCTGATAGTTTTCTTTTAGCTAAGTTCTATCTGGAAGGTGTAGCCCCGCTCTGTTCGTTTCGCTCTTCTCCCACCAACATTCCCACCCACCCCCATATCATTACATTTATACCTATCCATACAACCACACCCCCTCTTCTTCTTCTTCTTCTTCTTCTTCTTTTGGCTTTTCCCGGTTAGGGGTCGACACAGCGGAACTCCGGTCCGCTAATGATTGGTAGTAGATTTTTTTTTTTAACAGTGCCGAGGTGCCAGCTCGATGCCCAACCTTCAACGAAGGTGCGCCCATTTACGCATGTCTTTTGAACACCACTCGACCATGGGGAGGACATGCAGACTCCACACAGAAGGCACTCCAGACGAGAATCGAACGTGAGAACCTCTTGCTGTGAGGCGCTACCGCTGCACCACAGCGGCTACAACCACACCCCCTCACTTCCATCCAAATCCCCACCCCTCTACTTTCTGTTCTCATACTACCTCCCTTCTTTGCTCCTCCCCACACTTACCTACTATCCACTATCAAAGACTACTATACCTTACTCCCACCCCTTCCTCTTATCCTCTGTTCTACATCCCATAAAGTGACATGTCTCTTACAACTCAAACTATACTCTTACCTTCTCTACTCATTATACTCTTATCACCTCACCTCCTATCACTCACAATTACCTACTCCCTATTTCCATCCCTCAAACACCACTCTTAACTCAAGTACTACACCACAACCCTACTAATTTGTCCCTCCATCCTTCCCCCCACCACCCCCTTTCCTAAAATAAAAATGTCGCCCCCCTCCCCTTTAAAAAAAACAAAAAAAAAACAAAGTCTGCTTACTCAAATTAAAACCCCATTACAAACCTCTATTTCTATCTGGTGACATTCATCCTAACCCAGGCCCTGCAGACACTATCTTGAACAATAACCCCCCCCTGTATCTAAACTTGACAACTCCTCCATCTCACAAAAATAAGTACAATTCTGCTCTATCAACATCAGGAGCCTTGTAAATAAAGTTCAAGAACTCCATGCTTGGATAGCTAACTATACTCCTGACATAGTTACCCTAACTGAAACATGGTTAAAACCATAACATCTGGACAGTGAAATCATCCCTCCTGGCTATAATATCCTTAGATTAGATTGACCTAAAAGAAAAGGAGGAGCAGTCTCCACACTCTACTCCAATTGTCTCTCCCAAATCAGTCCCACACTAGACTTACCCTCCTTCTCACCAGCTGAACCCCTGCTGACCAACTTCAAACTTAACAGTTTCAACACCGTAACTGTTGCAGCAGCAATCTATATTCCCCCTGGTGATAATATTAACATACTTGAGAACATCCTGTCTCACCTCTCACATACTATCCACAATGAAATAATTATACTGGGAGATGTAAATATTGATCGGCTTACAATACAAGCTCACAACACTACTTCCTGTATAAACCTACATGGGTTTGAGCAGCTAATCACAACCCCAACCTACATTAATAAATCTCACCTACCTAACTCTCTTCTTGACTGGATATTGGTTTCCCACCCTCAAAACTATTATAACTCCCAAACCCTTCCAGATGCCCTCAGTGACCCTGCCCTATAACAGTTATCAGACATACTCCCCACCTTACCAAACCTAACAAATTTATTACAACCCGCTCACTTTCTCATTTCTGTCCTAACTCCTTTATTCACCAACTCTCCAAAATTAACTGGTCTTACCTCACCACTCTTCCTTTAGATGAAGCTGTCCACTCCTTTAACACTACATTCCTATACATTTTTAACTCCCTTACTCTTCTTCACACAATTAGAATCAAATCTAATACTGCTCCCTGGCTCACTAAATCTACCAGAACCCTCATGAAAGACCGGGATAGGATTTGGAAAATGTGGACTAAAACTAGGACCCCTTCTCTTCTTCAGAAATATAAAGAACTTAGAAATAAAATAATAAAAAACATCCATTATGACAAAATAAACTTTTATGCTAATCCTTCCTCTACTCTAAAATCAGACCCAAAGAAATTCTGGAGCTCTATTAAAACAGACTCTTCATCTAGAAAACCCTTCCTCTCCTAACCCATGTCCCAATGCAACACCCGAAGACATAGCCAACAAATTTAACAATCATTTTATAAACTCAGTAACCTCCATAATAAATTCTCTCCCCCCCCCCCCCAGAAACAACACTGGCATCCCCATAAACTCTATACCTCTTCCAAACCCTTCTAACTAACTCCTTCTCTCTAAAAGCATTATCAACTAACTATGTAAAGTCCTTACTCTCTAAACTTAAACCTTGCTCCCCATCTGTTGACAAGCTATCCTCTTACTTCCTGCAGATTGCCTCTGAACCTCTTGCCTATCCTGTACCCATCTTAATCAACCGATCCATTTCTGAATCCTATGTCCCCACTGTATGGAAGAATTTCTTCACTCTACCCATTCACAAAGGGGGCAACTCCTCAGACATATCCAACTTCAGACCGATTGCCATACTCTCTCCACTCTCAAAAATCCTAGAGAAATGCATTCACAAGCAGATAATGCATTACCTTCACCGGGAAAACCTTCTCACACCCACACAGCATGCTTTCCGTCCCAAGCATAGTACAACTACTGCACTCATATCATTCATCAACATAGTCTCCCTAGCTCGTGATAACAAATTTGTCTCATGCCTATTCCTTGACCTTTCTAAAGCCTTTGACACTGTCTGTCACCCACTCCTTCTAGATAAACTCACTAACTTACATTTCTCTTCCCCTACTAACTCCTGGTTTTCCAGCTATCTCTCTACCCGCCAGCAATCAGTTAAATGGCTCTCTGCACTATCCTCCCCTCTCAATGTACAATTGGGAGTCCCCCAAGGGTCCATACTTGGACCACTACTCTTTAATATTTTCACCGACTTGCTCTACTCCTCTTGTCCCCAGTCATCTCTTGTGCAATATGCTAATGACTCAACTGTTATAACCATTGCTGACAACCCAAATGACCTCCACTCAACTACCCAGGCATCCTTCCACACCATTGAGACTTGGCTTAGTGATAACAAACTAATACTTAATCCAAAAAACTAAGCTCCTTCTCTTCCTCCCTAAAAACATCACCATACTCAAAAGTACATTTACCATCTTATCCTGCAACAACACTATCATCTCAGCTGAATCTAGTACTAAATTACTAGGTGTTGCAGTAGATGATCAGCTTAAGTTTGATCTCCATATTACTAACTCAGTAAAAAGAACTCATCAGAAACTTGGACACCTTATCCGTAGCAAGAAATACTTAACTAACACTGCCCAAATAACTCTCTCCCAGGCTTTATTACTCCCAACACTTCTGTACAGCTGCCACATATTCACAAACCTAAATTCTACACTTATTTCCAAGCTTGAAACTACCTATAATAAGATTGCCAGATTTGCAACTAACCAAACCTACAAGTCACACCACTGCTTAGCACTACAGCAACTAGACTGGCTAGAATTCCCTCAGCTGCTCCAACTATACCAACTACAAATCATCCACTCTATCCTCTACCTGCCCTCCTCCTGCCCCAGCCTCTCCACTATCATATCCAAATATCCCCCTGCTAGGATGCTACGCAGCTCAAATCAAGAATTATTGGACATCTACAAACCCAAAACCAAAATAGGCTGCCTTCTCTATAACTATAACCCAGATACATCCTGGAACCAACTCCCCTTGGAAATAAAATCTCTATAGCATAGCAAAAGTTTCAAATTAGCCACAAGAAAATACCTAAAAACAAAGTTGTTCTGCCACTGTAGCCAACCACCTTGAAACCACCATCCTTTCACCTATTTCACCACCTCACTCTTAATGTATCTCTGACACTATTCCCCTGCCTGTTCTACCTCTTCTCTTCCTCTATCTCCAACCACTCTGAATTCTTACACTCTCAAAACAAGCTACCTGTCTAGTCTGTCTCCTATACTCTACCTCCCCTACGTCTCCTAGTAGCCATTCTTACTTTCCTATTTCCAAAATCCTATACAGCTAGATCCTACCCACTTTAAATAAGCATCTGCCTTACTATTAACTCATTTTGCTCTAAGCAGCTTAAATAATATTTGTAACTAGTCACGTTTTCTTCTGCTAATTGTTTAAAACCTTGTTTGTAACAACTCACATACTTGTCTGCCAATTGTTAATACTCTGTATAATTGAATTGCCTGAGGAGCTTTTTTTCTCTCCAGGTCTCTGCTTGTAAGATCCTATAGCTGATTGGTACTACTATGTTACTAAAATTTAATAAATTGTTTTCTAGTCCTGAAGAGCTTTTCTCCCCGGGTCTCTGCAAAAAATGAGCCAAAAGCTCAGCCAGACTAACCCGATTAACAAATATAAAATAAATAAAATTAAAAAATTAATACATTTATGGCTCTTTTTTGGCCTGTCAGTTTTTTTGGACTAATACTTCCTTCTACAACGAGGGTGGGGGGGTGTATGAGGCACAAGGGGGCAGGGTATCCCTGGTTTTGGGTGAATGATATGTTTGTTTTTGTCATATACATTGTCACCTAATAGCAATGTTGGGCATGATCCCATAGATGAGGAGCAAGTACTACTACATGCATTTTATACTGAATTGCTGATGGCCTTTTGAAGTGATCTGGTAGTGTTTTGTGATCCAGACCTTGACTGAGAGGTCCTACCATGTGATATGAAGTCTGACAACATCTAACTGGCTGATTTCTGGGATAATCTCCTCCTGTGAATGCATTACTTTCTTCAGGCATGCATGGTGCATACCTACATGGCCATCACACATGCAGAAACTCTCTAAGCCATGTCCACCATTGTCAGCAGTGTTTATGTCTGGTAAATCCTCACTACTATGCGGATAAAGGCTGACATGGATACTGCGTGAGCACCCATGTTCCATATGAGGATCATCATGGCATTTTCCTTAACCTCCACTCTCCCCATGTACTGGTTAATTTTCTCACATATACTCTGCAGTACTCGGACTGTCACTTCCTGAATGTCATTGACAGTAGCCTGTGCCCATAAAATTTCAGGATACGTATATTGCTGTGCGAACAAGGCCGTACATGTCTCTTGAGCCAACTGTGATTGATATGTTCACTTGGGACCCCCTAGTGGCAGTTTGTACACTAGGCAGTTGAACCTCTAACACTGTCATTTCTTCTTCCAGAGGTTCAACATGCTCACAAGAATGAGGTTTTGAGCTATGAGGGATTTCACCCTTTTTGGTAGTGGCATTTCATCACAATACACTATGTGGGAGTCCTGACGGAGAGATGAAAAGTCAGCAAGCAAAGGAGAGTAGTAGTGCTGAAATTTAATTTATCCTCAAGTCTTGGTGAGTACCTTCACGAGGTGGACCCTGTTTTCACAAAACCTCACCAAGGCGACACTGATATATTGACTGCATTTTTATAGCATATAGCATGGACATAAGTAAATCAAAAATAAAAAAGATAGCTGGGTGCACAAGACCTAGGATAAAAAAGTGTCCAATCCTGATAGGTGCACTGGTGCCAGGACTGGAAAAAATGACAGTGTAGAATCCTCAAAATACAGAAACATTCCTACATTGGGGCCAGGCCAGGCCAGGCTCAGGGGGAAGATGGCCCCCCTGTTGTAGAAGGAATTAGAAGTCCACAAAAATTGATTGGCCAAAGAAGAACCATAAAGACGATAGAGTGGACTATTGAGGATAAGAAAGAAATTATGTATTGTTACTATTATGCAGAAAGCCTAGAATTTCCAGACACAAGGTATACAAAACGATTAAGAGAGAAATTAGAGGAAAGAAAAATACTTCTGCAGGAAAAACTGTCAGAAGCTTCAAATAAAAATTTACTTTCATTAATACAGCAGATTTTTGGAAAACAGTATATAGATCAAGAAATTTTGATCTGTTTGGAAAAAGAAACATCTGAGGAAGTGAGAAAATATAAACAACAAAACCGAGAGATATTTGAAAAATGTAAAAAAGAAATATGGACGTGGGAAAGAAAGAGAGATTTAATATGGTGCAATATTTATGCAAAGGAGAAAGCCAATTTATCTAATATATAGACGGTAGTCTCAAAGATACTCAAAGAGAAATACAGGCAAAGGCATCCTGATATGGAAAATTTGACAATAAAAAGATTAAGAGCACAAAGATATAATGTAGAAAAGAAGATTAGTAAAGCAGAAGTTAAAGAAATAGAAGTTGAAGTTATGGAGTGCCTGCAAAGTGAAGGATTTAATATAGAAGGTCTAAAACAGAATACATCACAGCATGATGGAGCGAGTCCCCAGAATAAGGAAAAGCAAAATCAGGAGACATGTGAAGAAGAAATATGGACAGGGGAAAGGAAAAGAGATTTAATATGGTGTAATATTTATGCAAAAGAAAAAGCAAAACTAACCAATACAAAAAGAGCAGCACCAAAGATATTTGAAGAAAAATATAGGGAAAGGAATCCAGATATGGAAAACTTTATAATACAAAAAATAAGACTAAGAGGAAAAGTAGAAAAATAAATTAGTAATGGAGAAGTCAAAGAAATAGAAACTGAAGTTATGGAACAGCTGCAAAGAGAAGGATTCAGTATAGTAAATCGAGCACAGAAAGCACCACAACAGGATAGAGCAATGGATATCCAAATTAAGGGAAAATCAGTGGAACAGGAAGCAATTGGTCAAGTGCCATATCAAGATATTTTGGAACCTTCCACAGGAAACCAGTATAAATGTCCATTTGAAGCTAGACAGCAAGGAAAGGAACAGGAAACTGTGGAAACTCTGATGCGGTCAATGTTGCGGAGTGATAGGCCAGTGAGTTCCCATATGAGAGAACAACAGATGACACAGTATGAAATTGAAGAGAATGTGTCACAGGAAGATGCTATATAACTTTCTATAGAATGTCCGCAGGAAACGGAAAACAAGGGATGTGTCCTCAGTATGGAAGAAAATGAGTTAAAAGAAGAGCTGCTTGATTTAATAGACAAAGACAGATATATCAAGATCAATGAGAGAAGTAGACTGCAGAAGGTTACTAAAACCCCAAAAGTTAGAAACTTGATAAAACAAATGAACACAGTAATTAGGACTGTCCGTAGAGATCCATGCAGTATAACAGAAGTAAACAGAATATATTACAGTGCTGCTAAATTAATAACTGATAAATTTCTATCACAGGAACACAGGGTAGCAAGGGAAAAGAGGGGGTGAAAGCGAATACCATCATGGAAATATCGAATAGAGAAAACTATAAAGCAGCTAAGACAAGAAGTGTCACTGTTAGAAGATTACAGAAGAGGGAATAGATCAACAAAAATGCTAAGAAAGATAGATGTGATAAAAGCTATGCGCAATATTGGAACAGACCAGGATCTATTATGTGCTATCGGATATAAACTAAAAATTTCAAAACAGATGGAAAGACTTAGAAGATACGAAGATAAATATAAGGGAAAAGCACAAAATAAGCAATTTATTGATGACCCAAAAAGTTTTATAGAGAACTGGGAAATAAAGTAACAGGAATTGAAAGACCACCAAAAAAAAGAGGAAGTAGGTACATTTTGGAGAAGTATCTTTGAAGATCCTGTGGAACATGACAAAGATGCTAAATGGATAGAAGAAGTAACAGAAAGAATAAGAAGTTTAAAGTTACATGATATGAAATGGGATGAAATAACAGCCAGAGAGACTGAAACAAAGTTGAGAAAGGCCTCTAACTGGAAAATCCCAGGCCCAGATGCAGTACCTAACGTTTGGCTTAAAGTATTAACTTCTTTACACAAGGACTTAGCCATGAGTAAGAACTATTTTTATGTGTACGCCGAACACACACTGCACTGGTTAACAACAGGAAAAACAATGCTCTTACTTAAGAGTGAACCTGCAAGCTACCCTAAAAATTATAGACCAATAACTTCTGTTCCAGTGATGTGCAAACTATACATGGGAATTGACGCTGACAGAGTTTATAGTCATTTAGAAGAAAACACACTTATGGCAGTAGAACAAAAGGGCACTAAAAGAGAGTCATATGGAACAAAGGACCACTTATTGTTAAACAAAGTTATAGTGGAGAACTGTAAGAAGGGGAAGAATTTAAGTATGGCATTGATTGACTACAAAAAAGCATTTGATAGTATTCCACATTCATGGATAAAAGAGTGCTTAAAAATGTATAGGATACACCCTACACTGATTGGCTACATTACAGTAACCATGAAATAGTGGCAGACCTCTTTGCAATTAAGCCATGATAAAGGACAGATTATTATCCCAGGGATAAAAATTCAAAGGAGGATATTCCAGGATGACTCTCTGTCACTGTTGCTATTCTGCCTTGCCATTAATCCATTATCTGTTTGCTTAACAGCTTAGGCCATGGCTACAATTTGGCTTCTAGAAAACAACAAAGTCTAATCTTTTCTTTGTCGATGATTTAAAACTGTATAGCTCATCAGATGAGGAACTGAAAGCACAGCTGCAGGTTGTCAAAACTTTTTCAGATGATATTGGAATGTCATTTGATCTTGATAAATGTGCAAAAGCAATCTTTAAAAAAGGAAAACTGCAGCACCAGGAAAACCCAAGTTTGGGACAAGAATGTGATATAAAAGAACTTGAGCAAGAGGGAGTGTATACATACTTGGGAATTGATGAAGGGCTGGCAATAAAACATGAACAAATGTGAATAAAGCTCAGTAAGGAATACTTTAGAAGACTTAAAGTAATCCTGAAAACAGCACTGACATCTAGGAACAAGATCCAAGCCATAAATCAATTTGCTTTTCCTGTCCTAACTTATAGTTTTGGAGTGACTGACTGGCCCCAAAAAGTGTTGGATAGATTGGATATTAAAACAAGAAGGATGCTTCATGCTTACCAAATGATTTATAAAAATCAGTGTGTATACCAAGATTATATATTCCCTGCTCCGAAGGAGGGATGGGACTCCTTGAAATTGATTACATGTATAGATCTACAATCATGGGACTCCACACATATCTGCTGACCTCACAGGATCCAAATGTAGTGAACGTTTTGAAACATGAGGAGAATAAATCTAAGATGACATCTCTGCTTAATTTAGCAGAAGCATATAGACGTCAAGCAGGAATGGAAATTATACCAGAAGTAGATTAAAATCAGGCAGCAACTGAATGTGCTAAAAAGCAAAAGAAAGAATATAAGGTGAAGGACCAGATGAGAAGGTAAGAAATGTGGAAAAAACATAAATATAGTTGCAAGTATAGAAAACTTCTGGAAGAGCCTCTTGTTGATCAAGAACGAACACAGGAATGGTTAAGGAGAGGTGAATTCACATCTAGAAATGAAAGCTTAATATTGGCAGTCCAAGATAGTGGGCTATGTACACGCTGGTTTACAAAGTTCATTGAACATGTGAGAGAAACAGACATATGTAGGTTTTGTAAAACTGAATTGGAAACAGTCACACACCTTGTTGCTGGTTGCGACACACTAATGGCAGAGGGACTGTATACTGAAAGGCATAATGTGTCGAGACTGTTACACTGGAGATTGTGCAAATATTATGGTATCAAAGTGGCTGAAAAACACTGGAAACATGAGCCACAAAGAATCATAGAAAATGATGAAGTTTGTATCACATGGGATCACCCAACAAAAACAGTTCAAACGATAGATGCTGGAAAACCGGATATAGTGGTCCAAGAAAAGAAGATAGAAGTAGCATTGATCATTGAAATTGCCACACCCAGTGACTACAATGTCTTGCATACAGAGAGAGACAAAGTAAAAAAATACCTGGATCTGCAGGCAGAAACGAGAGCCATGTGGAAGAAAGATATCCAGACAGTTCCAGTAGTAGTAGGAGCAACTGGTCTTATAAAAAAGAGTTTACAATTGTATTTAGATATGTTACCAATTCATGTAACACCCTACGAATTGCAGGAGGAGTCATTACTGGGCACATTGTGGGTGCTCCGAAGAGCACTTTTGGCTAACGTCAAAGAGTGAAACAATACTAATTTCATGAACTTTAATCGTACTTTGACTTAGGGATGGGGTGCATTCCCGTCATGGTATTAGAAACCCAAAAGACTTGGAGAAATTAAAAAAGGAGTCTGCATCACCGCTTATTCAGTTATCAACCTGTTTTGGGATGGGCAGCCCTGACATTACACTTTGCAGCTGTGTTACACTATCTTCAGGCTGTGTCATGTCTGTGAGTGTAATGGCATGAAAACCAGCAGACTAAGCTGCACAAAGTAGTGGAGACTGCAGTTGAGAGGACTGTGGATAGGCAGTGGAGCCCATAGCAAGGCTTCCTGCAGTACTCGCCAGCTCTAACCACCGTGCCACCAGAAAACACTGCCCTTCAACACTGGGGGCTGCCCACCCAGGCTCCCTGGGCAGGGCTCTGTCTGAGGGTATTTGGACCAATATGGCAGCTGTGGCAGTCCCACTGTCTTCATCTGGTTATCTACCCTTTTTCTCAGACCCACCCCCTGTGGATATTTCCACAACTCCTACCACATCACCATTTGTCCTCCTTTGTTTATCCATATTCCTTTCCTTTTGTGAATCCAATCTACTGTATGATAAATCATCCACCTCTCTGTCTAGTTGTTGTTTGTTATTGTCAGTACCCTTATCTGTTCCCTACATTTCATTTCTTTGCTTACTACCTATTCTCCCTCCAATCTTCCTTTGTATATCTGAGAAAAAAGGGGTCTTAACAAAAAATGTGTGTGTGTGTGTGTGTGTGTGTGTGTGTGTATATATATATATATATATATATATATATATATATATATATATATATATATATATATATATATGGGTTACCTTCATTTCCCCGACAGCTCATTTCCCCTAAAACTCATTTCCCAGACAAGTAGTATTTGCAGTGCACTGTAAGGCAAGTAAAAGGAACATGTACTTTTCCCCACCGTAGTGTGACCCTGGAGTTAGTATATATAGTTAAGTGGGGGTTGGGGGGGTACATCCTTGCATCTAGTTTGATTTTATATTATCTGTTTTTTGTTTTTTATATTGTTCAGTAAAACCAAACTACCCCCACACCCCCAAACTATATATGCTAACACCAGGAGTCAAATGAGCTTTAGGGGAAATGAAGGTAACCCATATACATATATATATATATATATATATATATATATATATATATATATATATATACATATACATATATATATATATATATATATATTTATTACCTTCATTTCCCCTAAAGCTCATTTGACTGAAACTCATTTATATAATCTATATGTATATATTTATATATGTGTGTGTGTATATATATATATATATATATATATATATATATATATATATATATATATAGGTATACTTTGAAACATCTAATTTCATAACACTTAAGACCAGAACATCTAAAACCCATAACATCGAATTTCATAACATCTAACACTACAAACCACAAGAAAATAACATCCCCTCCAAATATAACGACACAAAACTACCAAACACACTTTTTACTATGTTTCTGCAGTGGGGCAAGCCCCACTGATCCCCCTGTAAATTAAGTATACCATCTCCAAGATCGCACTACAATGGAAAAAAGTAAATTTCCTAACCCCACTGTATCAATCCCCACTGCAGAAACATAGTAAAAAGTGTGTTTGGTAGTTTGGTGTCATTATATGTCGTTATATGTGGAGGGGATGTTATTTTCATGTGATTTGTACTGTTAGATGTTATGAAATTCAATTTTATGGGTTTTAGATGTTTTGAAGGGGACCCATATATATATATATATATATATATATATATATATATATATATATAAGAGTATCTCCTCCTCTACCACATCCTCCAACAACTATGTTATAACTTCCCACTGTGTTTTACGTATCTGCTGTCTCCTCCCCCTTTTTTCCAGCTATCCTGTCCACCCCCTTTCCATGCATATAAAAACAGTAAACTGGTGTCCATCAAAGGACAGTTTCAGAGTATGGCTGCCGGCAAATTTACTTTAAAGCGTTAGCTTATTTATTTAATATGATGCCTACTCATATTCAGGCCTGACTTTGAGGAACATCAGAAAACGTACACAGAGGAAGAGTAAATCTAAAAGCCAAAATCAGAATTATGCCTAAATTATAGCAGTTGAGAGATATGCCCTCAGCTCTACCACTATTACATTAGAACTAGAATTTTATTAATTAGTTAATTAATTAGCTAGCATTACTTTACTGGGATTGTTTGACTGGGTACAAGGTCCAATTTCAGTGAAAGCACAGGGATTTAAAACTTCACATAAAGTGCATACATTGAGTTTACAAAAGGCTACAGTGAGAGAGAGGAATACAAGTCTAATAAAAACATACTATCGATAATTGTCTAATTTTTATAAGACAAAAAAGTGCATGTCACAAAAATGAGTAAGTAGTCTTAACTAGTAAGACAAAAGAGAAAATGAAATCTAAATACATTAACTATACTATTAAATATTGCTTTCCTCCCTGGGGCATTGCTGAAAATGAGCTTTTGCTTAAAATGGGCTTCTTCTCATTTGGTCTGTCCCAATAACAAGTTTGAAATAAATAAACAAGTACAATATCTTGAATGCTAACAACAACTAGGGCTGTTGCTGTAGGAAGTATCTTATTCACACTGTATTTGTTACAGACATGGCTGAAAGCCTTGAATATTAAACAGAACAGTGAAGAGAGTGCAATACATGTGAGTAATCAACATTAAGTAAGTAGAGCTGCTAAAGTACAGAGTGCATTATTAACACGGACTTCTAGTTTTAGGCTTATATCCAGCATTCATAGATGATTGACTTGACTACTATAGGCTGGGTTAAGAAAGATCCTGGGTGTCATTTGTAAGGTACAGAAGAATGGTAATAAGTAGATGCAGGGCTACTGAGTTTTAAGATAGCAGAGTTGAAGTAGATTAGGCTGTCAGTAAATTGAAATGAAAGAAAGAGCAGCATAATGAAGTAAATTTGATGAAGTGTGTGGGAGACAAAGTTTGATGGAGGGGGTAAGCAAAAAGGGGAATATGTCATTGTATCAGGGGCAGGTCAGTCAAATGTAAATCGACCAGAAATGTTTAGCCGAAAGTACTTTCGATTATATTTGTTTTTTTGCCACTGTTGCGTGACCTAGGAGTAGGTATATTTAAGTTCAGGGATGTGAAAAGTGTCTCCTCACATGGGGGTGAGGGGAGGGGCTTGCTTCTCTTAAAAATACTTTTTTTTTGCTTTTCGGCAGAAGTCCTTTCAGCTAAATGTTTTCTGTGAATTTGAATTTCATGGAGTTACTGTTGATCTATTGACATGAATCCAGTAAGATGATGTGGGATGGATGGCTAGAGAGAGTTTGTAGGTAAAGAGTTGGTAGCCAGAAGGAGAGAGACTAAAGGATGTCACTAAGAATTATTTTGTATGAGTGGTTATTTATGACATTTGAAGGATAAGGTTTAGTTGGTATTAAGGAGTTGAGGTGTTACCGTGGTGAATGGCATGAACATGACCATGTTTCCTTCAGATGTTTAAGATTTTTAAAGGTTAAAAGGTTATGGTTCTTCTTAGGTTAAGTGTGATGGAGTTCCAGATTTTGCTTGCATAGGAGGAACAGAAGCATCACTTACAGAGTATTAGTAATAGGGTGCTTTTTGTGGAGCAAATGATTCTTTTGGTAGAATAGTGATGAAGCATGTTGCTGGGGCTTTTATCCAATATGTCAATTAGGTTATATATAGCAACTAAATGAGAGAAAATTAGGGTATGCTGCAGTTTAGTCCATTGAAGTTGTTTTATTGCCGAGCTGTGGTATGTTCTATTTGGAGTATAGAGAGATGTAGGAATGAGTGATGAGATGCATGATGGGAAGGGGGGGTAAAAGTAACGTGAGAAAGCATGATCTACCATCTGATCTTAACATCATCTACATAAGTTGCATGAAAAATGTTGCAATGCTTTGTTTTTTTCTTCCATTAATGCATTTGTACCTATGTCACTGTCTAAAAACAGAATTTAATAAAGATGTTTAAAAAATAAACTCTACTGCATAAGTTGCTCCAGTTAAAGAAGACTTTCTTCTTCTTCCAGGTCTGTCACCAATGTAGATATGTAATTTTACTTTTCTTAGCTGCTAAGGAAAAAAATAACATGGGTATCTGTCTGTCAATTTGGCACAGAAGGTTAATATTATGTGGTGCTAGACCTAGACCCTACAACAGTTAACAGATAGTTTTTATTTATTTACTTTATAGTGCCTGTCTAGGCAGTGCATAGTAAAGGGACTATACTAAATTTATAAAAATGTAATCTAATTAAATTATTCTGCTAAATCACTTGGATTACATTTTTATTTTTGTAGCATTCGTTTATGTAGCAACAACTTTCCTTTTTCTGTTTTTACAGGTGAACTTGATAGTGGATTTGAGTTGCTTAGTTTGAAGTGCTTGCCTTACCTCACCCGAACTCAGGCACTAGAGGTCACACCATTTGAGGTGGGAGACAAACACTGGCAGGAGAGCATTAACCAGCTGGTATCACGACCTGCACTCATATGTGCTCTACGACGAATCAATGCCTTTGCTGTCCTTGCACAGACTTTGCAGTTATGGGTATCGAATACATGCTTATTGGGAAGCCAGCACTGTAACCTAGAGAGGGTAATGTCATTAACCTCAGAGATGGCATTCAGACAGATTGCAGTCTTTTTCACAGACAGAGAGCTCATCTCAGGTAAAAGGAAATATTTAAACTTTTTTGTGGTTCATTTTTTAATCATGTTTTCATTTTACAAGTACCTTAAATTTATTTCAAACACCCACCAGCCTTCCTAGAACTTCTGTAGATGTATGCTAACCTGGGAGCTTAAAATCGAAGTCATAGATGTGACGTTGTTCTATCTCACCGTTTATTCTTTACTGATGGGTTCGGAGATGATACTTCGGCTCTAAGTCAGCCAATTGCAAAGCTCGAGGTCTTCAAAGAGCTTGTGGCCAGGTCCCTTTCCCATGATGCACCTAGAGATACCTCAGATCTAGTTTGTCGCTGCAACCGATCGCAGGTTCTGCATTAGCTCGGGCCAGTAAAACTTTTTTTTTTCATTCTTTACTTAATTATATTGATAGTTAGATAGTTTTAGGTAGTTTTGAATAGCTTTATAAAGCTCTTATAGCTTTTTAGTGTGTTTACCTACATTATAGTTCCTTCCCATTAGTGTGCCTTAAAATTCTAGTCTGCCTCTTGTTTTAGGCCTAGTTTAAAAACTTTTTTCTAATTATTACAGTGTGTTTTTTTCACTGACCTTTTGTCACAGTTTATACTTAATAGTTTATAGTTATTTGCTGTGTGGTGTGTATAGCCTTAATTTTTTTTAGAAAAGGCTTGGATTTGATAATTACTGTTAAAGTTTTGCAGATGACAGTAATTTTTGTCAGATATAATTATTCCTTAGAAAATCTTGGATAAGGTTTGTTGTGTCTTATAGCAGCTATCCTCTTTTTTATTGCATAGTCTGTTTATATTTTTCTTATCGTGTTATTTAGACAGACCTTTTTCTGTCACTTTAACATTTACATTGGTATTACTCTGTGTGTGTGTGTGTGTGTGTGTGTGTGTGTGTGTGTGTGTGTGTGTGTGTGTGTGTGTGTGTGTGTGTGTGTGTGTGTGTCTTAGCCTGATTTTATTTAAGGCTTTGTTGATAATTACTGTTAAGAATTTTTTTGTGGTGACAGTAATTTTCTCTTTGAGATTGCAATGGCTGACCAAGAGAAGCATCCTAAGTCAGGTTTCAAAAAGTGCCCAAAATGTGGCCAAATGATTGCTGTAACAGACAGTAAATTGTGTGTACTGCCTAGGAGCCTTGCATTTACAGGATAGCTGTTCTATATGCCATTCCTTCTCCTCCAGGATCCTACGGGAAAGGAAAAGAAAATTAATAGACAGAGGTTTGTTGAAATCGCCCTTCCTAGAAGCTTTGAGTGACCAAGATGGATCCAAGTCCTCAAAGTCTTCTAAGACTTCTGAATCAAAGAAATCAAAAAATCTTCAACTTTGGCTCCACTGCCATCGGAACTGACAGTCTTTTCTTTTCAAAGCCGGTCCCCAGTCTTGGAACTGGTATCCGAAATTCTGAAGAATCCATTATTACAGTTGGTACCACCTTCGGTGCTCTCATTTTGGTCCTCTATCAGCCTTTCTGATCTGGATGTGGATCATGTGGTGCAGAAGCTGTTATTGGCACCGGCCTTCGCAAAAATGTTATCAGCTTCAACCCAAATGGCTTTGGAGCCGAAGACCTGTTACACCAGCTCAAACTGTTCCTCCTCCGAGCCATGCTGGTCCTTCGGAGCCGGAGGAGTCGGACCTGTTGATTGTGGAACCCTCGGAGTCGACGCCTACTCCAGTGTCTTCGGCTCCTTTTACTCTGACATCCGTGGTGCCGATTGAGGACTCTAGGAGCCGACACTCTCTGGTTGGGTCCGGGGTGGGCTGTCTGACTGACTTGTCGGTTCTCACTCTGCCTCTCGGGGCTTCGACTTGGATGAACTCGGCTCCTACCTCTGGTTCAGAGCCCACTGTCCCGGTGCCAGGGATATTGACGGTTTCCTTGGATCCGTCGGTTCCCTCGCATCGGAGCAGGGGTGCTTTCGATGCCATGAGGAGAGTCATGTCTCCTAAGACATCCTCGACCTCAGGTCTGGCTTCCTCCTCCCCTAAAGTGCCTGTGTTTGCTTCTGCCTCACACATCCTGACCAAGCGTAGAGACCCAGAGCCTCAGGAAGCCCCATTGGGTGGCCCTTGCTCTTCCGAGACTTCAGCAGAAGCTCCCACTGATAAGGTTCCCAGGAAGAGATTGTGTAAGAGGAAATATCTAGACTCCCCCCAGGAGTCTCTAACATCTGATACTGACTTGGATGAGGCTGAAGGGTCACCACGGTCCCCCTATAAAGATATCTCATTTGCTGAGATACTTGAAATCCTGAGGCAGAGGGGTGACTGGCAGTCCAAAAACCCTACTGAGCATGAGTCAGTTCTCCTGAAGGCTTTCGGGTCTCAGCCCTCCACCTCTTGGGTGTCCCCACCCTTCGATGAGCTGATGCAGCTGGTCTCACGAAGGGCATGGGAGTCTCCGGTTACTATGTAGCCTGTCCCTAGGAGGCCTAATAAGTTCATTTCTGTCCCCCTTTACAAACCTTTCTTGACAAAAGGTGTACCAGTTGATGCCATGGTGGTTGCGGCAGTCATCAAAAAAGAATTGTCTGAAACTTCCTCGTCTATCCATCCTCCTAACAGAGACTCCAGGATCATGGATAGATATGGGAAGCGCATGTTTAGTTCAGCGACTTTTGCTCTTCGTTCGCTCAACTATTTAACCCATTTTACTAGGTTAAAAAGAGATCTTCTTAAAGAGCTAGGAGATACTCTTCAGGGTACAGTAGTTGCAGGAGCTACCAACAAAGTTGCCGCCCAGCTTGCTACCCTCAATTCTATAGCAAACTCATCCATATGCCTCATTTCATATGTAGCTGATGGAACGAGTAGGGAGTTGCTCTTAGGAGACACTCCTGGATGTGCTTGCGTTCCTTTGTAGAGCTCTTCAAGTCATCCTTCGTGAATATCCCCTTTGATGGTTCGTCCCTCTTCGAGCCTAAAATGAAGGAAACTTTAATCAGGTGTGAGCAGGACGGAAAGACTGTGCCATCGGGGTCCATTTTTCCACCCCTACCAGACCATACCCTAAGGGTCAAAAGGGAGGAAAAATGTGGTTCCGAAAAGCCCAAGGAGCCTTTCAGGACAGACGTGGTGAACCCCCCTCCAGAGGCAGAGGAGGGGGCAATAATGGAAGATGCCGCCCTCGCGGCAGAGGGGGTCGACAACACCAGGGCGACCGAGATCACTTCTCTGGGAAGCCCTACCAGTGCTCCTGAAAGGAGGCCCGACTGTCCTGCTCTGGAGGCAGTTGGGGGTTGCTTATCTTTGTAACCAGACCTGGCTCAAAATAACAAAAGACAGCTGGGTACAAATTATCATTTCCAAAGGATACTTCGTCCCACACCCCCTCCTCCCATAAGAAAAATCCCGGACATTCCACTGAGTTACAGGGAACAAGCAACAATAGAGTTTCTAACGTTGCTAAGAAAAAGAGTCATCCAACCAGTTCCAGCAGACCAGACAGGATCCGGAACTTACTGAAGATTCTTTTTAGTCTCAAAAAGCACGGTGGACTGGAGACCCATATTGGACCTCAACAAACTTAACAAATTTGTAAAGAAAGAGAAGTTCCGGATGGTCACACTTCAGACTATACTTCTTAGGGAAGGACAATTGGATGTGCTCGATAGATCTCAAGGATGCGTACTACCGCATAAAAATGGCCAGGTCATCCAGGGATCATCTGTGCTTCCGGCTGGGAGCCAGTCATTACC